>NC_138961.1:234867500-236067500 GCF_055761805.1 Camellia sinensis | reverse complement strand
ACTTCGCATATTCAGTGGAAATAATTCCATTAGAGAATAGTTGTCTCACGGTGTTATGTCGACAACGAATGTATCGCGACTTACCGTTATATATATGACTTTGTACTCTACCACTTGTTGATTGACTGTCACAATGTATGCATATAGCAGGCACCAATTTTGGCCATATTGCAATATCTTCAAGGAAGTAGCAAAACCATTCTGCTTCTTCCCCAACCTTATCTAAAGCTATAAACTCTGATTCCATAGTAGACCTAGCAATACAAATCTGTTTGGAATATTTTCAAGATACAGCCACCCCATCAAGAGTAAAGACATACCTACTCGTGGATTTTGAGTCTCTAGTATCCGATATCCAATTTGCATCACAATATCCTTCAAGTACTGCTAGATATCTAGTATAACTGAACCCAATGTTACGAGTAAATCTGAGGTATCTTAGAACCCTTATAATTGTTTTCCAGTATTTAACTCCTGGATTACTCGTATATCTACTTAATTTACTTGTTGCATAGGCTATATCTGGGCAAGTGCAGTTCAGCGAGTACATTGAGCTTCTAATAATTTGGGCATACTCTAATTGAGAAATATTTTCCTGTACATTCTTATAAAGAAACAAATTAACATCCACAGGTGTTCTAGCAAGATGATCATCATCTTTGCTAACTATGTCAAGTATTTTCTCAATGTAATGTGATTATGACAAAGCATAACCTTCTGATGTTTTGGTAATTTTCATGCCAAGAATTACATCAGCAATTCTCATGTCCTTTATGTCAAAATGTTTATTCAACATTTTCTTGGTAGTTTTAATTATATCATTATTACTATCTATGATGACCATATCATCCACATAAAGACATACTATCACATAACCCTTGCTTGTGTTTTTAATATAAACACATTTGTCACGTTCATTAATTTTGAATCAATTTAACATCATTGCCTTGTCAAATTTTTCATGCCAATGTTTTGGTGCTTGTTTTAAATCATATAATGATTTAACCAATTTACACACTTTCTTTTCTTTTTTTTTTCCTAGAACAAAAAAAAAATTGTTGCTCCATGTAAATTTCTTCATGTAACTCACAATTTAAAAAAACGGTTTTCACATCCATTTGATGAATTTCTAGATTGTACAAAAATGCAATGGTAATTAGCATTCGAATGGATGTTATTCTAGTAACCGGTGAGTATATGTCAAAGTAATCAAGACCTTCTTTTTGTCTATATCCATTAACCACAAGTCTTACCTAGTATTTGTCAATTGATCTATCCGCTTTCATTTTTCTCTTGAAAATCTACTTGTATCCAAGAGGTTTACAACCTGGTGGCAAATTCACCAATTCCCAAGTGTGATTTTGTAAGATAGATTCAATTTCACTATTGATAGCCTATTTCCATAAAAGAGCCTCAGGACTGGACATAGCTTCTTTAAAAGTTAAAAGCTCATTTTCTAGCAAAAATGTTAGAAAATTTGGACCAAAAGATTTTGAGATTCTAGCACGTTTACTACGCTTAGGTTTCTCTTCCTTATTTTGATCTATCTCTTGCTCTTGTTCTTGATATTGTTCTTGATCATGACTATTAATAGCATCATAAGATATTTTATTAGTACTAGTCTCTTGTCCAGTTTTATTCGGAAATACATGTTCAAAGAATGACGCATTCTGAGATTCAATAATAGTGTTTACATGCATTTCAGAATGTTCTGACTTATGAATCAAAAATCGATATGCACTACTATTCTTGACATAACCAATGAAAATGCAATCAATAGTTTTAGGAACTATCTTAGTCTTTTTAGGATTAGGAATAACCACTTTAGCCAAACACCCCACACTTTTAAGTATTTGTAGGATGGTACCCTCTTATGCCACATTTCATAAGGTGCTTGATTTACTTTTTTTCGAGGAACTTTATTAAGAATATAATTAGCAGAAAGTATTGATTCCCCCCACAAGTTCTGAGGTAATCTAGAACTTATTAACATAGCATTCATTATTTCTTTTAAAATCTTATTTTTCCTTTCAGCAATTCCATTTTGTTGAGGTGTGTAACACCCTCAGAATAATAGATAAAACCCATCTCATTAGACATGCATTGATATAAAATAAGCTAACCATTTCTATTTATCAGAGTAATTCTACAACTGTATTACATGTTAACAACAAAAGGAAATGCCCTAAGGGCTTACAGCTTTCCAAGTTAACACTTGGTTACAAAAGAAGAGTACTAACTCAATACATATTAAGCCCTTGGCTTGAATTTACATGTAATACATCAAAGTAAATAAAAGAAGAGTCTTCAACTCTCATCAACATCTAAGCTATGTCCTTGGAGGTGGCATACTACCTGTACCTGAAAATAATATCCCATAAAGGGTGAGCCAACGCCCAGTAGAGATATGCTAAATACAATATGAGCAATAACTAAGACATTAGCAATTGAGAAACGTTCAATTTTCATAAACCAATTCATAACCCATTTCCATCTCATGACCACTACGTTCATGTTTCATTTCAGTTTCCATTTCTTATCAATTTCACAATTTACATTAATGGCTCAGAACCTGGCCAACTACTTATATGAGACAGTGACTCATATTTAACATTTTCCATTATCACAATAGATAAACATACAAGTTGTATCAACATCTCAACAGGTAAGCATACAAGATGTACCCACATTTCAACAGATATGCACATTAGCTATATCAACACTTCCAATGACAAGCATATGAGCTGTATCAACACTTCCAATGACAAGCATATGAGCTGTATCAACACATTATCTGACAAGCATATGAGCTGTATTAGTGGAGTCCATCCCCTATCTCCTCCCAAACAACATCTGGTTTAGAGGTCCATCCCCTATCTTCGCCTAAACCGTGGAGTACATCCCCTATCTCCTCCCACACACACAATGCATATATACACAAAGGTCATATACACAATCAATCAATACATAACGTTAATGTATTCTGTCCACCGTCATACTCAATGACATATCCAATTGATTAGTTTTAGTTTGCCTAATCATCATGCATTGTCTACAACAATCAAAACTACCCTCCACCGGTAGCCCAAGCATTTATTTCTAAACAGATAATAAAAGCTCCAACAGATAAAATATCAATATTTTCAAAGATGAGCGATTTATAAATCCGACTCCATCATTTCACAACATAATGAGCCAATTTCATTATTTCCAACTTAATTTCATAAGTTCACAATTTCCCTAGATTAATTATACCAATTAATTTATTCAACTAAATTAGGGTTTTCTACCCCATTTCTCAATATTGACCCAATGGTCTAAATATTAACAACCAACATCAACAACACCATTTGAAACCCAAAATACATATTATGAACCCAAAATCACAAAACCCTCTTTAACACATTTTGAAACCCTAAGTCCCAAAATTTCCTAAATTCAACACTTTATCAAAAGAACTAAAAATCTAGGTTAAAGACCATAAGAGTGAGTAGGAATCCCTACCTCAAAAGATGACACCCAACGAAAAAGATGATGAAAACGAACTTGCTCCAAATCACGAGTTTCTTGGATCAAAAGATAGCCCTCGACGATCAACAACTCTTTTGTAAAGGCCAAAGGTGAGGAAAACACCCTAGCTAAGTCAATATCTAGAGAGAAGGCAGGGTTTTAGAAAGAGAGGCTCTCAAATGGCCTTTTCGGAAAAGTAATAGAGAGAAAGGATGAGAAAAAGTGATTTAAAACTGCCTCACAGCCAACTGATATACGACATTCCTGCTTGAGCGGAAAACACAACGCTCGAGTGTCAAGAACAAAAACTAGGTCCGCTCAAGCGCAAAAGGGCCCGCTCGAGCACCAAGACACAAGAATAAAGTAAACCCGCTCGAGCGCGAAAACCAGTCTGCTCGAGCGTAGATTTTCCCCTCCCAGAACTTACACCCAAAGGTACTACCCGCTCGAGCGCCACCGCTCGAGCGCAAAGAAACCCGCTCGAGCGTGAAAAATACACCTGCAGAAGTTTTGCAGGGACACGAAAAACTGGGAGTGTGCAATCTCCGCTCGAGCGCAAGAAGACCCGCTCGAGCGGACCTCCTAAAAACTGGGCAACAATAATTGAAACCAAAGCCTAACCAACCTGTAACAACTCTGCCCAAAACATCCTAAAACTCAATCAAGCGGAATTAAAGGATGACAACAAGATAGATACAACTACCAACATCACGGAACCGAGTCCAGAATACAACAGAACAGTAAAGGGACAACCGGGATCGCTATAAGGTGAGTAAGGACCGGTGGTTTGATGAATTATTCCATATTTTTTACAAAATTCACCAAAAGGTGATTCATATTCATTACCTCTATCACTTCTAAGTTTTTTAATTTTCCTACCAAGTTGATTTTCAACTTCATTCTTATATTGAATAAAAGTTTCTAAAACTCCATCCTTGGTTCGAATTAAATAAATATAACTATATTTGGTATAGTTATTTATGAAAGTAATAAAATATTTTTTCTCACCTTTAGTTTGAATTGATTTAAAATCACAAATGTCACTATGAATTAATTCAAGCGGCTCCGTACTTCGTTCAATTGAATGAAAATGAGTTTTAGTTAATTTTGTTTCAACACAAATTTCACATTTATGATTTAAATCAATAATTTAGGTAAACATTCCATATAAATTAATTTACACAAAGATTATAATTAACATGTCCTAGTCTACCATGCCATAAATTTAAAGATTCAAGAAAGTAAGAAGGAGACGTAATTTTATTAAAAACAGATGGTACAACAGTCATTACATTTATTTTGAAAATGCCATTAGAAATGTAACATTTTCCTACATACATCCCGCTTTTGGTAAGTACAAATTTTTCGCTTTCAAAAACTAGCCTAAATCCATTTTTACTCGACAGATCTGAAGACTAGATTTTTGCGAATGTCCAGTACATGCAGTACATTGTTGAGAGTGAGTTCATTTACAGATATCATCTTCAGAATAATTTTTCTTTGTCCTTCAACTTTAGAAGTCGAGGAGTTGCCCATAAAAAGTTGTTCACCGTTATCCACTATAGAATAAGATGTGAACATCTTTTTGTCGGCACAAATATGGTGAGTAGCACAAGTATCCACCCTCCATTGTTTAGGGTTTCCGACAAGGTTTGCCTCAGAAACAACTATAGAAAAATTTATGTCATCTACACCATTGGAAATTTTGTCCACTTCGGTCATATTGGCTTGAGCAGGCTTCTTGCTCGATCTTTCTTTGCCTTTACGCTTGCTACGGCAATCTTTGGCCTTATGTCCTTCTTTGTCACAGATGTAATATTTGCCATTGAACTTGTACTTCTTTGTTTTCCCTCATTTAGAGCCTTGTATGGAATTTTCTCCAGAACACTTTCGTTTCTTTGCTTTTGGAGCATGTTCCACCACATTTGCCTCAGACTCCATTGGATGCTTACCAGCCCACTTCTCAGAATTGCGGTTGTCCTCCTCAATCCTCAAATGCATAATTAATTCCTCTGATGTCATTTCTTTGCGCTTGTGTCTGAGGTAGTTCTTGAATTCCTTACAGCATTGTAGTAATTTTTCAATTAAAGCAGCAACTTGAAAGTATTCACTGAGAGACATGCCTGCTGCATGGATGTCATGCAGAATAAGTTGGAGATCATGAACTTGGCTGATCACAGTCTTAGAATCAACCATCACAAAATCCAAGAATTTGCCAATCACAAATTTCTTTGAACCACCATCTTCTGTTTTGTATTTTTTTCTCCAAAGATTCTCAAAGTTCCTTTACCTTCTTAATAGGGCTGTAGATGTTGTATAATATGTTGTCAAGTCTGTTCAAGATGTGGTTCCGGCAAATAAAATTAGCATGTTTCCAGGTATCGATCGCAATAACCACTTGTCAATCGGTTTCATCATCTTTTAGAGTAGGAGCATCCTTATGGAGAAACCGTGCCAGATTAAGAGTAGTAAGATAAAACAACATTTTTTGCTGCCATCTTTTAAAATCAGTTCCTAAGAACTTCTCTGGCTTTTAAAATCACTGTGATTGACTGGAACAGTTACAACAGGAGGAGGGGGTAACGTAATTACAGCCACCATACCAGTACTTGTTTGAGCATTAGTTTCAGTAGCCATGAATTCTAAATTATAAAACAAAATTATAATTAGAATTTTATACTACACAGAAAATTAAACCATAAATAATTATTTGTGAAAAATTAATTAATTTCTGACTAACTTCACAAATAAATATTTTGAATTGTTAATGACTACCAAAATTACTACTAGTTGTCAAAGAAAATAAAAGTATATTACTACTATTTTTCAAACAAAATATTATTATTATTTGTTTTTCCAACCAGAATATTATTTTCTATAAGCATAGAAAAATAATTTATGCAAGAAGAAGAAAGAGAAAAGGAAACAAACGAAAAATTATATATAAACAAAATAATTCAAATCTGTCTTAAGATTGTTGGAACAATCTTCTGTGTAAAATAAATAACTTGAAACCAAATCAAATAAATAAAAATAAATTACTTACATAATTTATTTACCGAAACAACATAACAATAAAACAATCGAGTCGAGTGTGTGACACTCTATTCTTAAGACAGATTCACTCCGCTTCGATTCTACGAATAAATGGCGTCTATCTCCCAAGATACAATGATCTTTACACAAATTGTAGTAGCACTCCAAATAATCTGTACGGCGAACTAAACCCCTGTTCTATACTCTCAGAAATTTTCCTTAAAATAATATGTAGAATATGTATGCAAGAGAGCACAAAGGAAGGCAAGAAAAAAAATGAATTTCAGAATGAAACTAATACTGGAAACAGGTCTGCTTTTATAGGGCCAAATAGGTATAAGATTCAAATCGAATAGATGCAGTTTTGAACCGAACAGGTGCAATTTAAACTTGAACAGATCTGCTGGCAATTTTGTAACTGTTAAAAAATAGTTTGAACCTGCTGGAATTGGACCCGAAAAGCACTGTATGGACAAGAAAAATAGAATTCAAATTTGGCACAAAATTTGAATTTATTTCGTTTAGAAAAAATAATTTTCCCACAGGAATTTTTTAAAACAATTCAAATAATTTTGTCAAAAAGTTTAATGTTAGAACTGACCCCCAACCCACCACTCTGCCGGTCGGATGGCGGCGTGCGAGCATGTGTGGTGGTTTGAGCCAAGATTTACTTTGTCCATAACTCCTCCCTTCTGCAAATTTGGAGTGTCCCTTAGGACTCAACCCAAGTATTGTCACCTAAAACTTATATACATACATAAATTCTCTGAAGTTTTCAATATGGGACAACCATTACAAGGAAACCCACATTGTACTCTTTAATTGTCCATTTCAAAAACCCGAAAACGACATAAACTTCTCATTCACTCATAAATAGTTTTGGCGCACCGTCTTCATTGTGTGACTTGCTATACGGCAAGAAACATGTCACCTCTTTGGACCCACCCAAAAAATACGCGGGACCCACTCAAATTTAAACTAAAAGTTGGCCCCAAATAGACCTATAAAACCATAAATTCCAACACTAACTAGTGTACCAACAATAGTTATGATATTTTTATTGATCTCACTAATTATACAAATTATAAATATTAAAAATTTCTTAAATTATATCACATTATCAATTAGTATATTAGTTAGTATATTAATTAATACACATAACATTATTTTTTTTTCATGGCAAAACAAACTGGTGGAGATGTTGACAAATTTTAATCAAGTTCCGTTTTGAGTTTTATTTTGCCAATTACTAAAGAATGTTCATCGAAAATGCTACTAATAAAAAAGTGATTTAATTGAGTAATAGTTTTATTTTCACTTATTTTTATTGAGATTTGAAATTACAATTCTTTTAATAAAGTTCATGAAACCTGAACTAATATAGTTGATATAAAAATATAAAGATAAAAAAAAATTAAAAATTAGACATTTAAATATAAAGTGAATGATGTTATTATTTTTCATTTATATGACCAATAAATGATAAAAATATATTAAGTTTTATATAAATCAAAATTAAAAAGATCTATTATAATTATATTTAAACTAGCCTATCACTCGTGCTATGCATGAGATAATTATAGATATGTATATTTGTTTTAGATTTTTTTTAATATATAAATTGTATTTTTTAAGATTTTTTATAAAAATAATTTAACAATCTTATCACTAACCATAGTATATGGGAGAAGTTGAAAACGATACTGCAGTAACTATACACGGATTGTATCTATAATTATTTGTATGAGGGGATTTTAAATGCTGATCAGGGTATTTTGACTAAATCAATAAATGCAGGCACGTGGAAAGACATGTAAATTGAAAAAAATTAATAAATGCAGATCAGAAGATTTTGACCAAATCAATAAATGTTAAGTTTTTTTTTTAAATAAAAATTTTAAAAATTTAAATTGGGATATTGAAACTTTCACAAGTTTTGCGGGATAAATATTTCCTATTGGGGGCGTGTTTGGTAACGTTTACGTTTTCAGTTTATATTTACAAAAATTTTATAAACTAATTTTTGTTTATTTTTAGAAAAATATAAACTACAAACGCTTTTGGTAATTGACAAAATGTTTAAAAAAATTAAAATATAAAAAAGAGTAAGAAATGGCAAGTGACGGCGGACGACGGTGGTGGAAAGTGGTGACGGTGGGCGGTGGATAGCTGGTGGTGGTGGCGGTGGTGGGTGGTGGTAGCAGGTGGGTGGTGGGTGGCGGGTGGTGGTGGTGGTGGTGGGTGGTGGTGGCGGGTGGGTGGCAGGTAGCTGGTGGTGGTGGGTGGCTAGTGGTGGCAGGTGGTGGATGGTGGTGGCAGGTAGGTGGTGAGTGGTGGTGGCAAGTAGGTGGCGGGCGGTAGATGGTAGTGGCAGGTGGTGGGTGGTGGCGGGTAGATGATAAGTGGGTGGTGGGTGGTGGTGGTGGTGGTGGTGGTGGTGAGGGGTGGGTGGTGGTGGCGAGTGAGTGGCAGGTGGGTGGTGGTGGTGGTGGCGAGGGGTGGGTGGTGGTGGTGAGTGAGTGGCAGGTGGGTGGTGGTGGCGGGTGGTGGTTGGTGGGTAGTGTGTGGTGGTGGTAGGTGGTGGTGGGGGTGGGTGGTGGTGGCAGAAGACAGTGGTGGAAAATGGTGGCGGGTGGTGGCTAGTGTTGGGTGGTAAAAAAAAAAAAAACTCAAAATTCAAAACGGAAACACATTTTTTGTGTTTTCATTTTTTGGCCAAATTTATAAACTGAGACTACTGATTTATAAATCAAAAATTTTACCAAACAAGTTTTTATTTGAGTTTTTTAAATTTTTATAAATATAAATAGAAAACTGAAAGCGTAAGTGCTACCAAACGGCACCTTAATATATAGTATGGATTGTTAAACTTATTATTATAATTTTTTTATTTGAGGGGGGAAAGCACTTAGATTAATTGCATCACCCATGAGGGATGTAGTTACATCACACTCGAATTTAAATGCATATCACAAGAAAGCTTTGTCCCTACATATACAGCTTATAATAGTCATCTTTTCCTCTTCCAGGTGGTGGTCCAAAGGAGATTTATTTATTTATTGAGAATGACTGGTCCAACAAGGAAAAATATGAGGGGCCTAAATTAAGAGTTTTGATTGATGTTTAGATCTTATGTGATATGTTGTTTTAATATTAGTTTTTTTTTTTTTTAAACTTTTATATTATTAGTGTTCTTTTAGAGCTCTTGAATTAAAAGGATATATTATTTCTGGGTCTAACAAATCATTCAAAACCAAAAATTATGGTAAAATAACTATTTATTAGATCACATTTTTATGAAATTTCTCAACGAAAAAAGACCATATTTTTATGAAAAAAAAAAATGCACTTCGGTATAAGTTTAAAAAAGAAAATTACAAATCAAAGATAAATTTTATCAATTTTAATAATTAAAGTTATAAACAAATTAATGAATTTATAAATATTTTGTAAAAATGTAATTGATTTGTAATTTTTTTATTATAAAAATACATGATAAATATATATATTTTAAAATAGATGAGGTGAGAAAATATACCAATAGCAAAAACCAATAAGCTAAAAACCTCCAACAGTTAAAAATTGATAACTTACCACTAATGGAGTGTGCGAGGTGGTTGTTCCTCAAATTTGATTGATGAGAGCACGTAATGGAAGTAACTATTTTCACTATTAATTGAGCCCTGAAGCCCAACGAGTTTAATTGATGGACCTACTCTTCTCATCTCTTTCTCGATAATAACACAATCCGTAGGCCCAATTGTCTGACTGAAAAGGGTTATGGTCCAACAAATCGTGAGATTAATTTGCTCAAATTTGACAAATTCCCTATAGTTTATGATACATAAATTATTTATATAAGTTGAAAAAACAATATAATTAAACAATAATGATTCAGAGTACTAATTTTAGTACTTTAATAGAACACTAATGATATGGTAAAGAAAAAAAAAAAAAAACCAATACTAAAACATTACATCACAGTGGATGAGATTCGCTGTCACCTCATTAAAGCTAGTTTTAAAACTCAAGAATTAAAACTTCAAAATGCTTTTTTCATAATTAAATGATGCTTTTAGCTTATATTTTCTAATTATAAACTTATACATTGGGAAAAAAATATACCAAATGGGCCCAAAATCCTTTTAACACTTTAATAGAAGAAGAAAAAAAAAGTGCTTCAATAAGTTTAAAATAAATTAATGAATGTATGGAGATACGAACTGCCAAATGGCCTATGGAGGTTAAGCCTTTGTTGTGTTTTTTGCTTTTATCTTTAACACAATTTCAAAGGGGATAGTTAAAAAAGATTTGTTAGATATTTTAATTAATATAACTCTAATTTTAAGTTTTAATGTATAGGTTATTGGACTAGCTACTATACCATCCTGCTTTTTTGTTAGTTACAATTAAAAAGCCCCATAGGCTTTCGAAACAAATATGTATGTATATGTTTTGGATTTTTGTATATTTATGCCTTGGATTTGGGATTTTATATATGTATATATGTATGTAGCAATTTTATATGTTCTTTCAATTTTGTTTGATGAATTACGGAATAACTTATTTTGTATTTTGTATTTTTTTTTCTCATTCTACAGATTTTGTATGCTTGTATGGACAAATTTACTATTATTGCAAATTTACATTAGTAAAATATCAACAATTAGTATTTTTTGTTTTAAAAATTAATTAAGTTAGTTTAAATGATTAGCTAAAATAAAAAGTGTAGTTGGAGAACATAATAGCTAAACTAATTAGGTAAAATAAAGAGTGTACTCTTTTCGTACTTTAGCTAGTGAAAAGTTGAGAGTGTGGTTGGAGTTGCTCTAATATATATAATAGGGGCACTTTTTCATAAATCTATTTTTACTTATGTTCCATTTAGTTTACATTATTTTTTTATATTCTAATAAGTCCTATGAGTAACATAGTTATCAGAATACCCCTAATAATATTCACATTTACAGTGTGAATGTTCAAACCGTCAATATAAATGTTCACATCGTCAATGTGAATATTAATATATCAATATGAATATTCACACTGTCAATATGAACATTCACAGGTCAATGTGAATATTCATATTGTAAATTATGAATGTTCACATCACCAAATTGCTAACCATTCAAAAAATATGTGTAAGGGTAGAAATATCCATAAAATATTTAAAATGTGAAAATTAAGATTTGATAAATCAAATGTTCAAATAATAGGAGTTATTGGAATATAAGAATATCTTATGAACTAATTAGGATATAAACACTTGAAAAATAATTTTCTAATAAATCTCTCTATATAATATTATATATGTAAGCACAGGAATTGGTGTCTAATAGTGTGGAGGCTTCTCCTGTGATGTGACAAATTTTCTTATTGTGTGGGTGATTTTCCGACCACACTGCCCACTTAGTAACCAGCTGGAGAGCACTGGCAGAATAGATGGTACCTGACTGACCTGCAACAGAAATATAAGAATCCCGCGGTGGTTTCGACCACCCGGGGGCACTCCGACGATCAAGTCAGTATATCTCTCAAAGATAAATCAAGTACTAAACTCACAAGCTTGAGTATCAAAAGCATACCTTAGACCCATGGAGGTGCCTCTCTTTTATAGCCAATACAATCCTAGTCCCAATAGGAGCCTGGCCCTAATGGACTTAGGATTACTGCTAATCTGGGACTCCCAGTGGGATTAGGATAAACTCTCTAAGAGTCTTATCTTTACCTAAACTGAAGTCTTCTCCCAATCTAGGACTCTTGTCCATACCCAAGTTGAGTTCCCTCTTCATTCTAGGACTCTTGTCCTTTATCCGCTTATCTCGGATTTCGATATCTTCGGAGGCAACTTCGGCCTAGCCGAGATGACCTCAGCACAACGACCAAGACACGTGGCATCTCGACTGACATGTCGACGTCACCTTGCCACGTGTTGGTACTCAGAAAATATATCTCCACAACTGCCCCCTAGGTTCTATTACCTCGGCATTCTGAGGTAATGGAACCTACACTGTTCGTTCATCTGTGCCCCTCTGTCCGAGATCAAACTTGTTGACCTCAAAGTTCCCTGGACTTTACTATCCACTGGTGTCAAGAATCAAGTTTCATGTTTTCCAAGCTGCTTGAAATCGCACCTCCTAGCCGAGGTTCTGGTTCCATTAATTCTTAAATTCCAAGAGCTTTGCAACTGCTCCACTCACACTCTCTGGTGAGTTCCCGATTTCCAGTCATCTATTTGACTCCGGTGATTTTCATATCGGCGTTCATTTGGTAGGTTCATAAATTCTTTACTTGCTATTAAGCTCAATCTTTCATAACTCTTCTGAATCTGTTTACTTGCCATCTGTTGCCTTCTATTTTCGTCTGTTTTCAAGTTTTGAATTGTTTGAATGCCTGGCACTGTCCTTGTCATATCCGCTTTCTGTTGCTAGCATCATGTCTGGGTCATTACTTTCTTGTTCTTCACATACTTACTTAGTGCCTGTGCACTTGACTTTATTCTTGAACTTTGTCGTCTTCTTGACTATTTTTCTCTTTTTTCATTTAATCCTGTGGCTTCTTCTCTTTCTAGCTCTTTTGCTTAAATCCGTCATTTGTTCCAAGCTTTCAAGCTTCTGCAACTGTCTTCGTTTCTCTCTTCCGGTGAAGCTTTATGTCATTCTGTCATTGTCGTCAGACTTCGGCAATTCTCATTCCGGCTTCTCTCTTTCTGGTAAGCCACTGTTCCTCTTGGTTTTATTTCTTGTTGCTTTCCAAGAAGCTCTGCTTCATTGTTAACCACCATTGTTGTTTTACCCGTTGTTTCCAAATCATCTTCTTGAATACACACTGTTCACACATCTGTTGATTTCTACCACTGTTCTTGGCTTGACACACCTGTACAATCTTTTTGTCTTGATTTCCTGATAGCTTCATCACCATTTTTGATTCACGAATTACATTCTTGTTTCTGTTTTCTGTGTCTTTTTCCAGATTCTTGCTTTCAATCTTTGTCTTCAAACTCCGAGGTGCCAGTCGCTGAGAAGAGCCTTGATCAAACTCTTCAGGAGATCGAGGCTGAGCTCAAGGCCGAGAAGGCTGTTGAGAAGTCTTCCCAACTGTCTTCTATATCCTGCCATTGATGCCGAGTAGTTTTGTTTTCAATTCTCTTTCTTCTTCTTCGGCTAAGCTTAAGCCGAGAAGAAAGAAGCGCTCTTCGTCGCCCTCCTGGATGAGGATTTTCTTCAGTGTCTCTTCACTCTTTTCTGCTGGCTCCTTGCCGACATCATCTAGGACCTCTATGTCCTCGTCTTCAATCTCTGTCTTCCCTGGTTCCCGAATGTTGTAGGTAGTTTTCATTGCTGCCATGGAGCAATTCTTTGCCTGCAGTTGGTCTCCTCTGACTTCTTCAATCCCATCTTTTGTGGGGAACCGCAATAGTTGATGCAACGTTGAGGGAACTACCCCCATTGCATGCAACCATGGCCTTCCCAAGATGATGTTGTAAAGTGAAGGCGTGTCAATTACGACGAATTCTGTTTTTATCTTCTTCTAACTGCTCTTGCATGATTATATACTTAGAATATTTTGTATGCCTTTCATACTTTGCCTCCTTTGTGTAATCTTCTCGGGGTTATATACCTCGGATATAATAGCTACAAAACTTTTACTTCGGCAAGATACTGACCTGCAAGTATTTCATAAATTCTAACAAGTGTGAAACATATACTACTCAATGTTAACTTTGCAAACTTTTTCTCAAGTTTCAACAAGTGTCTAAACGGTGATCTCGGTCTAGCCTACTTATAAATTGCTACAAATTTCAACAAGGATTAACATATACTGTAACAGGGATCAACAAGGATTAATATAACAAGTGTTAAACAATAAGCTATTTGTAAATTGCTACGAATTTTAACAAATGTTTAAACAACATACTTAGCTTTTTCCTCAACCTGTAAATTGCCGCAAATTTCAACAGATGATCATATGTCGGCTTAACGTTATCTTGTAAATTGCTACAAATTTTAACAAGTGTTAAGCATCTTCTTCGGGTTAACCAACTTGTAAATTTCTACAAGTGTTTAACCAATAACCTCGGCTTTACTTCGGCTTGTAAATTGCTACAAATTTCAACAAGCGAAGAGAAAAAGTAATCTCAGCTTAACTTCAGCTTATAAATTGCTACAAATTTCAACAAGTAAAGATAAAGAATCAGCTTAACTCCAACTTGTAAATTGCTACAAATTTCAACAAGTGAAGATAAGGAATAATCTCGGCTTAACTTCGACTTGTAAATTGCTACAAATTTCAACAAGTGAAGATAAGGAATAATCTCGGCTTAACTTCGACTTGTAAATTGCTACAAATTTCAACAAGTGAAGATAAGGAATAATCTCGGCTTAACTTCGACTTGTAAATTGCTACAAATTTCAACAAGTGAAGATAAGGAATAATCTCGGCTTAACTTCGACTTGTAAATTGCTACAAATTTCAACAAGTGAAGATACGGAATCAGCTTAACTCCAACTTGTAAATTGCTACAAGTTTTAACAAGCGAAGATAAGGAATCGGCTTAACTTCGACTTGTAAATTGCTACAAATTTCAACAAGTAAAGATAAGGAACCATCTCAGCTTAACTTCAACTTGTAAATTGCTACAAATTTCAACAAGTGAAGATAAGGAACCACCTCGGCTTAATTTCAGTTAAGCATCATCTTGGCTTAACTTCGGTTAAGCATCGTCTCGGTTTCACTTCGGTTAAACATCATCTGGGCTTAACTTCGGTTAAGCATCATCTCGGCTTAGCTTTGGTTAAGTATCATATCGGCTTAACTTCGGTTAAGCATCATATTGGTTTAAACAATTTGTAAATTGCTACAAATTTCAACAAGTGGTAAACGCATTCTTATTCTCTCTGCCCCCCAGTGTGAACTTAAAATCTACTTGGGTTCTCATCATACATGTAGCTTCGACCTTGTCGCCGAGGTTTAATTCAAGCCGAGGTTGTCGGCCTTGGTTTCTCTATTGATCTTACTTGGCTCCAACCTGAGTTTGATTTTCGGCCTCGCATCGGCGAGCCGTTTCTCTTTTCTTATTCCGACACCTTTGTTCCCGGCATATCCTCCTCGGCCCTAGCATACTTCTCAATTCTGGCCAACTTTAGTATGATCTTGTGTGTTTCCTTTTTATCTTCTGGGATATGAGATCTGCTCATTGTGCTCTTCTCTTCTCAGACTCAGGTGCCGAGATCTTATCTTCTGAAATCTTGGATCTGCTTATCAAGTTGAGCTCTTCTTTTCTCGGACCTACTTATCTAGGCCGAGATCATGTCTTCTAGGATCCTGGATCTGGAATCTGGGATTTGCTCACTTAGGTTGAGCTCTCGTCTTCTTAGGCCTACTTATCTAGGCTGAGATCATGTCTTCTCGGATCCGGGATCCAGGATCTGGAATCCGGGATTTGCTCACTTAGGATGAGTTCTTGTATACTTGAATGTTATCTCCTTGGGAGCGTTCATGCCCCTTATCATTGCATCCCTTCTGGAAGGGTCTTCGTTCCTCCGCAGGTATCTATCCTTCCATACCTGGAGGTCATCTTTGTTGTAGTATCTGCTTTGATCTGTTGTCTTTGGTGCGTCACCTTCCTGGCCGGCGTCTTTCACTCCGTGACTCTAGTCACGAGTTTCTGTGTTGCGGCTGTCCCCTTCAACGTTGAGGTTGATAGATCTCTTATTCCCAGCAGGAGTGTTGTCTCCAGTCTGATCCTTCTGTCTGTCATTGGCCATCTATTCTTCTTTATTTCCCACAGACGGCGCCAAATTGTGTGGGTGATTTTTCGACCACACTGCCCACTTAGTAACCAGCTGGAGAGCACTGGCAGAATAGATGGCACCTGACTGACCTGCAACAGAAATATAAGAATCCCGCGGTGGTTTCGACCACCCGGGGGCACTCCGACGATCAAGTCAGTATATCTCTCAAAGATAAATCAAGTACTAAACTCACAAGCTTGAGTATCAAAAGCATACCTTAGACCCATGGGGGTGCCTCTCTTTTATAGCCAATACAATCCTAGTCCCAATAGGAGCCTGGCTTTAATGGACTTAGGATTACTGCTAATCTGGGACTCCCAGTGGGATTAGGATAAACTCTCTAAGAGTCTTATCTTTACCTAAACTGAAGTCTTCTCCCAATCTAGGATTCTTGTCCATATCCAAGTTGAGTTCCCTCTTCATTCTAGGACTCTTGTCCCTTATCCGTTTATCTCGGATTCCGATATCTTCGGAGGCAACCTCGGCCTAGCCGAGATGACCTCAGCACAACGACCAAGACACGTGGCATCTCGGCTGACACGTCGGCGTCACCTTGCCACGTGTTGGTACTCAGAAAATATATCCCCACACTTATGCTAAAATAAAACATTATTATTCAAAGGCGCTAACAAGATTTAAACTAAAGACCTTGAGTTTCATTAAAAATGCTTTTACAATTTAGACAACATATATACTATAATATTAATTTTTTAATTATTTATTTTTATATTTACTTATCTGAATTACACATGCATTACGTGTACTACCCACTAGTATTTCTATAAATAAAAACAAATCAAAAGTTCAAAAGCACAAACAACATTTGCAAAACAACATTTTCTTTTTTTATTTTTTGTGTGTTTTCCAAAAAAAGCGGGTTTTTTAATAAAATAAAATAAAATAAAAAAATTAAACAAATTTTACAAACAATGTGCCAAACAACTTTTATTTTATTTTTTTTGGCGAATTACACTAACAACAATGATTCATTCCCCTTTTCCGCCCACCCCCTTTGACCCCCTCTCTCTCTCATTGGTTACATTTTCTTTTTCTTTTTCTTTTTTTTCCTGCTCCTCCAATCACCACCCGCCACGTGGCAAAGGGGGGTGAGGGGTGGACCCCCAAAAGGGGGTCCCAAGCATTATTCTTACACTAAAGGTCCCTATAGTTTACAACTTGTGTCACTTTGATCCCTGATTTTTTAATTGTGGCATATTTGACCATGAATTTTGAATTTTGTTCTAAATAAGGACAATTGAATATACTATTAATCAATTTCAAGGGTGAAGTTGTCAATTTAATAAAATATAAACTAATTTGACAAAAATAAATGTCAAAAAATATTTTTTAATTTTTCAAAATTATTTCTACACACCAATGATAAAATTATGTAAAATTGAGAAGTCATTTACACAAAAAAAAATTTAACAAATTAATTTCTATTATATGTTTGGATGATGATCATATAATGAGTGGTTGTTTTTATTTCATTAAATTAGTTTCTATTTTTTCAAAAGTCAAATATGGCTACAACTTTGATATCATTATTAAACCAATCCATTAAATCAAAAAATTCAAAACTAAAAACATTTCATATATTAAATATATTGATTACACATTAAAAACCTAGTAACTGCCCATTACATGATCATCATCCAAACATATAATACAAATTAATTTGGTAAAAAAATAAAATAAAATGTGTAAAAGATTTATCAATTTTGCATAATTTTATCTTAGGTGGATAGAAATAATTTTTAAAAAATTAAAAATATTTTTTTGACATTTATTTTTGTCAAATTAGTTTATATTTTATCAAATTGATGACTTTGTCTTTGAAATTGAGTAATGATATCTTCAATTATCCTTCTTTGGAACAAAATTTAAAATTCAGGGTCAAATGTGTCATAATTAAAATGTCAAGGCCCAAAATAATATAAGCTCCAAATTATAAGGACTATTAATGTAATTTGTATTTTTTTTATATTGTTTTATTTATATATTTTGAAAAATAAAAAGAGCGACCAAACATGCCTTCAGGGGCATGAAGGATCAAGGTATGATCAGGCGATAGGATCCTCTGGAGTGATCCCTCCTAGAGTGATCTCCTAAAGTAAAAGAGATGGGCGCGACACCTGTCCCACTAATGAAACTAAGGGTTGAGATCAATCCCTCACCAAAACGGCGTCGTTTTGGTGGGAGAAATTAAAAAAAAAAAAATTCAAACATCTTTTTTCTCAAGTCCTTCGTCTTTGTCAACGCCTTCGTCTTCGATCATTTGCAACTGCAGTAACTTTCTGTCAAAATATAACTGCTTGAAGACCAATCCCTCACCAAGATCAACTGCTTGAAGACCATTTGCAACTGCAGTAACATTCTGTTAACGCCTTCGTCTTCGATCTCTTCTGCCGCCGCCGCCATTCTAACACCTTTGGTTCAATTCAATCGCATTAGCAAACCACAGATCGGTCGACGAGCTGAACCGTAGTCACACCGTCATCTTTGATGTCCTCCGCCGATCTCCATATCAGTTGATCGGATCTGCTGATTCTATTGTTCATTTTGATTTTGATGATGATGGGGTCTGTAAATCTTCTCTTCCATTTGCTAAATAATAATTATAAAAAAAAATTCATATTATAATAAATCAAAATTGGAAGATCAGTTGATAGTTTACACATAATTTTTAAATTTATTTTATTTTTTTTCTTTGAATCTTGTCCCCAATATATATATATATATATATATATACAGTTTGAAGCCTCTTTCTTTTTGTTCTATAACACAAACACCCACTTGTGTGTTCCATTATTTGCCAAAATAGGTTTGTGTTTGGTATATATCATGGACCATGCTCTGTTTTTTTTTTCAAACCAGCACTATGTTTTTTTCCTTTTTTCTTGACCAAGTGTTTTTTCAAATAATTTTTTCCAACAGATTTTAGTTCCAGCACTTTGTTTTTTCTTTAAGAAATTTTTTCCAACAATTTCAATTTTTTCCAACAGATTTTTTCCTGACCATGTGTACTTAACTCTTTTCCAACAGTATGGCCATGGAATCTCTATCTTCTCTCTTTTCATACGGTTCACGTCTTTTCTTTTTTTTTTTTCAAAATACTCACCAAAACGACGTCATTTTGGTGAGTATTATTATCAACCGTCCGATTAGCCACTTTCAAAGATCACTCTAGAGGATTACTCTAGAGGATCCTTGCACTATCAGGACAGGACAGGCCACTGTTTTTGGATTGAAATTTCATGTTAACTTTTTCTTTTTTTTCTTTTTTTTTTCGGTTGGTGGTTAAAATCTTAGAGACATAATAATTAAATTCAGATGGCCTTACTTCTTTAGAGTCCAGCACATATACACATTCCTTCTGACATACTTCACTTTTCCTTCCATTATGGACTCACCTCATGTGAAAAGTTCAGTTCCTTGTTCCAATGTTTGTACAATAATATTCTGGTCAATTTTGTACTCCATGCTATATACCACGATATTAGACAGAATGAAGAATCCAATGTAACATGAAACATATCTAAGTATCCAATAATGTTATGCATTTTATTTTATTTGTTAATATAATATTTGTATGATGAGTAATATTATATAAATAAAAAAATCATACATAATAATATGACTCATTATAAACTAATCATTTACTTTAAAATAAAATATCGTTGAAGATATATTTATTTATAATAATAATATTATTACATTGTTCCTGTGAAATTTTTTGTATAGATATAATTTATTTATGTGATGGGTTTCATATTCTCACTTCCTAGATACAAAGTAATGGAGTATCAATAAATGCATATAAGGCTCACTCATATGTTTAAAAGTGAGAAAAACATTTTTAAAAAAATTATATGTAATATTTTTCAAGTAATAAGTCTAAGTGCACAAACACTAAACACATTATGAGACACGAATATCTTATTAAATATCCATGTTCCATTCCGTCTATATTCCTAACATTGCTATTTTTCAAAATATCATTTTTTAACGGAAAATGTTTGGTGACATAAAAAATCATGGCTCGAATGGCTCGAAATACCTAAAATAACATCGTTTTGAGTATTTCGATCCATTTGAGCCATGATTTTTCGAGTCACCTAGCATTGTTATTTTTTAACTCATTATCTCAATTAAGGATGGAATAAGTGCTCGGTTTGAATTATTTTATAACATTTATAAAAACATCAATTATTCAAAACTTCATTAATGGTGCCCGATATTTCATTATTCATTATTTCAATAGCATGTAAGATACCATTATACCTAAATATCAGTGAATAGTTTTTCTTTCACGTGACATTAAAATTTTAGGGATAATTTGGCATATTTAATATTAGTGTATATTTTTTATTTTTTTAAAATTACATTACTTCTTTATTTTTTTGTATGTTTTTCATAAAAAATTAAAAAATATACTTATTTATATTATTTCAAACAACGCCTTATATTTATAATGAGAGACCAGCATTACAACCTAAACATAAACCAACTTATACCCAAAAGACAAATTTAACCCAAAAGATGGCAAAGAATAAAGAAACAAAAATCAGCAAGGCATTGATTGATGGTCCATGTTGGACAAAACAAGTGGATGTTCGGACCCAAAGGGCCATTAACCCATGTTGGTTAGGGTGGCCAGTGGCCACTGCCACTGCCGACCGAAGAACAGAAGGAATAAAGTACTCTCACCTGCACATGGACTCGCACACCTGAAGGCCTACTTAAATGCTGTGTTAAAAATATATATATTGGCTACTAATTACTTAAATTGAGTGTAATTAGTTTAAACAGTAAAATTTATTTTTTTGGAGTGGCAATTGATAATTTGTGTTGGGTATTGTCATATGATATTTTGCAGATACTTAAATTTTTGTTTTAGTTTTTGTGTGTGTTCATGTGACGAAAAAGATTATGTGCAAATTGTTACATTGAATGTCTTTATCTTGTATCTTGGATATTGATTCAACCATTATTTTTTCCGCTTCGGCAATCTTGCTAGGACTAAAGTCCCATTAGGAATTTGTGATGTTTCGGTGGGGGTTTTTCTGAGTCATTTTGATAATCTAAACCGTTTATATTGTAAGGTTCGTCGAGTATATTATTTATAATAAAAATCAAGTTAATTAGAAATTTGTAACCCTATGATCAGATTCAAATTATTTTACAAAAATTATCAAGATCATGTTAACCGTTTATTTTTTAAAAAACAAATGTGTTCTTATCATAAAGCTATAGATTTCTAATTAATTTGATTTTTTGTATGGATAATCTATTTAATGAATCCTATAATATGATAGTTCGGATCAACGAAAAATTCTCAAAAAAAGTCTCCATCAAGGCACTACCGATCGTTACTGTGACATAGTCACCACAACATCCCTTAATCCTATTTTTTTACTTCATCTAGAGGGGTGATTATTCTGTATTCTCACAATATGGATACGTGGTAGTCCGTAAGGTTTTGATTGGTAAAGAGGGGTAGGGGGCCCACGATTTATGTTGGGGATGAAGGTATAACATGTGATTAAGTAATTGGTGATTGACTTGAAATATAGCCATGTGTGTTCCGGAATTATCGAATAATTTTCCCAATTGGAGTGAGAAACAATGACGAATGTAATAAAACGGATAAATCTATATGTAATTCAAGAATTTGTATATTAAAACCTATAATTTTATTTTATTTTTTATATGGGAAAGACATGGGTGCTTGTTAAATTTTAAAAATATATATATTTAGACGGTTAATTTATAATATCATAATAAAAAGGTTTTCAGAAAAAAAGTCACTTCAACTTTCGTTAATTCCATTTCTGGTTAAAATAACTTCAATATTGATAGACATTTTACCTAATGTATATTTAATAATATTATATATTCTTAATATTTGTTTGCCTAACCTTCAAAATTCTTTAAATGTATTTAATCAAGAGAACATAAAAACAAAATACTTACCATCTTGCCTATTTTATTCACCCAAAAAAAATCATCTTGCCTATTTTATTATAACTTCATAATGTGAAAAATACTTCAAACGACTCTTAAGTTGAAGATACTCTTCAGAAGTTAAAGATTTTGAAAGGTTTGGACAATTTTTTTTGTATGGAACGTTTCAATATTGAAACATCATCCCTAATTTGGATTGGATTCACAACTCTTCCACAAGTTTTGTCTACTATTACCAAACAACTTTATAATACAATAAGGAATTTTTATTGATAAATCCTATTTAGAAGTATTTTGACCCAAAAAATCCATGAAGAAATTTATTAACCCATTTCGTCTCATGTATGTATAGTTTTATTTCATAAAGTCTTTTTTCTTGATTTACACTATTTTTTTAGACTCTTATGCCCTTATATTTAATTTTGATACCCTTACAAATAATTTTTGAACGGTTAGCAATTTTATGATGTAAATATTCATATTTTAACATTCATATTGGTAAGAATGTAAAATTGGCCCGTGGCACGTGGGCGGTCCGATGATCGCCTCCAGGCCAGGACAGGCCCGGTCCGTTGACAATGTGAATATTCACATTGACATGTTAACATTCACATTGATAGAAGTGTAAAATTGGTCCGCGGCCCGTGGGCAGCCCGAAACCCGCCCGTGGGCTACCCGGGACGGGCCCGACCTAGCTCGGCCAGTTGACAATGTGAATATTCACATTAACATATTAACATTCACGTTGATAGGAGTGTAAAATTGACCCGCGGCTCATAGGCGGCCCAAAACCCGCCCGAGGGCCTGGCCCGGCCCGGCCCGTTTATAATGTGAATATTCACATTGACATGTTAACATTCAAATTGATAGGAATGTATAATTGGCCCACGACCCGTGGGCGGCTCGAAGCCCGCCCGTTGCCCGGGGCGGGCTGTAAATATTCATATTTTAACATTTATATTGGTAAGAATGTAAAATTGGCCCATGGCCCGTGGGCGGTCCGAAGCTCGCCCCCGAGCCGAGGCGGACTTGGTCCGTTGACAATGTGAATATTCACATTGATATGTTAACATTCACATTGATAGAAGTGTAAAATTGACCCGCAGCCCGTAGGTGGCCCGAAACCCGCCCGCGGCCCGTGGGCTGCCCGGGGCGGGTCCAACCCGGCCCGCCCCGTTGACAATGTGAATATTCACATTAACATATTAACATTCACGTTGATAGGAGTGTAAAATTGACCTGGGGCCCGTAGGCGGCTCAAAACCCGCCCGCGGGCCCGGCCCGGCCCGTTTACAATGTGAATATTTACATTGACATGTTAACATTCACATTGATAGGAGTGTAAAATTGGCCTGCGGCTCGTGGGCGGCCCGAAACCCGCTTGCGGGCCCGGCTTGGCCCGTTTACAAGGTGAATATTCATATTGACATGTTAACATTCACATTGATAGTAGTGTAAAATTGACCCCCGACCCGTGGGCAGCCAAAGCCCGCCCATTGCCGGGGGGGCGGGCTGTAAATATTCATATTTTAACATTTACATTGGTAAGAATGCAAAATTGGCCCGTGACCCGTGGGCGGTCCGAAGCTCCCCCCTGGGCCGGGGCGGGCCCTGTCCGTTGACAATGTGAATATTCATATTGACATGTTAACATTCACATTGATAGAAGTGTAAAATTGGCGCGCGGCCCGTGAGCTGTCCGGGGCGGGACCGGCCCGGCCCAGCCCGTTGACAATGTGAATATTCACATTAATATATTAACATTCACGTTGATAAGAGTGTAAAATTGACTCGCGGCCCGTAGGTGGCCCAAAACCCTCCCGCGGACCCGGCCCGTTTACAATGTGAATATTCACATTGATATGTTAACATTAACATTGATAGGAGTGTAAAATTGGCCCGCGGCCTGAAGCGAGTTCGACTTATTGACAATGTGAATATTAACATTTGTTAATATTCACATTGATAGGAGCGTAAAATTGGCCCGCGGCCCGTGGGCCACCCGAAGCCCTCCCGCGGCCCGGGGCAAGCTTGTTTGGGCCCGGGCCCGAGTCGGAGAACTTGGGCTAGGTCCTGGGCCATCACTTTGAAGCTCGGCCCGCATAAGGCCCATTTAAGGCTCGGCCCGAGGCCTAGCCCGCCACAGGCCAGGTGTCTTTTTTGTGGAAAATAATAAAATTTTGGAAGAAAAAATTAAAAAGAATTAAAAAAAATTGCGAGGCTCATCCAAGCCCGACCCAAGCCCAGGTCTAGGCCCAAGCCCCTTGGCTCGACCCACCGGGGCACCCAAAGCCTGAATACCTTTGTGCTAAGGCTAGGGCCTAGGCCTAATTTTTTGGCCCGTGGACCGGTCTGGCTCGGCCCGAATTTTGGCAAGCACCCACGAGGCTTTACATGGGTTGGCCCCAGCCGGGCTGGGCCGAGCCCCTATACATTGATGATATGAACATTCACATTGACGGTGTGAACATTTACATTGACAGTGTGAACATTCATATTGACGATGTGAACATTCACATTAGGGGTATTTTGGTAATTGTGTCACCCATAGGATGTGAACATTCACATTAGGGGTATTTTGGTAATTATGTCACCCATAGGACTTATTGAAACATAAGAAAATAATGTGGACTAAATCGAACATAAGTAGATGAAAATGGCATTTTGGTCTTCTTACCTCAAATAGGAACATTCACATTGACGGTGTGAACATTTACATTGACAGTGTAAACATTCACATTGACGATGTGAACATTCACATTATGGGTATTTTGGTGATTATGTCACCCATAGGATGTGAACATTCACATTAGGGGTATTTTGGTAATTATGTCACCCATAGGACTTATTGAAACATAAGAAAATAATGTGGACTAAATGGAACATAAGTAGATGAAAAGGGTATTTTTGTAGCAACCCTCACCTTACGCTTGTCATACTTGCATACATTCACGCATGATCTTGTCTTGTTATGTTGTTTTGAAAGTCTTGCCTTGCCTTGTTTTATTTAAGTGTTACTTGAATGATCTTGTTCTTTGCTCGGTGTGTAGCCGAGGTCATCTTGAGCTTAGTTCACCTTTGAACCTTTGTACTTAGAGCTGTTTTGGAACCATTTGGTTGATCCCACCTTCACCTCGGGCTTGTTGCCGAGATGTTTTGCACTTAGTAATCCTTGTCCTTGGGCAGGCATGGCCTAGACCGAGGTGTGGCACACCCCGGCCAAGGTGTGGCATAGCTTAGTCAAGTGTCGTCCTCCCTAGCCGATGTCTTTGTTATCCTATTGCCGAAGCTTTGACTTGAGCCGATGTCATTACTTGCCGATGTGCCTTATCCCAGCTTGCTGCGTACGCTTTGTCATAGACTTGTTTTATCAATCAATCACCTTTTGAGTTGAACCAACCCGATAGCGCCACGTGTCCGAGCTGATTGTTAAGACAGCCGGCAGACCTAGAAACAAATCATTTTGTCTCAAATCTTTGCCTTTAGAGAGAGAAGCTCTAGAGAGAAAGAGGAGGAGTTCTTGAGTGAGAATAGATCTTCCAAGCTTGATCTTCGAGGTTTGAACCGTTGGATTTGAGTTTTGAGGTTAGAATCTTAATCTACTTTGGTCGTTGTTATTGATCATCTAGCTGCATTGCATGATCGAATCTGTTTTGCATGTCATGCATCGATTTGAAGTTGGTTTTGGAAGAGAAAAATGGTATTCATGTATTCTTGAAGAAAAGTCTCGTTTTGATCCGAAAGTTTGGAACCAAAACCATGTTTTTGTGTTGGTTCTTGCATAACCTTCTTGTATGGGTACCCAGGTCCCTGTTTTGAACTCTTAGCATGAAATCTCTGATTTTGTAACAAGTTTTGATCTTGCATTCATCTTCTTCATGATCATGTTCATCATGTCCTTCATGTTCTTCAAAGGGAAACCCAGGCTTTCCCGACTTTGCTTTTAAATAAGGCCATCAGGACCACACCTCGGCAAGGAGGTGTAGGACCTCGGCAAGGACCTGGTTGGTACCCAGTGTGTTTCCATGAGACAGGAGTAGTGTTTAAACTCCCAGTATATTTTGCTTTGTTATTGACTTGGATCTAGCGAGAATGCTGAGATCATTCGTATGCATGAAAAGCTTGTTTTGAGAACGTGATTGCCGTGTGATTGTAGGACCTTGATCCTTGCTTTGAGCCTGCACCTGAAGAACTAGGTGAGTGGTATTTCTAATAAAGCTATGTTATACTGTTTGAGAAACTTTGCCTTGCTTTATTTTGACGAAAGTATTTGTTAAGCATGAATGAATAGCCCTGTTTTGATGTATCAAGTATAAGCTTTGTTTTGATGTCATTCTTGAAAAGTCCCTTGTACTGGAGGACTCTAAACTTTCGCAGTACCAAGTGTAGAGTCCCTTGTACTGGAGGACTCTAAACTTTTGCAGTACCAAGTGTAAAAGTCCCTTGTGCTGGAGGACTCTAAACTTTCGCAGCACTAAGTATAAAAGGATACGGTCCTTTCTTGGAAAGATTGCGCAGTACTAAGTATAAGAGGATACGGTCCTCTCTTGGAAAGACTATCGTGTTAAAATGGGCTACGGGCCTAAGTAACACAAGACCATCGTGTTAAAAGGAGCTACGGGCTCAAATAACACAAGTCCCTTGTGCTGGAGGACTATAAACTTTCGCAGTACCTTGACTAATCGATTACGGATCGTGCAGTCCTTGTTTTGCCACTGACGGTTTACCGCGTGGACTTCTTTGTTCGGAAAGTTTTGACGTGTTTTGCCGATGTCAGTAAGTGTCCCTTGAGACTTGTAAGACTTGATAGATGAATACGGTTCATCCCTTGTTTTGTTAAAGTTTTGATGTGTTTTGCCGATGTCAATAAGCATCCCTTGAGACTTGTAAGACTTGATAGATGAATACGGTTCATCCCTTGTTTTGATAAAGCTTTGATGTGCTTTGCTCTGGAAGAACCTCGGTTAACATTCGTATGGTTTTAGCATGTGTTGTTTTGAAAGACTTCGGCTATATTCATGCAAAACCTTTATTATTTGTACCATTCACTGAGTATCCAAGCTCACCCTCTCTATATATATGTAGGTGATGAGCAGGACGTCAGCGACGCCTAGAATGTGTTTTTGAAAGCTTGTTTTGGACCCATGATTATGTCGGCTTTGTTTTATATTCACGTCGGCAATGTTATTTCTTTTACGTCGGCGAATCTTGAAAATCATGCTTCTTGGCTTGTATTCACTGTATTTTGTATATGACGGCTCGAGAAGCCTTTTGATCAAGATGTAATACGTATTTTACTTTATTGTATTCAAGTTGTAAAGATGTATGCCATATCACTAAACTTATGCACTGCTCTTATGGACCACTCGTATTATGATTTATTACTTCCGCATTTGTGAGCCCCTGTATCTATACTCTGATTGTGTCAAACTTTTGAAAGTTGGCCTTCGATAATCCAGGATTACTGGCCATCACGGCACCAAACTACTAGGGGCGGTTTGGGGTCGTGACAATTTTGGTCTTCTTACCTCAAATAGGAACATTCACATTGACGGTATGAACATTCACATTGACGATGTGAACATTCACATTAGGGGTATTTTGGTAATTATGTCACCCATAGGATGTGAACATTCACATTAGGGGTATTTTGGTGATTATGTCACCCATAGGACTTATTGAAATATAAGAAAATAATGTGGACTAAATGGAACATAAGTAGATGAAAAGGGTATTTTGGTCTTCTTACCTCAAATAGGAACATTCACATTGACGATGTGAACATTCACATTAGAGGTATTTTGGTAATTATGTCACCCATAGGATGTGAACATTCACATTAGGGGTATTTTGGTAATTATGTCTCCCATAAGACTTATTGAAACATAAGAAAATAATGTGGACTAAATGGAACATAAGTAGATGAAAAGGGTATTTTGGTCTTCTTACCTCAAATATGAACATTCACATTGACAGTGTGAACATTCACATTGACGATGTGAACATTCACATTAGGGGTATTTTGGTAATTATGTCACCCATAGGATGTGAACATTCACATTAGGGGTATGTGACAACCCTCGCCATTGATTAGTGCTAATCTATGATTAAGCATGTTAACTGACCAATTGACTGAAATTCTGAACTGATTGATTGAGTGTATTAGTTTAAATGCATATCTATCTGTTTGACTGCTAAATTATCTGTTCGTGTATTATGTTTAAACTGCAAATTGAAGGCTTTATCGGCGGTCGAATCCGGAACCGATTAGTGTTTTGTGTTAATTAGAATTTATATGATTTTCTGGTACGTTTAATTGAAATTTGATTTTGTATGATTAAATTAGATTAAATAATGGGGCATTTCCCTAAATAAGCTAAAATAGTAAATCAATTCCCAAACTAAGCCTAGTTTTCAAAGAATTCCCAAAATAAGCTAACTTGCGGTTCACAATCGCGATTTCAACATATTCCGCCTGTTTCGCGTGAAAATTGGAAAATCTTAAATTCGTGGTTACGAAAAGCGATTTTGATTAAGAAATCGCGGTTACAAAACGCGATTTTAATTGTTTTTTTTTCTTTTGAACTCGTTGTTACAAACCACGATTTCATCTAAAAAAAATTTTGTTCTGAATTCGCTGTTTGTAACCATGCTTTTAGGAAAAAAAAAAATTGTGAACTCGTGATTTGTAATCACGAGTTTAGAACTGCTACTCAACACATCACTCACACTCTACACATCACTCACACTCAAATGTTACCAACGCTACCTTAGTGTATAGGGATAAAATTTATTTATTTTTTATTTTAAGGTTTAGGGTTTAATTCTTAAAATTTATTTATTTTTATTTTAGAGTTAGAATTTAGAATTTAATTCTTAAAATTTATTTTTTTTATAAATCCTAAACCCTAAAATAAAAATAAATAAATTTTAAGAATTAAACCTTAAATCCAAAAATAAAAATAAATAAATAAATTTTATCCCTGAACAGTAAAATTAAAAAAAAAATTAAGAATTAAAATAAAAAATAATTATTTTATATTAGTTTCAATTTTATGAAATAAAATTTATATATATATATATATATTAAATTATAAATATATATTAATATATATATATTGAGTGTGAGTGATGTGTTGAGTAGCAGTTCTAAACTCGTGGTTACAAACCACGAGTTCACAAATTTTTTTTTCCTAAAAGCGTGGTTACAAACAGCGAATTCAGAACAAAATTTTTTTTGGATGAAATCGTGGTTTGTAACAACGAGTTCAAAAGAAAAAAAAATTAATTAAAATCGCGTTTTGTAACCGCGATTTCTTAATCAAAATCGCTTTTTGTAACCACGAATTTAAGATTTCCCAACTTTCACGCGAAACAGGCGGAATATGTTGAAATCGCGATTGTGAACCGCGAGTTAGCTTATTTTGGGAATTCTTTGAAAACTAGGCTTAGTTTGGAAATTGATTTACTATTTTAGCTTATTTAGGGAAATGCCCCTAAATAATGTTGTATTGCATTAGTTGGACTTATTTACAAAAATGCCATGTTAGTGGGCCATCTCATAAAACATTTGAGACTTAATTCATATCTCTTCCTCATCCATTCCTTGACCCAAAACCGACTAGAGAGAGAGACTTGGAAGAAAATTGAGTTCAACTAAAAACCTTGTTTGAATTTAGAAGACTTGAAGAGGAGATTGCAAAATTAGACTCCCACACTTGAAATTGAAGACCTAAGGTAGGATATTCATCATTTGGTTTATGAATTTAAGTTGTGACTTGTACGGTCCATGCTAATTTTGAAGTCTAGAACCAAGATATGGCTTAAATTGTTGAATTGAAGCTTGTATCATGCATGCATGTTCATGTTGTTGAGTTTTGAAGTTGTTTCATGAGGATTTCTGCATGCATGTTCATATTGTTGAGTTTTGAAGTTGTTTCATGAGGATTTCTTCATGCATGTTCCTATTTTTGGTCTTGATCCATTAACTCACCATGTTTTGAAGTTAAACATTGCATTTGATCTTATTTTGTAGCATTGGAGTTCCTAGGAACCCATGCAAGTGTTGAATTTGCATTGTTCTTCATGTTCATGAAAACTTCTTTGAAATTTGTGTTCAATTGAACTACCTTTGGGTTTTGATTTCTCAAATTGATCTTTGAAACATGTCATATTATGAGTTTACAAGTGTTTTCCAGAAAATTAGCCCAAAGGGATCGAATTTGATGCTTTAAAGTTGAGTTTTGAGCTTGAGGTTCAAATCTGGAAATTTCAGATTTTGGACTCACGTTCGACCGGGGAACTCCACGCTCGAGCGTACACACTGTGTTCATACTGTCCACTCGAGCGGGGAAAGTGATGCTCGAGCGGGAAATGCGTGTATCTAGTACTTTGCATGTGTTTACAGTCCGCTCGAGCAGGGAAATGGGCGCTCGAGCGAGGACTTGTGTCTCACGCTCGAACGGACGTCGAGCGTCCATCGAGCTTGAATTTCACCCATCTAGTACTTTTGCAGTCCGCTCGAGCAATGTAAGTCACGCTCGAGCGGGGCTCTTTTGTCTGCATGTCCGCTCAAGCGAGGAAACCCACGCTCGAGCGGGACCCTGTTTCAGCAAAATTTTGAAAGGTGTTTCTAAGTGCATCTTTGCATCATCTTTCCATCATAGACATTCCTAGGGCATGTTTAATACATCTTAAGGAGGATATTGATGTAGAACCACACCGAGTCAAGATAGGGACTAAGGCATTGTTTCCCAACTGTGTAGCTTTGTGTGTGTTCGCTCTGTAACTGTGTAGGGTTGGCATCCGAGGACGCTCTAGCTGCTTATAGCCCAGTGTTTTGTGAGTAACAATGTTGTAAAGATATGTTCAATCATGAATATTTTCTGAATGAACAACTGTACTGCTTTCTGAAAGGATATTTTTTACTGAATGAATGTTTGTCCTATTTGTGAACTGTATTCGTGGCATCCATAGCAATTTACTGTTACTGTACTGTACTGTACTGCTACTGTCACAGAGATCTCTGTGAGTTCCCATGTTTGGAACCACTACTGTTTACTGATATGATGGCCATCAACTGACTATTTGGTCTATTAAGACTTACTGTACTGTTTTGCTATTGGATGTACCACATATGACTATTATAGTTTCTGAATGACTGTTATGGCATGAAATATGAGACACAAACTGAATGACTGATATACTGATAAATGACTATTTTCAATACTGAAAGGATATTTATTCTTAACCTCTTTACGCATATGATATTCACTGGGCTTTAGCTCACTGCTCATATATATATGTAGGTGTTCAGACACCGGACCGTTGCTAGAAGCGTCAGGCTAAGCCCTTATTTTGTCAAGCCAACCTTTGTGCCTCACTTCGAGGTTCCAGATCTGTTCAAGCTAAGGCTACTTTTGGGGTGTCTCAGATTCACCCTATCTGTCTTTGTTATATATAGACTGAATGATATTCGTACTGTACTGTTATAGTGGGGATTTGGTCCCTAACCTGAATGTCTGTAAATGACGTATGTATATACTGTTTTTGCTCTGAATGTGTATATGTTATGAAAAGTCTTTTTGCATACAGACTGTCACAGCTCATTAGACATCTTTTAATTACTGTTTTGGCTTCCGCCAGCCCCTGTACTCTGTATTACTGTTTTACTGTTAAGCAGGCCTTCAGTAATCTCAGATTACTGGCCGGTTACGGTGCTAAACCCATAGGGGCGGGTTTGGGTCGTGACAGGGTATTTTGGTAATTATGTCACCCATAGGACTTATTGAAACATAAGAAAATAATGTGGACTAAATGGAACATAAGTAGATGAAAAGGGTATTTTGGTTTTCTTACCTCAAATAGCAACATTTACATTGACGGTGTGAACATTCACATTGACGATGTGAACATTCACATTAGGGGTATTTTGGTAATTATGTCACCCATAGGACTTATTGAAACATAAGAAAATAATGTGGACTAAATGGAACATAAGTAGATGAAAAGGGAATTTTAGCCTTTTTACCTCAAATAGGACCTAATGGAATAGTCAAAAAGAATATAGGTTGGATGGAATAAAGCTCTTAGAAAAAAGATTTATCAAAAAAGCTCTCATACAATAAAGGGTGAATTTTAACTAACCGTCCTTACAATTTGAGTCTTGTATTATTTTAGTCTTTGATCTTGTAACTATAATATATTTGACTCTAAATTTTAAATCTCGTTTCAAATAAGAATAATTGAAAACATTGTTGCTCAATTTTAAGGGCAAAGTTGTTAATTTGATAAAATATAAATTAGTTTGATAAAAATAAATGTCAACAAATTATTTTTAATTTTTTTAAAATTATATCTACTCACCAAATATAAAGTTATGTACAAATCGTAAATTTTTTAAATTTTTATTTTTTTACCAAATTAATTTTTAGTATGTGTTTAGATGATAATCATGTAATGAGCGATTATTTTTGTTGATATTTTTTGATGGTTATCATGTAGTAGATGGGTGTATTTGTTGTTAACAGATATTTTTAAATGGTTATTAAACTTTTAATGTATCATATGTTTAATATATAAAACAATTTTAGTTTTAGATTTTTTTATTTAACGGATTGGTTTAATAACGATATCAAGGTTGGCGCCGTGTTTGACTTTTGAAAAAATAAAAACTAATTTAACGAAAATAAATATCAAAAAAATTTATTTAAAAAAAAATATTTCTACCCTCTCAAAAAGATAATATTATATAAAAATGTTGTGTTTTTAATTTTTTTTCACCAATTTAATTTTAGAAAAAAAAATCTAAAAATAAATTCTGAAAATCAAACAAAATAGAACTTTATAACAAAAGAAGTTTTAGGATAAATTATATTGACCTCCCCTGAGGTTTACCTTAATTACAGGGATCTCCCCTGTAGTTTCAAAAATAATACTGACCTCCCTTACTTTTGAAACTAATATACAAAAATCCCCTTTTGTTACCCATCCGTCCAAATTCAAATAGATTATGCTGATACCATCCATAATTATTCTACAAATTCCAATACCACCTTTTAGGGGAGGTAAGTGTAATTTACTCATATATATATAAACACATACATATCTTACCCATTCATCTCTCTTCTTTCTCACTCTTTCTTTGTGCTCTGTTATCCATAATAATTTACCTATTTCATCTCTCTTCACTCTCACTCTCTCTTTGTGCTCTGTCTCTCTCTCCCTTCCTGCCGCAAACCGTCGTCTCTCTCTCTCTCTTCTCCGCCGCTACATCTCTCATTTGCTGTTGTCTCTCTTTCTCACTCTCTCACACACGCACACACACACATCTCAGATCAATCCAAACCATCAACGACACCGTTGACGACTCCTTCCGGCTCATCGCCGCCGTCACTATGTCTACAAATGTCAGGTTCTATACGAGATTGAGAATCATGATCAGGTCGTGAATACGCCAAATCACTCTGTCTATACTTGATATGTTTTGTCGCCGACTTGCGCACTTTCATTAATGGCTCGCACATCACTCTCCAGTTGCTGGCGCGACGGAGGAACCGAGCCGCGTCGCGGAGGCTTGGCGGACGCCGAACGAACTACCAACTCTGGAAGATCTGTTCCGTAAGAAAACGGCGTTGTATCAATACTATTTTTATTGTTGTTCTTAGTCGGAGAGAGAGAGAGAGAGAAAAAAAAAGAGAGAGAGAGGAGATTGATTAGGCTTTGTGCATCGTTTGAATAAAACGAAACCCTAGGTAGAGAGATTAGAAATGGATGGTGTGGATTTTGGTACGGTGTAATTGAATTTCAGAGGATAATTTTTGCATTTATCAATTCTATAATTTATTTATTTTTAGTAGTTGTTGTTGTTGATAATGATAATGATGACGTAAATAATATACGAATGAATGAAAGGGGGTTTTTACATTTAGGGTCAGTTGTGTCTTTTCACAATGTGGTTCAAGGGTATCATGGTCAATTTGGCTATCAAGTTAACATTGTTAATGCTCTTTTAAAGGGAATGGGGGATTTGAGTATTATTTTCAAAAGTAAGGGAGCTCAGTGTTATTTTTTAAACTACATGGGAGGTTCCTGTAATCAAGATAAACCTCAGGAAATGTCAGTGTAATTTACCCAAAGTTTTAATAGTATTCATTAAAAAAAGACATTTATATTTCAAACAACATATAAGTTAACCAACACAAAATAAGTTGTATGACGACTTTGCCTTTCAAATTGAGCAACAATGTCTTCAATTGTCCTTATTTGGAACAAGATTCAAAATTCAAGATCAAATGTATCACAATTGAAAGGTCAGAGATCAAAGTAATACAAGTACCAAACTATAAGGACTGTTAGTGTGATTCACTCAGCAATAAAAATGAGAAACAATCACGTGCTAATGCACACATAGCACACATGCCGATAGAGATGGATTAGGAACTCACACGTCCATACGTGCATGGGAAATTAAGTAGAATTACATTTGGGATAATGTTAGAGATGCCAATTTTTCTACCAAATAAATGACCAAATGTCTCGCATGGGCGTGGGGTCTGCAATTTTGTAAACCTCACACCCATGTGAGATATTTGATTATTTATTTTGTAGAAAATTCAAGATCTATAGCATTTTCCTCATATTTAAAGATGAGAAGTGATTCAAAACTGTAATAGTGAAACTATAATTAGAGCTCTACTAGTGTGGGAGGGAAAAAAAATCACATCAGACAGTAGGGCCCACAGTTTAGAGTACCTCTAGAGCTCACAATTTAGAGCTCTCAATCATTTTGCTTTGAAGATATAGGATTGTTTTGAAAAGATGGTTAAGAATCACTTTTTAATTTTAATTAATTTTGAATCATATCACCTCTCATATTTTTTTTATATATATTTTTTTTAAAAAAAATTAATCATATTTTCAAGACAACTCATAAAAGGTGAGGGTAAATTGTAAAGAAGAAAGTGAAAGAAAAAAAAATGAAAGAAAGAGAGAAGCTGCCAACATATCACACCATTGCAGGGAATGTGCTGAGGACATGTTGTACAAGTTCATGCTCTCTCTCTCTCTCGCAATCCTCTCTCTACTCAAACAAAAGGTACACCGTCCACTTCTATTCTTTTGCTTCTTGACCCCTTTGTATGCTTTCCATGTGCGCAAGAAATTTTGCGATATTCTACTAGTGGACAATATTGTGCGATATTCTAACTAGATATATATTGATTAAAATTGTAGATCTATAATGAATAGTGTGAAAGAATTAAGATCGTACATGAATTGAATTATTCATAAATAGTAATTAAATTCGGTTCGTTTAAAATATGGATCAAACTTAATTTTAAATATTAGACTCGTTTAGTAAATGAGCTGAGTTTGAATTTGAATAAATTTGATTCGTTAAGTTCGACTTGTTTATCTTTATTTAAATTATATAATACATATATTATTTATATATTAAATAATATATATATACATATAAATATATTATTTATTTAATATGCAAATAATATTTTTTAAAAAAATATTTAAAAAAAAACCTTGTCAGGTTGAGTTCGAACTCAATTACTTTGTCGAGTAGAGTTTGAGTTCAATAAATGAGCTCGATAGGCAAACGACTTGAGCCGAATTCAAATTTAACAAAACTCAATTCGATTCATTTAGAATCCTAAAAATAATGTTCCAAGTTACGAAATAACAACTCCATGTAAGAATCCTTCCACCCCATGAGTTCGATTTTACTCATATATTTTTTTTAATGTACAAAAAGTAACATTTTAATTGATATAGACCGGTGAAATTGACCATTTTAGATATATTTTAGTCATTACATTTTTTTGGGTATGGAGTCCCCACATCACCACCTCTTCTCCTCTTCTATTTTTTAAAAATTATTAAGATACCATCAACGCATATTTAATATGATATTATTTATTAATATTATTCTGTATCAACAAAAATTCATTATACAAGTTTTTTTTTTATCTCTTAACTGTTTAATAAAAATAAATTAATTTATATATTTTTTTATTATATGATTAATTTCACATAATATCCATATTTCTCTCATTCTTTCCACGAGGTGTACGCTGGCCCATACCCACTTTCACGTCACATGCGGTTGTGGGGAGGATAATTATTTAGTAACGTTAGGATATAGATACGTGATTTTTTATAATATTATAATTAATAAAAAAAATAAATAAATAAGATATTGTTTTGAGTGGTTAAAAAAAATATATTAAATAATAATTAATTAAGAAGTACGAATACTCTAGAAATATTCTATGATTTCCCCCCACAAACTGGGTCACAGTTCTACTCCTTTTAGCTAATTGTCTAAATTGCCCTTTACCCTCACAATTATATATACAAGTTAATTATTTTAATAGTCAATAAAATTTGAGTTCGACGTGCACTCCAAAATAAATTTTATGTTACCACTAGTTTCAAGATATCGGCTTTGTTTGGTGTAGTTTTTCTTAAGTTAAAAGTTGATAATTATAAAGTAGAAGTTAAAAATATTATTTTCTCGGCTTTTAAACAATTAATTTTTTTTTTCAGTCTATTTAAGCTATTTTTGCCTAATAAATTATAAACAAAAATTACACCAAACAGTTTAATACAAATTCTTAAATTAAAATAAAGTATAATTACTCCTAAAAGCTATACCAAACAATCTCATCAACTAAGCTAAAGTTTTTGTTAGTTAACCCAAAATATTTTGAATTTAGAGCACCTCCATTTGATATGTCAAATTTAATGGGGTAGTCTAAACAGTTTTATTTTGATATATTAAATGAACTCCACCTAATATGCCAAAAGTTAACATGACTTTTAGCCTCCGTTTGGAAAGTGGGTTGACTTTTTGGCTTTTAGACTTTTTTGGCTATTTGAGATTGGGCTCAAAAGCTTGGTTTGGGAAGAGTTTTTTGACTTTTTTGCCTTTTTTTGTGAGAGAAGAGTGTAATGATTATGGGTTGGATGTGATGTTTTGTCTGTTGTGGCTCAAATAGCCTATTCTGTCTTTTGTGGCTCAAAGAGCCCAAATGAGCTCTTCCCAAACGACACCTAGTATCATCCCTTCATGTCAATTTTGACATAAAAACTATTTCATGCTTTTTCTTTTCTTTTCTTTTTTTTCAAATAAAAGAAAACTAGTGACACACAAAAGAGTTCAAATTTTAAAAATAAAAGAATAATAGATTTGACATATCAGGTGAAAATCTTTTGCTATCCAAACTTTTAAAAAAAATAACGTATCAATTTTTTTAAATTTTGATAGGGATGCTCCTACTATTTTTTATGTTATACATGAAAGTATATCTCAAAAGTTATCATTTTTACCTTTTTTTTTTTTATCATTTGAGATCTGAATGGTTAATGTAACGGTTAATTTAGTAACTCAGATTCTTTTTGTTGTTAGTAATACTTAAACTTTACATCATTATCCAATATGTACTTATGCAATGGGACATGGACCATCTACTATGTTTGGCCACAAAATTCAGATCTTTTGTTACAAATCATGCCATGTCAAAATACGTAGACTAATAATTGCCCATTTAGTGTACATTAAGGCCTACTTTATATATATATATATATATATATATTTGATACATGACTTTTATTTTTATACATATTTTGATATATTGAATTACAAATAATTGTCGATTTCTTTTTAGTAATACATGATATCCAATTATGAAATAAGCTAAATCATACAAATATAAATATTTTTTCATTTGCTTTGCTTACATAAATGATTGAATAATGTTACACAACTCTAGTTCTAAGGCAAGATGGTTTTCAGGTTTTTTTGGCTATTTTAGCCACAAAAAACAAAATAAACTATTTTAGTCATAACAAACAAAACATCACATCCAACCTATAATCATTACATTCTTCTCTCACAAAAAAAGTCAAAAAAGTCAAAAAGCCAAAAAGCCCTTCCCAAACCAAGCTTTTTAGCCCAGGCTAAAATAGCCAAAAAAGCCAAAAAGCCAAAAAGCCAACCTACTTCCCAAACCAAGCCACAATGTCAGATTATATAAAATAAATAAATAAAATGAGAAGATAAGGGGGTATTTTAGGCAACAAAAATTGGAAGGGGCCCACAACAACATGTGCGATTGCAGATGCAGAGCTTTCACTGCCACTGCCAAAGCTTCCGTTCACTCCACATAAATGTTTTTTGGGAGCTCTCTCGCAAGTTGTGCCTCCTTCCCGCTATTCTCTCTTTAAACTCAGATACGAAATTCTTGTCGTTTTCTTCGGTGAAATTACAATATTAACCTCCTTGCATGATAGTACGGTTCATTTGACATGAAAGTTTGGTTGGAGTTGTGATTATTTTAATTACAAAAAGATGAAATAAATTAAAAAATTAATAAAATAAAATATCACATTTATATTATAATTATTATTATTTTTTTTTTCACAAAAGTTAAAAAAATTAAAAACCCATCACAAACGAAATTTTTTAAATCCAAATTAAAATAATTAAAAAATTAAAAATTAAAAAACCAACCTCTCAAATGAAAGGTTATATACATGCGCCTGGGCGTTCCCATTTTGCATATATAATTAGGATGGCTCACTCTTGTGTTCCTAATGAGTGGGTCATCAACAATTTTGAATCATTGAATTCGTAGGCTAAGCTCTCATTAAAAAATATTTATCTGTTCACTTGTTTGCTATTTTTTTGGGACATATATATTTTTAGGATAGTGCTACTATAATTTAAAAGTGATGAGGTATCGGTTCCCGGGTGGATGGGTCGGACCGGCCCAGGCTCTTCAGGCTCCGGCTCAAGAAGGAGACTCCGTCAGATGACCTGCATGCAAGTTCGGGGGGGAACGGGGTAGTCCCCCAGTGAACCCTCCGGTGCAAGAATTAGTAGAGCAGAGTATGAAAAACTGTATATCGAAAGATCAAGAGAGAGATAACCTCTTTTTCTTCTTTCCTCTTATCCTTGCTTATATCCTTTTGTCATCATTTTTCCTGTCTCCTGTGACGTGCTTTTTTCCGCCGAAAGCCTGTGCCATAGCTCATCTTGTTTAGGGTGATGGAGGCTCTGTTCCGGCGGGGAGTGCTGTTGTAATAAATGCTGTGATGGGTCGCATTAATGGTGATGTGTTGTGATAATAACTCTGCAGATCTTTGTCTGCTGATGTGGCCCGTGTCCCACCTGCCGTGTGCCTAAATGCCGTTGGCCCTTCATGTCTAGGTGGCCTCCAGCTGTTCTGGGCCTTGTCAACCGGGTTGTGCTATTGGCCCCAAGCGATGGGTTCGGGGTGGTTTGCCGTGGGCCGTATGCCTTGTGGGCCTATCCATGTCAGTAGTCCCCCATTTCCGAGTGCAGCTTTAGACCAACGAAGGGAATAGTAAGAAGAGAGAGAAGTGTGAAACGAGTGGAGAGGCCGACTGGAAGGTGTGCCGACTGCGAGGATAGCCGAGCGGGAGAGGTCGACCGTGAGGCGGGCCGACCACGAGGGTGGCCGAGCGGGCGGGGTCGACCGTGAGGCGGGGCGACCACGAGGGTGACCGAGCGGGAGGGGTCGACCAAGAGGCGTGCCGACCGCGAGGGTGACCGAGCGGGAGAGGTCGACCAAGAGGCGTGCCGACCGCGAGGGTGACCGAGCGGGAGAGGTCGACCGTGAGGTGTGCCGACCAGGGCGGCGTGGAGTTCGAAAAGGTGCTGATGTGAAAATGGAAAAGACAGGGTAAGGGGGGGACAGTGCATCGTGGCCACACACGTGGCAGTGTCGTGGGGGAAGATGAAGCGTTGGGGCAGGAAATGAAGCGATAGGTCACGGGGGGTTTTGAAAAGGCGGTTTTGGCGGTTGAATTGAAAGGTTTTGAAACGGGCGGAAATTAATGTGGATCCGTGGAATACGGGCAAAACCGTAGGTTTTAGGTATAATGCGTTTGAAATATCCAACTCCTTCACGGCGTGCGACATATCTGTGTAGCATTCTCTCAACTTTCTTGTGTCTGCGTCAGAAGTGTTTTGTGAGCAAGCCCTAGAAATGGCACAAGAAGGAGTAGTGAACGTGAGGGTAGACCCGTTGGGGGACGATGATGGGGAGGAGTTAGCAGCGCAGTACAGGACAGAGGCATCGGCCGTGATATTGGCCCCAAAGCCATTAAACCAGGTGGAGTCGGGGCAGTGGCACACTAAGGCGGACAGATCCACACTCACGGTGGCGGATTTGAAGGCGATTAGGGAGCGATACCAGATTCCGGCGGAGGTAGATTTACGGTTGCCGACGCCAGAGGAAAGGCCGTCTATGGTGAAGCCAGGGGAGTTTTCCCTGTACGAGGAGGCGCTGAAAGGGGGGCTGAGGCTGCCATTGCCTCAAGTGGTGATTGATGTGCTAAATCGCCTAGAGGTAGCGCCGGGGCAGTTGATGCCCAATGCGTGGAAGATTCTGATGGCTTGTGCGAGTGCGTGGCCTAAGGCGAATGGAGGAGAGGCCATGACGATCGACGAGTTCTTCTCATGTTACAAAGCGTCGGGGCAGCAAGAAACGTGGGTCACCCTACAGGCGGTGATGGGCAGGGGGTTGGTGGCAGGGCTGCCTACGTCGATCAAGGGGTGGCGGCCACGGTGGTTTTTCGTGTCAGTTAATGGGGGGATGGGTGTGCGCACCATCTGGAAGGTGCCAAATCGGTCGATGGAGTCTAGGCTGGGGGTGGTGACGGAAGAGAGGGTGAAGAAAGTGAGGGAGTGGAGAGAGAGAGAGAAAGCCAGATGGGACGATCTTGTCCAGCCGTCTGCACTGTTTGAGGCGGGGCTGGGACCGCAGCCGAAAGGTGGAGACCTCGGCCGGGGGGAGTTGGAAGAGAGGAGAAGAGTACAGGAGATGGAGGATCGAGCCATTATGGCCAAGGCTGCGAAGTTGATAGAGGCGCAGAGGGACCGACCGGCTGAACCGCTCTCGCGGGAGAGGATCCGACCGCGCCCTAGGCCTTTGGGGGAGAAAGACTTGGGCAGCTTTGAGCCGCTTCCGCCGCCTGTAGACCCTGTAAAGGAAAAGGCCAGAGGGGGGGTGACGGTCATGAAGAAAAAGAAGGAGAAGAGGAAAAGGGGGGCCCCAGAGGAGGCTGCAGAGGAGTCTGGGGCCAAGAGGGCGAAGGTGGCCCTAACGGATGCAGAGGTCCCTGCGGCAAAGGACGCCCCAGAGGAAGTGGAGATCATCCCAACGGTGGAGGTTGTGGAGGTGGGTCCACCAGTACAAGCGGAGGCTGGGGCGGGGGAGGCGCCGCTGAGCGGGAGGGAACAGGTTCAAAGGAGGCCCGACCCCCAGGAAGGGGGGGTTCGTGTGGCCACGGCTATTTATCATGCGCGCGCGGTAGCTGGGAGGATGGAGGGAGAAGAAGGCCCAGCCAGGGCGGGAGCCGACCGCCTGGTGAAGATTGTGGACGAAGGAGCTCTGCGCGCGGCATCTGGGTATGGTGAGGCCGACCTGCTGAGGGGGTTATGCTCCGCCCAAATTGAGGTGACTACCTTGGCGGGGGCTCTTCTCAGGAAAGCTGGGGCCGCCAAGTTGAAGGCTGAGGAGGCCAGGGCCCAGCTGGCCAAGTTGAGGAAGGACAGTGCCGACTGGGAGACTGCCTATACCGACCTGCCAGCAGTTAAGTTGGAACTGGAGGACACACGCCGTAAGGTTGTGTCGCTGGAGTTCCAACTGGCTGGTGAGCAGAAAAAGTTGGAAGAGTCCGAGAAGGCCTGCGCGGTGGCGGTCGAGAGGCACGAGGAGGCTATGACCAGCAATGAAGAGCTAGTCAGGCAGAAGGATGAAGCGGACTCCAGAATTGGAGACCTGCTGAAGGAGCTGGGGGAGGAGCGCACCAGAGCAGAGGAGGACAAGGGGAGGCTTCTGAGGGAATGAGAGAGGGAGAAGGCGAAGATGGCGGCGGAGCTAGAGAGTCTGAGGAAGGGGATGGAAGAGGAGAGGGCGACGGCAGCTGCTGGAAGGGTGGCTCTGCAAAGGGAGTTGGACGAGGAGAGGGCGAAGGCGGCGTCTGAAAAGGCGGCCTACCCTGATCTATGCGTCGCAGCAGTGGAGCAGTATAAAGGGTCCTCCGAATTTCAAATGGTGGTGGATGCTGCTGTCGCCAGGAGTCTGGCTGGTCAAGGGCCTGGGGAGGTGGGCCCGTCAAGGAAGACTGCTGGAGGTAGGACAGAATCAAAGGTGATTGAAAGCTTCCAGCAGTCCGACTTCTATAAGCATGAAATGGCCGAGTACTGGGACAGCGGTTGGAAAATGTTCAAGCGTAGAGCTGAGGAGCTGTTTCCAGACTTGGACCTGAGTAGTGTGACAATAGGCGAGGATGATGTGGCCCAGACCCCCCTAGACGAAGGCGTTGAAGAAGAGGATCTAGCATCCAGCGAGGAAGAGTAGCCAAGGAGAAGAAGGGCTGGGCGTGCTTTGTGGGGTTTGGTTAAGTGTATACATTGTAATTTTTGTTCATTGTTTTTTTTTTTTTTTTATTGTAATTCGATGAGTGAATGAATAAATAAATGAAGGGTTTGGTTAAGATGAATTTGTGTACGAATGTTATTTTGTGTCTGTTGGCAGCTGACTGTTTGTGCAGCAAAAATGAATAAAAACCTTGTGCAGTAAAAATGAGTAAGAAATTTTGTGCAGTAAAAGTCCACAAATGAGGATAAAGGGTAAGTTACAAGTAGTAGCTAGACAGTTAAGCGTAAATTTGAAAGTGAGTGTGAAAAATGTAAGTGTTATGAGGAGGTTTGGAAACGGACGAGTGAGAGTGTAAACATGAAAGTGAAAGTAAGTAAGTGTTATGGGGAAATTTGAAAATGTGACCAAGTGTGAAAAATGTAGCCTTGTTTGGTTTTGGAGTGCTCGGTCGAGTGTTCAGTCTAGCTGGGGCTTTGAAGTGCTTGGTCTGGCCGAGGCCTTGAAGTGCTCGGTCTAGCCGAGGCTTTTGAGTGCTCGGTCTGGTCGAGGCTTTGAAGTGTTTGGTCTGGCCGAGGCCTTGAAGTGCTCGGTCTGGCCGAGGCTTTTGAGTGCTCGGTCTGGTCGAGGCTTTGAAGTGCTCGGACTGGCCGAGGCTTCGAGTGCTCGGTCTGGCCGAGGCTTTTGAGTGCTCGGTCTGGCCGAGGCTCTGAAGTGCTCGGACTGGCCGAGGCCTTGAAGTGCCCGGTCTGGCCGAGGCTTTTGAGTGCTCGGTCTGGTCGAGGCTTTGAAGTGCTCGGACTGGCCGAGGCTTTGAGTGCTCGGTCTGGCCGAGGCTTCGAGTGCTCGGTCTGGCCGAGGCTTTTGAGTGCTCGGTCTGGCCGAGGCTTTGAAGTGCTCGGACTGGCCGAGGCTTTGACGTGCTCGGTCTGGCCGAGGCTTTTGAGTGCTCGGGCTGGCTGAGGTTGTGAAGTTTTGAATTGCTGTCGGTGGCAATGTTATGGGATCGTCATACAAACATTTGAATTATGAAAGTGTAGATCTGCAATCGGAATTTGCGTTATATATAAAGAAAAGGGGAATACAACAATATTGGTAATACAAAAATATGAACTTATTGATAGTAACGCTTCAAATGTTCTGCATTCCAGGGATGGGGCAGGTCTCGGCCCTCCATGTCTTGGAGTCGGTAAGTGCCTGGTCGTGGTCGGGCTTTGACGATGTAGGGGCCCTCCCATTTGGCTGCCAGTTTGCCCTCGGCTGGATTCTTTGTGGCGAGAGTCACTTCTCGTAAGACAAGATCCCCCACAGAGAACTCTCGAGGTCGGACTCGGCGGTTGTAGTGTGTTCTCATTTTCTGCTGGTAAGAAGCCAATCTGACAGCAACGGTTTCTCTGAGCTCTTCGACTAGATCGAGGTGTGTTCGATGGAGCTCTTCGGCTGAGGCCAGATCCGGATGTAAAACCCTAGGAGTGGGGAGGCCGACCTCTACCGGGATAACCGCCTCAGCGCCATATGTTAAGCGAAAAGGGGTTTCGCCGGTGGGGGTGCGAGCTGTGGTTCGGTAAGCCCAGAGTACATTGGGCAGTTCCTCGGCCCAAAGGCCTTTAGCAGCTTCGAGCTTGGTTTTGATGATTTTGAGAAGGGAACGGTTGGTGACTTCAACTTGGCCGTTTGCCTGGGGGTGACCGGGGGAGGAGAAGCACGGTTGGATCTGGAGATCTGCACAAAATTTTCTGTACTTCGCGTTATCGAATTGTTTGCCATTGTCAGAGATGATGGCTTGAGGGATGCCAAATCGGCAAATGATCGATTGCCAGATAAACCTGGTTGTGTTCCGCTCGGTGATTGTGGCAAGGGGTTCAGCTTCGACCCACTTGGTGAAGTAATCGATGGCAACGATTGCGAATTTGGTCTGACCTCGACCGGTGGGAAGGGGACCGACCAGGTCAATCCCCCATTTGGCAAACGGATAAGGACTGCAGAGTGTGATTAACTCTGTAGGAGGAGCATGAGGGATGTTGGCGAAGCGTTGGCATTTGTCGCATTTGAGCACGAAATCAGTCGTATCCTGACTGAGTGTTGGCCAAAAATACCCAGTACGGAGTACCTTCTGGGCAAGGGATCTGCCTCCTGAGTGATTGCCACAAATCCCCTCATGGATCTCATGCATTACGTAAGTTGCTTGCGCTGGATTGAGGCAGCGTAGGTATGGCCGGGAGAAACCGCGTTTGTACAATATGTCGTCGATAATGACGTAATTGGATGCTCGGGATCGGACTTTGGAAGCCTGCTGCTGGTCCTCTGGGAGTGCTCCTATGGTCAGGAATAGGAGGATGTCGGATGCCCATGGGATAGGTTCATTATGAATGTATTGTATAGCTTGTAGACTCGGTGAAACGGCTGGGTGGTGTAGGTATTCTATGCGGACATCATGGCTGAGAGTAGGATGGTCAGCTGAAGCCAACTGAGCCATCTCGTCTGCTTTGGAGTTGTCTGCCTGAGGAATATGTCTGATGTGGAAGGTAGTGAAGAGGCGAGCAAGGGGGAGTGCCAGGTCTCTGTAGGCTCGCATCGTATCGTCCTTGGCGTCAAAGTCCCCCGTCATTTGACCGACGACGAGTTGGGAGTCGCTGAAAACTCGGAGGTGGCTGACCCCTATGTCCTTGGCGAGGCGGAGTCCTGCTATTAATGCCTCATACTCGGCTTCATTGTTGCTTGCTTCAAACAGGAAACGGAGGGCACATTTGAAGTGACCGCCCTCAGGAGAGGTGAGGATGATGCCGGCACCGCTTCCTTCTCTTCGGGACGACCCATCAACATTGAGAGTCCAGGAATGAGGATCTTCTGGCTCTGTTGGAGTTGGTAAGGGCGGGGGTGTGGTGGTCGGGGTCGGTTTAGTGAATTCCATGATGAAATCAGCTATAGCTTGCCCTTTGATTGCTGTCCGAGGGCGGTAAGAGATGTCAAACTGGCTGAGTTCTACTGACCACTGCATCAATCTGCCTGAGAGTTCCGGTTGCTGCATGACCTTCTTCAGGGGCTGGTCGGTGAGGACCACTATGGAGTGGGCTTGGAAGTCTGGGCGGAGTCGTCTAGAGGCAATGACCAAGGCCAGGGATAGTTTTTCCAGCAAAGGGTAGTTCTGCTCCGCGCCCCTGAGGGCTCGGCTAATGTAATAGACCGGTCGTTGGGCTGAGCCATCTTCTCGGAGGAGAGCCGCACTGACTGCGGTTTCTGATACTGCTAGGTAGAGAAAGAGAGGCTCACCCGTGATTGCTTGAGAGAGAAGGGGGGGTTAGCCATGCATTGCTTTAACTGTTGGAAGGCCTCTTCGGACTCAGTTGTCCATTCAAAGGTCTGCCGAAGGACTTTGAAGAAGGGCAAGCACTTATCTGTCGCGCGGGAGATGAAGCGGTTAAGGGCCGCCACTCGGCCGGTGAGCCTCTGAACTTCTTTGACCGTCCGAGGTGACTGCATCTCGACCAAGGCTTTAATCTTCTCAGGGTTAGCTTCGATGCCGCGTTGGCTGACCATAAAACCCAAAAATTTGCCAGATCCTACGCCGAACGCGCACTTCTCTGGGTTGAGCTTCATCTGGTACTTGCGCAGGGTGGTGAAGGTTTCTCGTAAATCAGTGAGGTGGTCGGAGGAGTATTTGCTTTTGACTAGCATGTTGTCGACGTAGACTTCCATATTCCGGCCTATTTGGTGATGGAAAATGGTGTTAACCAGCCGCTGATAAGTGGCCCCAGCATTCTTCAATCCGAACGGCATTACCCGGTAATGGTAAGTACCTCGGTCGGTAATAAATGATGTGTCCTCCTGGTCGGATGTGTGCATTAGGATTTGGTTGTACCCAGAGAAGGCATCCATGAAGCTGAGCATTTGATGACCGGCGGTGGCGTCGACCAGCAGATCTATGCGAGGGAGGGGGTAACTGTCTTTAGGACATGCTCGGTTCAAGTCAGAGTAGTCGACACAGAGCCGCCATTTGCCATTGTGTTTTCGGACGAGGACCACATTGGACAACCACTTAGGATAGTCCACATTTCTGATGAATTGGGCTTCGAGGAGTTTGTTAACTTCGGCGGCTATAAGGGTGTTGCGCTCCGGATGGAAGATGCGCTGCTTCTGGCGGTGGGGTCGAAAATGGGGTTCGATGCTAAGGCGATGGGTTATGAAGGAGGGGTCGATGCCTGGCATGTCAGAATGAGTCCAGGCGAATACATCTCTGTGCTCGGTTAAGAGGGCAGTAAGGTCGGCCTTGGCTTGAGCGGGTAATTGGCTGCCGATCTTGGCGGTTCTGATTGGATTGGTGGGATCAATGTTGACTTCAACAAGTTCCTCTACAGGTTCACCTCTGACCAGCTCGTCCTCGTCTCGGACGTCAAGCCCTTCGATGATCATGGCCTCTTTTAGCTTGACTTCTTTGAGTGAGGCGACATAACACTCCCTGGCTGTGGTTTGTTCGCCTTTGACGGTTCCGACGCCGAGGTCGGTGGAAAATTTCATGGCCAGATGGTATGTGGAAGTGATGGCTTGGAAGGTATTTAGGGCTGTGCGGCCAAGGATGATGTTGTAAGCGGAGGGGCAGTCGACCACGAGGAAGGTGAGCAGCTTAGTGGTCTGCCGCGGGTGCTCACCGATGGTGATAGGCAGATCGATGGAGCCGATGGAGGTCACTCGGTCTCCGGTGAAGCCGACCAGAGGGGTTTGGAGAGGGGACAGGCTCTCTTCCCCAACCTTGAGTTGGCGGAAGCAATTGAGGAAGATGATGTCTGAAGAGCTGCCGTTGTCTATGAGGACTCGTCTGACTTTGTAGTTGGAGAGGATGGCGGAAATGACAAGGGGGTCATCATGTGGGTAACGGACTCCGGCACAGTCGGTATCAGTGAAGGTGATGGGTTCGATCCATTGTTTTGACTGTTTGGGAGGTCGGTCCACCGTCATTACTGCTTTGTCTGAGCCTTGTCTGATTTTTCTGAGTTCTGCCTTCTGGGCTGAGCGGGATGGCCCCCCGCAAGCAAGGCCTCCTGAAATGACTCTAATTTCGCCGACTGGTGGGGGGGGATTGCCCGGAGGCCGAGGCTGTGGTGGGGGGCGATCGTGGCCTTCGTTTGGTGGGGCTGGATTGCGGGGCCGTGTGCGTCGGCGATTGTTCCTGGGATGGTCAGTTCTTTGTCTCTGTGGGGGACGGGGGTCTGTGAATCGGCTGAGACGGCCCTGGCGGATGAAGGTCTCGATCTGGTCTTTGAGGTTAATGCACTCATCGGTGGTATGGCCATGGTCTTGGTGGAAACGGCAGTATTTGGACTGATCTTTCCGGGTGGAAGGGTTTCGGGACGGTAGGGGCCATTTGAGGGGGTAGTCCCGCTGGATCTGGTTGAGGACGTGATCCATAGGGGAGTTGAGAGGGGTGTACCGCTCGAACCGACCGGGCGGTCGGGTCGGAATCGATCGGTCAGTTCGGGGGGGGCGGTCATTATACTGGGCGGTTCTGGGCTCGGAGTCTTTCCTCTTCTCTCTGGGAGTCGGATTTTTGGGGGTCGGCTCTTGTCGAGCGGCCAGGGAATCTTCTGCATTCATGTATTTCTGAGCTTTGGACAGTAGGGCTGCCATGGTGGTTGGGGGGTTTTTGGAGAGGGAGAAGAGGAAGTCAGACGACCGCAGGCCGGCCATAAAGGCGGTGAGGATGACCTTGTCGTCATTTTCCGCTACTTGAAGGGCTTCGGTATTGAAACGGGTGACAAAGCTGCGGAGCGACTCCCCCTCAGCCTGACGAATGTTAAGGAGCTGGGTGGCCGGGCGCCTCTGACGCTGGGCTCCAATAAAATGGCTCAGGAAGGAGTCACTGAGGTGTTGAAAGGCGGAGACGGATTCCGCCGGTAGCTGGCTAAACCACAGCCGAGCTGATCCCTTTAGTGTCACTGGAAAAGCTCGGCACATGATCTCATCAGGGAAGGCATGGAGGACCATGAGGGTGCGGTAGGTTTCCAGATGGTCGACTGGGTCCGTCGTGCCATCGAAGGAGTCAATGGTAGGCATCTTGAACTTGGCAGACAATGGTTTGTCGCGGATGGAGGCAACAAAAGGTGAGTTGGCGGTGGCCGAGGGCTTGTGCTGGATGTTCTGCATGACCCCTTGTAGTTGGAGTTTCATAGCTCGGATTTCAGCGTCCCAGAGGGGGGTGTTGTCGCCATGGTCGGCCAATGGAGGCTGGACGCTGCTAGCTTCCCCCTCAGGAGGCAGTACTACAACCGGCGGGCGTGGAGGTGGTATGTTTTCATGTTGGGGAGGAAGGTGCTGCGAACCTTCTGGGTTAGGTGGAGGGGGCTGTGGAGCGAGATGGTCTGGGGCTGTTCCTTGGTTGGGTGGAACGTTTGGAGGTGGAACGGGGGGGTTTCTTTGGAGTAACGCATTGATCAGGGCCTGGTTTTGCTCGGCCATGCGGTTAATGCTGTTGGTGAGCTCGATGATGTATTGTGGTGGATTGATTGGGTGGGAGGGGTCTGTTTGGTGATCGGAGGCGTTGTGGTGAGAAGCCATGGACCTAGTCGTGACCATACACCTAGATGGGCAAAAAGGAGAGGTGATAGTGAGAAGGGAGGGCTCCGGCGGTAGTGAACACAACTACCGCGCGAATAAACCAGTACCTTCCCACAGACGGCGCCAACTGATGAGGTATCGGTTCCCGGGTGGATGGGTCGGACCGGCCCAGGCTCTTCAGGCTCCGGCTCAAGAAGGAGACTCCGTCAGATGACCTGCATGCAAGTTCGGGGGGGAACGGGGTAGTCCCCCAGTGAACCCTCCGGTGCAAGAATTAGTAGAGCAGAGTATGAAAAACTGTATATCGAAAGATCAAGAGAGAGATAACCTCTTTTTCTTCTTTCCTCTTATCCTTGCTTATATCCTTTTGTCATCATTTTTCCTGTCTCCTGTGACGTGCTTTTTTCCGCCGAAAGCCTGTGCCATAGCTCATCTTGTTTAGGGTGATGGAGGCTCTGTTCCGGCGGGGAGTGCTGTTGTAATAAATGCTGTGATGGGTCGCATTAATGGTGATGTGTTGTGATAATAACTCTGCAGATCTTTGTCTGCTGATGTGGCCCGTGTCCCACCTGCCGTGTGCCTAAATGCCGTTGGCCCTTCATGTCTAGGTGGCCTCCAGCTGTTCTGGGCCTTGTCAACCGGGTTGTGCTATTGGCCCCAAGCGATGGGTTCGGGGTGGTTTGCCGTGGGCCGTATGCCTTGTGGGCCTATCCATGTCAAAAAGTTATACTTACTTTTCAAATTCAGAATTGTGACATACTATTCAAATATGTAAGGTAAACTCTTTCTATTATATTTTCTCTAATTATCAATTAATTATTTTTTTTATACATCACTAAATCTAAAAAATGAACTTCTATACTATTTTTTTATTCTTGCTTTTTTATTTGCAAATTTGTTGTCGTTGTTTGTTATTTTTTTTTTAGACAGATATTTTGAGTCTCATATACCCAATATTTATAACTGAAACAAAGTTGTTTGATTTTTAACATTTTTTTATGTCATCACACACAATGTTAGGAAAAAATTTTCATTTCTTATTTGGTTGTTTTTTAGATTATTTTTCTGAGGGTACGTTAGTTTCATCTAGCCTCCCATATTGTTAGAAATTAATTTTATTTGAGTCTTTTTAATGTAGGCCTTTAGTGCATATGTTACATAAATTCAAAACAATTATAAATTATTATTATACATATTTTTATATAAAATGTATTCCTTAACACGAATAATACATTTACTAAAAAAAAATCATTTTATTAAGCTATAGGTGTATAAATTCGTTGAAGTGTTTGGTTTGGATGGCGCTTCAACTTGTTTTGGGAATATGGTTAATAGTAGTTTTTTTTTTGGTAAATTACACTTTAACCCCCTGTGGTTTGCCCCAAAAACACGGAGCCTCCCTGTAATTTCATTTGTAACACTTAAACCCCTAAACTTAATACTAAACTGTAATTTTGGATGGACGTAACAGAAGTAATAAAAAGTCATAAATGCCTTTAGATATTTCTCACTCAGTCATTTTATTTGTATTACTTCGTATCTCTATTTCCATCTTCTCTCTCTCTTTCTCTCTCTCTCTCTCTCTCTCTCTCCATCTTCTCTCTCACCGTGAGCTCCATGTCACCACCACCTTTCGACACCAAGCCAACATGTGCATCCAACTATACCACGTCAAGCTATATCAACAGACGTGCTAGCTTGAATACAACATTTGCAACGTGCACCATGCGCGTGGACCATCTTCCTCTCTTGCTCAACGCCGGATACCATGCTTACAGCTTCACTACCACCCTCATCCCCATCTCACAACCTCATCACCGGTGACGGCCGGTCAAACACAGCAAACCGAAGCTTCTAAAATAGTCGTAGCTGGAGAGCAACAAACATCAGTCAATCTAAAATCGGACACCGGAGTAAGAAAGAAATTGCCGGAGTGGTTTAAGCTCCCAAAGTCGCAACAATTCCTTACTGAAGTGAACCCGCATTGTAACGCTATTGCACCTACTCACACGGGACTACCGGAGTAGACCAAGGCAGCAACACACCGCACAATCACGTTGGCGAAACTAACGCCAGATGAGAACAAACCAGAGCAGAAATATCACAGAGGGGGCCCTTGCAACCAGCACCAGTGACTTACCACCTCCGACATCAACACAAAACAGACAACTTGGACATGGAGAGCACCGTTACCGGAGACCAAAACTAGTCTAGCGCCGGAGAAAAAAACACACACAAGTGCATGAGAGAAACCAACAAAGTAAAGCAGTAACCAGGTACTAGAACAAGCCGACAAGCTCTAAACCCATCGCTCATTTCACGACCATGATTGGAACTTTCTCTCTCTAGAGAAAATCTAGAGAGAGAGACTCTTTGCAACATAAGCTACATACTGTAAGCTTAACCAGCCAAGAAACCAGACTGGACTAAGTTCAAACACAACCACCACCAAGCGCGTTGAGACCACCAACACCAATGGCAAGAAGCAAACCGGTGACACCGATATCCTCCAAGACTGGTGGCACCAATTTCACAACATGATGGATAGAGCAACCATGAATAGAATAACACTCCATCCATAGTTTGAACACCATATGGCTGAACCAATGATGCATTGGAAGAACACCAAAACTTAATACTCACAAACTAGTTCTATATATAGCTAGATGCACATGTCACCACCACCTTTCAACACCACCTTGGAAAAGATAAAGTGGGTTTTGTTGGTATAAATCCCATCAATTTTTTTTCCAGCACTTACCACTGGGTTTTTTTTTTAACCCTTTTCCTCACTTTTTTTCCCCTCCCCCTTTTTATGAAAGTAGCCATGGCTATCCTAGTTTAAGCAGCCACCTACATACAACACCTCAAACCAAAAAAATATGAAGTTGTGAGGTAAAAACCATTTCAAGTTCCAACTATTCTTTGCATTATAATTTGCAACTTTTATTAAACAATTCAAAAAAATAATTTCCTTTAATTCTAACTAGGTCCGATTCATTTGACAAATTTATTTGGAGATTTGCTTTTGAAGATGTGTGTATATATATTAGCTGTAGTGCTGCTAAATGGGAATGGTGTGGCAGTGCAGTGGGTATCGCCTTGGTTTGTTGGATGAAGCAAGTGATAAGGAAAGGGAAATGATAAGGAGATGGAAGGTGGATGGTGGTGTGGAATTGCAGGCTAGTTTTGCTGTGCGGTGAGGAAGAAATCATGAGATAATCTGGGCAATTTTAGAGGCCTCAATGTGTTTGTTGCATATTTATATAATGAGGGGAGAGAGAAATGGTGTTTTGGTCCAAAAGCGTAATGTTTTTGGCAGGAGAGAGTGCTGCTTACACTTTTATGCTCGTGAATCTCACGCTCTGGTTAAATAAACGAATCTGTCAAAAATTACAATTTGATATTTAGTTTAGGGGTTTAAGTGTTACAAATGAAACAACAGAAAGCTCCGTTTTTTTGGGGCAAACCACAAGGGGTTAAAGTGTAATTTACCCCTTTTTTTTTGTTTTTGTTTTTTTTAGTCACATCTCTTCTATTTTTTTGTATGTTTTTAAAAAAATAGTTAAGAAAAGTTAAAATGTCAACTTTTAATTTACTTTTGAAAAATAAGTTGGATAGTAAACATCACTGTAATATTTTATTTATTTTATATAAAACTAACCGCTAATTTAGCAAAAAAGTGTAGTAAATAAACTTGAGAATTTTGAAATTTTAAAAAAAGAAAAGAAAAAAGAAAAAAAAAAGAAGGTGGGAGTGTTTACGTGATTTTTTAGAAAACAAGTGTCATGAATCCAATTCGGAAAATGAAATAGATTTCAAATTTGTCAATTTCACACCTCATATAAGATATTTGATCATTTATTTGAAAAAAAAATTTAGATTATGTTTGGAACGATTTTATAAATAGTTTTCTACCCACACATTCTAACTTCACGTTTGAATACGCCTCGTCCCACCGGTCGTCAGGCTGGTTGACCGAAACAATGCAAATTTAAAACTTTCTCACTCAATTTAAAACTTTTTATCAAATATCAAATGTCACATCAAAAATTTCTCACTCAATTCAAAACTCTTTCACTAAACATATTTTCTATACTCAAATCATAATTTCAAAATTCATAAACCCAAAATATAACTCATCCTCTCAAATCATAATTATACTCCCAAATCATAGTTACGCAGCACTACTAAACGCAAGCTCAGTATCTCTAATCTAATTCACCATTATAAACACCAGAGCAAGCCCCCTCCCCCCCTCGTTATATACAACAAATAAAAGCTAGCCTCAGGCCTCATCTCTCTCTCTCTCTCTCTCTCTCTCTCGCCATGAGTTCAAGGCGAAAGAGCTCCACCACCAGGCATATGACAAGGGCGAGAAAGAGAATGAACTCTCAAATGCGAATTTGCAGAGCTCGGAAGATCTCAAGAAGATCCATCAATGGCAGATCAGCCGATCGAGAGCGTTCTTCTTCAGTTTCCAACAAGTTGGAGGCTCTCAAAAGCCTCATTCCGAACCAGAATAGAGAGATAAAGTCCGATAAGTTGTTCGAAGATGCTGCCGATTACATTGTTCTTCTGGAAACTCAAGTGTTGATTTTGCAGAGACTCATCGGTTTTTATGAGTCTAATCAAGTCCACCACAATGCTGTATAGTCAGTATAAACTAAAGGTCGTCGATCTGTTGATTTTAGTTTTCTAATTCATCAGTGTATGGCTAGTTCTGACGACTTCATTAATTAGTTGCTGTACTATTCAAAATTTCTCTCATTTTCTCGGCATCCAAACGTCTTTTACTGTGTGCTTGAATTAGATGGAAACCCTGAATCACATTATGAAATGTTTGAATTTGGATTGTTTCGTCTCTTGATGCGTAGAAAATGTAAAAAGTAAATCAAATAAAATTATGAAAGAAAAAAACCCATAATTTATGTGTTATATGAAGAAAAGTTAATTTCACAATTTGACTTTAATTACTATAGTTATACTGTCTTTATTACTTCATTAATAATTATTTTTAAATAAATAAATAACTTGATGATACAAAATAAAATAGTGACTAAAAATTGGTAATATATATATATATATATATAACATTTTATTTTCTTTTGACCTTACACAATCAAAGTCTATTTTACAATTTTTAAGCAAGTATGATTGGGTCATTGTGTATTAATTTCAATGAATAAAAATATTGTTATTTATTTATTTTTTATCATTGATGTGGGTCACATAAACTTGTATCTCTGTATGCTTCTTCTTCTTGTTATTTTATTATAAAAAATTGATTCCACTGAAATGAACTAAAATACCATTTGTTTATAAGTCCTTTGAATCAATATCACATGAAATTTTTTTGTTATCATACTTTTGTTTGTAAAATTAGTTGTCATAATTATATATATATATATATATATATTATATTAAAAATGTTTTTTCTATGATTAGATGGTATATTATAAGAGCTTATTTTTTAAAAAAATGAGCTACGTTAGTATATATATTTTTAATTACATATAGACCCAAATCTAATTTAAATTATATTAAGTTTACCTATTTTATATGGATTCTATTTGACAAATGTTTATTTTTCATATATTTTTTATCGTAAATTACGATAATTTACAAATCTAATACCAATTTTGTGTTTCATGATTTTCTTCTTAATTTTTTAAAAATGTATTAGGATTTTTTTTAATGTTAAATTGCCTTCTTTTTTTTTTCATTTTCTTATTTTCTCGTGCATTATTTTATACTAAATACCAATTCTATATTATTTTACATTATGAATTTCTAGTTTAAATTTTATAGTGATTCTATACATGAAATTATACTTTATTTCCTACATTATTTTATATAATCACACCTCACAGGAGGAAAAACCTGCACAAGAACAGTAATAATACTTTCGAGGAACCTCTAAAGCTTGGATTTACTGTTTGAGTTACTTTTTCAATTGTTGAATAGTAAATTGTTTTATGTTTTGACATCATATTACAGATTATTAAACACGTCACACACTAAGATGTATCTATCATTTGGATGTTTTCATTATTATTTTTGGGTTTAAATGTTGTTATGTGATTCTTTTTGTAACGCCCCGAAAATAGTACAATAATTCAACAGTAAAGACTAGTACAAATGACATAACAGAATATTAGGCTTTCATTAATCAGAGTCTATTTACAAAAGGGGCACATGCGTGACACATTCATAAGCTCTATCCTGAATCTATAGCATGTGGCACCAAATTAAACGATTACAACAAAAATAAGTCTAGCTCAACACCATTTAAAGCCATTGGTTATAAAAAAAATACATGTAACAAAATAGAAGCTCTTGATCCCAATCCCTCTTTGCTACTGCCTTGGCGGAGACATATCACCGGCACCTGAAAATGGTTTTTTCCAAGTAGGGTGAGCCAAGACCCAACAGAAATAATATAGCACAATATATGAATTTTAACAAGGTTATAAATATGATGCACATGGCCAATGTTCAAAGTAAAATCATTTACAATTCTTTTTCCCAAATCCATATTATGCCAAGTATGATATCCCAATCCATTTCGTATCAATTCGTTTCATGTCATTTCATATCTCCTCAATTCATGAGTCATATCCATTGTTATCCAGATAACCCAATTGAGATTATAACTCAGTGGTTTTCTTACCACACAACCATTACACATAAACATTTCAAGTTATCATTTTATAGAAATTTCATCCGTAGGAATCGGCACCCATGTATACACAATGTTTTCAAGACTTTCACTCTGGGCGCACAAGCCAACTTAATTTAATGGAGTCCATCCCATTGCTCCTCCTAAACACGGAGTACATCCCCTTTCTCCTACCAAACATCATACATATACAATGTATTAAATACAGTCATATTCAATGACAACCAATAAGAGATTAGTTCAATTAACCTAATTCTTATGCCATTTCTGCAACAATCATAACGATCCTCCACCGAATAATCCAAAACAAATATTTCTAAACAGATATACAATCTTCTCAACATATAAACTATTCAAATTTCCATATGTGGGAGATGACACACATCCAACTTCACCGTTTATATAAATATTCATCTAATTTCATATTCCCACTTCAAATTTCATTATTTATGCAAAATAATTACTTGAACATTTTAGGGAAAAACTCTAATTTTTTTCAATCTCATTCCAATCACCAAAAATCAACCATTTAACATAATCTAAGGTCATATTCATCCCCATAACCATTTCTAAGACATCCATTATGAAACCCCTCTTTGGAATTGAAACCCCAAACCCTAAGTTTGTTAAAATTACTTCAATACCCAATGTTTCTCACACATCAAGAAAATGACCAAGTTAAAACTCATAGAGAGTGTAGAGAGTCCTTACCTCAAGCTTAGATTACTAAAGCAACAATGGAAGAACTTCAAATACGCCAAAACCAACTTCTACTCGGATCAAAACAGAGCTCTTAAGGCGCTCTACCTTTTTAACAAAGGTACACGGGTAGAGAAACCTACAGATCTATGTGAAAATGTAGAAAGAATGTGAGTTTCAGAGAGAGAGAGAGAGCCCCGATCTAGGGTTTTGGTGGAAAAAAGATGTGAAAAAGTGATTAAAATGAGGCTGTTGCGAATTAATATATGTACAGTTCGCTCGAGCGCAAGTGTAACAACCCTCATACTGTTTACCGATTAATGACTGATTGATTACCGATAACCATCGATTACCGTTAAACTGAATTGATCATGACTGATAATTGAACTGATTAAAAGTACTGAACTGACTGACTGACTGAAATTGAAACTGAATTGAATGAATACATCTGTTTGAATTGCATTTTATCTGTTGACTGTTTGTTTGATCTGTTCATGTTTTATGTTTAAACTGCTAATTGAAGGCCTTATCGGCGGCCGAATCGGGAATTGGTTAGTGTTTTATGATCCTCATAATTAATGTAATTTTATGGTACATTCATTGAAAAAGTGATTAGGTATGATTAAATTAGATTAAAATGAGTTAAATTGCAATAGTTGCCTTATTTACCAAACTAGCCTTGTAGTGGCCCACTACCTCAAACCTTTTGAGCCTTATTACACCTAATGCATTTGATTAAAACAACATTCCCTCAGCCTTGTTTGGTGCTCTAGCCGACCTTAGAGAGAGAGAGACTTGAGGAGTTGATTTCATCTCAATCTTGCTTGTGAATTGTTTGGAAATTGAAGAAATTGTTGAAGAGATTGCATATTTGAGCTCCCTTCTTGAACTACAAGACTAAAGGTAGCTCCATTGTCTTCTTGTTCATGTTTTGAGTTGATTCTTGCATGGTTTAGAGCTAAGTTGAAGTCTAGAGCCACCCTATGGCTCAAATTGCTATGTTGAAGCTTAATTGTTGCATGCATGTACATATATTGAAGTTTTGAGGTGGTAGTTCATAATACCTCACATGCATGTCCATCTTTTGGTCATACTCCATGAGTTCATCTTGTTTTTGAAGGTTTGAGCTATTTTGAAACAGCATTCAAGCTTTGAAAATGATTTGAATCCATTCATGTTTGCATGTTCATATTGTTATTGAAAAATGGTTTGAAATTGGGTTTGAATAAAACACCCTTGGGCTTTGATTCCTCAAATTGAGCTTTGAATCATGTCATTCTATATGTTTGCAAGAGTTTTCCAGAAAATGAGCCCAAGAGGATCGGTTTTGAGTTGTTAACAACTTGGTTTTGAGCTTGGAGGTGCAATCTGGGTTTTTCCAGATTTTTCACTCCCGCTCGAGCGGGGAAATTGGCGCTCGAGCGGATAATCCGAGCATCCAGTATCTCTGCACTGTTTTACAGTCCGCTCGAGGGGAGGATTGGGCGCTCGAGCGGAGTCATGTCTCAAGCTCGAGCGGGCGTCGAGCGGAGATTTCACCCATCCAGTACTTTTACAGTACGCTCGAGCGGGAAAGTTGACGCTCAAGCTTGTACCTTTGTTGCATGACTGCTCGAGCGGGGAAACCTGCGCTCGAGCGGGACTCTGTTTTTCTGCTAAAATCTGAAAATGCTTTTAAAAGTGCATCTTTGCATCCTCATCCTATTCTAGGCATTCTTAGACCTAGTTTAAGGCATCTTATTGAGGATATAGATGTAGAACACACCGAGGCGTTAGGGGTTAAGTTATTATCTTTCCCAGCTGTGTAGCTTAGTGTGTGTTCAATCTGTTAACTGTGTAGGGTTGGCGACTGGGGAGACGCGCTCTAGCATACTGTAGCCCAAACTCTGTGAGTAACGATTGTGTAAAGATATGTTCAAATGATTATCTTCTGAATACTGAACTGAACTGTTTACTGAACTGATATTGTTTACTGAATGAATGTATGTCCTATATTCTAAACTGTACTGTGGCATCCTTGGCATCTACTGTTACTGTTACTGTTACTGTTATTGTTATAGAGATCTCTGTCGGTTCCCTCGTGGAACCACTACTGTTTACTGATTGATGGCCATCATTACTGCTCGGTCTTTAAGACCTACTGTTTTACTGCTATGCTAATGGATGTACCACATATGACTGAATAACTGTTCTGACTGAAAGACTGAAGTATTGTTAATGAACTGATTTCATTACTGTAAGGACATTTCATTCATAACCCCTTTACGCATTATGTTATTCACTGGGTTTTAGCTCACTGTTTATATATATATGTAGGTGCTCAGCCGCCAGATCGGAGCTAGGAGCGTGGGTTAGACTCCAGTTTTGTCAAGCCAGCCTTTGTGCCTCACTGCGAGGTTCCGAGTTGCCATGCTATGGCCTTGGGGTGTCTTGTTTCCCCCCCCGTCTGTCTCCGTACTGTTTGATTTACTGTATAGACTGTTAGCTAACCGTACTGTTATCAAGGGATTAGGTCCCTGTACTGTGTGACCGTAAATTTTGTATAGACTGTGCTGTTTATATATGTGAATGCATGAAAAATCTTTTCGGCATACAGACTGTCACAGCTCAATGGACATTATTCATGACTGTATTGGCTTCCGCCAGGCCCTGTACTCTGTTTTACTGTACTACTGTTCTGCAGGCCTTTGGTAATCTCGGATTACTGGCCGGTTACGGTGCTAAACCCATAGGGCCGGGTTTGGGTCGTGACAGCAAGAGTTGACGCTCAAGCGTCAGACACAATAGTTTTGCAGAATACACATGTTAGGCACAATCGTTCTGCGCTCCAGTTGACGCTCGAGCGCAGAATACACACGTCCAGTAGTTTTGCAGACAGAAGAACATCACTAGAGCGCAAGAATGGGTGCTCGAACGCACACCCACTCGAACGTAGAATACACTCTCTCAGTATTTCCGTAGATTTGCAAAAGTACTAAGAGTTTGCAAAGCCCGCTTGAGCGGAAAAGCAAAATTCTAGGCAACAAGAGTTGAGAAAACGAACAGCGAACTGTTCAAAACCCAACCACAACAAACCCAAAGCCAAGTTTAAGGAAAAAAAAGTTAAGTAAGACATACTCAATAGTACGAAACCAAGAAACTCGTATCCAGATTACAATAAGGGTTGAGTTAAAACCGAAATTGCTATACTTTCTTAGTTAGTCGTTGTTGAATTTTTTTTATATAATTGATATTTTAATTTAATTAAGAGTGCTTATTTACAATCTTATAATTTAATATATATATATATATATTTTATATAAAATCATTATATGATAATCCAATTATAACATATTTATATATATATTTTTAATAAATTTTATATGATTTTTATTTCTACATCTTTTTATTTCCCAAATGAATGTAAAAGAAAATTAAATAGTTAGAATTACTTTTGATTTTATGTTACTAATTCTTCTTATAATTTAACTATTATTTTTAATATAAAAATGAACATTTATTTTACTATTTTATAATTTAATATATATCATACAAACTTATTATATGATTATTACACTTTTATAATATGATAGAACTAAAATTATCAAAATACATAAATAATTTAATTAAAATTAATATATATAAGTATTTAAGTAATAATTTTATAAAATGATAGTGTCAATATTATTAAAATAAATAATAAAATTATACTTTAATTTTAATTTTAAATTTTAGCATCTAAATTTCTAGCCATAAATGTTTGTGCATTGAAATTCATTGATTATACTTTTAATTTTATTTATTTTATGCAATGGGTGGGTGGGACGGTGGACATTGGCAGAAAAGCTGTGAACCATGTCACCAGGTATCCAGACAAACATTTCATGGCAAAGCCACGCTCTTCGCTCTTAGTTTGGTTTGAATTTGTTTTTGTTTTTGTTTTGTTTTTTATTTTATGTTTTTTTTTAACTTAAAAAATATTAAATAAAAAAATCATTATTTTTATATGATTTTACATTTTTTGAGAATGAACATAATTTTTAAAAATTTAAAAATATCTCGTTAGTGTTTATTTTTGTCAAATTAATTTATATACATATATATTTTTAATTAAAAAAAATAAAAATAGCATTATGTAGATTTATTTCAAAATCAATCATTTTTAAAAAGTTTAAGAAACTAAATTTCAAGAATAGTTTATAGGTTTTTTTTTTTTTTAAGATCTCTGGTATTCGGATTTTATAGCATAAAAAACATCTACTCCCTCCGTCTCAAAATATTGGTCCCTTTTGGGGAATCCAATTTTTTTTGGTAGTACACTTATTGCATTTGAAAAAAGTTGATTTTCCAAAATTATCCTTTTGATAGTACATTTTTTGGGAATATCAATGTCATAATTATACTTTTTAAATTATTTATTAATTTAAAAGAAGGGCAAAATAGAAAATTTACATTATTTTTGTACTTGATTTATAAAGAGGGACTAATATTTTGAGACAATGAAAAATGGAATAAGGGACCAATATTTTGGGACGGAGGGAGTAATATTTTTATAATATCTATGGTCCCTCAATCTGATCTAGAGAAATTTCATCTAGAGAATTTCTCTGGACTTGCCAGAGAAATTCTATCCAGAGAAATTCTGGAGCAAAGAAATTCTATCTAGAGAAATTCTGGATCAGAGAAATTTTATCCAACCCAGATAAATTTCTCTGACCTTTCCTTATTTCTAGAGAAATTTTCCTTCTCTGGCCTTCAGGGAAATTTCACACTCCATAGAAATTTTGGAAATTTTTCTGGGTGCTTCTTTGATTTTCTTTATCATGCTGCTTTTTTAATTTTCTCTACCAGATTGCTTATTTGATTTTCTTTGCCATAATACTTCTTTAATTTTTTCCGTCAGGTTGCTTATTTGATTTTCTCTGCCATGCTGCTTATTTGATTTTCTCTGCCATGTTACTTCTTTGATTTTTTCTGCCATGTTGTTTCTTTAATTTTCTCTACCAGGTTGCTTCTTTGATTTTCTTTGCTATGGTGCTTCTTTAATTTTCTCTGCTATGTTGCTTCTTTAATTTTTTCTGCTAGGTTGCTTCTTTAATTTTCTCTGCCATGTTTCTTCTTTAATTTTCTCTGCTAAGTTGCTTCTTTGATTTTCTCTACCATGCTGCTTCTTTAATTTTCTCTGCCAGATTGCTTCTTTGATTTTCTTTACCATGTTGCTTCTTCAATTTTCTCTGGCATGTTGCTTCTTTGATTTTCTTTGCCATGTTGTTTATTTGATTTTCTCTGCCATGCTGCTTCTTTAATTTTCTCTGCCATGCTGCTTTGATTTTCTTTGGAGGTGCATTTGATCCAAAACAGACATACACAAACGCACATCATAATTACACATGGCAGAGAAACATAATCACTGAGATACACAAGGATGTTTTCAAATTCAACATCTATTCCAACCATTAAGCTCATCACTTGTTTCCCTGAACCATGATGCACAGGTGGTTGACTCATTTATTTGGCCAAACACAGTAAAACAAACAATTGAGTGACCAAGATAAACTTAGAATTGTTAGGGAAAAAATATTTATTATTTTCAAATATGCATAGTAGCTTAAGTTCAAATCAGAAAAGTTCAACTTATGTGTATCATTTTCGATTATGTGTTTGTGAATATGCCTTAATTGCGTTATTCAAAATAACATCCTTCACAAAACCACCAAAAAGCTACCTTTTCTGTATCAATAATTTAATGAAACAGCTCAAGATGAACAAACAAGCAAAAATAAGAGAAAAATAGCTCATTCAATGTTTCAATTTCAACACAAACATTGTTATGCCTAAAAGAAATCGATCAATTTAGAAAAACACAGGAATAGAAATAGAAATAGAAAGAGAATTAGAGAAAGTGACCCTCTCTCTATATCTATATATACATGTATATATATTCGTGAATTTCTAGGGCTTGTTTGACTACTGGTGTTGCCAATGGAAATTGATACTCAAAGCCTTTTGGACTAAAATCTAAACTCCAAACCACCATTCACAAATGGCTCTATTTTTGAGAAATGGCATCGTCGTTCATTTCCACCATTGGGTTGTCTTCTTGTCGCAGTATGGTTCGATTTCGATATCGGTGAAATCGTATATGGATAAGAATGCATTGAGCTTTGCTTGACAGATGAGAGAGAGTTGGAGAAGACGACGACGACAATGAACTCCGACGGAATCTAGAGTGGCCATTGAAGGGAGTGAAGTGAGATTTGGATTTAGAGAGAGAGAGAGAGAGAGATAGAGAGAGAGTGTGTGTGTGTGTGTATGTGTGTGTTGAAATAGGAAAGACAGAGAGAGAGAGAAAGAGGTTTGATTTGAGAATGTCAAATTGAGGGACCTTAAATATCATAAAATAATATTGTGGATCTTATACATTACTAAAACTGAGAGATAGACCTTAGACTAATTTCCCTTAATTTATATTTTTATCATTTTCACTAATTCAATCAATTGAATAAGATAAAAATATTTAAGATTTGTTTGGTAACATTTATATTTATATATTTTTTATTTATATTTATAATTTTTTTCCAAATTCTAAACAAAAATTCTCTTGATGTATATTTTTGTTAAAAAAATATATAAACAATTTGCAAATTTTACTGAGTTTTTAAAACCACAAATTTTGTTTATTTTTTCACAGCTTTGTCCGACCTATTTCAACCGTCATCCATTGTTTATCACTCCCATCAGTCATGGTAGCTATTGACCAATCAAAAATGTTTGGGAGCTCTAAATATGAAATTTTAGGAGAGTTCTAATGAGCTGACCCTCTCATGATGTGATGGTTATGTCTGCCTTTTTTTATTTTTTAATTTTATTTTTTTGAATTTCCATCTCATTAGAATTGGCTTAGTATTCTCTTTTTAGAGGGATGTATCATGACTGATTGACCTATTCACTACCTTATGCGGCATGATTGTCGCCTATTATTTTCAATCATCATATAAAGTTCTAAATCTAGAGTTTTAATTTGAACTCTAATGACGTGATAAAGTTAAAAAAAGAAAAAAGAAAAGGCACAAACATCACATCATGAGTGAGGCCAGCTCATCATAGCTCTTCTAGAGATCTATATTTAGAGCTTCCAATTTTTTTCCTTACTTCTTATAAACAATTCATTTGATTATATTTAAAATAAAATTTTATAACATGCATACTAAACAATTTTTTTTAATAAAAAAATAAATATAATATATTTAATATTTTTTTTGGACGAATAATATTTAATTTTTTTTATAAACTAATATTAACCAATTGTAAATATTACAAAACAGGACCTTAGATTTTGTGTTTTTTTCAAAAAACCTACCCCATCTGTCAAAAAGAAATGCTGATTTATGGGGGCCATTAAATATATGAAAAATGCCTAAGACCCCAGTGGGGGTCACTGGGGGTCGTGCGTGTAGAGACACAATTGGCCCAAAAAAAAAAATTGTTTTTTTTTTTTTTTTCAACGAATAGGGGTCCGCCACGTCATTGGGGGTCGACCCCCACTGGGGGTATTTAGCTGCGCTGTAAATATATATATGTAAAATAAAACCCAATGGAGTGCTGGTATGGCGAGAAAAAAGTTTGTTTTCTTGTTTTTTTGGTTAAAATAGTTAAAAAAATATAAAATAAATTAAAAAAATTAATAAAATAAAATATTATATATAAATTATAATTATTTTATTTAAATAAAAAAAAATTCAAAAATTTATCCCAAATAAAATTTTTTAACATCAGGCTACAAAAAGTTAAAAAAAAACAAAAAACAAAAAAGCCGACCCAAAAACCAAGCCTGACTAACCTCACTCCCGCCAAAAAAGACTTGTTATACGATCGCTTGCAACTCATAAATCCCTAATCCATCAATTTGATTCTCTTCTTCTTCGACTCGAATAGCAATTAACCTACTCGAGAAAATCCGAATACACGCAGGTAATTCTGTTTCTCCGTCTTTGTACTACTCTCGAATTCATGTTTTTGACGGTTTATGCTACCAATATTTTACATACAAAAACAATTGTGTATATATATATCTGTTTGTATGTAACATGTATGTTGGTGATATCGTTAGTTATTGGACCTCGTTTGAATTTTCCGATTAATTTTCGTTGTGCATTATAATTTATATTGGGCATCTATTCTGGTATTATGAGTATCAATTGTAGAAGTTTGTAATATAATTTATTAACATGTATTGTTCCATTTAAGATTGAAATTTGAAAAATTCTATGTGTTGAGCCCTACCACTTCCTTTTAACTTCAAATTAGCAACTAGAGTCTTGTGAGTTTTTTTTTAGATCGGCCACAAAAAGAGAAATATATTGATGTAAAATAAAGAGTATAACAGAGGTGCATCTCATTACATCAATAAAAAAATTAAAAGAGCCAAGCAGAGCTGCAAACATAGTTGGAAAATCATAGCCTAAACCAGTTGCACAAAAGCAACACCTGGTCCAAGACAAAAAAGAAAAAAAAGGTTGGCAAGAAATCAACCAATCACTGAAGAAAACAGCGCCAAAAGGTCTTGGAGTTGAAAAGTGACAACCAAAAATTCAATAAAATTTGTGCCATTTCCAAGTTTACAAGCGATAACCTAATTTAGTTCAAACTACTTCATAACATGGCTTTAGATACAACACATTGCTTTTCCATCTGAATTTTCAACATAAGGGCTTGTCCATTTTGAAAGAAGCTTTTTTTGATGTTGACATGTTTGTTCCACTTGAATTTCATTAATTATCCAACAGTAACACTAGTACAGGATTCATCGGATTGGTATATTTTTGTACGTAAAAATTCCAGTGGTATGGGTAATTTTGTTAGTTTGAAGATATTATCTATCAGAAACGTCGGCCTCATTGGTTACATACCATCTTCAATCTTTTAGAGCTCTTCTTTAAAATTGCTTCACATGGGAGGAAATAATATATTTGGTACTCAGCCACTGGGTATGTGCTACAATGGCTGCTATGCTGCTTTTGTTTCATTTTCTATAAAGTCTATTTTTTTGACCAAAAAAAGATTTATTTTTTCCTTCAATTTTTTTTGTTTAACATGTTTCTCTAAATTATTTTATTTTATTTTATTTTTTGTTATAGTATTAGTAACATGTATGGCATTCTCATAGTTCTCTTTTTGCATTTACTGTATTGTCTAATGTATGGTAAGTTAGTAACATAAAAAATCTAGTGGTGGGACACCAACCAAGATGCATGTTGCCCAACCTGACGTCAGAGTGCTTTTGGTTCTTCAATTAGATCATGTTCTTGCTGGTGAGCGCTTCGGCTTGGCAGTCTGGTTAGTTTCTTGCTTGGTTGCCCTATTGGTATAGAGTCTATTCTCCTTAATGAAAGACATGTAATAACTTTCAAAGTACCAGAAGGGGCAGGAGGCCTTGGGTGCATGGAAGCACAATAAGAGAGAAAAAGCATAGCGTAGCTGTTCGAGAAAGACATTACAAAGTCCAGTTTCAGTATCAGGGACATTTAATTAATAAAATCAAGAAACAAACCCCGAGGTTGTCAGCAGACTGAACAACTTGTCTATGCCTTCATCCATTCAATAAAATTGTTAAAGTTATTGTGAGTGAGAGCATCCACCTTCTTTGGCACTTTTTGAAACCACTTCCTTCAGATCCAAAGACCTTGCTTTAAATGTCTTGTCGTTGAACAGTTGCTGGACCTTGTCCTTAATTTCTCCTTGTTTGACGATCCCATTTTCATCACAGTTAAATCCCAATCCAACTTTCCAAACATCACAAATGTAACTTTGGTTAAAAAACTGGTCAGCAAAGTATGGCCAGCATAGGAAAGGGATTCCATTGCTTAGGCCTTCCATGGTAGAGTTCCAGCCACAGTAGCTTAAAAAGCAAGCAATAGAAGGATGTCCCAGGACCTTCTGCTGAGGTGCCCAACCTACCATTCGCCCACGAGTTGCTGCTCTTTTTGAACCCTTTTGGGTAAGCATCGTTGTTGTCGTCAGTTAAATCTGGCCGGACAACCCATAAGAATGGTTTGTTGGTGAGTTCAAGCCCCAAAGCCAATTCTTGGAACTGGATCTGGTCAAAAAACTGTGATGCTTCCAAATGCAACATAGATGACTGAGTTGGCTGGCTGTTGATCAAGCCATTCCAAGCAAGTTGAGTCTTCTGGCCAGAAGTAGCCTGCTGAATTTCCAAGTCGATTGCTTGCCAAAAGTGGACCTATAGGCATGATATTTGGAAATAAGGTAAATACTGCAGGCTTCAGCTCATAAGTTGAATTGCAAATTAGCCAGTCTGCCACTGCCACAGACTTGTTATTTTTCACAATAACTTCAAAAAAAGTTTTCTGTGTGGCCAAGTCCCCAATGCATGCCCACACAAAGTGTGTTGTGCTAATGGCGGGCATGGTTGGTGATAGTTGAATCATCTGATTTTTTGTTGGGGTTCCTGCAAAAAAAAAAAAAAAAAAAAAAGAAGAGAGAAAAGGATAACAATTATAAATAATTAACTTTATAAAAATAAAGTGTCATTGGCAATAACAATAGAAAAAATTGATAACCAAATTGGTTACCTTGCAGCATGATGCAGACCATTTCTTATTGAAAATGGATAATTGTTTATGGATGCAGAACGAATGCTAACAATTTTATCATAGTAAGATCTAAAATTTTTTATGTTTGAAAGTTTGTTTTCCCCAATAATCAAACCTTGCAAGGCTTAGGCTATAGTGTTTGTGCATCACTTTTGCGGTTACCCTGATAGATGCACAGTGATAAATTTTCCAGATTTTATTTTTATTAATTTTTATTGTTACTGTTTTGTTGTTGTCATCCTTTAATAACAACAAAAATTTTCTGTAGTTATCATGTTTTGGATGCTTGATTCATGAATTACTAGTCAAATTCCAGCCTTCTATAGTGGCAAAATATGCTTTGTTTTCTATTTTGTAGTCTTTTATTTCTTTAATGTCATGAGTTGCTTCTTTCGTTCTCATGTTCCTTGCCAAACTTTTTCACCATGATAGTTTTGTAAAATTTTTCTTCAGTCACCCAGCATAATAAATTATCGAGCCCCTATGTTGTGTTATATTCATACAGGTAATCGTAACTAATTGTTAAATTTGTCTTTGTTTTGGTATGGTACGCTGTATCAGAAAGAAGAATCAAGAATTAGTATATGAGTTCTTACCATTATTGTCTATTATCCCATCATCAAGCAGCTCTGGGATCCTGAATCCCAAAGCCAAGAGTGCAGCTGCCGTAGACCAAACGGCAGCTCGCTTGATTTGCATCTTCTCTGCAACTTCAAGGGCCCATCCCAAGAGCTCATCTGCAACAATGCAAGTAATCTTGTCTTTGTCTGATCCATTAATATTTTCTATGAGCTCTTCCAGCTTCCCTGGCATGACGTGGAAAATTGATTCTGTTAACTTCCCAACTTCATTTCTATCCTCCCAGGGTTCCAACCCATCTGGGATTGAAACCAGATGTATATGATCCTCTATGTTATCTTTCCCTGACAATGCATTCATGACCCTTTTGTGAGTAAATTCAGTGTTCACAAATGTGACTTTGGAACCATGTTTGGCTAAGCATTGCATGAGCTCCAGCAAGGGAAGGAGCCTTGAGCAGGATAAGGTATGGCTAGAACATGTGGTCTGCCCATCTTTGTTATTTTTCTCAATCACCGCAGATATTTCTAATATGATGAATTCTTCAATAACTTAAATTTCCTACTATTATTGGTAGTCACAGAGGCCCACATGACTGAGTACATGCTCAATGCGTTGTCCAGTGTAATTTTTTTTGTAATTTTTCTCGTGCTCAGAGTACATGCTCACTCTTCTTCTTTGTAATTTTTTTGTCTGGTGTTACTTTTGTGGTTTGAGGTGCTCTACTGCTGTTGTTTGGTTTATTTACATTGTCTTTATACTGCTGTCCTTGGGGATATCGTTCCTTTAGTTTAATGTAGCTTTCTCCACGAGATGAAAGACTGGACATGTATTATCTACTGGGAAACAAGTTCACATACCATCATATACAATTAGTAGAGATCCTATGAGGCTTGTAGATCTGGTTGTGTAAGGTGACACTAGCATAAGGGTGAGTGACTTATTTGCTACACTGGCTGCTAGTATCTATTCTGCTCGTCTCATTTTCTAAAAAGTTTTATTTATTTATTTATTATTGGTTTTCAAATAATTTGTTAACTTGTTGCTCTGAAGTTCTCAATTTAAAAAAAAAAAACTGTTTTTGCTACGGTAGTAGTGACTGGCATGGCATTCTCATAGTTATCTTTTTGTATTACCTGTCTTCTCTAATGTGTAGTAACAGCACCAAAAACTGTTTTTGCTTTAGCTCTAGTGGCACACAAGACATTCTCATAGTTCTTTCTTCGTAACTCTTTTATATGATAACACAGAAAGAAAAAAACCCAGAAATAAAACCAAGCTTGTTTGCAGCCTAAACAACTTGTCTATGTCTTCAACCATTCAATAAAATTGTTAAGGTTATTGTGAGAGCAGCCACCTTCTTTAACACTTTTTGTAGCCACTTCCTTTAGATCCAAAGCCCTTGCTTTGATTGTCTTGTTGCTGAGCAGTTGCTCCACCTTATCCTTAATTTCTTCTTGTTTGATGATCCCACTTTCATCGTGGTTAAACCTCAATCCAACTTTCCAAACTTCACAAATGTAATTCTGATTAAGAAACTGGTCAGCAAAGTATGGCCAGCATAGGAAAGGGATTCCATTGCTTAGGCCTTCCATGGTAGAGTTCCAGCCACAATGGCTTAAAAAGCAAGCAACAGAAGGATGACCCAGGACCTTCTGCTGAGGAGCCCAACCTACCATTCGCCCACGAGTTGCTACTCTTTCTTTGAAACCTTGCAGGTAGGCATCATTGTTCTTATTAGTTATATCTGGCCTCACAACCCATAAGAATGGCCTGTTGGCGATTTCAAGCCCCAAAGCCAATTCTTGGAACTGGATCTGGTTAAAAACCGTGAAGCTCCCAAATGCAACATAGATGACTGAGTTTGCTGGCTGTTGATCAAGCCATTCCAAGCAAGTTGAGTCTTCCGGCCAGAAGTAGCCTGCTGAATTTCCAAGTCGATTTCTTGCCAAAAGTGGACCTATGGGCAAGATATTTGGAAATAAGCTAAATGCTGCAGGCTCGAGCTCATAAGTTGAATTGCAAATCAGCCAGTCTGCCACTTGCACAGACCGGTTATTTCTTACATTAAGTTCAAAAATAATTTTCTGTGTGGTCAAGTCACCAATGCATGCCCATACTAAGTGTGATGTGCTAATGGCAGGCATGGTTGGTGATAGTTGAATCATTTGATTCTTGGTAGGTGTTCCTGTAAAAAAAAGAAAAGAAAAAGACAATAATAAATTAATAATTTTATAAAAATAAAGTGATACCACCTACAATGATGATTGAAAAAAAGATAAGAAAATTGATTACCTTGCAGCATGATGTGGACCTTTTCTTTTTGAAAAGGGATAATTGTTTTGTGGATGCAAAACGAATTGTAACAATTTTATCACAGTAAGATCTAAATATATTTATGTTTAGACTCAAGCGGAAAAGTTTTTTTTTCCAATATTCAAAACTTTGCAAGTCTATACTGTGTGTGCATCACCTTTGCAGTTACCCTGACAGATTCGCAGTGATAAATTTTCCAGTTTTTGCTTTTGTTATTTGTAGTTTTGGTTATCCTTTAATAACAGCCCACTTTATGGTAGTTATCATGTGTAGGATGCTTGATTTATGAATTACTTGTAAAATTTCAGGCTGAACATTGTTCTATAGTGACAAAATATGCTGTTTCCTCTTATTTTATATTTTATTTTTTATCGTTTATTTCTTTATTGTCATGAATTGATTGTTTCCCCTCATGTTTATTTTCAAGGTTATTCACCGTGATAATTTTCCAAAATGTTTCTCTAGTCCCCCAGTATAATAAATTCTTGAGCCCCCATGTTGTGTTATTCAAACAGGTAATCAAAACTAATTGCTAAATTTGTCTATTTTTAATTGTAAGACAAAGGTTTCTTATCAATTATCATGGTATCAGAGCCAAGTTACACAGGTTAGGATTCCTTTCGCAGATCATCATTGATCATCGCAGCCCCTGTTCTCTTCATCGCACTTCGAAGCTCGATCTCTCAACTGCTTCATCTGGTTTGATTGAAGCTCTCCACCTCTGGTTTGATCAAAGCTCTCTACATCTGGTTCGATCGATTCTCTGGTGACTTTGATTGGTTCAGTTCTCTCTCTCTCTCTCTCTCTCACTATGTGCTTTGCCTTGGTTCTCTCTTTCTGATTGCTATTTGAGGGTGATTGGGTTTGATTATTATACGTTTAACCTTTGGGTCTCGTTATTATAAGTTTGACCTTACGGACTCTTTAATTATAGCAACAACTCTGGTTGTGTGATTGTCTCTCTGCTTTGATTTTACTGTGTTGCTTAATTATAATACCATGACTGATGATAAATTACAAGCTATCACCACTAAGTTAGATGGTACTAATTATTCCTATTGGTCTCATGTAATGAAAAATATAAACTACAATTCACAAGGATATGAGTTTTTACCACTATCGTTTATTATCCCGTCATCAAGTAGTGCTGGGATGCTGAATTTCAAAGCCAAGAGTGCAGCTGCAGCAGGCCAAAAGGCAGCTCGCTTGATTTGCATCTTCTCTGCAACTTCAAGGGCCCATCCCAAGAGCTGATCTGCAATAATGCAAGTGATCTTGTCGTTGTCTGATCCATTAATCTTTTCTATGAGCTCTTCCAGCTTCCCAGGCATGACCTGGAAGATTGCTTCTGTTAACTTCCCCAATTCATTTCTATCCTCCCAGGGTTTCAACCCATCTGGGATTGATATCAGATGTATATGATTCTCTATACAGTCTTTCCCTGCCAATGCGTTGATGACTCTTTCTTGAGTAAATTCAGTGTTCACAAATGTGACTTTGAAACCATGTTTGGCTAAGCATTGCATGAGCTCCAGCATGGGAAGGACATGGCCTTGAGCAGGATAAGGAATAGCTAAAACATGTGGTTTGCCCATATTTGCTACTTGAGAAATCACTAATATGGCAAATACTTTTATAACTCAATTTCTTACTATTATAGGTCGCCACAGAGGTTTATGCTCAAAGTGTTGTCCATATGCTTTAATATTTATGCTTGCCCAAGTTGGGAACCAACTCTTCTTCTTTGTAATTTTTTTTATATGCTTTAATAATTTTATGTGGGTCCAAGTTCTTATTTTATTTTTATGTGCTCAAAGTTTTGTCCATATGTTTTTTAATATTTATATGTGGGTCCAAGTTGGGAACCAACTCTTCTTCTTTGTAATTTTTTTATATGCTTTAATATTTATATGTGGGTCCAAGTTGGGATCCTGCTCTTCCTCTTTGTATTTTTTTTTTCTTGCCTAGTTTTACTTTTGTACTTTGAGCTGCTCTACAGCTGTTGTTTGGTTTATTACCTTGTCTACTGCTGTACTTGGTGATAATCATTGCTTCAGTTTAATGTATTATGTAGCTTTCTCCAAGAGATGAAGACTGTATATGTAGTATCTGATGGGAAACAAGTTGACTTAGATAATGAGTCCATATCCTATGAGGCTTGTTGACCTGGTTGTGTAAGGTGATCCTAAGTACTGCATAATTGTGAGTTCCTTATTTGCTACAATGGCTGCTAATATCTATGCTGATTATCTCATTTTCTATAAAGTTTGTTTTAATTTTGTTTTGATTATTTTTCAAGATAAATGGTTTAATATGTCGCTGTGAGGTTGCCATTTATTTATTTATTTTTTAAAAAAGAAGGTTTTTGCTGTAGTACTAGTAACAGACATGGCATTCTCATAGTTCTCTTTTGCATTAATTATGTTGTCTAATGTATAGTGACAACACCAAAACCTATTATTTGCTTTAGTACTAGTGACACAAGACATTTCGTAGTTCTCTCTTTGCATTTGTATTTTACTTGACTCTTTTATATGATAACACAAAAAGGAAAAAGCCCAGAAATAAATTATAAAACCATGCTTGTTTGCAGCCTAAACAACTTGTCTACGTCTTTAACCATTCAATAAAATTGTTGAAGTTATTGTGAGAGCAGCCACCTTCTTTAACACTTTTTGCAGCCACTTCCTTTAGATCCAAAGCCCTTGCTTTGATTGTCTTGTCATTGAGCAGTTGCTCCACGTTATCTTTAATTTCTCCTTGTTTGATGATACCACTTTCATCGCAATTAAACCCCAATCCAACATTCCAAACATTACAAATGTAACTCTGGTTAAGAAATTGGTCAGCAAAGTATGGCTAGCATAGGAAAGGGATTCCATTGCTTAGGCCTTCCATGGTAGAGTTTCAGCCACAATGGCTTAGAAAGCAAGCAACAGAAGGATGATTCAGGACCTTCTGTTGACAAATATTTATTTTTCATATATTTTTCATCGTAAACTGATATAATTTACAAACTCAATACTAATTTTGGGTTTCATGTTTTTTTTCTTAATTCTTTTTCTTCTTAATTCTTTAAAACGTATTAGGATTTTTTTTGATGTTAAATTACTTTTTTTTTTTCCCTTTCATATTCTTATTTTCTTGTGCATTATTTTATACTAAATACCAATTATGTATTATTTTATATTATGAATTTGTAGTTTAAATTCTATGGTGATTCTATTTATAAAATTATACTTTATTTCTTATATTATTTTATGTAATCACATCTCACAGGAAGAAAAACCTGCACAACAACGATACTTTTGAGGAACCTCGAAAGTATCATCAATTGAAAGTATCAACAATTCAAAACATAAAACAATTTACTATTCAACAATTCAAAACTGCACAAAAAGTATCATCAATGTCACTATATACAAGGTGCACAAAACAGTGTGATACAAAGTGTACAAAATAGTGCGATACAAAGTGCACAAAACAGTACGATACAGGGTGCACAAAACGCCGACTGGCCACCATTTGTGGCCGATAAGGTTCACTTTTGGCCGACATATAGCTCCTGAGGTCAAATTGTGGCCGATGGACCTCCATAGAGGCCAATGGAAATACATCCGTCGCCAGAAGTTTCTACACTAGTTTTGGAAATTGAGCACGGCGTGATCCACAATATTCTCTTTAGATTTTATAAAATCTATTGAGATTATTCCATTTGACAATAATTGCCTTACGGTATTATGTCGATGGCGAATATGTCGTGACTTACCGTTATATATATGATTCTGTGCTCTGCCTATTGTAGATTGACTATCACAATGAATGCAAATAGCTGGTACAGGTTTTGGCCACATTAGATTGTCTTCTAAGAAGTGACGAAGCCATTCTGTTTCTTCTCCTGCTTTGTCTAAAGCAATGAACTCTGATTCCATTGTGGATCGTGCGATGCATGTTTGTTTCGTGGATTTCCAAGAAACAGCAGTGCCTCCTAGAGTAAAGGCATATCCACTAGTGGATTTTGAATCATTAGTATCCGATATCCAATTTGCATCACAATAACCTTCAAGTACTGCTGGATATCGAGTAAAGTTCAAACCATGATCACGGGTGAATCTTAGATATCTAAGAATTCGAATGATCGGCTTCCAATGATCTTCTCTGGGGTTACTAAGCATTTCATGGCAAAGAGCGTGTTGTTTGGGTTTTTCTTAGCCAATTTATAACTTTTGGCTTTTGAAAAGTTATTTTAGACTGTTTGGTTAAATTTATTTCAAATAACTTCTGATTCTAACAATTTCTTTTAAGTCAAAAAAATTGATTCTGAGGAGTTGCTCACCTATTGCTTTTGATTATCAGCTTTGACTGTGGACATGTTAATTTACAATTATACTCTTAGATTTTTTTATTTTTTAAAAAATAGAAAAAGATTCAAATGGACTATAGAATATTATTTATTATTTTTTATGAGAAATGTAGATAAGTAGTGGATAACAGAAAATAAAAATTAACTGAAAAAGTTATTTTACAACTTCTTTAACAAACACTAAACTTAAATCTATAATCCAACAGTTCACCAAACAGATTAACAGCTTCTGATTACAGTCATAATCTATAATCTGTTAAGTTATAATCTATAATCTGTTTTAACAGTTATACCAAACGGGGCAAAGCCACGCTCTTCGCTCTTAAATGCAGATCCATTAGTTTGGTTTGAATTTGTTTTGTTTGTTTGTTTGTTTGTTTTTTTTTTTTAACATAAAAAATATTATAAAAAGTTTATTATTTTTATATGATTTTACATTTTTTGAGAATGAACATAATTTTTAAAAATTTAAAAATATCTCATTAGTGTTTATTTTTGTCAAATTAATTTATATATATTTTTTAAATAAAAAAAATAAAAATAGCATTATGTAGATTTATTTCAAAATCTATCATTTTAAAAAAGTTTAAGAAACTAAATTTCAAGAATAGTTTATATTTTTCTCATTTTCACTAATTCAATCAATTGAATAAGATAAAAATACTTAAGATTTGTTTGGTAACATTTTTATTTATATTTATAATTTTTTTGAAAATTCTAAACAAAAATTCTCTTGATGTATATTTTTGTTAAAAAAATATATAAGCAATTTGCCAATTTTACTGCATTTTTATGACCATTTTTTTTTTTTTATTTACATCTTTGTCTGACCTATTTCCACCATCATCCTTTGTTTATCACCCCATCAGTCATGGTAGCTATTGACCAATCAAAAATATTTGGGAGCTCTAAATATTTGGGAGCTCTAAATATGAAATTTTAGAAAGGCTCTAATGAGTTGGTTTTCTCATGATGTGATGGTTGTGTCTGTCTTTTTTTTCTTTTTTTTTTTGAATTTTCATCTCACTAGAACTGGTTTAGTACTCTTTTTTAGAGGGATGTATCATGACTGATTGACCTATTCACTACCTCCGACGACATGATTGTCACCTACTATTTTCAATTATCATAAAGAGCTTTAATTATGTGATAAAGTAAAAAAAAAAAAAAAAAAAGAAGAAACAAAGACACAAACATCACATCATGAGTGAGGCCCAACTCTAGGGGTGAGCATGGTCCGGATTGAGATAAAATCAGGACTAATCCGTTATTTACGGTTTCTGAAAAATTGGAACCAATCCAATCCGTTTAAATCATGGAACCAATCCGAACCAATCCATTTAAATACGGATTAGATCGGTTTAGGACCACGGATTCACATAATTAAATAACAAAAAAAAAAAAAATATATATATATATAACATTTTAATTTCATAAAAATATAAACATAGCGCTATATTAGCTCCATAATAGCAACATGTTTTTCTATAATAGCGACATACTGTTCTAGAATTTAAACAAGCATAAGAAAATTGGTTTCACCATAAGTATTTAGACCATTACAAATTAAAATTAAAAACTAACAAATAAAAGTAATAAAAGAAGATATTACACGGTTTTAGGTTTGAGTTTAGATTTTATATAGAATAAGAGAAGATACTATGTGGGAGGATGTATAATAAAAATATAGACTATTTATATACGGTTCGGATCGGTTCCAATTCGGAATCGTGGGGTTCAATCCGGAACCAATCTGTGGACTACGGATTTTTAATTTTTCAATCCGGAATCGAACCGCGGATTTAAAAAACCAATCCAAACCTATCGGATTGGACTGAACTGGATCGAATTACGAATTTCACGGATTTCTTACTCAGCCCTACCCAATTCATTAGAGCTCTTCTAGAGCTCTATATTTAGAACTCTCAATTTTTTTTCCTTACTTCTTATAAACAATTCATTTAATTATATTTAAAATAAAATTTTATAACATGTATACTAAACAATTTTTTTAATAAAAAAAATAAATATAAATATATTTAATGTTTTTTTTTGATGAATAATATTTATTTTTTTTTACAAACTAATATTAACCAATTGTAAATATTACAAAACAGGACCTTGGATTTTGGGTTTTTTTTTTCCCAAAAAAACTACCCCATCTGTCAAAAGAAATGCTGATTATGGGGGCCATTAAATATATATATATATATATGTAAAATAAAACCCTACAAACGAATCGAGTTGACCTGAGCTTTGCTGAGTTCGAGCTCGGCTTGTTAAGAAACTCGGCTCGAGCTCGGCTCGGCTCGTTAACATTAATAAAACTCGAGCTTGGCTCGATAATTTTGTTAATATTATTTATATTATTTAAATAAAAATGTTTAAGTAAAAAATATTTTTATATTATTTAAATAAAAATATTTAAATAAAATATATTATTTATATTTATATAATATGGCACAAAGGTTTTTGAAAATATGTTAGAGACAATTGTCCTACTGGGACATTTCAATGGTTGGAATTCATTCTGCCTAAAGATGGATGGTAGAGATGAGACTTTCTCTCCCACTCTACTTTAACTTCCCGTTCACTTAACCCTAAAACTTTGCATCCAAGACTCTGAGGCTTGCAAACATTCCTTTTCAAATTTGCACCATTTTTCCTCTCTCTCTCTCTCACTCTCTCTCTCTTCAAACTTCTCAGAGATCTTTCTCTCCCTCGGCAACATCTCTACCACCGACAGCAACTCTCCACATCCGCGCTATTTCTACCGCTACGTCGCCTCCGATCTCCACCGACATCAACTCTTCATCTCTTCTCCCTCTTGGATCTTCTCTTAACCCGCCACGGCGCCTCCGTCCACCGTCAAGAGTGTTTGGGTTTGTGTTTTCTAAATCTTAATCCATCTTAATCCATGTATTAAATGGAATCACACTAAACCCAGAAAAAATTGAAGCAGGGCATACAAAGACACTATATACATCAATTTGGGTTTGTGTTTCTAAGATTTGAGTTTGAATTTGAATTTGTTTTTTCTAAATATTAAAATTGATATGTTTGTGTTGGGTTTGTGTTTGTTTTTGTTGTTTTTTCGTTTTTTGTTTTTGTGGTGTTATGTTTGTTTTTTTATTTTTCTTATGCAGCTTTCAGTTTTGGATCTGAAATGAGTTTTGATTTTTGACATGATTTTGATTTATGAAATGGGTTTAATGAGTGTTGATTTTCAAAAACATGGTTTTCTATGATTTTGAAAATCAACCAGAAATTGGTAGTGACCACATTTGCTGGCATTTGATGTTTGGACATTAGCCCACAGCTCTTTGAAAGCTGTAGGACATGAGCCTAAGCATAGACCAATGGGGTCTGTCACCCTACTCAAATTTTGAGAAATTTAGCAACTCTAAATTTCAAGAATTTTACTCTTTGAAAGGTCCATGAATTGAGAATTGGGTAGGGGTTAACATGGGTGTTAGGGACAATAGGAACAGCCAAATTAAAGCCATAGATAAGGGGAATTGACGTTGGAGTCGTATTCAATTGAGTGTGATTGATTTTCCTTCTGAGAAGTTGGGTTCATGTCATAGACAATATGATATTCCCAGATATGCTTTTTTGTTGCTTTCTTTTTTATTACATTGTAAAAGCAAAATTTTCTCTGAACACTACTAATATATAGTCTTTTGGGCCAGGATGATGGGAATGATTCGAAGTGTATCAAAGTTTCCAACTTACAGGAGGAGATTTAGGTAGATTGTGAAGGCCTTAATCATTTATTCCATAGAAAAGAGGGTGCCAATAGATCATTTTCTATGAGATCAGTTGCCTCTGTTGAAGTTGTGTAAGACTAACTTCAACTTATTATTTTTTGTTATGTATTCATGTAAATTCTTATAGTTTGTGAGGAACCTTTAGGATGTGATGACAGTAATTGTAAAAAATATTTTGTTTGAAGAATAAATTATGGAAAATTTAAAAAAAGAAAAGAACAGAAAGAAAGTTATCATTCAGTGACTTTGGTGTTTGAAGAATTCATATAGAAAGCAGTGAAAATGCAAAATTGCTCTTCCTGCAATTTTTTCCCTTCAATTTATTGATAGTCCATTATCGTCAGTATGAATTTTATGAGATTAAGTAATGAATTTTATATTTGAAAAAAAAGGAATCTCAATTTACCACATCATTTAATATAATTTTATTTGTAAAAAATATTATAATTGCAATAGCATTATCATTAAAAAGAGGAATTGGTACAAAACTCCATGGAAAGGAGGTCAAACATGTTACATAAAAGTGGACAAAAAGTTCAATATTATCCTCCAATAACTCAATCTTAAAAAAATTAAAAAAAAATCCTCTATTAACTTGTGAGAGAGAGTGTTTTCAAAAATAATTTGGAAACGTGAGTATATTCAAAAATAATTTGAAAATTTTGATTGTTTTAGTAAAATGTATTATTTTTGACAAAATTATAATAAAATTTTATGTAAATTTAAATTTTAAAGTTTTATTTTAAATTTGTAAAAATTATTTTTAAAATTTGTAAGTGTAAAATTTTATTTTGTAAATTTTGCACTTAAAATTTTTAAGTGTAAATTTTGTAAAGAGCTTGAATTTATTGACTTTGTTCTTGGCTTTAAACAAGGTCCTTTGAAACTTCTTCTACTGATATCTACTATTTGCATTTTGTCTATTTCAACTTCAACACCAAAGAAAACAAAATGATTACTCCAACTTTCAAAAGCTGTAATGTAACAATCACTGATTTGATATAGAAAACAACAACCCTCCCTAGCTGTTTCCAACCCCACTTCTTTATCCCTTTTTTTCATTGCAATTAGAATTGAAACTCTGTCCTTTTATTTTATTTAATGCCATTCTATATTTACCTCTGTTTTACATGGCTCCATGTATCCCCTTGTACCCAACAACATCACTTCTTTTTTAATTGAAATCAGGAACTTGGAGTTAATCAATTTAATTTGTTTATATTAATGATGCCACAAGTCTTGAGGGAGGAAGGTTAGTAACTGTAGGAACTATAGAAAGGTACACTTGGTTATTTCATTTCTAAATAGAAAATTATTAGATACTCTAGGAGTACCATGTAATATAGTTTCTTTTTTGCTTTCTACTACACCTTTCTTATAGGTTGAGACTTTTATTTATTTATTATATCTAATTTCCTCTTAATAAAAAGCTTTCCCTATAATTTACAGGTGGATGAGACTTAAACCTAGGTAAAACTCTATGCTTATTCATTTTCTCAAAATTTTCCCTTCGCATACTATTTTTGATTTGATTATAGGTTATAATCAAACTCTTATGTTTTTGTGTGTTGTGATTATATAGCATATTCTATAATTTTGCCAGTAGAATGTTTGATAAAATACCTAAAATAGAGTCTCTTCTTTATTTCCTTCACTGTAGTTACCAAGTGGAAGCATAAGCTTGACTGCCTTCAGAGTTTTTGTGCTTTGAATTTGGTATGGTAACTCTCTTTATTTTATATCAAATAACACTTTCGTGAGATGCAGTTTGGCTTTGCAATATTTATGGCAAATGATGCCAGGGCTTTGACTCATTTTCGTAATAGGATGGTGAAAGAACATGTTGTGGATGACTTTGACCATTTTAATTTGATCTTAATTTTATTTTCTGCAATTGAACCCGTTGCTCCATAAATGTTTTGGTTAGCACATTGGTTTTCCATTGTATATGGAATTTTAATGAGAATGTTGTGAGTGTGGGAAAAGGTCATTGGAGCTATTCCCTTTCCAAATTTGAATTTCATTTTTTATAATCTATTTTTAGTAATGGGGTATGTTTATAAAAATTCCATCCTTAAAGAAAAGGATGGTCGGGATAGCTAAGAATGTTCTGTTACATATTTTTGTACTCCTCCGATTGAAAATTAGGTTGTAGTGTGCGCCTCTACAGCTTGCTTCTACTTTATGATAAGTTTTTGATCGGTCATGCTAATTTGGGTCTGATGAAAATGAGCAACGTTGGTTGTGATGATGAAGTTGATGTCATTACTAGGTTGTGAGCTACTTATCAATTACGACTGTTAGCAAAATTGGTGAGTACTGTATTGAATTTGGTAATTCTGTTAAACCTAGTAAAGGTTGACAAGTGCTACCGCTTGAAAAATCCCAATAATCAGTGTTATCAGTTTTTTTTTTTTTTGTTGGGATTGCCTTCAGGCACGAGTTATACGCTAGGAGAGCTTAGGCATCATTAGCTTTATAGTTATTTTTGTCCTTCTGCTGATGAAGAAACTTATCTTCATTTGTCATTTTCAAGTGTATGGAACTATGCACTTCGTTTTCAAGTGTAAATTTATAACTTTGTCATGTGTATATGTGAAAGTAATTTGTGAATATACTAATACACTTTCTGAATATTTGTTTTGATAGCTAAAAGAAGTTTCTTTACCCATAAAACGTCTTTCGACTATGTGTAGTAGTGTAAGCACATGCATTGCACATCAATATATTTATATTGGTGCAAAGCTGGGAGTTTGAGGGCAAAATTTATACTATTTTTGGTTTTATCATTACCAAATTTTGAAAATGATTGGTCAGGGCAAAAATAAATTTTATTATATCAGTTTAGTCTTATAGTTTATTTAGTTTTAATCTAAATTTTGTTTTTGTTGTGGCAGGGGGTTGGCTGCTACCCATGAGCTAACCAAATGGATCCAAAGGGGTTGGTTTGATATTTGGCTTATGGTCATATATTGGAAGCGAAATGAATATGAATAGGTGTAGGTGAAGATTGAAGAAGGTGATGGAGGGTTATCCTAAATCGCATCTGTTGCCCAAAAAATAACCTAAGAGGGGAGGTGAATTAGGTTTCTACAAATTAAAATTAATAATACCCCAATAAAATTAACTACTAGTACAACAAATTATTAACAAGCACAATGATGAATTTAACAGTAAATGATCAAGCAAAATAACAATGAAGCATAACTAACATACAAGGTAAATCAAATGATTAACACATGAATATTAGATAGCTATAGCAGTAGTAGGAAAGTAAAGAGATTAGGGAAAAGGAGACAAACAGATTTATAGTGGTTCGACTTTAACCAAGCCTACATCCACTCCTTAAGCTTCACTTAAGATTTTTCACTATTTTCTAGCTTCACAGGGATGCTAGCAACCTCTTTACAAATGGAACAATCCTCTACGGATTTTACACAGACTTCACAAGCCCAAACCCTTACAAATCTTAGGTAATTTACAATCACTCTCAAGATTTTAAGAACACAGTATTTGTAACACTTTTACAAGATGAAATGGTATTTTTGCTTTCAAAGAAAGCTTACAATAAATATCTCTTAAAGATAGATATATAAAATGAAGTTTTGATTTTTCTGTAAATCTCACACAGGAAAGATGAGCTTAATGCTATAAGGCTCAGTGTATAATTTCTGAGAATAGATGTGAGTGATTATAGATCAAAGAACATTTTCAAGTTTTTTGTAACTTGTTTCCATTAGAGGCTTTGGTATATATAATGAAAATTATAGCCATTTATAGCCGTTGTATTCATTTGAATTTATAGCCATTTATAGCCGTTGTATTCATTTGAATTTATAGCTGTTGTAGTCATTTGAATTTATAGCCGTTTATAGCTGTTGTACTGCCATCATTACTAATTTGAATATCTTCCATTTAAACCTTTTGAACCTTTTAGCCTAATGTTGTACTGGGCTGTTTGAACCTTTATTTTGGGCTGTTTGAACTCCTGATTTAATCAAATATTAAATACATTCTAATAATATTTAGGATAAAAGTTTAGGTGAGAAATAATGAGAAGAAATAAATTTTTATTCTATTTTTCTCTTTCAAATAAATCATCAAAATAAATTTTGATTAAAATATAATTAAAGAAATTATCAAAATAAATTTTGGATTATATTTTTCTCTTTCAAATAAATTAAAACATAATTAAATAAATCATCAAAATAAATAAGTTTAACAATCTCTCCATTTTTGATGATGGCACACAATGATGTTTTGATTTGATTTGGAAGTAAGAAAAACTCCCTCTCAAGTTATGCTCCCTGAATTCATTTCTAAATACATAGGTTAGCACATGTGTAATAAATAAACTTTAATTAGAGACATGATATAAGACTAAGATAACATCAGATTAGTTTGAAAATAATACCATAATACATAACATCATAAGTTTCTCTCCCTGTGACATTATTGTACGAGTGTGAAATAATCTTATCGTATAATCCTGTTGATCAAGTTTGCACTCCTCCAAACAACGTTGCTTTGCCACCTGAAAACACAAACGTGAGCTAACCGGCGAGTGTGTGCCAGAAACCCCTCCGATGCCTAAATCAACAACTAGACAATAGACAATAAGCTCTGTGTATTTTAGAGTAAGAATTGTGATACCTGTACATAGGTCCTGCTATGAGCTTTTCTAGATTCTGTCCGGCCCAATCCTAGTAGGATTCCAACTCTCCTTATAAGAGTCCTATTAGGAATCACACACCTTACTCACTTCCAATCAAGTGAGATGGTTTGCACAATCCTAGTAGGACTCTACTCTCCTTAGTAGAGTCTGCCTAGGAATTACATTCCCAAGGATAATGCATATTCTGATAACTCCTTATTCACTGTTTGTTTAAGTGAGATAGTTGCAACTTTTACTCTGGCTAACACAAGACATAACTGTGCTTACACAACTCGGTGCTAATTAAGTCAATTTAGTCAACCTAGTCTTTGGAATGACCTCCTGCCGAGCTATTTTTTAGCTCAGTCCGATTCCCACAGATACCTCAGTCTACGACCACTAGACCAGGCCACTGATAGCCCATATTTGACCGAACCAATGCGACCAAGGACCAAGGCTACCGAGATAATTATCTCGGTCTGTGGCTCGGCCCAAGACTATATCTATCTCGGTCCATTCCAACGGACTTACTTAGATTGGCCCAATTTATGCATAAATTACCCTCTCAATTGCCCTTTAATTCCATCTGCGTAGCATGATTGGGATTATTTTCCTCTAGCTGAGTTAAGAACCCCTGACTCTGCCGAGCTAGAAAACTTGTTCGGTTTTAATAAGTCTTGTCAGTTGCTCAGAACGTCCTTTCACTAATCTAGTATGTGGCGTGCCCTCATTAGCCCCGTTCTTCTGTTACAGCCGTCATGCCAAAAATTTGAATAATCTCGCCTTTTTGCCTTCAATGTATATACCCTTCGAGTTTGCAATCGTACAGCGAGTCGTTCTTTCTGTGTAACCGGGCTATATATCCCACATTTTGTAATCATCTTCCAATTAATGAATTTTTTTGATCTCTTGGCGGGGTTACTGCGTTTCTTTTTCAATGTTTTGCATCATTCCCACTGCATGTCTAGCCAAACTAATTAGCTTGGCCTTGCTTGGTCCTGTCGACCTTTTTTGGCCGAGATATACATCTTGGCTGAACAATCCAAAAAACTTGTTGGTCAAACCTGCCAACCCGTTTTGACCGAGGTAACTGTTATCCCGACCAAAGATTGCAAAAATTTTGTTGGTCAAACCTGCTAACCTGCTTTGGCCGAGGTAACTGTCATCTCGGTCAAAGAGTTCAAAAAAGTTTTGTTGGTCAAACCTGCCAACCGCCTTTGCCCCCCAGTTGTGCAAGGAGTCTAAAAATTTTGTTGGTCAAACCTGTCAATCGCCTTTACCCCCCAGTTGTGCAAGGAATTTAACAAATTTTGTTAGTCAAACCTGCCAATCGCCTTTGACCCCTAGTTGTGCAAGGAATCTAGAATGTTTTGTTGGTCAAACCTGCCAACCAATTTTCCCCCCAGTTGGGCAAAGATTTTTGCGTGGTCGGTCCTTCTTGTCGACCGCGTTAACTTTTGCCAAGGGTGTTCTGTCTGACATTGCTGTTTGTATCGGACTCTGTCTTAATACGCATCCCATCTTCCTCGACCAAGATGTGTTGGTGCACTCTCTCCATCAGGGCTTCCATAGTAAGAGGCGGCGCCATTGTTATTGAATTCCTTAATTTATTGTTAGCCGGCAAACCTCGTTTGTACTGTGCGATAGCTAGGTTTGTGGGGCAATCTCTAATCTAATTAAAAGTTTTCCAATACTGGTTATTGTAGGACCTTAATGTTTCTTTCTTGCCTATGTCTATGGAGAGAAACTGGTCAATCTCCACTGGCGTCTTGGTGTTTGTTCTGAATCTGGTCACAAATGCCTCTGCTAATTGCGCCCATGAAGCTATGCTACATTCTGGCAACCTTTCAAACCATGTTAAACCCATGTCGCCGAGATTAGAAGGAAACAGGATACACATCAGAGCCTCGTTTCACCGATACACGGCCATAACCTGGCGAAAGTGGCGAAAGTTCATGTAGGGGTCTGACTTTCCCTCATAAGTAGTGAATTTGGGTTGGTGGAAGCCTGGGAGTAATGGTGCGTTCTCTATCGCCGGAATGAACGGCGAGCTCTGCAACCTTACCAACGCTTTGTCTACTGGTTCAAAGGCAAGGCGCGGCTCTGGCATCCCAACCTCGACACTCTCATGTGCTCTAGGAGCCAATCGTTGTAATGCGGAGACTCTGCGAGGGTCGCGAGCCTGAGTGTCTTCTCTCCTTCGAGCCCTTTCTTCAAGCACTGTCCGTAAGTCCGTCGACCTATACAACTTCGTGTGCCTAGATGTTGTTTGGTATGAATGTGTGGGCCGATAGCTGCTTCTTTCTGTGTAAGACCTTTCAGTCCTCATTCTCTTAGACCTGGAGTAACGAGTCCTGGAAGTCCTTGATTGTGTATCGCCTAACTTGGGGATTTTACTTTTAGCTTGTGATGGTGTGACTTGTCTGTCATGATCTTCTGAGTGGCGAGGGTGCTCCTTGCTTTTGCCCACCTCTTCTTCCGCCGCCTCTTTGCCATTTATCTGGCATTTCATAGTCTCTATGTCTGCCACCATCCTTTGTATCAATTCATCTTGCTCCCTTACCCGATCTTCTAGAACTTGAAGATCCAACCTTTACTTCTGTCTTTCAGGGCTTTGAGAGCGATAAGGACTGGAGCCCCGTCTTTCACGGGTATCCCTACGCGGGTTCCGCTGCTGGGGATCTAACTTTGCCATAGGCGGGATAAAAAATAAGCCTTCGCGCCTTCCGCCTCCCTCCGGGGTTTGCCCATCAATGACAGAGTGTGGCAAGTCTTCATTGTGCGCCATTGAAATCAGTTGAAAGAAAACTTAATCAAAAGGTTTGTTCTTTGTGATTGCAATTCCCACAGACGACGCTAATTGTACGAGCGCGAAATAATCTTCTCATATAATCTTGTTGATCAAGTTTGCACTCCTCCAAACAACATTGCTTTGCCACCTAAAAACACAAACGTGAGCTAACCGGCAGGTGTGTGCCAGAAACCCCTCCGATGCCTAAGTCAACAACTAGACAATAGACAATAAGTTCTATGTATTCTAGAGTAAGAATTGTGATACTTGTACATAAGTCTTGCTATGAGCTTTTATAGATTCTGTTCGGCCCAATCCTAGTAGGATTCCAACTCTCCTTATAAGAGTCCTCCTAGGAATCACACACCCTACTCATTACCAACCAAGTGAGATGGTTTGCACAATCCTAGTAGGACTGCGACAACCCTCACCTCTGATTAGCGTTAACTCATGATTAAGTATGATAAGTAATTGATTAAGATGAAATCTTATATTGATTACATGAGTATGTTATTTTAATTGCATTCTTATTTGTTCGATATAGGAAGATCTGTTCGTGTTTTGAATTTAAATTGCGAATTGAACGCCTTATCGGCAACCGATTCAGAAATTGACTTGTGTTATATGCTAGTTAGGATTTATAGAATTTTATGGTAAGTTTAATTGAAATTCGGTTTGGAACAATTAAATTAGAATAAATAATGTTAAATTACTTGAGCCTAAGTTAATTACGCTCTTGCCGTTGAATGGGCTCCCTCAAGACCATGTCTTTTATACCTATTGCATGTTTGACACCATTTATCTTCCACCTCATTGTGCTAATACGTGAGAGACAGAGAGACTTGAGGGAAATTGAATTCAACAAGAGTTTTTGCTTGAAATTTAGAAGAATTGAAGGAAATTTTGAAGACTTGTCTACATTGCTTAAGGATTTCGCATAGGTGAAGTTTGATTGAGAAGCCTAGGTAAGAGCTCAACTTTTTAATCTTTTTACTGAGCCATCTAGGACTTGTATATGAATTAAATAGGTGAATTAATGGGAGAATTGAGCTAGAATTTGAGGAAGATAAGTTAATTCATGCATGTATGCCCATACCATGGAGTTTGAAGTTTATTTTTATGAAATTCTCACATGCATGTTCTTATCATAGTTAAAGTCCAAGAATTCACCATGTTTTGAGTTGAATGTTGCATATGATCATGGTTTGAGAAGCTCAAGATCAAGAAACTTCATGCATGTTATGTTCTTACATTGTTCATAAAAGTTACATTGAAATTGTGTTCAATTGGCATACTTTTGGGCTTTGATTTTATAAAATGATCTTCAAAACATGTTGTATTATGAGTTTCTAAGTGTTTTCTAGAAATTTGACCCAAAAGGATGAGTTTTGGCATGTTTGATTCTTGGTTTGAGCTTTGGGAGCGAATCTGGAAAACCCAGAATTTGGCTTCCTCGCTCGAGCGAAGGATTCCACGCTCGAGCGACCACCTTTGTTTTTAGACTCTCGCTCGAGCGACGAAATGTTGGCTCGAGTGTAAATCACAAGCTCTCAGGTTTTTGCGTATGCAGACGCACGCTCGAGCGGCGAGACCTACGCTCGAGCGATGAGCTATGTCTCATGCTCGAGCGAGCATCGAGCGAAGAATTTCAGCAATCAGTACTTTTTACATTTTTGCAGATCGCTCAAGTGAGGGAATCTACGCTCAAGCGACCTCACTTATTCGGTAAGCTCGCTAGAGCGAAGGAGTCTACGTTTGAGCGAGACCCCTGTTTTCAGCAAGTTTTGAAAAATGTTTTTAAGTACCCTTTTTGCATCCTCATTTCATCCTAGGCATTCCTAGGCCATATTTAAGGCATCATAATGAGGATAATGTTCTAAAACCACACCAAATCAAGTTAGGGGCTAAGTTATTAATCCCGAGTGTGTAATTTAGTGTGTGTTCGTTCTGCAACTATGTAGGTTTGGTACCCAAGGACGCTAAATAGCCTGCCTATAGCCCAGTAATCTGTGAGTAACAATGTTGTAAAGATATGTTTAATTGTATTTATTTTCAAATTGATAAATCATATTGCTTTCTGAAACGATACATTTTATTGATTGAATGATGATCCTATTTTGAATCGTATTCGTGCTATCTATAATGTATTGTGATTGTTATTGTTTGATATCGTTATTGTTACAAAGATCTCTGTCAGTTCCAAATCTTGGAACTATTGTTATTGTATAATGGCCATCAATTGATTGTTCGGTCTTTTAAGACCTAGTGTATTGTTGTTATCGGATGTACCACGTATGATTTAATGAACATGATAGATCGAATTGAATGATTGATTAACAAACGACATTGATTGAAAATGTTCTAATGCTAATCGATTGTTTCAAGACTGTAAGGACATCATTTTTAACCTCTTTACTCATTTGTTATTCACTGGGCTTTAGCTCACAGTTTATATATATATATATATGTAGGTGGTCAAGCACTGGACCAGAGCTAGACGCGTCGAGTTAAGCTCATGTTTTGTCAAGCCAACCATTGTGCCTCACCTCGAGGTCCCGAACCTGCACGAGTTAAGGCTGTTTTGGGGTGTTTCAGATTCACCCTTTTTGTCTCTGTTATTCTATCGAAGGTTTAAGACTTGGTTGTACAGTTATGGTGAAGGGATTAGGTCCCTAACCTGTATGTTATGTGTATCTGATATGTATATATGTTTATGGTTTTGAATATGGTTATGTCCATAAAAGTCTTTTTCCATTCAGGTTTTCACAGCTCATTCGACATCTTTTTTTTATTACTGATTGGCTTCCGCTAGCCCCTTTATATTGTATTATTGTCTTTACTGTTAAGCAGACCTTTGGTAATCACGGATTACTGGCCGGTTATGATACTAAACCCTTAGGAGCGGGTTTGGGTCGTGACAAGGACTCTACACTCCTTAGCAGAGTCCTCCTAGGAATTAAATTCCTAAGGATAATGCATATTCTGATAACTCCTTACTCACTGCTTGTCTAAGTGAGATAGTTGCAACTCTTACTCTGGCTAGCACAAGACATAACTGTGCTTACATAGCTCAGTACTAATTAAGTCAATTTAGTCAACCTAGTCTTTGGAATGACCTCCTGCCGAGTTATCTTTTAGCTCGGTCCGATTCCCACAGATACCTCAGTCTACGACCGCTAGACCAGGCCATTGATAGCCCACCTTTGACCGAACCAATACGACCAAGGACCAAGGCTACCGAGATAATTATCTCGGTCCGTGGCTCGGACCAAGACTATATCTATCTCGGTCCATTCCAACGGACTTACTTAGCTTGGCCCAATTTATGCATAAATTACCCTCTCAATAAAAAAGAAATCATGGGTTAGAATTTGGAGGAGGAGGAGGAAATTAAAGTGATAAATGGCACCAAAAAATAAATAATCAAAACAGATATATATATATGATTCGCCCGCGTCTTTTTTTGTTCGTTGAAAGTCACGTCGGACACGCGTCCTCACTTTTGCATCAACCGATCGACAAAAGCGAGACGGGTCAATCAGTCAATCAGCTGCCTCGGCTCTCTCTCCCTCTTGTCGTCTTCTCCTCTGTCTTCTTCTTAACCACTCTCTTCGCCTGCTTCTTCTTCTTCACCTCACTCTCTTCTATCTTTTCTTCACCACTCTCAGTCTGTTCTCTTCTATTTCTCTGCAACTCATTTCGTTTACATCTCTCACCTCTAAACCATGGCTTCCTCATCCCATCCCCTCACTCTATTTCTGGACCTGAACAATCCCATAAGCTCTGCTGGACCAAGTGCCCCTACTCCTACTCTTCTTGTCATTCTTCTTCTTAATCTTCTCATGATGTCGATTGAGCAAATTATGGCAGCTCAATCTGACATAGAAGCCAATCATTTCACACTGACGTCCTGTATGGAGACGGTGACGACAGTCACAAAATTGGCTCACCGATTGTAGAACAGGACGAGTGAGCTCCATCAGGTCAACGCCAACTCTCTTTGCTCCAGCGCATGTACAAGGATGCGCGAGCAGAAATAGGCGCACTGAAGGCCGAAAATAAAGAGCTTAAACGGAAGACCATTTCCATGGCCCGATTTGGAGCAACATCATTCTTGGCCTTTGATAGTCAGTGAGGAGTTGTCGCTCTCGACGAAAGCACGGGGGTAGGGGTGTCAAGGGTCGCCCAAGGTGATAAAAAGAAGAAGAAAATGATAGAAGAAACGAGTAAGTAAGATCGGCGTATGGCCAGAAAAAAAATGAAGGGTTTTTGTTTTTATATGTTTATTTGGATCGGCGTGTGGCCGTAAAAAAAATGAAGGGTGTTTTTTTTTTTTTAATGTAAATATTTGTATTTTGATTTGTTGTTGTGTTTATGTTTATGTACTGAAAAATGAAATTAAAAAGCAGAGAAAAAAAAACAAGAAAATTAAGCCCAAACAAAAAATAATAATGAGAGACCAAATTGCTAATGAGTATATGAGAAGCATTTAAGCATGATCTAATTCTCAATTTCTTAGCTAGAGCATACCAATCTCAAGACTATAATAGACATAACAGTGCATAGATCAAACAAGGTTGCTAAGCAAGAACATAAATATGGAGCTAAAGTTCAAGTCACTCTTCTTTGAGGAAAACGATCTTCCTTTTACATTATCAACAACTAATCAGCTCAAAGGTTATGTTGTAAGAATTAAGATACCAAAATCATAGAGATACCAAAATAATCAAAGATACTAAAACAATCAAGTCTTTTTTCTCCCTCGATGATATTTTCAACAAAATCAAGCAAAGGAGGGAGTATGATACAATATATAGGATGAAATAATGTAAGTCTCATTATAGCACAAATAATCATCCATATCAAGGTAGCTCTATGATTCCAAAAAAAAAAAATGATAGTATATAATGATCATACAATTGAAGCTCATACCATTTGACAATAATGGGCAAAAAAAATAGTAACATGTGAAGGTGCAAGCCCATAAGTTTGATATCAAAAACATAATAGAAACTAAGGGGATTTTAAAAAATAATCAACTTGAAATTCTTCCCCTTGTTTCATTTGGCAAATTCAATAGGAGATATGATAAATGAAAGCTCATAACTGAAATGTTCTCCTCAATAATATCAAATAGGATGCCAAATGTGACCAATAATGTAACGCCCTCAAAATAATAACATTAAACCCATCAAATAAGACATGCGTTGACATATGAACTAGCCATATTCTTTTATACATTAGAGTTCCATTACATAGGTATTACATGTTAACATCAAAACAAAATGCCCTACGGGCTTACAGCTTTCCAAGTTAACACTTGGTTACAACAAAAGAGCACTAACTCGTTTACACATTAAGCCCTTGGCTTGAAGTTACATGTATTACATCAAAAGTTAAGCGGCAAAAGTATGTCCGCCTCTAGCCTCCCAGCTATGTCCTTGGAGGTGGCATGCAACCTGCACCTGAAAATGATATTCCCATATAGGGTGAGCCACAGCCCAGTAGAAATACACTAAACCAACCATGAACAAAGCCTAAAATATTAGCAATTGATAGATGGCCAACACTGATACAATCACATAAATCACATATTTATGTCATACGACTTATGAGTCCAAGTTCCCTTTCATTTTTCCCTTTTTCAACGGATAGGCATATAAGCACTAACCACATTCTCGACAGATATGTATAACAACAATATCCACATTCCCAGATAAGCAAATAAGCTATATCCACATTCTACAACAGATATGTATAACTACAATATCCACAGATAAGCATATGAGCTATATCCACATTCTACAACAGATATGTATAACTACAATATCCACAGATAAGCATATGAGCTATATCCACACATCACAAAGATAAGCATATGAGCTCTATCTTCACTTCTCTAGACAAGCATATGAGCTGTATCTACGGAGTTCATCCCCTATCTTCTCCCAACACTAACCGGTTTAGAGGTACATCCCCTATCTTCCCCTAAACCGCGGAGTACATCCCCTATCTCCTCCTCTACACATAACGTATACAAACATAATGGTTCTATGTACAACCACTCAATACATACAGTTAATGTATTCTATCAACCGTCAAGTCCCATGACACATTCCATTGATTAGTTTCCGTTTGCCTAATCATCATGCATTGTCTACAACAATCACGACTATCCTCCACCGATAACCCAAAGCAGTTATTTCTATACAGAAAATAAATGCACAATGGATATTCAATCAACATTTCACTTCCTCATTCCTCACAATTAATTATCTCAATTAATTAAACAATGTAATTAGGTCAATTCCCATAATTAACATTTCAACCCTTAGGTCCCATTTTCATTAATGGTTTAACATTTATTCCATTTCTCTATGCCAAACATGCATCTAGGTTTATTATGAATAAAACCCCAACTTTTGTAAAATTGCACCAAAACCCCAAACTTTCACAAAATTACCAAACCAACCCCAACATCTCAAAATACCAAAATTTAAAGACAAAATCCATAGAGAGGAGTAGGATATCCCTACCTCAAATTCGGAGTTCCAAGGGATCCAAAACCCGAGATTTTCAGATTAAAATGAAGCCCTTGAGGATCAACAACTTTTTTGTAAAGGCCAAAGGTGAGCAAATCACTCCTACTAGATCAAAACCTAGAGAGAAGGTAGAGTCTAGAGTGAGAGGCTCAACAATGGTGATTTTGGAAAAGTAAGAGAGAGAAGAGAAAGTAAAAAGTGATTTGAAAAGTCACAATTTCGGGACTTAAACCCAGTCGCCCGCTCGAGCGTAAAACACCCCGCTCGAGCGTCACTCACAGACTCCCGCTCGAGCGTCCAAACTTCCGCTCGAGCGCCGGATGCACTCTCCCAGCATTTATACAGAACCAGGCCTCCGCTCGAGCTTCCAACTCTACGCTCGAGCGGCACTCAGACAACCCCGCTCGAGCGGCCAATACCACGCTCGAGCGTACAACGCTGCACAGGAAAATACTGAATGGGTGTAATCTCCGCTCGAGCTCCAAAACCCCCGCTCGAGCGTATAGGCCAAAACCTGGGCAACTAGTTTTGGTTTCTAAACTCAACCAACCTGTAACAAACCTGCCCAACACATCCTATAACTTAATTACGAAGTAAAAAAAAAATGTAAACACAATAATAACCAACTACCAACATCCACGGACACATGTCCGGATCACTGTACAACAAGGGTAAACCCGGGATCGCTATAAATAAGGATGCCAAAATGATACCAACATGCAATCTACCAAGGATACCAATATGCAATTTAGAAGATTTAACAATCATAACTCAAACATTATGTAGAATACTAAGGGGTTGTTTGGCATCTACTAGATAAGATAAAAAGCCAAAAAGTTATCAAGAAAGCCAAAAAGATCCTTTATCTCGGAAGATTGGGCGGCAAAACCCTGTCTGACTTTGCAGAGGGTAAAATTACGTTTCTGCCCTTCCTTTTTGAAATTGCATCAGTCGAATATATCACAGAATATACACGATCAGAAAGCCCTTTCCTTCTCCAACCTCACAAATCCCTCAGTCAGTTGAACAAAGTCTAGTCCGTCGAAGACACCGCCCACTGCCGGAGATCCGTCACACCCTTCACCTTGCACCACCGCCACAGCTGTGCCAAAGGCAGACCTCGACGCCATCACCTGAAAACTGTAACAGACAGGAAGGACCATCCCTCGTCCAGATCTGCACCACCGCCGACCAGATCTACACTACTTCGGCCCGTATCCCCCAAAGAACAAGGTAACATCTCTTCCACGCCACTGATTCTGGGCATGTGAACCAAATCTGTACATTTCCCCATTTTCGGCGATTTGGTAGTTGCGAAGAAAATCAATGATTTTTCCTGAATTGCCATGTACTCTCTGTACTATCACACTTCCACTTTCCAACCTTTTCTTTTGTTTACCTTCTTCATCACTCTCTCCTCTGTTCCTCCACTTTCCTTTGTCTTTAATGGCTGCCCCATAACCTAACCCCTCTATCATACAATATGCGTGGTTTGATGTTTTAGCCTTCTGGGTCTCTCTCTTTTTGGTCGGTGAAGATGACCCACACAGCCCTTCAAAAAATTTGTAGATTTTTTTGTCCTGGGTGTCTGATGGTATTGGGGATTTTTTCTTCCGTGAAGCTTTTATTTTCTCAGATACCCACTGACAAAATATTATATATTTTGACAAATTTTTTCTTGTTTTTTTTCTCTTGGTAATGTTGGGCTTCTATGCTTGTAATGTTCACAATTTTCGGTTTGGATATTTCACAGTTGCTTGAGTTTGTTGGGTCTTTAATTGTTCAATGATGTTAAACTTTTCTAGCATCCAAAGCACATTGTCGAAAATTTCGGCCCTCATGTTGTTCACCTTATAGATATTGTAGGTGGAGTATAATTATTGGTGTTCAGTGTTAATTGTTTAGCTTATAGACAGTGTTGTCCAGCTTATAATATAATTCTTCTCATATTTATAAATTATCTCATACGGTCAAAAAAAAAAACATAATAATGGTATTAACAAAATCCTCTAACTTGGTTTGTTAAAGAAATGGAGTAATGTTATATAATTCATCTCGTGTTATTATTAAGAAATTCTATAATACACTCTTTCGTAGGATTTGTTATATGTCTTCTTTTTTTTAATAGAAGGGTTTATTAAAGTTTTGTTATGATCTTTTCTGATATTTTTATTTCTCAGTTGATGTTTCAACCATTTGGGTCTGTTTATTTTTTGCTTCTTCTAACATCTACAAAACAAAATGGAGATTAGTGTTTCCAGCATCGTTAGTGTATGAGAACAATTTTTATTAATGAGACCTTATCTGCATTTCATAAAAGGAGAAATAACTGTGCACATTGCTTAAAACATGAATGATCATAGTAACAGGAGAAACAACTGTTTTTCCTTTTCCAATTATCTTGAGTAATAAGCACATGACAAGCAATTCTCAGAAACCAATTTCGATCCAAAATTTAGATTGCTGCTCTAAAGATAATATATATTGCATTTCATAGAGTTATATTCAGTACAATTTAATAAACAGTTCAAAGCTTAAAAGATCTTCCAGGTGAATAGCATTTCAGATTAACAACTGACAGCTTTTGGTAATGGTAGATAACAACTTTTCTAAATGGAAGCCACAAGGATGAGTTGGTTTGGAATGGATAAATGAATCCATGGATATTCATGATGCATCTATATTATCTCACAGGCAAGTTGCATAAATACCATACACTATAGCAGTAGAGCTCCAATATCGAATGATTCAAAAAAAATTAAAAATACAGAACAAGTACGTAGGGTGATCAGATTCTCTCTTAATCAATTTTAATGGGCAGAACTCCATACTATTGAACTAGCTAACTGGGACCATGCTACATAGGCACAACAGAGGCTACATTTGATGTATCACTGCAGTGAATATATATCTGTGCATGTTTATATATGAAAATCCTTTTCAGAGCAGTAATCCAACAATATAGAAGGCATGAACAAGAAGAACCGCATCAAGAATGAACATGAAACTATGAAATCCAGATACGGTCTTACTTTTTTTTTCAATTGTTTTAACTAGATGGATGGGAGTTTCTTAAATACATATTGCTATTTACCATTTTCATGTTGTGCCAATGGTAATTTTTTGACATTTTCACAATTACTGTTGCATTGTAGTACCGCAATGGAGCAGTCACAATCGCCATCCACACCTTCGAGACATTTGCGTAAGCGTGGTGGTAAACAGTCTCAACCGCAGTCCAGACTAGCTCATAAAGCAAATTGGGACTCTGACACGGTGCGCATGTTCTTGCAACTTGTTATCAAAGAGTTGGACTCAGGTTTCAAGGGCAGCTTCCATACAATGACAATGCACGGATACAGGGCTATCGCCAAGGCCTTCGAGGAGCGTACACATAAGGTCCATGAGGTGAAGCAACTGCAAAACAAGTACGCGTCACTGAAAAAGGATTGGCAGTCGTGGTCACGCCTGATGGACAGCAGGCATGGGCCAACCGGCATAAGTTACAATGAAGCAACTGGTTTGATACAAGCATTCGACGACTGGTGGGCCCATTATGAAAAGGTAATAATTCCATCATCTTCTTTGTAATATCCAACGTGCAAAATTAAATATATGTTACAATATATTTATCAAAATTCTTCAAACATATTTTAATGTGACCAAAAACAAGAACTAAACTTGGTTAGACTTTTCACCCCAACAACCGTTGTTATACTTGCCAAGTGGCCTATTAGTATCTCTATCTCGCTTCCTATGTATGACTGTTTTGTGAAATTTGTTTAACTGCTTTGTGAGTTTCTGTGGCCAAGTACTTGACTGGCTTCACTTCATTAGCTAATGTCAGTACTTCACTAGCTAATAGATTCATTGGTACGTAAGCATGGGCAAACAATCTTAACATTCAATTTGTATTTCCCTTATTGGTGCCACCTCTACTTTTCCAAAATTGTGTACATGTCTTCTTTTCTATAAGGCTCTTTGCTGCGTTTAATTGATAGGAAATGAAAGAAATACGAATATGAAAACTATTTTCCTTTTCTGCATATGAAAACGTGGGTTCCACCATTGTCATTTTGTTGAAGAAAGTATTTTTTGCTTAAATCATTTCCTATACATAAAAATTGAGATTATGCAGCTGTGGGAGAGTTATAAAAATTCCTGACTGTCAGGAAAAGTAATCTGTCCCGCTGACTGTCATAAAACAAGCCGGAGTTAATTTCTTATCATATATTACATTATCTAAAATGGCTCTGAAATAGCTCTGAAATTCAAGGGCTTATCAGTAAACATACATTTTGGGGTTTCTCTGAAGCTGAGAACTTGTTTTTATTCTCTTTTAACATTCCTGAATTGGATGTACCTAACATCCATGGTCGTGCTATATCTGCTTTCAAGGCCACTGGATAGAAGTAATGTTGGTTTTTATATTTTTTGTTTTTTAGAAGTTCTGTTTCTGATTCACAGCAAACTGCTTCATACCAATAAATTGCAAAGTTTCATTATTGATTGGGGGTTATTTATTTCAAGCTTCATTCTATGATATACTTTTGGAAAATATGTCTTACCTTGCATTTCCCCCTTTTTTTTTTTTTTTTTGCTTCAGATCCACTGCAGAATTTCAATTCATGAATATTGAAGAATTTTTAGTGACTTCATCTCTGACTTCTACAATTTTATCTTATCCTTCACTGCTTTCACAATTGGGTTCTTAATTTTGCAATCAACTATACTTTATAATCCATACTTATAAACAATGAACATAATCTGGCAATCAGTCTGTAAACATCACTGCAAGAATTCATGCAATCTGGTAACAACTTCTTTTTTACTAAACCTGTAACATAAACAGAATCTTCCATGGCTGTTGTTGTGTTTATCCTCCTTCCTTGATTCACTTCATTATGTTTACGTGTTTGGGTTTTCCCCATATTGACAAGAATGCACTGAAGTTCAAAACGAAACCGTTGGAGCATATGGAGCTAATGCGAAGGGTGTACGAAGGTGCAACTACAACCGGGAAATTCGCATGGACACTAGGGGCAGCGTTCGAACCTGTGGCCACGGAGGACAATCCGTTGCTGGTAGACGAAGAAGACTGCGAAGACAGCAGTGGTTTGCCCCCTTTCTAGCCATCCGTGCAGCATGGACAAACTGTCCACCACAGTTCTGCGCAAGAGGAGGATATCCCGGTCAGTGTACATGCTGCGGCATCGGCAATTCACGCTGAGGACATCCCGGTCAGTGTACATGCTGCGGCATCGCCAAATCACGCTGATGACACACCTACGAGTGGCCAGAGCAAACGCAAATTCAGTCGCACAACACACTCGCAGCGAAAAAAAGAGCAGAGTGTCGGCGCATCGCTCTTGGCGAGTAGCATGGAAAACCTTGCGTCTTCAGTTAAATTACAACAACGAGAAGTTCGCGTGCATCATGAATATGGAGATTCGGCCTCGGACTGCATTCCTAATTGTATGGCAAGGTTGTACTCCCTACAAGGCTTGGACCGGCAAGACCCACTAATCCTTTACGGTATGTCGCTAATGGACAATCCGGCAAATCAGGCAATACTGTTGCAGCTTCTGACGGACGCAGACGTCATTACTTGGCTGCGAATCAAGAAGTCCCACAGTATGGCTAGCCCATCAGCGCCAACTCACGGCCCCTGGTTTTGACGGCCTCTGTCACCGGAAATGGCTCATGTTTCATTAATACCCTGCATTTGTTCTTTTAATTGTTGCTACCTCCTATGTTTGTTTTATGTTTATTATTTCCCCTATGTTTGAGAGTGGCTGTCGGATTTTTTTAAAATTATGGAATCGGTGTGTGATGTGTTGGAAGTTTAATTCGGACTTTGTATGCAGCAGGCATGTTATTTATAAATGTATTGGATGTTTTCTTTTCGTTCCCTTATAAATGTGTTTCGATTCCTAGGTTTTAAGGGATGCTAACAAAGCAACTTACTGAATAGTGATGACCCACCTTTTATGAGTGTGTTGTATATGTGTGGTCTATGGCTATTCAGACCATTCATAGTGATGACCCACCTTTTATTAATAGTGATGACCCACCATTCATGAGCATAGCAGCTGAACGAACATGGCTATTCAGAGCTGTAAATGAGGATTCTAACTTCATGTTTACGAGATGTCATTTGCCCTAACTCGTCAAGACTATTGATCTTACAAGACTTTACAGATTGACAACACAGAGCATTGGGGAAATTTTCCGGTGGTGCTCTCAGAAGGAAAAAGTGTTAAATTAATTGAAACATTTCAATTCAACTTAAAGGCAGATGTGTTAATTCGAACTGTTAATGGATAGAGGTTGAATGGAATTAAATCCTTTGTAGTCTGTAAAAAATTAAATGACAATCAGAAATGAAAGAAATATTTGTAAAAACGTGATTATTAAAAAATTAAAATATTCACACACAAAAAAGAAAAATGTACAAGTAATTTTGGTTTTTTTTTTTTTGTATTAGTATTAGTTAATTTTTTCTAGCAAAATTGACAAATATTATATTTTCAAAGTGTATATTAGCTGTGTTCACAAATAATTAAAAAAATTGTAACAAAGATGATAATAATGGATGTAAAGTTTTTAAAATATACATACATTTTCGAACAATAATGGAACTGACAGAGGGAGCCGTAGGCAGATGGACTGGTGCTATGGTTTGTACCTAAATATTTGCCCAAAGATTGTTGTGAACTTCCTTCAATATTGTCCATTTGTGAGTCTTGATAGATGCTGCAATTGTAGACCATAGGTTTTGCATGGCAGGTTGTCTTTTGTGAGTCTTGATAGATGCTACAATTGTAGACCATAGGTTTTTCATGACAGGTTGTCTTTTTTTTTTGGGTAATGGATGTCACGTGAACACTGTTGCGCTCATGGGAATCTTGACGTATAAAAATTACATTTTCAGTCAATATGTGCGTACCCTGTATGTGATGGATAGCTTTTGTTATTTTACATTATTAAAATGTCCAGTTTATTATCATGGCAGAAATTAATATGAAAAATACGTTTTTTTTTTAATTTATTAGACAAGTTGTCTAATAAATTAGCATGGCTGCACAAAATATTATTTTGTGGACATTATTAAAATGTTTTATGGTTCTCACAAAAAAGTAAATCAAACGTGATGGCACCCTTGACAACAATGTCATGGACCTACATACAAAAGCTACGCATTTGTGTAAACATGGCCCCCACAACCTTGGCCATTATATTCTTCCCCTCTTGTCTATTTTATTTCTTCAAGAGTTCACAGTGTGGTTTTCTCTCTGTCCCTCTCTCACCATCAACTTGAATTATTTTATTTGCTTGGAAGTGTTTGAAGTTGTTCACATTTTTCGCCAAACTCAAAGAACAAATGGCAAATGACGCAGGTCCGAGTCACCGCGTTGCACTTTCCATTCCCGCCCGGGAAGCTATCGATGAAATTGCGAGGGAAATGGTGGTCGAAACTGATCACAACTTGGTAGAAGCCTATAACAGTGTGGCAAGATATTATTACAACAATTATTACAGAGTCCCTCGAAATACGTCAATACTTTCGGGACGTTTATGGATGTTTGAGTTGTTTAACGGCCACCAGGGCCGGTTTGAAGATAATGTCAGTATGTCACAACCAGTGTTCTTGTTGTTATGCGATGCGCTTCACAGTTTCGGATTGACGTTGCCGGAGCGCGAGCATGGCGTTTCGCTGGAAGAGAAGGTAGCCATTTTTATTTGTGCGTTGCAGGGTCTATCTTGGAAACATTTGCAAGAACGGTTCCAACACTCAAAGGAGACATTGTCACGCAATTTTCATGAGGTAATGCAAGTTATGATACCATTTACATCGGTTCATAGTAGGAGTCTTACGCCTGAACAAGTACAACAAGGGGGCCATCCACATTTACGGTCACAGCAGCGGTACTGGCCATTCAAGGTGACAATTTCCATAAACGTGCAAAATTTTTTAACGCTTACAAAAAAACTAGGATGAGGCCAAAATAAAATAGGCTATCAATCACCATCGGCCCAATGGGTGGTATGTGTGTCAAACAAAATTAAAAAACAAGTACTAAAATTGTAACATGAATAAAGTATAAACAGTAGCAAAATAATTTATTCAAAAAGAATTGAAGTCAGCCTGTATACTTGATTTTAAGATAAATTATATTCACATCTGTAAAATAATGAACAAAATTACCGTTAAACGTGTCAATTCTAAATTTTTTTTTTTCTTCACAGTGGTTGTAATTTTGATGGTATTAATAGATGATGAAATTATTATATTATGGTTACATATTTTACATTTCAAAGTTTGTTTAACAATAGTTAGAAATTAGGTAAATTGTAAATATACCTGATGGAATTTTCTTAAAAAACAAATTGTTTGCTGTGATTTGAAAAATCAGAACTACTCCTTCATTTAAAAAATTTATTTTTAACAGAATTAACTTCTCACAATAAAATTTATAATTGCTCTCCTATACATTCTATAAAATAACCTAAATTTATGAAACAAATTTTTAACATTATTAAAACTGTTAATTATAAATGATGATTTATTAATAAACTGTTTGACTAACAGATGTGCAATGGTATTATCAACTAACTAACTTTTTTATTTTAAAAACAGAACAATATAATTTTATAAAGTTGAAAGATTAATAATTGTAATTTTTGTTATTGTTTTTCCTTTTTCTCAAGTCAAAAACCAAGTACAGAATAATGTTGGGCTTCTATGGACTAATCATAGACAGCTTACATTGATTGTGCAAACTATTCGATATATAGCGCTTGTTGAGTACTTATGTTAATATGTTAATTGATTGGTGCGTTGCGTAGGACTGCATCGGTGCATTGGACGGGACGCACGTGATGGCTCGTGTCTCACAGGAGTACGCCACATCATACTATGGCCGGAAAGGCGTGCCGACACAGAATATAATTGCTGTATGTGACTTTAATTTGTGCTTCACATTTGTCTCTGCCGGTTGGGATGGGAGCATGCACGACAGCCGGGTTTTGCACTACGTGACAATCGAAGAGAAACATCGCTTCCCGCACCCCGCACCAGGTAGAAAATATTAAACCGAAATATGAATACGTAGAAACTATAAATATTAAAAATTTCCCAAAATGTAGTTTATTTCCCAAAATTAAAAATTTTGGAAAACAACTTAAAAAACATGAAACAAATGAAAATGAAAATTTTTCAAAAACAATGAAGTGGTATATAAGAATGTGAAAATGAAAATAAGATGTTATAATTTATTGTTTACAATTTTTTGCAAAAGTACTCTTTTATAGAAATATTGTTAATGAATTAGAAAGTAATTAGAAAAATGTTTGCGTAATTAGAATTATAATTGTTCACAACAAAAGAACTTCACAATGAAATTATAATTGAAAACAAAATTGGGATAAGAACAATTTTTATTAATGAAAATGTAATTGTCCAAAAAAAACAAATTATTATAATTCACAAACAATGCTGTAATTGGGAATATAATTTTTGAGAACAAAAGGAATTGGGAGAAGGAGTAATTGAAAACAAAATTGGGAAAAAATTAATTTAGAAATGGAGAAATTATTGAACAAAAGAATTAATTATTAAAAAAAAAAACATTACGAACCAATGCAAGTTAATTGAAGAATAATTTAAGTGGTACAGAATACAGTCAAATCGAAAATGAAATGAAACAAATTTTGTAGGAAAATACTATTTGGTGGATAGCGGTTACAGCAACAAGACAGGGTACCTAGCCCCCTACAAGGGGTATAGGTATCACCAAAATGCCCATCGAAATCGAACACCGCAGAATCAGTTCGAAATGTTCAACAAGGCACATTCGTCACTACGTAGTTGTATTGAGCGGACATTCGGTGCCTGGAAGTCTAGGTGGGGGGCATTGCGGAATATGCAGAAGTTAAGTTTTTCTAATCAAGTTACGTTTGTATGTGCATCGATGGCGTTACATAACTTCATACGTTGACATAGCGAACTTGATGAGGTCATGATGGGTATCCTAGACCATGACGATTACGTGGCCCCCCAAATGCCCGACCACGACGAATACACATGGGTTGCTGATGTGATGGAGGAAGAGGACTCGGACCCTGCAATGGCCGCTGTAAGGGTGAACATTACTAACGCACTGGTACAGCAAGCACACCGGTAGGGGCGAATTGGAAATACAAGAATATTGGTTGAATTTCTTTTGCAGTATCTTTTATAATAATTTGTTCTCAACCTGCCTATGCCAAAAAATAATTTCTAGCCATTTGTCAGAAAAAAAACAAAACATAAAAAAAAGAAAAGGAAATTTGCATGACTGAGCATGTACGTGGTTTATCTTTTTTTATTCACATGTTATGATATGAATTCCCAAAAATACAGAGCAAACCTGTTCCACTCGTTTCCAATTTTCGGACAATAATGGAACAATTGCAACTTCTGCTTGAATAAAAAAATTTAATAATGAATACAAAGAGGAAAACAACGAAAAAAGAAAAATTTCACGACAAATGAAAAGAATACCAAAAAATGACAAAAAAAGGAAAACAATAAACCAAAATGTTGAAAGGAAAATAAAAAAAGGAAAAGAATAATGCTAAAAGAGTAAAAATTAAAATGAAAATGTTGAAAGGAAAATAAAAAAAGGAAAAGAATAAAAAAAATTATTGACTAAAAAAGGAAAATAAAAAAACCAAAATTAAAATGAATAGAATGAAAAAAAAATGAATAAAACAACGAAAAGAAAAAAAAAATAATAATGTTAAAAGGAAAAGAATAAAAATTTTAATAATGTTAAAAGGAAAAGAATAAAAAAATAATAATGTTAAAATGAGAAGAATACTGACAGAAATCCAAAAAAAATTATGTTAAAAGGAAAAGAATGGAAACAAAAAAAAATAATACAAAAAATAATAAAAATCTTTAAAAAAGGAAAACATATTTGTTTTCGTGCTTGTGAAAACAAATAATAATGGTATTAAAAAAATAAATTCTTTCAAAAAGAAAAATAAAAAAAACAAAAATATTACAAGGAAAAAAAAAATGACTATAAAAGAAAAAAAAATTAAAAGGAAAAGAATGAACATAGAAAACAAGGCATGCAAACCGTTGCACAGTGCTTGTTTTTGCTGAATAAAAAAATTTGAATTGAAAGTACCGTTGCACTTGGTTGACAGCCACGAATACGCGACACGTGTTTCTGTTTATGTGTCAGTTGGGAAGGGTAAAAGAGACATTTTACCATGTGTAATAATATTATATTGCACACATTTTCATGAAAAGTCAAAAAGTTAACCCAAACCTCCATTTTTTTTCCTCACTTTTTTAGTCTAAAAAGACAAAAAGTATACTTTTTTAGGACACCCCAAACCAACCCTAAATATTGCTCATAATAGATTAAACTCAATATAATCTCATGGAGCTAATGTAAATCCAAAAAAGGAAGCATGTTCAAGGTATAGCAATCCATATGCCAAGAAAAAATCATGAGTTTCAATATATAGCACACATTTTAAGCATAGGCATGATTTTTAGGCAAGAGCATCATCAAAGAGTATACATTGCAAATCATATGAAGCATAATCAATCTTTTTCATATCAAAGTAATAACAATATTAACTTAAAGGCTATAAGATAGAATTTTTACCTCAAAAGCTTAAGAGAGTATATGAGGCATACGTTACGTTCAAGAGATGGAAGCTTTTCAATCTTCAATTTTCTTTCACGAGGAATTCATCTCAAAAGGGTTTAACAAGTATGTTAGCAAAATGATTTCTCCCCCTAAATTGGTGCTACCCTTTTCTATTTTGTGTAAATATAGCAGTCATAGAACAATCATTATTACTCAATAAAAATACAACACATATCACTTCTTATCACAAACTAAAAAGGTGAAAAATAATTCAATGGTCAAACAACAGTTTGGAATGCTATTTTTCAGAATTTTCAAGTTGTAACGCATAGCATAATATGCATAAGAAAATAGTTTTATGCTCTTTGTTTTATTAAGAAATGATGCACCAATCTCATTTAATCACATAACATTATCAAGAGGCATTTTCATCAATTCAATCCACATGCTCAAAAGTGATAAAACATTTTACTCAATATAGAACACATCATGAATGTTATAAACAATTAATTCAACAATTTATCAATCAAAAGTATTTCATGAGATGTATGCCAATATAATCCATATTCAAAAGAAATTCAATAGGATAGATGCAATGTCTCTACAAACGTATGATACTTTTTTTGATTTAGACATTATTGATGGATCATAATCGAGGAATTTGACAACTCATTCAAATATTCCAATGTAAAGCATATAAGCATGTAATTTTCATATTGAGCATATTCTTGAGATCACAAATGGACAATTCAAAATATAGATAGTATACATCTCAAAAATATGCTATGATATCAAAATTGATTCTACAAAGATATGACTAAAAAAGGAATTAACATATCAGTATGAATTCATATATAAGATGTGAAAAATATGCTCACAAAACATATTTATCACTTCTTATCTTTTTTTCATAGCAATGGATGGCATGATATACAATGTTAATGAATACATGAATCATTCATATTCTAATAGGCATTTATCAAAATAATATAATTCTCAATTTTGAGTTCAATGAATGTTTGAAAGAAACTAGCAGAACGTGACTTAGCAAATTTAGTACAATTAGGTTATATGGAAGCAATGATTAGACACAACCTATTGTACATAAATCACACCTTAAAGAATATAGAACATTAAGCTTAAAGGTGTGTTAGGAGTTATACTGTCACGCCCCACTTTTTATTACTCGAAGCCATTACCAAATTCATTAACTTAATTCAATTTCAGAGATAACATGCGGAAATAAACTCATACATTCAATCCATAGAAATGAATATAAATACTCTCATTCGTATGCAAAGTAAATGTTACATGAACATACTCAATAAATTGCCCTTGGGCTTACAACCTTTAAATAAACAAATGAAGGGATGTAACCCTTTTACACATATGGTGTTCCGCCAACAACAAAGAGGCCCCGTGGCCAACAAATAAGAAGATCCAAATCCTGTAGCACAACCTGCTAAACACCTGAAAAAGATTCAACAACGTGGGATGAACATAAAGTCCAGTAGGGATCTCAACATGATCCTCAACAATAACAACTTACAGATAGCTATGATCATGCACACTCATTCTCGTACTAGAATAGTAATATGACAGTTTATACAAAATATATATATATAAACTTTTCTTGAAAACAACCGTTTCATTCAACGCTATAGGCTATTCATCTTTCCTTATTCCTTTCATTAATCCCCATTCCCATTCCTTCATAACATTAACAATTACTTAGGAAAATTAATCTCACTAAGCCCGATACTCTCTTCCACTTCCTATACATACACAGATGTACCTTTTCAAAACATGTTTATCGTTAAAACATTCATTCTCCTTCACACTTTCCAAAAGACAAAAAGACATTTTGGTTCATTTCCACTACTATCATACCTATACATGCATAACCTTGTAAAAATATAAATTTACAACCCACCCACATGTATACAATCAATCAATGGAGTAACTCGGTTCTCCGAACTGGAACCAATCAAATCTATGATATTTTTAGTTACAACTAAACAACAACAATTCCACCCTGCTCAACTAGCTATGCGTTTAGTAAGCCAAAGATATACTGAAATAACCACAACCAACATCGCTCTACTAGCTATGTGCGTAGTAAGCCAAAATACCAGTTTACCAGGCGCTAGCTGGAAGGGTATGGTGCCTTCTATTATTAGCGCATACAGTTCTCCAGGCGCTAGCTGGAAGGTAACGGTACCTTTGATTATAAGTGCGGCATATAACGCCAACAACAACCATGCAACAAGGCATATCCAACATGTATAATGCATATACATAACCAACAAAAATCTAACAACGAGTTAAAGTAGATAAACACATAGGTGTAATGTATCCACAACAATTCAACACAACCATGTCATCCTCCACCGATGACCAAGGACAAAACCTCTAGATGCATGTATATTGTACATCTATTAACAGACTCAAATATCATGAGATCATCAACTTATCACTAATACTAACATAGTAGTATAAGATACAACAATCCAACATTCATACTCATTTCAAAGTACCTTTCCCATTTCACAAAACCAACTCTCTTTATTTTTCAAAACCGGTTTTATTCATTTTGTTTTTCACAAAATCAAATCCAAGGACAATAAAGCCAAAGCTCATTTTAATCTACTACATTCATCTCCAAGCCATTCCAATTTAATTATACAAATTAAATCATAATCACTAAAATAGGATTTCCCTCCCCTTCTCCCAATATTGATAAAAAGGTTCAATCATCTACAACAAACAACAATGGCTTCATTCAAAACCCAAAATTCCCAAGTATTTACCCAATGATCAAAACCCCTCTATTGAGTTATTAAACCAAATAAATATTAGGGTTTCCTCTCCTTACAACCACAACATGCTAATTAACACCCAATTAGCCCCAAAACACATCTAATGATAATAGATCTAAATCCAACAACTAACCCAAAGTTCAACCTCATGAATTTATACAAAAATCCAACATAAAATGGTTTTCATGCAATACAAAAATTACCACATGTCTATCTATAGACGTAGTATTGAAAAAGAACAAGGAGAATCCCTACCTCAAAGGAGAACTCAAAAGGAGATGATGACCCAAAATCAAAGTGCTCCAAATCCACAATTTTTTCGATTAAGATGAAGCCCTCGACACCCTCTACCTTTTTAACAAAGGACCTAGGATGGATTCATACTAGAAGGAGATGATATCTAGAGAGATAATAAGTTTAGAGAGAGAGACTCTCGGCTGCTAGGGTTTCAAGAAAGAAAGAGGGAGAAAAATGATCTTTTTCCCCGCTGCTGCCTACTGAAATACGATAGACTCGCTCGAGCGAAGACAAGCTCGCTCGAGCCAAGAATTCCAGTGTTCAGGTCCCAGTACCAGACGCAACGCTCACTCGAGCGAAGCCACCCTGGCTCGACCCACCAGACACAAAACTCCACGCTCGCTCGAGCGACAAAAAGCTCGCTCGAGCGAAGGACTAAAAACCTGGGCAGCAACCACCTGCTCCCAATCACACCCAACTTCGAACGAACAAGTCCAAAACATTCTATAACTCAAATTTAAAGAATTGAAGGACAGATGTAACAACCCTCACCTTACTCTTGTCATACTTGCATACATTCCTGCATGATCCTGCCTTGTTATTTTGTTTTCGAAGGTTTTGTCTTGTCTTGATTTGCTTAAAGTTGCTAGCATGATTTTGATCTTTGCTTGGTGTGTGTGGCCGAGGTCCTCTTGAGCTTAGTTCGCCTTTGAACCCTTGCACTTAGAACTATTTTGAGACCTTGGTCGACCCCCATCTTCACCTTGGGCATTTATTGCCGAGATGTTTCGCACTTAGTGAACCTTGTCCTTGGGCAGGTATGGCCTAGGCCGAGATGTGGCACACCCCGGCCAAGGTGTGGCACAGCTTAGTCAAGCGTCGTCCTCCCTAGCCGATGTTTTGTTACCCCGTTGCCTTATCCTTGATTCGAGCCGATGTGGTTCATTGCCGATGTGTTGTACCGAGCTTGCTGCATACGCTTTGTCAGAGACTTGTCTTATCAATCAATCACCTTTTTGAGCTGAACCAACCCGGTAGCGCCACGTGTCCGAGCTGATTGTTAAGACAGCCGGCAGACCTTGAAACACATCATTATCTTGCCTCAAATCTTTACCCTTAGAGAGAGAAGGAAGAGAAGTTCTTGAGTGAGAGTAAGTCTTCCAAGCTTGATCTTCGTGGTTTGAATCGTGGGATTCGAGTTTTGAGGTTTGAATCTTGATCTACTTTGATTATTGTTGTTGATCATCTAGCTGCATTGCATGATCGAATCTGTTTTGCATGCCATGCACCGTTTTGAAGTTGGTTTTGAAAAGAGAAAATGGTTTTTCATGTGTTCTTGAAGAAAGTCTCATTTTGATCCGAAAGTTTGGAACGAAAATCATGTTTTGTGTTTGATCTTGCATGACCTTCTTGCGTGAGTACCCAGGTCCATGTTTTGAACTCTTGGCATAAAACTCAGATTTTTGTAACAAGTTGTGAACTTGCATCCATCTTCCAAATGATTATGTTCTTCATATTCTCCAAAGGGAAACCCAGGTTTTTCCCGACTTTGTTTGATGGGACCTCGGCCTAATCCTAGACGGTGCCCAGTGTGTTTTCATGAGACGAGAGCAGTGTTTAAACTCCCAGCATGTTTTGCTTTGATGTTTACTTGGATCTGTTAAGAATGCCGAGATCATTCGTATATGGGTATAGCTCATTTTGAGAATGTGATTTGCCATGTGATTGTAGGACCTTGATCTTTGCTTTGAGTCTACACCTGAAGAACTAGGTGAGTGGTATTATTGATAAAGCTATGTTATACTTGTTTTGATAAATCTTGCTTGCTTTGTTTTGACAAAAGTGTTTTGTTAAGCATGAATGAATAGCTCTTGTTTTGATATGACAAGTATAATCCTTGTTTTGATGCCATCTTTGAAAAGGATACGGTCCTCTCTTGGAAAGTCCCTTGTACTGAAGGACTCTAAACTTTCGCAGTACTAAGTGTAAAAGGATACGGTCCTTGTTAAATCGGGCTACGGGCCTAAGTAACACAAGTCCCTTGTACTGAAGGACTCTAAACTTTCGCAGTACTAAGTGTAAAAGGATACGGTCCATTCTTGAAATGATTACTATGTTAAATCGGGCTACGGGCCTAAGTAACACAAGTCCCTTGTGCTGGAAGACTATAAACTTTCGCAGTACTTTTGACTAAATGATTACGGATCGTACAGCCCTTGATACTTGAAATACTTGATTGATGAATACGGTTCATCCCTTGCTTCGCCGATGTTGTAATACTTGATTGATGAATACGGTTCATCCCTTGCTTCGCCGATGTTGTAATACTTGATTGATGAATACGGTTCATCCCTTGCTTCGCCGATGTTGTAATACTTGACTGATGAATACGGTTCATCCCTCGTTTTGCCGATGTCAGTAAGCATCCCCTGAGACTTGTAAGACTTAACAGATGAATACGGTTCATCTCTCGTTCGATAAAGTTTTGACGAGTTTTGTTTTGAAAGACTTCGGCTATATTCATGCAAAACCTTTATTTCTAGTACCATTCACTGAGTATCCAAGCTCACCCTCTCTATATATATGTAGGTAATGAGCAGGACGTCGGCGATGCCTAGACTGTTTTGAAAGCTTGTTTTGGATCCGTGCTTATGTCGGCTTTATTTTGCATTCATGTCGGCGAATCTTGAAAATCATGCTTCTTGGCTTGTAATTGCTGTATTTTGTATATGTCGGCTCAAGAAGCCTTTTGATCAAGATGTAACACATATCTTGCTTTGTTGTATTCAACTTGTAAAGTTAATTGGAAATGTTTGACATTTCATTTGATCTATGCACAGCTCTTATGGACCACTTGTATTTGATTCATTGCTTCCGCATTTGTGAGCCCCTATATCCATACTCTGATTGTGTTAAGTTTTTGAAAGTTGGCCTTCGGTAATTACGGATTACTGGCCATCACGGCACCAAACTACTAGGGGCGGTTTGGGGTCGTGACAACAGAAACAAGTTCAAAACAACAACCGGAATCCACAGAACTAAGTCCGAATACTACAAACAAAGGAGAAAGAACCGGGATCGCTATAACCTTCCCCCCTTAAAGAATTTCGTCCCCGAAATTAAGGCCAACTGATTACACAACACCAACACTTCACCCATACATTACCTCTGTTGTTTATCTTGGTGATTTTCATTTAGGTCCAGCTTGTCTCAAGTTGAGATCAAGACTGGACCCGTCCAGTTCGGCCCATGGGGCCCATTTTTTGGGCCCGTTTTAATAATTCGAACCGTTCAATATGTAGAACTTGTCGAGTACTACATGTTGTAAAAAATCACGTTGATCGGCTATCAATAGCTATGTGGTCAAATCAGTTTTGTATAAAAAAATGGACTGTGAAACAATTAACGGTTGATAAAAAACTATTTTGTTCATATAGCTATTGATATCCGATCAATGTGATTTTTTACAGGCATATAGTACTCGACGAGTTCTACACATTGAACAGTTCGGATTATCAAAACGGGACCCGTGGTGGGCCTCCACGGGCCCAACAGCATGGTCCAGTCCGATCTTGGACTGGACCAAAGCCACTGCCTTTTCATTTCATCATTTTTCTTCTTGTAGGAGCTGATTTTACTCTTTAGATTGAACACTCTTATTATGGATTTCCTCTCGAAGTCCTTGGTATTCTTTGAGATTCCACCTACAAAATATCTTGATTTCTTTCTTGGTACCCATACTTTCTTGGGTCCATAGGGATTATTCTCAAGAATATTTAATCTCATAAAAGGTTTAAGAGGATCAAAACCAAGGCCTACTTTGTCAAAAATACATTTTTTATTTTCAAGAAGCTTGTTGAGATTTTCTTTTCTTTTTACAAAATTTTCAAGAGTTTCGTTTAAATCTTCAACATTGCTTTTTAAAATGTTTTTCTCATTGGCAATAGACGTAAAGTCATTTTTCAAAGTAGCATTTTTCATTTTTAAAACATCCACATCATTTGAAAGAGAAGTAACTATTTTTTTTAATTTAGAATTCTCAACACAAATATTTCTAAATATGTCATGTAATTCATTGAAAGCACTTTCAAGTTCTACATAATTAGAAATTACCTCATCTTGAGTGAATTCTTCTTCTCCAAGAGCCATGAGACACAAGTTGGCTACTCCATCATTTTCTCCCCAAATGGCTTTCTTTTTGCTGCCATCCATCATTGAAAGTTCATGAGCCATGAGTGAGCTTAGGAGTTCTTCAATGTCCAATTTTGTTAAGCCTTTTGCTTCTTGGATAGCTATAACCTTAGCTTCCCATTCATTTGGCAAAGACCTAAGTATTTTTCTCACAAGCTCACCATTAGTATAAGATTTACCAAGAGATTTTAGAGCATTAATAATATTGATAAATTTATAAAACATCTCAGAAATAGATTCAAATAATTCCATAGCAAAGAGTTCATAATCATGAATAAGCATGTCAATCCGAGACTCTTTTATTTGGCTAGTTCCTTCATAGGTGATTTCAAGTTTATCCCAAATCTCTTTAGCAGTAATACATCCAGAAATTCTATTGTACTCATTTGCATCTAGTCCACACACAAGAATAAGCTTGGCTTTAGCATTAGCTTGAAGGAGTTTATAATCACGCTCATCAAATTCATGTTCAAGTTTAGGCACACTAATATGGTCTACTACCTTGAAAGGGATTTTAGGACCTTTAGTGATAATGAGCCACAAAGCATAATTGGTAGCTTGAAGATACAAAGCCATTTTTTCTTTCCAATGAATGTAATTACTACTATCAAAGAGAGGTGGCCTATTGCTAGCTTGTCTTACAGTAGAATAAGTAGAATATATGGTTGTTATGGATCAAAAACTCAAGATTGTTAAATCTAAACAAGAGCCCCAGGCTCTGATACCAATTGTTACCCAAAAAGCAACTTAAGAGGGGGGTGAATTAGGTTTCTACAAATTAAAATTAATAATACCCCAATAAAATTAACTACTAGTACAACAAATTATTAACAAGTACAATGATGAACTTAGCAGTAAATGATCAAGTAAAATAACAATAAAGTATAACTAACATACAGGGTAAATCAAATGATTAACACATGAATATTAGATAGCTATAGCAGTAGTAGGAAAGTAAAGAGATTAGGAAAGATGAGACAAACAGATTTATAGTGGTTCGGCTTCAACCAAGCCTACATCCACTCCTCAAGCTTCACTTGAGATTTTTCACTATCTTCTAACTTCACAGGGATGCTAGCAACCTCTTTACAAATACAGCAATCCTCCACGAATTTTACACAGACTTCATAAGCCCAAACCCTTGAAAATCTTAGGTGATTCACAATCACTCTCAAGATTTCAAGAACACAGTGTTTGCAACACTTTTATAAGATGAAATGGTATTTTTGCTTTCAAAGAAAGCTTACAATAAATATCTCTCAAAGATAGATATATAAAATGAAACTTTGATTTTTTTATAAATCTCATATAGGAAAGATGAGCTTAATGCTATAAGGCTCAGTATATAATTTCTGAGAATAAATGTGAGTGATTATAGATCAAAAAACATTTTCAAGTTTTTTGTAACTTGTTTACATTAGAGGCTTTGGTATATATAATGAAATTATAGCCGTTTATAGCCGTTGTATTCATTTGAATTTATAGCCGCTGTAGTCATTTGAATTTATAGACGTTTATAGCCGTTGTACTTCCATCATTACTAATTTGAATATCTTCCACTTGAACCTTTTGGCCTGCTGCTGTACTAGTTGTTTGAACTCCTGATTTAATCAAATATTAAATACATTCTAACAACATTTAGGATAAATGTTTAGGTGAGAAATAATGGGACAAAACAAATTTTGATTCTATTTTTCTCTTTCAAATAAATCATCAAAATAAATTTTGATTAAAATATAATTAAATAAATCATCAAAATAAATTTTGGATTCTATTTTTCTCTTTCAAATAAATTAAAACATAATTAAATAAATCATCAAAATAAATAAGTCTAACAGCATGCAAAGTGGTAAACTCATATGAATTTTATAAAATTTTATATTCCACAGTTATCTTAATAGTTTAAATGGATTTTAATGTGTACTATTTTGGCATTGTTTTTATATATTTTTGAAGGATGACACTTTTGACAAGTAAATTTTAAATTTTCTACTTTTAATGTGTACTGTGACAAATTTTGACTTTATGTGTACTCTTATTTAAACTTTATGTTCCTAAATAACTTTTTCAAATATGCCATGTTCCTAAAGTAATTTTGCTGTTTTAATCTTCTTCCTTATTCATGCTAAATACTTTACCATTGTTGGTTGGATATGAATCTATAGGAATTGGATGAGATGAAGAAGCTTTTGAAAGAGTCTGGGGTTGTTCATTGATAGAAGGAAACAAACCAGTGGCACCCTTGAACTCTCTAATCAAGGTAATCTCTTCAAACTTCCATGTTATATGATTTATCTTTTATTTTTTATTTTTTATTTTTTATAGAGAAAAGATTCAGCCATTTAAGCTATTTATATGAGAGTGCTTTTAGGCATGAATGATATGCTAGCAATTCATATTAAACTTTTTTTTTCTCTAAATAATAGTCCTTTAATCCATTTGATTTGATTTGATTTTTTTATTTATTTCATATATTGCTACTAAAACGATTATTGGACCACTTTAAAGTCGTTTTACTTTAGTTATTTTTTAATGCAACAATTTCAATTTTAAAGTTGTCGTAGTTGATGTAATTAATGACTTTCAAATTAATCATCTGTGTAATTACTCTTATTTAAAGTACTTTTTCATTTACATGATTAGTTTAGTCACATTAGGGCATTATATAAATACAATGATTTTGTAAATTCAACCATTTAAACAATTTCAACGAATAGACTCTTAACAGAATTATAGAATTTATGAGTTAATTTGTTTTACAACTATAAAAGCTGAGTTCGAGTTTTTGTTTACTAAGATTTCAAATTCATATTCAAGTGCATGGCTTTAATCCGTTTGATTTGATTAGGATTTGAATTTTTTCAGTTAATTGATTTTGAAATTAATGACTTAATTGGTTTGAATTTGTAATATCATACTGTTCAAGCTTTCATTAATCTCATTAGCAAGTCCTTTTATTTTTTTAGAATTCTCTAATTGGTTGTTGAGAATTTCATTGTTCTAGGTTAGTTTAATTGAGTCATTTAGAATCTTTGAAATTTTAAGCAATTTGTTAAGCTTTATATATTCAAAACCTTCTATTTTTAAAGTTTCATCTTAAGTATTTTGATTTTAATCTAAACACTTATATTAAATGATTTGGTAATTGTTTTGGAATGTAGGAGAGCTTAGACATCATTAGTTTTACAGTTATTTTTGCCCTTTTGCTAATGAAGAAACTTATCTTCATTTGTCATTTTCATGTGTATAGAACAATGCACTTCGTTTTCAAGTGTAAATTTAAAACTTTGTCATGGGTATATGTGAAAGTAATTTGTGAATATCCTAATACACTTTTTGAATATTTGTTTTGATAGTTAAAAGAAGTTTCTTTACCCATAAAGCGTCTTTTGACTATGTGTAGTAGTGTAAGCACATGCATTGCACGCCAATAAATTTATATTAGTGCAAATCTAGGAGTTTGAGGATAGAATTTATACTATTTTTGGTTTTATCATTGCCAAATTTTGAAAATGATTGACATTGATTGACATTGTATAAAGTTAAGGATTATTTAGAGGCTGATTGACATTGTGTAAACTTATATATATCTGGTTTGGTTTGGTTTGAGATGTAGACATTTGGAAGTGTCTACTATTTGGATTTTGATAAGAACACCATTTTCGTATTGGCATGGGGTGCTCCAAAGGGAGAGCACCATTTTGTTATACCTCTTATTTTGAAATTGTATTTATAATAAAGGGGATCCTCTTGCTCAAATGCATGCTATCTATTCATTTTGTGTGTCATGGGTAAACAGAATTTTAGGTATATTTGATTGTCAATGTTCCTAGTTTAAGAGATAATGATAAATGAAAATTATTTAAAAAAAACATTATTTACACCGTGCCTTCAGGCAGCATGGGCATACATTAGTTTATTAAAATTGCAGAGCACTTGTTGGTGTGTTTTATTTGGTGTCCAGTAATTTTTTTTTATTATTGAATGTTAGCAAGTGTACAATAGCTTTGATTTGTATATTTTGTTTAATGTTAATAATTTTTTTTGACTTGCTCTTATATTTTCAACATTTTAAATCTTATATGTTTGTTTCTTAATTTGCATTATTTTATTTGAGTTCTGTAGAGCGTGTGATACAAGTAAAATTATTACAAGTTCTTTAAGAAAAATAGTATTTCTTTATATTTTTTCAATATTTTTATCAAAAAATACTACAGATTCCATAAATTTTAACATGATACGTATAAATTATAATTATATTTTGGTTACAATATTATTTACACCGTGTCTTTAGGTACGGGTATACGCTAGTTATTTAATATATAAATAATGTATTTATATTATTATTTTTATATATTTTTATATTATTTAATATATAAATAATATATTTATTATATAATTTAAATAAAGATAAACAAGTCGAGTTTATGCGAGCTTGAGCTCGGCTCGTTTACTAAACGAGCCTAATAGTCGAGCTCGAGCTCAGTTCGTTTACTAAACGAGCCGAGCCTTTAACGAGCCGAGCTAAGCTTGTTTATGAACAGTTTAATTCATTTGCAGCCCTACCTATATAGTGTTGGTTTGGCGCGAATAAATTTGTTTGTTTGTTTGTTTTTTGGTTAAAATAGTTTAAAAAAATAAAATAAATTAAAAATTAATAAAATAAAATATCATATTTAAATCATAATTATTTTATTTAAATCAAAAAAATTAAAAAACTTATTCCAAATAAAATTTTTTAACCTCAAACTAAGAAAAAAACAAAAAAACCAACCCAAAAACCAAGCCTGACTAACCTCACTCCCGCCCAAAAAGACTTGTTATACGATCGCTTGCAACTCATAAAACCCTAATACATCAATTTGATTCTCTTCTTCTTCGACTCAAATAGCAATTAACCTACTCGAGAAAATCCGAATACATGCAGGTAAATCTGTTTCTCCATCTTTGTACTACTCTCGAATTCATGTTTTTGATGGTTTATGCTACCAATATTTTACATTCAAAAACAATTATGTATATATATATCTGTTTGTATGTAACATGTATTTTGGTGATATCGTTAGTTATTGGACCTCGTTTGAATTTTCCGATTAATTTTCGTTGTGCATTATAATTTATATTGGGCATCTATTCTGGTATTATGAGTATCAATTGTTGAAGTTTGTAATATAATTTATGAACATGTATTGTTCCATTTAAGATTTGAAACTTGAAAAATTCTATTTGTTGAGCCCTACCCTTCCTTTTAACTTCCAATTAGCAACTAGAGTCTTGTGAGTTTTTTTTTAGATCGGCCACAAAAAGAGAAATATATTGATGTAAAATAAAGAGTATAACAGAGGTGCATTGCATTACATCAATAAAAAAATTAAAAGAGCCAAGCAGAGCTGTAAACAAAGTTAGAAAAATCATAGCCTAAACCAGTTGCACAAAAGCAACACCTAGTCCAAGACAAAAAAGAAAAAAAAGGTTGGCAAGAAATCAACCAATCACTGAAGAAAACAGCGCCAAAAGGTCTTGGAGTTGAAAAGTGACAACCAAAAATTCAATAAAATTTGTGCCATTTCCAAGTTTACAAACTGATAACCTAATTTAGTTCAAACTACTTCATAACGTGGCTTAAATACAACACATTGCTTTTCCATCGGAATTTTCAACATAAGGGCTTGTCCATTTTGAAAGAAGCTTTTTTTTGATGTTGTCATGTTTGTTCCACTTGAATTTCATTAATTATCCAACAATAACACTAGTACAGGATTCATTGGATTGGTATATTTTTGCAGGTAAAAATTCCGGTGGTATGGGTAATTTTGTTAGTTTGAAGATACTGGCCTTGTTTGGTTTGTATTTCAGAAACAATTTTTGAGAGAAAAAAGTACCAAAACACGTTTGGCAAACAAATTTCTAAAATATTCTCTGAAGACTCATCTCAGAGAAATTCCTTTCTCTCTCTCAAAACTTCTCTGAAGACGCATCTTCTGTCATAACTTCTCTTTCTCAAAAGAACCTTTGTGACCTCATCTCTGTGATACAAAGAAAATCATTCAAGGCAGTCCAACGGCTCTCTATTAACTGTGTCAACGAAGACGATTCATACCTGTATGCCAAGATCTGCACTCGCCCAAGTGCCTTCGAAGAGACCCACTTGCCTTCCCTCCATCAATACGCTGTTCAAGATTTGAGAAATCTTACGCATTAGATGCACCGACACTGTCTATCACCTCCTTCATCTCTGTGTCGCACAGGCTTGAGGCAATAGGGGGCATCTACTCGTACGGGTCCTCTTTGAACAGCCACAACTTCTCTGCCTCACAGATTTCCCCAAATCGTGCCCTAGCTTTGGTCTTAGTCAAACTGAATTAAATCTTCACACAATCGGGACTTGTAACATCAATGTCCATCATTTTTCGATTCTGGGCTCTATAAAATGCAAACCAACCAGCATCGAACCCCACCTAGACGAAGCATAACTTCATCATTCGCTGCAAAAACGGAGAGGCTGTGCTCAAAACTTCGTTGTGGACGGTGGGATTTGAGGGCCACCAAAAGCAGGCAAGCAAGAGGTATTTCTAATGCATAAATAATTTTTTTTTTTTTTTAAATTTCATTTGGGTTTGTGAGTTTTGAACAATGTGTTGGCTGATTTTGGTTTACAAAGGTCGCATGGCTTTTGCCTTTGGGTTGTCAGTTTGTGGTGAATTTCCCAATCGGTAAATTTTCGAAATCGTAGTCCATAGAGTCACACACCAGAGTCACTTAAACAAATTTACAGAGGTTTAAAAATATCCTTCAAAGGGTGAAAGTATAATGTACCCTAATGTATTAATTATAGGCCGATGCAGCCAACTAACTTTTCAAAATATTAATTGGCCTTTCAATTTTAACTTTGTGATTCCTTTTGTTTGCATAAGAACTATTCTAGGCTCAAATTTTCCAGAATCTTTCACTTGGCCATGCTTTAATTTACACCATAGCCCTGTGTTATTAGAAAAATTTCCACCGTTGGATACATTGTCTGATGAGAGAATTCCTAAAATTTGAGCCCCATATTTCATAAATATATAATTGTGGGTCATACAAACACCTAAATTTATTTTCTGTAAAACTCAAAAAGGACAAACATGTGGGTATGAACTCTGGAAATTTATTTTCTGTAAAACTCAAATATTTGATATTAGCATTTCATATTTTAAACTAGCTACTACTATGTGCAATGAATCCATTAACAAGTGGGTATGAACTCTGAAACGTCTTTTGCCTAACAGTCTATCATCAAGCAAATTGGCACTTTGGTAAGGTTTTGGAGTATAAGTCTTGAGATCTTCCTTTTTTATGTTTTGTTCAATTACGAGTTTTGATTGATATTGATGAATGGGTCATCTAATGTAGTCGTTGGGTTTGATCTTAGTTGATATGATGCACACAATTATATCCATTGAAGTCTTCATTTTTAGTTGATATGATATATGAGATATGAAACCATGCTAAGAACATCTCTGACTTAGAAGATATTTCCATTAAATATCTTCTACTTTTCCTATTTTCTTTTTTCCTATGGCATACATGGAACTGCATAACATGATGAATAATTGGAAATAACTCTTTTCTAAGATCTGGTGCATCATTGTTGTAACTTGGAAGTTAGAACTATCGTGCTGCTTTTGGTGTCAATTTATCACTAATTTGCACATGATTCCAGAATCCTTGTACACGACTAATGAAGATTTACATCCCATCCCTGTTATCTGCTTTCATTAAACTTGAATGTTTTCAAGTTCATTTTAGCGCTCACATATATATATATATATATATATATATATATATATTATTTATCACATCATTTGTCAACTAAGTTTATTAATAGTGGGTTTTTTTCTTTCATTTCAATGTATCGGATCTGTTAAGTTGTTAACTATAATGAAGTATATTTCATCTTTTTTATTCCTTTATGTTTTATTCTTTTATTTATTTTTATTTTTATTATTATTATTATTATTTTGATTAATTTCCCACACTATCTTTGAAACTTTGAAAATTACTTTTATTCTGCTCATTCTGCTCATGTATGCCATAGAAATTCTGCTCATTCTGAAAATTCTGCTTTGATAATTCTGCTCATGTATGCCATATAAATTCTGCTCATTCTGAAAATTTTGCTTTGATAATTCTGCTCATGTATGCCATATAAATTCTGCTCATTCTGAAAATTCTGCTTTGATAATTCTGCTCATGTATGCCATATAAATTCTGCTCATTCTGAAAATTCTTCTTTGATAATTCTGCTCATGTATGCCATATAAATTCTGCTCATTCTGCTCACGAGTCACTTTTCTACTATTTTTTTGATTTTCTTTTTTTGTATGGTATTGTTAAGTTCTGGAGGTCTACTATCGTACGAAAATTTTGCTCATGTATGCCCTACAAAATATAGGTACTATGCAAGAGCATTATAGTGCACAAAATTGTCCATTACTGAATTTTTCATTTTGATTTTAAACCAGGCCAACTTTGTACTCCTCGGTCATTGTTCAATACACCAAGGGCAAAAAGGAAGAGATCACCTCAACCATCAGTCAATTCCTCCACTGCTGAAAACGATTGTCCTTATCCGGTAAACTTTTGCACGCGAAATCTCATATTAAATATTCGTAATATTCGTAATGGCTATTATTATGCATATGCTTAATATCACTTGCTGGCAAACTATTTTTGGAACTTCAGTTGTTCACATAACTATAAACGGTAATTTGTTGCACTTGTATTAGGCTAGAATGGCTAACGATAATGACAATTTTAAGATGTGGGGGTTCGAAATTGTGAAGATATTTTTAGAAATATTGGTGGACGAAATTAAAAAAGAGGGTCCATCCATGTCAAAGAAAGATAGGAGTTTTTACCCAAGGCAGTGGCAAACAATTGATGATGAGATGACTAAAAAGGTTGGAAAAAATTATGGCTAAAAAAATTGAAGGCTAAGTTCGCGCGTTTGAAGGCGAACTACAAAGAGTTTGTTGCTCTGAAAAACCACACGGGTTTGGGTTGGGATCCAATCACTCAAACAGTGATAGCCCCAGACGATGTTTGGGAAAATTATGTTCAGGTAATTATTTTGGCGCATACATTTACTAGAACCATGTGTATAGAAAAATATTTTTTTAAATGATTAATTAATGTTTACAACTTGTAGGCACACCCAAATGCAAAACAATTCCAAACCAAAGGCCTTGAACATTATGAGCTCATGTCAGAAATATTTGCCAAGTCATTTGCCACTGGCACTTTTGCCTGTTCTTCTCGTCAAGGTGCACCCACATCTGATGACGAGCTGGAAATGGATGAACGCTTTCATGCATATACGTTGGGAAAAGGCGTAGTAGATGAATCTTGCACTTCCGGAAGTAAGCGTAAGTCTAGTGGCCAGGGTCAGTCCAGCAAGAACCCAAAAATGGATGATGCACTGCAATCATGGCAATGTTCATGTGAAGCACGTGAACGGTTTTACCTTCAAGCAGAGGCCAATACTGGGGCATCTGATGCGTACTCCGTTGCAGCATGTATGGCCATCCTAAAGTCAATGGCCCTGGATCCGAGCTTGTTTTTGAAGGCCATGAACATGTTCACATCACTAGAATGGCGAACCATGTTTATGACCATGGAACCGGAAATGAGGTACCTTTGGATCCTCAGTTTGTGAGAAGCTTGGTCATCCCACTGTTCGGTTTGAGGTGAAGGAAATGACGATGGACTATGTTTGGGTGTATAGCGATCCCGGGTTTACCCTTGTTGTATAGTGATCCGGACATGTGTCCGTGGATGTTGGTAGTTGTTTATTATCTTGTTTACATCCTTTCTTACTTTGTATTTGAGTTATAGGATGTGTTGAGCGGGTTTGTTACAGGTTGGTTGAGTTTAGAAACCAAAACTAGTTGCCCAGATTTTTGGCCTGTACGCTCGAGCGCAGGTGTTGGCGCTCGAGCGTAGATTACGTCCATCCAGTATCTTGTTGTGCAGTGTTGTGAGCTCGAGCGTAGGGTTGGGAGCTCGAGCGGAGGCCTGGTTCTGCAAAAGTGCTGGGCGAGTGCATTCTGAGCTCGAGCGGGAGGTTGGCCGCTCGAGCGTAAGTCTGTGAGTGGCCGCTCGAGCGGGGTGTTTTACGCTCAAGCGGAAGACTGGGTTTAAATCCCGAAATTGTGACTTTTCAAATCACTTTTTGCTTTCTCTTCTCTCTCTTACTTTTCCAAAATCACCATTGTTGAGCCTCTCACTCTAGATACTACCTTCTCTCTAGGTTTTGATCTAGTAGGAGTGATTTACTCACCTTTGGCCTTTACAAAAAAGTTGTTGATCGTCGAGGGCTTCATTTTAATCTGAAAATCTCGGGTTTTGGAGTACGTTGGGTTTTGTCGTCTTCTCCTTTGGGACTCCGAATTTGAGGTAGGGATAACCTACTCCTCTCTATGGGTTTTGTCTTTAAATTTTGGTATTTTGAGATGTTGGGCTTGGTTTGTTAATCTTGTAAAGGTTTGGGGCTTTTGTGTAATTTTACAAAGGTTGGGGTTTTATTCATAATAAACCTAGATGCAAGTTTGGCATAGAAAAATGGAATGATTGTTGAATCATTGATGAAAATGGGACCTAAGGGTTGAAATGGTAATTATGGAAAATGGCCTAATTACATTGTTTAATTAATTGGGATAATTAATTGATGAGAAATGAGGAAATGAAATGTTGATTGAATATCCATTTGTGCATTTATTTTCTGTTTTAGAAATAACTGCTTTGGGCTATCGGTGGAGGATAGTCGTGATTGTTGTAGACAATGTATGTTGATTAGGCAAACTGAAACTAATCAATGGAATGTGTTATGAAACTTGACAGTTGCTAGAATACATTAATTGTTTGTATTGTGTGATTGTATATAGAACCAATGTGTTTATATACGTTGTGTGTAGAGGAGGAGATAGGGGATGTACTCCGCGGTTTAGGGGAAGATAGGGGATGGACCTCTAAACCGGATAGGTATTTGGAGGAGATAGGGGATGTACTCCGTAGACAGAGCTCATATGCTTGTCTAGAGAAGTGAAGATAGAGCTCATATGCTTATCTTTGTGAAGTGAAGTGTGGATACAGCTTGTATGCTTATCTGTGGATATTGTTGATATACATATCTGTTGTAGAGTGTGGATACAGCTTGTATGCTTATCTGTGGATATTGTTGATATACATATCTGTTGAGAATGTGGATATAGCTTTTATGCTTATCTGAATGTGAGATATAGTTTTTATACATATCTGTGGAAATGATGATAGAGCTAGCATGCTTATCTGTTAAAAAGGGAAAATGAAAAGTAAATGGGACTTGTAAGTCGTTGACATAAATATGTAATTTATGTGATTGTATCAGTGTTGACCAACTATCAATTGCTAATGTTTTAGTCATTGTCCATGGTTGGTTTAGTGTATTTCTACTGGGCTGTGGCTCACCCTATATGGGAACATCATTTTCAGGTGCAGGAAGCATGCCACCTCCAAGGACATAGCTGGGAGGCTAGTGGCGGGCATAGTTTTGTCGTTTTACTTTTGATGTATTACATGTAATTTCAAGCCAAGGGCTTAATGTGTAAACGAGTTAGAACTCTTTGTTGTAACCAAGTGTTAACTTGGAAAGCTGTAAGCCCGTAGGGCATTTTGTTATGAGGTTAACATGTAATACTTATGTAATGGAATTCTAATGAATGATAGAAGGTAGTTAGTTTATCTATCAACGCTTGTCTTATTTGTTGGGTTTAATGTTATTATTTTGAGGGCGTTACAACTTGGTATCAGAGCCAGGTTTGAATACTTTGGGTACGTGGGAAGTGATTAGGATCACAATGGGTTTGTCTCGCTTGATAGAGACGTAGATGTAGTACCATATGCTATGTGGTTATTTGATAACATGCTTATGTGACTATGTGGGTATGGGATTTAATTTCTGGGATATTGATTGGATCCTTGAGTTTCTGGGAGTCTTGTTGGAAAAGCACTTGATCAATGCTGTTTCTAACCGGAACTCTAGTAACGTCTCGGGACTATCATTATCCGGAAATGAAGTTCGTAAGTGCTTATGTGTTTATGTGCTTATGTGGAGTGAATTACAGTTGTCCATGCATTAGGACGTGAGTGATTAGTTTCGGCACACCAATGAATGTGCTAACGTTCTGTGTTGCCTTTATTAGGATGTCAGGACGAGGAAGAGGTGCTAGGCGTGGTAGACCTGCGAGGCAGGAAGTACCGTTACAGGGTGAGATTCCGGCAGTGCAGGAGGGAGTTGGGCAGGCCAATGTGGCCGAGCCAGTAGGTCAGCAGGCTATGGGTGCCTTGGCCAGAGAGATAGCAGGAGCTTTAGGTATTCTTAGAGCTGGGAATCAGGCAACTGAGACAGGGCCTTCCTTCTTGAAGAGGGAGTTCTTTCGGTGTAATCCGGACGAGTTTATCGGGGATCCTAAAGAGCCGCTTAAGGCAGATGAATGGCTCGAACAGACAACGAAGACGTTTGAGATGCTTGGCATCGAGGACGGAGCACTGAAAGTGACCTTGGCATCCTTCCAGCTGAAGGGAGATGCGGGTCAATGGTGGAAGTACGAGAAAGCTCGTGTTGGTGGTACTTGGGAGGCGTTTGTGAATGCTTTTCAGGAGAGGTTTTTATCAGCAGCAGCTAGGGAAAAGCTGAGGGATCAGTTTAGCCGGCTTAATCAGCAGGGCTTGTCAGTGGCCGAGTTTGAGGCTACTTTTACCAGTCTGTCTAGGTTTGCACCTGAACTGGTGGCGTCTGAGGAACGCCGTTGCTATGAGTTTGAGCGGAAGTTGAGGCGGGGCCTCAAGTTGAGAATTGGTGGGTCATATATTCGAGAGTATAGACATCTGGTAGATGCTGCAGCTCATATGGAGCTTATGATGCAGGAGGAGGATGAGGGTCAGAGAGGCTCCAAGAGGAGCCAAGATAGTCAGAGTGATGGCAGGAGACAGAAGGGTTATAACCCTCAGCAGTCTCAGGGTGCAGTCTCTAGATCGACCTTTCCAGTGCCTAGTGTAGGCTCAGGGAGAGGCAGTCAGGGGGAATTCACTTGTTACAAGTGTGGCCAGCTGGGTCACAAAGTATCTGTTTGCCCGCAGAAGGGTGGGGGTCAGAAAGCTGTTTCTTCTTCAGCTAGACCGCAGAGTCAGAGTTTGGGCAGGGGGCAGCTCTTGATTTGTTATCAGTGTGGACAACCTGGGCACATGAAGAGGTTTTGCCCACAGTTGAGTGCCACTTCGGGAGCGTCTGGTTCTAGGCAGACGCAGGGTTTTCAGCCAGCTCAGTCTGTGCAGGCCTCGAGGGCCAATCCGGGAGCTTCGTCATCCCAGTCTGTGCAGCAGTCTTTTGCTCCGAGAGGTGAGCAGGTAGACCAGGGGCCTACGGGGCGCGTGTATGCTGTTACCGCGCAGGACTTAGTACCGGCTCCATCAGTAGTGAGAGGTACTTTTCTGTTTTGCAACTCAGTTGCTAATGTGTTGATAGACACGGGTGCATCTCATTCTTTTATATCTGCTGCATTTGCATCTGTTTTGGAATTGGAGTTAGCACAGTTAGCATCTCCTATTTGTGTGGTATCGCCTTTGGGTGGTGAGTTAATTCTGAAACAGGGTGTTAGAGGATGTGATATAGAGGTCGCCGACTATAGGCTTCCTTTTCCGTTTGTTGTCATGCCCATGAAGGGTTTTGATGTTATTTTGGGTATGGACTGGTTATCGTCATACCGGGCTGTTATTGATTGCTACCGCCAGAGGGTTACATTATGTACCTTGAGCGGGGAGTGGTTCCATTTCTTGGGAGACCGGGTTGGTAGTGTTGTGCCACCGGGGTATGATTCGCGAGGGCGAAGTGAGCTTAGTAGTCTACTTGCTAGCTTTGAGAGTGGTGAGAGTGGTGAGACCCAGCATGTATTGCCGAGGGTGGTTTGTGAGTATTCGGATGTTTTTCCCGAAGATCTTGTTAGTTTGCCACCTCACCGAGAGATAGAGTTCTCTATTGATTTAGTGCCTGGTACGGCGCCGATTTCTATGGCACCTTACCGTTTTGCTCCAGCAGAGTTGGTTGAGTTGAAAGTTCAGCTCCAGGAATTGCTCGATAAGGGCTTTGTTCGCCCTAGTGTTTCACCGTGGGGAGCACCGGCCCTCTTTGTTAAAAAGAAAGATGGTGCCTTGAGATTGTGTATAGACTACCGGAAGTTGAATCGGGCTACGGTTAAGAATAAGTATCCTATGCCCCGTATAGATGATTTGTTTGACCAGTTGAAGGGTTCCCGTTGTTTCTCTAAGATAGACTTGAGATCGGGTTACCATCAGTTGAGGGTCAGGGAGGAAGATATTCCTAAGACGGCATTCCGTACGCGGTATGGCCATTATGAGTTTCTGGTGATGCCATTCGGGCTTACCAATGCACCGGCAGTCTTTATGGACTTGATGAACCGGATTTTCCGGGAGTTCTTAGACCGATTTGTGGTTGTTTTCGTGGACGATATCCTTATCTATTCGTCTTCTGAGGAGGAGCACGAGGCACACTTGAGAGTGGTGCTTGAGTTACTTAGAGCCCATAGGCTGTATGCCAAGTTTGGGAAGTGTGAGTTCTGGCTGAGGGAAGTCAAATTCTTAGGCCACGTGGTATCCGGGGAAGGGGTGTCTGTTGATACATCCAAGGTTGAGGCAGTGCAAGATTGGGCACAGCCTAAGAGTGTATTTGAGATCCGCAGTTTTCTGGGATTAGCTGGGTATTACCGTCGGTTTGTGAAAGATTTCTCCAGGTTAGCGTCACCGTTGACTAGACTGACTAGGAAGGGAGTCAAGTTTGTGTGGAGTGAGACTTGTGAAAAGTCGTTCCAAGAGCTGAAAGTTAGATTGACCACCGCTCCGGTGTTGATTATTCCGGAGAGAGGGTTGGGTTATGCGGTTTATTGTGATGCCTCACGAGAGGGTTTGGGTTGTGTGTTGATGCAAGAGGGGAAAGTGGTAGCTTATGGCTCACGTCAGTTGAAAATACACGAGAAGAATTACTCCACACACGACCTAGAGTTAGCAGCTGTAATCTTTGCCTTGAAAATCTGGAGGCACTACCTTTATGGTGAGAGATTCGAGGTATTCTCGGATCATAAGAGTTTGAAGTATCTGTTTACCCAGAGAGACTTGAATTTGAGGCAGAGGAGATGGATGGAGTTCATCGAGGATTATGATTTTGAGTTGCATTATCATCCCGGAAAGGCCAATGTTGTGGCCGATGCCCTTAGTAGGAAAACCATTAGTGATGTAGCTTGTATAGCCATCCGGGAATGGGTGATGTTGGGAGCACTTGGCGAGTTTGATTTGCTACTGGGCGAATCTGTGGAGGCTGCGGCCTTGTTTTCTGTTGTTGCGCAACCTACACTTGTGACTAGAGTGTTAGAGGCACAGAGAGGTGACCTTGAGGTAGAATCCCTCCGAGAGAAGATCTCCAGTGGGAAAGTTGAGAAGGGTTTGACGGTGTATCCCGACCTGAGTGTGAGATACCGAAACCGTTTGTTTGTACCGGAGTCTTGCCGAGAGGAAGTACTCCGAGAGTTTCACCATTCGCGCCTTGCGGTGCATCCGGGAGGTACTAAGATGTATCAGGATTTGGGTCGCCAGTTTTGGTGGCGGGGTATGAAAAGAGATGTGGCTGTTTTCGTATCGAAGTGCCTTACTTGCCAGCAAGTGAAGGCCGAGCATCAGAGGCCAGCGGGTTTGTTGCAACCCTTGCCTATTGCCGAGTGGAAGTGGGAGCATGTCACTATGGACTTCGTTGTAGGTCTTCCGAGGACTCAACGGGGTAGTGATGCTATTTGGGTGGTTGTAGACCGGTTGACTAAGTCGGCGCACTTTATTCCTATGCGCGTGAGAGATTCGGTAGACCATCTTGCCGATTTGTATATTCGGGACGTAGTGAGATTGCACGGGGTCCCAGTGACGATCGTCTCAGATAGAGATCCTCGTTTTACTGCCAGGTTGTGGCAGAGTTTGCAGAGTGCCTTGGGCACAAAGTTGACCTTTAGTACGGCCTATCATCCTCAGACTGACGGGCAGTCCGAGCGTACTATTCAGATCCTCGAGGATATGCTTCGGGGTTGTGTCCTAGACTTCAGTGGGACGTGGGAGAGGCACTTGCCATTGGTAGAGTTTGCCTACAACAACAGTTTTCAGTCTAGCATCGGTATGGCACCGTTTGCGGCCTTGTATGGCCGACCGTGTAGGTCTCCAGTTTGTTGGGCCGAGGTGGGTGATGCACCTTTGTTGGGTCCGGAGTTGGTTAGGGAGACGACGGAGAAAGTTGAGCTTATCCGTAGGAGGCTTGTTACAGCCCAGAGTCGACAAAAGAGTTATGCCGACCGTAGGAGGAGACCTTTGGCGTTTGAGGTAGGTGATCATGTCTTTCTGAAGATATCACCTAGGCGAGGTCTGATGAGGTTTGGGAAGAGTGGGAAGTTGTCCCCTCGGTTTATTGGTCCTTTTGAGATCCTTGAGAAGATAGGTGAGGTTGCTTATCGGTTAGCCTTACCGCCGCAGTTGTCCGGAGTGCATGACGTGTTTCATGTGAGTATGCTTCGGAAGTATGAGCCAGATCCATCACATGTGTTGGATTGGACTGATTTAGAGGTAGATGAGGATGCCTCGTATGAGGAGAGACCGGTTCGGGTCTTGGATAGGCGGGATCAAGTCCTGCGTGGCAAGACCATTCCTTTGGTGAAAGTCTTGTGGAAACATCACGGAGTGGAGGAAGCCACTTGGGAACGTGAGTTGGAAGTCCGAGAGAAATATCCGGACTTGTTTGTTGATATGTAATCTTGTATTTGAACTTTACATTTTGTTGAACTTAAGAGCTTTTATATATGTCTTAAGTTGTGAAACATTGAAAATGTTTTGATTATTGGGAGTATGTTTTGGAACTTGCCTCATATGGAAGTTGAATATGACATTATATGTGTTAAATATATTGTTGAAATTGGAAGGATAGTGCATAATGTTGATGCATGTTGAAAGTACATATGTTGTTTACATATTGTGATGTGTCTCTTGTTAAAGGGATGGGATGACCGGTAATGGGTCGAATTGTTGAATGTTAAATTGTAACATTGTCTAAAATGAAGGAAAACTTGTTTTGAAAACTTGTGCTTAATTTCGGGGACGAAATTCTTTAAGGGGGGGAGGTTATAGCGATCCCGGGTTTACCCTTGTTGTATAGTGATCCGGACATGTGTCCGTGGATGTTGGTAGTTGTTTATTATCTTGTTTACATCCTTTCTTACTTTGTATTTGAGTTATAGGATGTGTTGAGCGGGTTTGTTACAGGTTGGTTGAGTTTAGAAACCAAAACTAGTTGCCCAGATTTTTGGCCTGTACGCTCGAGCGCAGGTGTTGGCGCTCGAGCGTAGATTACGTCCATCCAGTATCTTGTTGTGCAGTGTTGTGAGCTCGAGCGTAGGGTTGGGAGCTCGAGCGGAGGCCTGGTTCTGCAAAAGTGCTGGGCGAGTGCATTCTGAGCTCGAGCGGGAGGTTGGCCGCTCGAGCGTAAGTCTGTGAGTGGCCGCTCGAGCGGGGTGTTTTACGCTCAAGCGGAAGACTGGGTTTAAATCCCGAAATTGTGACTTTTCAAATCACTTTTTGCTTTCTCTTCTCTCTCTTACTTTTCCAAAATCACCATTGTTGAGCCTCTCACTCTAGATACTACCTTCTCTCTAGGTTTTGATCTAGTAGGAGTGATTTACTCACCTTTGGCCTTTACAAAAAAGTTGTTGATCGTCGAGGGCTTCATTTTAATCTGAAAATCTCGGGTTTTGGAGTACGTTGGGTTTTGTCGTCTTCTCCTTTGGGACTCCGAATTTGAGGTAGGGATAACCTACTCCTCTCTATGGGTTTTGTCTTTAAATTTTGGTATTTTGAGATGTTGGGCTTGGTTTGTTAATCTTGTAAAGGTTTGGGGCTTTTGTGTAATTTTACAAAGGTTGGGGTTTTATTCATAATAAACCTAGATGCAAGTTTGGCATAGAAAAATGGAATGATTGTTGAATCATTGATGAAAATGGGACCTAAGGGTTGAAATGGTAATTATGGAAAATGGCCTAATTACATTGTTTAATTAATTGGGATAATTAATTGATGAGAAATGAGGAAATGAAATGTTGATTGAATATCCATTTGTGCATTTATTTTCTGTTTTAGAAATAACTGCTTTGGGCTATCGGTGGAGGATAGTCGTGATTGTTGTAGACAATGTATGTTGATTAGGCAAACTGAAACTAATCAATGGAATGTGTTATGAAACTTGACAGTTGCTAGAATACATTAATTGTTTGTATTGTGTGATTGTATATAGAACCAATGTGTTTATATACGTTGTGTATAGAGGAGGAGATAGGGGATGTACTCCGCGGTTTAGGGGAAGATAGGGGATGGACCTCTAAACCGGATAGGTATTTGGAGGAGATAGGGGATGTACTCCGTAGACAGAGCTCATATGCTTGTCTAGAGAAGTGAAGATAGAGCTCATATGCTTATCTTTGTGAAGTGAAGTGTGGATACAGCTTGTATGCTTATCTGTGGATATTGTTGATATACATATCTGTTGTAGAGTGTGGATACAGCTTGTATGCTTATCTGTGGATATTGTTGATATACATATCTGTTGAGAATGTGGATATAGCTTTTATGCTTATCTGAATGTGAGATATAGTTTTTATACATATCTGTGGAAATGATGATAGAGCTAGCATGCTTATCTGTTAAAAAGGGAAAATGAAAAGTAAATGGGACTTGTAAGTCGTTGACATAAATATGTAATTTATGTGATTGTATCAGTGTTGACCAACTATCAATTGCTAATGTTTTAGTCATTGTCCATGGTTGGTTTAGTGTATTTCTACTGGGCTGTGGCTCACCCTATATGGGAACATCATTTTCAGGTGCAGGAAGCATGCCACCTCCAAGGACATAGCTGGGAGGCTAGTGGCGGGCATAGTTTTGTCGTTTTACTTTTGATGTATTACATGTAATTTCAAGCCAAGGGCTTAATGTGTAAACGAGTTAGAACTCTTTGTTGTAACCAAGTGTTAACTTGGAAAGCTGTAAGCCCGTAGGGCATTTTGTTATGAGGTTAACATGTAATACTTATGTAATGGAATTCTAATGAATGATAGAAGGTAGTTAGTTTATCTATCAACGCTTGTCTTATTTGTTGGGTTTAATGTTATTATTTTGAGGGCGTTACAGGGTGTATTTTTCTTTTTTTTTGGCATTTGTTAAACCTAAATTATATTTGTTTTAATTTGTTTGTTTTTCCCTTTTGGTTTGGACTATGTTGGGTGTTGAGCTAACTATCTATATCATGTTGTCTATGTGGTTTTGCTTTAGACTTGGCACTATGTTGTCGTTATATATTTTCTCCATGCTTTCTTTGTTGCAATGTCCTCATTAAATTTTTAGTGCTATACTCATGTCATTACTGATAATACCTTGATTGTTTTACACTTTCCGCTTTAGATGTCGTCGTCACGACCCAATGGAGGGCAACCGAACAATATGTATGACCTGTACAGTGACGATGACGATGATGTGATGGACTTACACATGGTTTGTCAACTAACACGTGACATTCCTACGAGACAACCGCAACGTAATTGTCCATACACCGGTGAGCAGTACATAAAATTCTTACTAAGTGGAAATCCTAAATCAATCCGTGAACAATTGCGAATGGAAGTCCCAACATTTGTGGAATTGGTTAAACAGATTGTCCATAGAAATGTAGTAGACTGGCCGAACATGCGATTGTCACTAGAAGAGTCATTGGCTATGTTTTTATTTATCTGTGGTCAAAGTTCAGGAACAAGTAATGCTGGAGATCGATTTCAGCACTCAAATGAGACAATTCATCGTCATTTTGTACTTATGATGCGGGCATTGGGAAATCTTGCGCCATTTGTAATCCAACCACCAAACATGGCTGTTACCCATCCTAAAATTCGGAATGACAGACGGTACTGGCCATGGTTTAAGGTAACAAAAATTGCAGTTCATTTGCATTATTTTATATGGCTTATTGAGACACAAAATTTGATAAATTAATTCAAAGTTATGTCATCTAGGACTGTGTAGGGGACATAGATGGCACACATATTGTTGTTGTGGCACCAGAAGGTGACCAAATGCCATATCGAGGTAGAAAAATGCATACAACTCAAAATGTCATGGTTGCATGTTCATTTGACATGAAGTTTACGTTTGTATACATTGGTTGGGAAGGTAGTGCACATGATTCGAGAATTTTTCTAGAAGCACTTACCACAAATTCCGCTGACTTTCCACACCCACCACCTAGTAACTAGTAAGTGTATTTGTTTTTAATTTAGAGTTTTCCTTTTTTTCGCACCCAAATATGCGATGACATGTTCTTACTGAAAGAGTTTCACTGTAGACAAGTATTATCTCGTTGACGCCGGGTATACACACATGCTCGGGTACGTAGCCCCATATCGTGGCCAAAAATACCATTTGCAGGAGTTCAATAGGCGGCGTCGCTATCATGGTCCAAAGGAGTTGTTCAACCATAGACGTTCTTCTTTGAGGAATGTTATAGAAAGAACCTTTGGAGTGTTGAAGCAACGGTTTCCATTATTGAGACACATGCCACGGTATAATATGGTACGACAAGGGCCAATCGTTATGGCATATTGTGTTCTCCACAATTGGATCCGAACGGTGCAAGAGCATGACGAATTTTTCAATGCAGAAGAATCAAGTGACGAAGATGAAGATGAAGATGACGATGAAGACGAAGATGAAGATGAAGGTGAAGGTGGAGGTGAAGGTGCAAGTCAAGTTCAGGGTGAAGTTAGAGTTGAAAATGTCCACGGAAATGAAGATGGAGTACTAGCTATGCAACAACACAACCATGTGAACATGTCACGTGAACAACTAGTGCAGATGGGACAATGGCGAGATGAGGTTGCAGCATCTATGTGGGAAGCATACAACAATAGGTATATGATAACAAGTAGGTAGATTATTTTTGGTAATTGGAAAAAATGGAGCACATAATCAAAGTAGGTTAATGTTTCAAACTTCACTTTATATTTGTATTTCTTGTATATATTTGAAAATGGGATTGCTAATTTCACGCCATATGTAGATGAAGGTGACACCAAATTGTTCATGTGGCGTTGGGCCAATGTTGGTGATTATGGCTCGCACCGAAGCGAACAATGGTCGTTATTTTTCCGTTGTCCTAATTGGGATAATCATAGGGGCTCCTTCCTCTGGGTAGATGACTATGATGGTGGGATACAGCATCTTACACCTGCGCAAGTGCCTCGTACTGGGGGGAAGTGGTTGTTTTGGGTTTGTTGTGGATGCAACGATTTTCTTTGTTTTACTATTATGATCCTTTTGTTGGTACTTTTGTTGGTCATTGTACTTATGTAGGATATTCCAAACTGTGGTTAAAACAATGCTTGAACTTGTTGTTTTGTTATGGTAGCTCAACGATTGGTAGTAATCAACTTGTACTATTTTGTTTTTTATTTTTTCCAAACAACTTGTGGTAGTTTCATTATGTCAGAAGTGTTGATGTACCGTTATTTAAATTCGTTTCTTGTGCATGTATGGTTCATGTATCAACAGGTACACAAATTCAGCGTATTTATTGTTTAATTTTATCTTTCTTTATGGTTTCATCTGCTTCAGTTGTTTCCTCACTATGATTCTTCAACTGGATATGTGGGCTGTGATGCCATCTGACAGGTGGAACTGAAAGCTATTTACAAGTATGGATGATTTACTTATCTTAAATGTTTGCAGCATCTTGTTTAGTATATCGTAAATTATTAGGACTGTGTGGGAGATGGAAAACCAAAACATTGGTAGACATGCCGATTGACCATGGGTGCTACATAGATCAGAGTTAGAGCTTAAAAATATCCACATGGATCAACCTGATCCTGGGAAACTGACTTCCTTGCATTTCTATGCTTGGTCTAAGGTAATTGGACTAAAATTTGATAGTTGATCTAATTGTTATTAATGTTAATATTAAGAGTAGTGTATGCATACATATTTATTTGCATTATGTACGTATTTAAATACTTATTATTCAATTTGTGGACATGCAAGGGTTTGAAGACAGGGATGTATTATCTGAGGACGCGTGCTGCGGCTGCTGCAATAAAATGCATTGCGGTGCTGTTTTGAATCTGTGTGTTCTGTATCCATGTGTTGAACTCTGTGTTGCTGTCTTGCTGGCAAATTAGTGAGAAACAGTGGACTGATTGCTGGAGGATATGCTTCCCTTTCAAATGGTTGCCAATTGGAAATTACATATAAAAGAAAATTACAGATAAAAGAAACAGTGGATAGTTCTTCGAGAAAATTCTACTCATGTAGACAAGTACTTAAAATAATGGTTTTATCCCCCTTCTTTGCCTATTTTTTGGACTTTTTGATAGATTAATTTTTTAGATTTTAACTAGATTCTTTATCTGGAAGTTGTGATACTAGTGGAAAAGCACTTTTAATGCAATCAGCAATCTGTTGGTCATTGTGTTTGTTTGTTGATAAATTCCTTAAAGAACTGTATAATTGTTTACCATTTATTTTTGTTTTCTTATAGCAGCATTTCGGCAGTCATCTAATAGCCCATTTGGGTCCCCATCAGTTTCCGGGCAGAACGGCAATGGCAGTAATAATCAATTCATTCCTAAACCATGTGGGAGTACAACCTCTTTTGGTTCCTCTACAGGAGGATCAATGTTTTATGGAACATTAACCAGCCTTCAGTGCACCTATCAGCTCACATAATTGTGTTGTAGCTTTTGGATTTGGGACGGGTGGCGGTGTATTTGGTGCTGGCGCTCCAAACACATTAGAACCAACATGAACATCTGTTTTTGGTGTATCAAAAGATTCTTCATTTGGAGCTTCAAGGAGGCCCACCTTTGGTACATCAAGCACCATAGGATTTGGTTTTGGTACCACTCCAACATTTGGGCAATCAACTTCAGCTTCTGGTAGCAGTAGCTTTTTTGGAACTGCTCTGTCGTCTTTTGGGGATCAGAATTCCTTCTTAGGTGGGTATTTAAAACAGTTATTGCTGGTTACTCTATAATATGGTTACGTATTTCTTTTGCTACCAATATGAATCATTATTATTTTCTCAATCTATTTTGCAGGATCCCAGTCCACGGCACCAACATTTGGAACTACAGGCTTTGGACAGTCAGTTTTTTGTAGTCAACATGGACGAAGTAGAGTAGCAGCTTACATTGCTACTGCTGAAGTAGATGACGGAAGTAGTGCTGCTAAACTGGAGTCCATTTCTGCCATGACCATTAACAAAGACAAAAGCCATGAAGAATTGAGGTGGGAGAGCGTTTGGAAATTACTGGTGTTGGTGATCCATCTGGAAGGGGACTAAGTTTTAGCTATGTTCGCACTGCTCGAAGGCTCCAATATCAAATCCAATGGTGAAGAAAAAGCAAGCTATTAGTCGGGGAGGTTCAACTGTAACTGGAACAGATGTTGAATTTGTGTGTTCTAAATCTGTTCTAAATCTCTGTGTTCTGTATTTTAAATTTAGATGTTGAATGGTGAATCTGTATTTTAAATTTAGATGCTGTAACTGGAAACAGATGCTGAATCTGTGTGTTCTGAATCTGTAAGTGGAACAGATGCTGAATGGTGAAGAAAAACCAGAGGCCTTAATATTTTATATGTTCTGAATCTGTGTGTTTTGTATTTTAAATTTAGAGCAACATGTAGTCTAATGTGTTGCTTTCTTTTTTCTGGTCATGGACTGATTGCTGTGGCTGCCTACTATTGGAGGCTTCCTTCAGGTTGGAGACTTCCTTCACGATGATCTGTGTGATAGGTAGAACAAAATGTGTAAAATCTGCCAAAATGTGTGACAGGTAGAACTATTTTTTTACACACCAACTGCCAAAATGTGTAAAATCTGTGAAACTGTTTACATAATTTCTAATCAGACTTTGTAAAACTTCTACCTCATGCATAATATGTTGTGCTGTTTTGCTTCTCTCTCAAAAAAAAAAAAAACATGTTTACACACTATTTTTTTCTAATTGGGGTTTGTTTCTGAAAAAACCAACCAAACGGATTTCTGAGAAATTTTTTTGAAAAGTGCATCCTGGAAAAGACAACCAAACACATTTTTGAGAACTTTTTTGGAAAAATCTGTTTGGTTTGATTACTCTCAGAAATGTGTTTTCAGAGAATATTTCAGAAAATTATTTCTGAAACACAAACCAAACAAGGCCACTATCTGATGCAGCCAGCACATCGCCAGCACAGCAAGCAGCAAGCAATTCGTGACCAGCACAGCAAGCAAATCCGTGACCATGGCTTTAGTTGCCATTATTTTATTATTATGTTCACTTTTGGCAATTGCCTTGTTATTTGTCTTATATTTTATTAGTTTTGCCTTGTTGCCTTAGTTTATTATATTTTATTAGTTGCCTTATTGCCTTAGTTTATTTCCAAACCTGTGTGTTGCTTCGTGGAGTTAGCCTCTGTTTTTCTTATAAATAGTGGGTGTAAAGCCTTAGGGCTCTAGAGTTTTGATGATTAATATATTTTGAGTTTTATTACTCTTTGTTCCAACTTTGGTTAATTCTGTGTGAATCAACTTTGGTTGAGCCTTTAAACTCGGTATTCTTGGGAATCAACGGGTCTAAAGAGGAGTCTTATTTCCGGTATTCTTGTGTGAATCAACGGATCTTAAGATTGTTACTATTGTTTCGATCAGCACTGCATCAGTTGGTATCAGAGCATAGGCGACGATGGCACTAAGGAGGCGGCCCATGGACGACATTTATGAAGCTGACGCGGCGAGGATGCCCTGACCGAGCAACTTGCAGCGTTGCAACAACAGCAGCAACGCCAGCCACATCCAAACCCACGGTCTATGGAGGATGAAGAAAGTATGGAGGAGATAGACGACAACCCGTTTGTTGGAAATTTCCGGAGTGAAAGAGTTCGACAAGGTACAGAAGCAAATTCACGTTGGTGGGAAGCAGGCCTGAAAATTGACATCTCTGAATTTCATGGTAGTGTTCAACCCGAAGAATTCTTGGATTGGCTTTTTGCTGTTGAAGAGGTTCTTGATTTCAAGGAGGATCCAGAGAACAAACGAGTTTCCTTGGTGGCCACACGCTTCAGGGGAAGAGCAGCAGCTTGGTGGCAACAAATAAAGTTAACTCGAACCAGACAGGGAAAGAGTAAGATTGCTTCTTGGGAGAAGATGAAGAAACATATGCATATGGCGTTCCTTCCTCATAACTACACACGCATGATGTACCAACAATTGCAGAATTTACGGCAAGGGACGAAGACGATCGATGAATATACCACTGAATTCTATCAATTGGTGTCACGTAATGACCTTGCTGAAAACGAAGACCAACTTGTTTCCAGGTACATCGGGGGATTGCAAGAACAATATCAAGATACCCTGAATTTATTTGATCCCTATTCTACTTTTGAAGCACACCAGAGAGCTATACAATTAGAGAAAAGGTCAAAGCGTCGCTCAGGAGTTACAGGGTGGCCAAGTGGAAACACTAGTAGCAACCGTAATCTGCCCCTAACAAACCGAAATACGAGTACGAATCTACCAGGGGCAAGGTGGGCACCACCCCAAGTTGATACGACTGGTAAACCACCAGGAGGACAGTCAAACAGGAACCCTAGTACTAGTGGTGGGATGCGTTGCTTCAAGTGCGGGGAAGTTGGTCATCGTGCTGCAAATTGCAGAAAAAGTGATCAGATTGGCAAGGGCCTATTCATAGAAAGCGAAGAGATTGTCGAAGCTGGGATTAATGAAGTTCTGCAAGATACTACCAATGATCCCGAAGTTAGTATTTATGACAAGGAAGAACGAGTTGCCGGCGATGAGGGTCCTCTATTGGTTGTGCGCAGGGCTTGCTATACACCTCGAGAGGTTGAAGGGAATGGGTGGTTACGAAACAACATCTTCCAATCCACATGTACCATTAGTGGGAAGGTGTGCAAGTTCGTAATTGATTTCGGAAGTTGTGAGAATGTCATTGCGGAGGATGCTGTAGCAAAATTGGGAATAAGTACAAGCCAACATCCCAACCCCTACAAACTGTCATGGCTTCAGAAAGGCAAGGAGGTAACGGTTTCCAAGCGTTGTTTAGTCCCATTATCTATTGGTTCTAATTACAGGGACAAGGTATGGTGTGATGTGGTTCAGATGGATGCTTGCCATATTTTATTAGGAAGGCCTTGGCAATTTGACCGCGACGTATTGCACGATGGACGAAAGAACACTTACTCCTTTGTATTTAACAAGATTCGTATTGTTCTTGAACCTCATAGAGAAGAAGCACCAAAGCTAGCCACTGAGAAGAGTTCTAGCTTATTGTCTATGCACCGGTTCTTGGTGGAGGTGGCTGAAACGGGAATGGTGTTCGTACTAGTAGGAAAAGACAGTGCTATAGAGAGTAAGATTCCTAAGCCTGTGAAGGCTCTAATTGCAGAGTTCCATGATGTATTTCCCAAGGAGTTACCCCCAATGTTACCACCCATGCGAGACATACAACATCAAATTGATTTGCTTCCAGGATCAAATTTGCCAAATAGACCCCACTACCACATGAGTCCAAAAGAGCATGAGGAACTTCGCCGACAAGTGGAGGAATTGTTAGCCAAAGGACACATCCGAGAAAGCCTCAGTCCATGTGTCGTACCTGCACTATTGACCCCCAAGAAAGATGGCTCGTGGCGCATGTGCGTCGATAGTAGAGCAGTTAATAAGATCACCATCCGATATAGGTTCCCCATACCTCGGTTGGATGACTTATTAGATCAGTTAAGTGGAGCAACCGTGTTTAGCAAATTGGATCTGAAAAGTGGTTACCACCAGATTCGGATTCAGGAAGGTGATGAATGGAAGACAGCCTTCAAGACTCGAGAGGGGCTTTACGAGTGGCTAGTCATGCCATTTGGTTTACCAAACGCTCCCAGTACTTTTATGCGCGTGATGAACCAACTATTTCGTCCTTTTATCGGAAAGTTTGTTGTTGTTTATTTTGATGATATTTTGGTTTATAGCGCTAATAATGAATTGCACCTTCAGCACTTGCGCCAGGTTCTATCAGTACTGCAGGAAGCAAAGTTTTATGTTGGCACCAACAAGTGTTCCTTCTTAACCGATACTGTTGTGTTCCTCGGTTATGTTGTATCTAAAGATGGCCTCTCTGTAGATGAAAGCAAGGTAAATGCAGTTCGTGATTGGCCAGTACCAAAAAACATTCACGACGTACGAAGCTTTCATGGGTTGGCTTCGTTCTATCGAAGGTTCATTCCCCATTTCAGTAACATTATGGCACCAATTACGGACTGCATGAAAGCTGGCCAATTCTGTTGGACAGAGGCAGCAACAGAAGCATTCTAGCAACTCAAACAAAAATTGACTTCAGCACCAGTCCTCATATTACCAGATTTTGCTAAAACCTTTGAGCTATACTGTGATGCATCTAAAGTGGGCATTGGGGCTGTTTTGAGCCAAGGGGGTCGTCCAATTGCATATTTCAGTGAGAAGCTTAGCGGTTCCAAAGGCAACTACAACACTTATGATGTGGAATTTTATTCCATTGTCCAATCCCTGAAACATTGGTATCCTTATCTGTCCCAAAGTGAATTCATTTTATTTTCTGACCATGATGCGTTGAAGCACATCAACAGCCAAGATAAACTTTCTTCAAGGCATGCCAATTGGGCAGCATATCTACAGCAATTCACCTTTGTGATTAAACATAAATCAGGGGCCTTGAACAAAGTGGCTGATGCACTTAGCCGCCGTTCTTTTCTACTTACTACTATGAGAAATACGGTACTTGGATTCGATTCCTTTCAAGAACTATTGTCTGTTGATCCCTATTTCTCTTGTATTGTGGCGGAAGTTAAATCAGGTCAGAGGTCGGACTTTCTTCTCCATGATGGATTCCTCTTCAAAGGCAACCAATTGTGTGTGCCTGCATCAAGTCTTCGATTGAGAATTATCAAGGAGTTGCATGAAGAAGGCCATGTTGGGCGTGACAAAACTCTGCAGCTTGTGGCTGGTTCTTACTTTTGGCCTTCTATGAGGAAAGAAATTTTCAAGCTTGTGGACAGGTGTCGCATCTGCCAAGTATCCAAAGGATCCGCAACCAACACAGGCTTATACATGCCATTACCCGTGCCCAACCAGCCATGGACTAACGTTAGTATGGACTTTGTTTTGGGACTCCCGCGCACTCAGTGAGGTTGTGACTCCATCTATGTAGTCGTGGACAGGTTCTCAAAAATAGCCCATTTCATTGCGTGCAAAAAGACGACGGATGCTGTAAATGTAGCCCAATTATATTTTTGAGAAATCTATCGTTTGCATGGGCTCCCTCAGTCCATTGTATCAGATAGGGACACCCGATTTCTTAGTCATTTTTGGAGATGTCTGTGGCGCTTGGCTAACACAAAGCTTGATTTCAGTAGCGCCTATCACCCTCAAACAGATGGGCAGACAGAAGTTGTCAATCGTTCTTTGGGCAACATGTTACGATGTTTAGTAACGGATTATTTGAAATCATGGGATCACAAATTGCACCAAGCAGAGTTCGCTTACAATCGCTCTGTAAATCGAAGTACGGGTTTTAGTCCTTTCTATGTCAATTATGGCTACCAACCTCGGGCCCCGCTGGATTTAGTACCTGTGCCAGACTTAAAGCGCATAAATGGGAAGGCAGAAGAGTTGATTCACAACTTTCAGGAGGTGCATAAATTAACCCAGTCCAACTTACAATAATCAGTCGCCAAGTATAAGTTAACGGCCGACAAGAAACGTCGATTGGTCGAATTTGAAGTTGGCGATTTAGTGTGGGCAGTTCTTACAAAAGACAGGTTTTCAGCCGGTGAATATAACAAGTTGGCAGCACGAAAAATTGGGCCCCTTGCAATTTTGGAGAAAATCAATTCAAATGCCTACCGTTTGCAGTTGCCTAGTCATATTCATACTTCCGATGTGTTCAACGTTCAATACCTTATTCCTTATCTCGGTGACAACACCACCAGCGAGGCTGTGAATTCGATGGCGAGTTCTCTCCATCCAGGGAAGGATGATGCAGCCAACACATCGCCAGCACAGCAAGCAACAAGCAATTCGTGACCAGCACAACAAGCAAATCCGTGACCATGGCTTTAGTTGCCATTATTTTATTATTATGTTCACTTTTGGCAATTGCCTTGTTATTTGTCTTATATTTTATTAGTTTTGCCTTGTTGCCTTAGTTTATTATATTTTATTAGTTGCCTTATTGCCTTAGTTTATTTCCAAACCTGTGTGTTGCTTCGTGGAGTTAGCCTCTGTTTTTCTTATAAATAGTGGGTGTAAAGCCTTAGGGCTCTAGAGTTTTGATGATTAATATATTTTGAGTTTTATTACTCTTTGTTCCAACTTTGGTTAATTCTGTGTGAATCAACTTTGGTTGAGCCTTTAAACTTGGTATTCTTGGGAATCAACGGGTCTAAAGAGGAGTCTTATTTTCGGTATTCTTGTGTGAATCAACGGATCTTAAGATTGTTACTATTATTTCGATCAGCACTGCATCACTATCTATCAGAAACGTCAGCCTCACGGGTTACATACCATCTTCAATCTTTTAGAGCTCTTCTTTAAAAGTGCTTCACATGGGAGGAAATAATATATTTGTTACTCAGCCACTGGGTATGTGCTACAATAGCTGCTATGCTGCTTTTGTTTCATTTTCTATAAAGTCTATTTTTTTAACCAAAAAAATGATTTATTTTTTCCTTCAATTTTTTTTATTTGACATGTTTCTCTACATTTTTATTTTATTTTATTTTTTGTTATAGTACTAGTAACATGTATGGCGTTCTCATAGTTCTCTTGTTGCATTTACTGCATTGTCTAATGTATAGTAAGTTAGTAACATAAAAAATGTAATGGTGGTGACACCAACCAAGATGCATGTTGTCCAACCTGACGTCAGAGTGCTCTTGGTTCTTCAATTAGATCATGTTCTTGCTGGTGAGCTCTTCGGCTTGGCAGTCTGGTTAGCTTCTTGCTTGGTTACCCTATTGGTATAGAGTCTATTCACCTTAATGAAAGACATGTAATAACTTTCAAAGTACCAGAAGGGGCAGGAGGCCTTGGGTGCATGGAAGCACAATAAGAGAGAAAAAGCATAGCGTAGCTGTTCGAGAAAGACATTACAAAGTCCAGTTTCAATATCAGGGACATATAATTAATAAAATCAAGAAACAAACCTCGAGATTGTCAACAGACTGAACAACTTGTGTATGCCTTCATCCATTCAATAAAATTGTTAAAGTTATCGTGAGAGCATCCACCTTCTTTGGCACTTTTTGAAACCACTTCCTTCAGATCCAAAGCCCTTGCTTTAAATGTCTTGTCGTTGAGCAGTTGCTCGACCTTGTTCTTAATTTCTCCTTGTTTGACGATCCCATTTTCATCACAGTTAAACCCCAATTCAACTTTCCAAACATCACAAATGTAACTTTGGTTAAAAAATTGGTCAGCAAAGTATGGCCAACATAGGAAAGGGATTCCATTGCTTAGGCCTTCCATGGTAGAGTTCCAGCCACAATGGCTTAAAAAGCAAGCAACAGAAGGATGTCCCAGGACCTTCTGCTGAGGTGCCCAACCTACCATTCGCCTACGAGCACTACAAGAAAATACACAATTGGCGACCACTTTTGCCGACTAAAAAAATTTTGGTTGCCAAAAGTTGTGGAATTGGCGACCAAAAATTATGTTAGTCGGTAAAAGTACAATATTTACCTACTAAATTTTTTTAGTCGGGGTATATTAATTTTTGGTGACTAAAAAAAAAATTTAGTCGCTAAAAATCTCACAATTGGGGACTAAAAAAATTTTAGTCGCTAAATTTGCCACAATTGGCGACTAAAAAAATATTTTTGTTGCTGTATATATGGTTTTGGCAACAAAAATAATTTAGTCGTTGAAATAAAAAAAAAAATTATTTTTTATCTTTCGCGACCAAAAGTTTGGTCGGCAAAACCTTAATTTCAGCGACTAAAAAAATATTTTGGTCGCGGTATATATAGTTTTGGCAACTAAAATATTTTCGTCACTGAAAGAAAAATACAAATTTTTTTTTATCTTTCGCGACCAAAAGTTTGGTCAGCAAAACCTTAATTTCAGCGACTAAAAATTATTTTGGTCGCGGTATATATAGTTTTGGCAGCTAAAATATTTTAGTCGCTGAAAGAAAAATAAAAAATTATTTTTTATCTTTTGCGACCAAAATTTTGGTCGGCAAAACCTTAATTTCAGCGATTAAAAATTATTTTGGTCGCGATTAAAAATTATTTTGTGTTTTAATTTATTTTCTAATTTTGGTAACTAGAAAATTATTTTGTGTTTGTTCTGATTTTTGTAATCAGATAAGTTTTGTGGTATTTTATTTTCTAGTTTTAGTAACAAGAAAAATAAAATGATTTTGTGTTATAATTTATTTTCTGGTTTAAGTAACTAGAAAATTAATTTATGGTTTGATTTTCTGATTTTTGTAATCAGATATTATTTCGGTATTTTATTTTACTAGTTTTAGTAACAAGGAAAATAAAATTATTTTGTATTGTAATTTATTTTCTAGTTTTAGTAACTAGAAAATTAATTTTGTTAATCTATCATGTAACCTTTGTGACTCGGTCACAATCTGTTAATTTTGTAAGTAACTTATGATTTCGTTTGGTAGACCATTTATTTTTGAATCCTTTGTGAAAAGGTATTAATTTTTTTTTTTTTTTTTTTTTTTTTTACTTTATCATAGTTCATCATGAGTATACTTGGAAGAATTTGTTTCTAGAGTAAAATATTAGTTTTACAAACTAATTTTATTTTTATTACAATGTGGATTCATAGTCTTGAATTGTTTCTGCACTTGAGTCGGAATATATATATATATATATATATATATATATATATATATATATATATATATATATATATTCACAAGAACATTTTAATGCATATTTAATTTGTTTATTTATGTACAAATCAAACTTATTAAATGAAGGTATGTTTTGTCATTTTAAAGTTTAATGTTTAAATGCGTTGGATTTTATTTATGAGTTGAGAATTCTTTTATTTCATGGTGCAAGCGATGGGATCACGCATGATTAATTTATTTTGTTGATTCATTATTTTTAGTTGATACATGTATGATATCAACTCAAGTTATTTCTTAAAAAATAATTTCAAGTGATTTGGAATGATAAATTGTTATGTCGACTTAGGACATAAGCAGGTTAATTTGAATATTTCTAATCAATTTTGAATGGGTGTTTGAACACCAGAGAAATTTAAACATGAAGATGTATGTAATTATATCGGTCCGTTTAATTGGGAAGTAATTTAAGAAATCTTTTATGTTGATTATTGAATTATGTGACATAAGATGTCATTAATAATTATTTTACTTGCGTAGTAGAATTTGTTAAACCATGAACCACTTTATTAATATGGGGGTGTATCTCTTACATTAGTTGAGATAATTTAATTTTCTTCGGTTATTGAGTTGCAAGAATGTATACAATCAAATGGGTTTTTGAATTGTTTGATTCTTAGGCAAAATTTTTTATGAGGATATGATTTTGTCAAAACATTAATTCTGACTTAAGTAGTCATAATTATTTTGGTTTTTTCTTGAATTTGTTTTAAAAATTCATTGATTTATAATAGAAGTGATAGGGGTGGTGAATATGATGCACCATTAAATGAATTTTGTGCACAACATGGCATTATGCACCAAACTACAGCCCCTTATTCTCCACAGCAAAATGGAATTGCTGAAAGGAAGAATAGAACCCTAAAAGAAATGATGAATGCCATGTTACTAAGTTCAGGCTTACCACAGAACTTGTGGGGGGAAGCAATATTGTCTGCTAATTATGTTCTTAATAGAATACCCCACAAGAAAACCAAAAGCATTCCTTATGAATTGTGGAAAGGTCGACCACCTTCCTACAAATACTTAAAAGTGTGGGGGTGTTTGGCAAAAGTTGAAGTACCTGTTCCTAAAAAGACTAAGATAGGACCAAAAACAGTAGATTGTGTGTTTATTGGTTATGCTCAGAATAGTAGTGCATATCGGTTTCTGACTTATAAATCAGATATACCTGATATAAATGTGAACACTATTATAGAGTCAAGGAATGCTGTGTTTTTGAACATGTCTTTCCTTACAAGAAAGGACAGGAATTAAGTTCACAGAAAAGAACTTATGATTGTACACAAAGTCAAGAGACTAATGACAATCAAACACAAGAGACTAGTAATAGTCTCGACCAACAGGATTTAACTAATGATGAACCAAGACGAGGTAAGAGAGCGAGAACATCAAAATCCTTTGGTCCAGATTTTCTGACATACTTGTTAGAAAATGAACCTCAAAACTTTAAGGCAGCAATGACAGGTCCTGAAGCACCTTTGTGGAAAGAGGCTGTTAATAATGAAATTGAATCCATTATGCAAAATCATACTTGGGAATTGGTGGATCTTCCACTAGGTTCTAAACCACTTGGATATAAATGGATATTCAAGAGAAAAATGAAAGCAGATGGTTCAATTGACAAGTATAAAGCAAGACTTGTTGTTAAAGGTTACAGACAAAAGGAAGGTCTGGACTATTTTGACACATATTCCCCTGTGACAAGAATAACATCCATTCGCATGCTAATTTCTATAGCAGCGTTGTTTAAATTAGAAATACATCAAATGGATGTTAAAACAGCTTTCTTAAACGGTGATCTAAATGAAGAGATCTATATGGAACAACCCGAAGGGTTTGTAGTATTAGGGCAAGAAAAGAAAGTTTGTCGACTTGTAAAATCCCTTTATGGATTAAAACAAGCACCTAAGCAATGGCATGAAAAATTTGATCATGCAATGCTTACTAATGGGTTTAAGATAAACGAATGTGACAAATGCGTCTATGTTAAAAACACTGACCAAGGATATGTCATAGTTTGTCTTTATGTGGATGACATGCTTATCATTGGAAGCAGTCAAAACATGATCAAATCAACTAAGCAGATGCTTAACAAAAGATTTGATATGAAAGATATGGGGGTCGCAGATGTTATATTAGGAATGAAAATTACTAAAACATCTGACGGATATGCATTATCTCAATCTCATTATATTGAGAAAATTCTTGATAAATTTATCAAGGATGATTTGAATTTAGCTAGAACACCTGTAGACATCAGTCTTTATTTATCAAAAAAATAAAGGTGATGCAGTGTCTCAGTTAAAATACTCCCAAATCATTGGAAGCCTAATGTACCTAATGAATTGTACTCGTCCTGATATAGCTTATGCTATCAGTAAATTGAGTAGGTACACTAGTAACCCTGGAGAAGACCATTGGAAAGCGATCATTCGAGTTCTTAGATATCTAGGATTTTCTCGTGATCATGGTTTGAACTTTACTCGATATCCAGCAGTACTCGAAGGTTATTGTGATGCCAATTGGATATCGGATACTAAAGATTCAAAATCCACTAGTGGATATGTCTTTACTCTAGGAGGCGCTGCTGTTTCTTGGAAGTCCACGAAACAAACGTGCATCGCACGATCCACAATGGAATCCGAGTTCATTGCTTTAGACAAAGCAGATGAAGAAGCAGAATGGCTTCGTCACTTCTTAGAAGACATTCCAATGTGGCCAAAACCTGTGCCAGCTATTTGCATTCATTGTGATAGTCAATCTGCAATAGGCAGGGCACAGAATCATATGTATAATGGTAAGTCACGACATATTCGTCGTCGACATAATACCGTAAGGCAATTGTTGTCAAACGGAATAATCTCAATAGATTATATAAAATCTAAAGAGAATATTGCGGATCCGTTAAAGGTTTGACAAAAGAGCTAGTGTATAGTTCATCGAAGGGGATGAGATTAAAGCCTATTACATAAAGAGTCGTCATAATGGTAACCCTACTTATATGACTGGAGATCCCAAGAACTAAGTTCAAAGGGACAACTAAGTTATGTATGGCTCACCAGAAATCACCAAGGGATTAAAATTCCTACCCATTCCTATGGTGAGAGTGATATCTGCAACATATGTTGTCTGCAGGGGTATAAGGATAAGCTTTGCTTTTAATGATTACTTATATCTTGATTAAGGCATAAAATCAAGACGAGTATAAAGAGATACTCACAATAAGAATCACCTATATGAGTGTTGAACTGGGGCCGGTTCTATGAGAATGAAGAGGCTAAATTCTCTAGAAACACTTATGAAAACCAGGTGCGTTCAAGGCCAAAATGAACACAACAGTGAGAACCACGATGTGTTAGAAGATATTTTGTGTGAAATCTGTTGTCTTGGCTTACACAAACGGCTGAACAATTCAAGGCATCGCGTCCATTGGTTAGCCAGTAAGTCCGATAGGTTATCACTAGGGAAGGTTCAAGGCCGAAAACTACCTATCCTGATGCAAGATATTTTCGACTTATACTCTTTCGTTAAGTCTGCATATTGTTGCATTTCCGTTGTCATCAAATTCCATTCATGTGGGGGATTGTTGGAAATGGTTAATTTTTTCCTCAAGTTTGGTCTATTTTTTAGGTGGGCCCCGAGTGTCGATTTACTCGGGTCAAAGTGGTAACGCGTTCTATGCCGCGTTGTGATTCACGTGGTATATTTGGTTGCTCAAAACCATTACCGAGTGAATGGGAAATTGAAGCCAAAGTGTGCTCCATGGAAATGGAGTTTTGGTGGAAATTCCTTAAGGTTGTAAATTGGCTTGTCCCACATTGTTTTGGTGGGAGGTTTTGAAAGGGTTTATAAGGCTTAGGGTGAGATACTTGGGGTGTGCCCCAAGGGGTACCCAAGTGTTTTAGAGGGAGAGGTTATGGGCAAAATGGGCTAGACCCATTGGACCCAAAAATCACCACACACGCGCGCGCGCCGCCGCCGCCGTCCGTCCGATCGGGCGGGCTGGGCTTGGGCGCGGGTGCGTGGTGTGTGGTTGGGTTGGGCTTCTAATCTTTTTGGGCCAAAAACATTTGAATTTAATTTTATTTTTTATTAAAATAAAATCCAGAATTCAAATTAAATTAGTTTGGATTTTTTGTTCATCCAAACAGGGCCCTTCCCGGTTTCAAACAGAAATAAACAGTTTTGGAATTAATGCACACCCAAACAGGGCCCTTCCCGTAATTGCTATCTGTTTGAATTGTTGAATCTGTTTGAATTCAAAACCCAACAGGTATCATACCTGTTCAATTCAAAACCAAGAGCCACATACCTGTTCAATTCAAACCCAAGAGCCGCCTTCACATCTATAAATAGGACCACCCTCATTTGATGTTTTCCATTTCAGAAATTTTGTATTTCACCTCTGTTAATTCTATTCTTCATCTTGCTGCATTTTATTTTCGAAAGAAAGAGTGTAAACACTTAGTGTGTTCGTAAGGCAAACAATTTGTAGTGCTGCTATTGTTTGTGGTAGATCATTTCATCCTGGGAGATAGACGTCCATATTCTGAAAGCACCGTGGAGAGGACGAATCTGTCTTAAGGACACAGTGTTAAACACTGGACTTGATCAGAAATATTATTCATATAAATTAACCAAGTAAGTTGTTTAATTTAATTCTGTTTTTATTTGTTTATTTAATCAGATTTTAATTTTGTTTTTGTAACAAAATAAAATCTATGGTTTTATTTATTTATTTTTATTTTGAGTTTGATTTTTGTAATCAAACATATTCTCTCATTTTCTCTATTTCTTTTATTCTTGTTGTTGTTTTGTACACAACAGAATTTAATCTTTTTAAATACAGTGAAGATTGTCCAACATCTTTCGCGACCAAAAGTTTGGCCGGCAAAACCTTAATTTCAGCGACTAAAAATTATTTTGGTCGCCGTATATATAGTTTTGGCAACTAAAATATTTTAGTCGCTGAAAGAAAAATAAAAAATTATTTTTTATCTTTCGCGACTAAAATTTTGGTCGGCAAAACCTTAATTTCAGCGACTAAAAATTATTTTGGTCGCGGTATACATAGTTTTGGCAACTAAAATATTTTCGTCGCTGAAAGAAAAATACAATTTTTTTTTTTTATCTTTCGCGACCAAAAGTTTGGTTGGCAAAACTTTAATTTCAGCGACTAAAAATTATTTTGGTCGCCGTATATATAGTTTTGGTAACTAAAATATTTTAGTCGCTGAAAGAAAAATAAAAAATTATTTTTTATCTTTTGCGACCAAAATTTTGGTCGGCAAAACCTTAATTTCAACGACTAAAAATATTTTGGTCGCGGTATATATAGTTTTGGCAACTAAAATATTTTCGTCGCTGAAAGAAAAATACAAATTTTTTTTTATCTTTCGCGACCAAAAGTTTGGTCGGCAAAACCTTAATTTTAGCGACTAAAAATTATTTTGGTCGCGGTATATATAGTTTTGGCAACTAAAATATTTTCGTCGCTGAAAGAAAAATACAAATTTTTTTTTATCGTTCGCGACCAAAAGTTTGGTCGGCAAAACCTTAATTTTAGCGACTAAAAATTATTTTGGTCGCGGTATATATAGTTTTGGCAACTAAAATATTTTCGTTGCTGAAAGAAATATACAAATTTTTTTTTTATCTTTCGCGACCAAAAGTTTGGTCGGCAAAACCTTAATTTTAGCGACTAAAAATTATTTTGGTCGTGGTATATATAGTTTTGGCAACTAAAGTATTTTTGTCGCTGAAAGAAAAATACAAATTTTTTTTTTATCTTTCGCGACCAAAAGTTTGGTCGGCAAAACTTTAATTTCAGCGATTAAAAATTATTTTGGTCGCCGTATATATAGTTTTGGCAACTAAAATATTTTCGTCGCTAAAAGAAAAATAAAAATAAAAATTTACTTTCACTCATCACTCTTTCTCTCTCTTTCTATCTATCTGTCTCTCATTTTCTCTCTGTGTCTCTATCTCTGTCTCTCTTCTCTTTCTTTCTGTCTTTCTCTGTGTCTTTATTTTTGTCTCTTTCTCTTTCTCTCTCTCACTCATCACTCTTCTCTGTCTCTCTCTCTGTGTCTCTCGCTCATCTTTTTTTTCTCTATCTCTCTCATCTCGTCTCTCTCTCTCCCTGTCTCTCTTCTCTTTATCTCTCTCGCCCATCTCTCCCTGTATCTCTCTCGTTTATCTTTTTTCGCTCTTTTTCTCTCTCTCTCTTTGTCTGTCTCTTTTCACCCATTTTTTCATCTTTCTCTTTCTCTTTCTATTCTCTTTTTCTCTTTTACTCATCACTCTTCTCTCTCTGTCTGTCTGTCTATTTGTCTGTCTCTCTCTCTCTCTGTGTCTATCACTCATTTATCTCTTCTCTCATCTCTTTTCTCTCTATGTCTCTTTCGTTCATCTTTCTTGTCTCTATCTCTTTTGCTCATCTCTCTGCTCATCTCTCTTCTCTCGCTCTCTCTCATCTCTCTTTTCTCTCTGTCTCTATTGCTCATCTCTCTCTTATTTCCATCTCTCTCTCTGTCTCTCTCATTCGTCTATTTTCTCTCTATGTCTCTCTCGCTCATCTCTCTTCTCTCTATCTCTCTCTATGTCTATCTCGTTCATCTCCTCTCTCTCTGTCTCTTTTTCTAACTCTCATTCTCTATCTTTTTCTCTCTTTGTCTCTCTCTTTTTGTCTCTCTTCTTTTTCTCTCTCTCACTCATCACTCTTCTCTATCTGTCTGTCTTTGTCTTTGTCTTTGTCTCTTTTTCTCTTTGTCTCTCGCTCATCTCTCTTCTCTCTATCTCTCTCATTTTTTTTCTTTCTCTATCTCTCTCATTTATCTCTCTTCTTTCTATCTCTCTTTTTGTCTTTTCTACTCATCTTTCTTCTCTCTCTATCTCTCTCTTTTTCTATGTCTTTCTCTCGATCATCTCTTTTCGTTCTCTTTCTCTCTCTCTTTGTCTATCTCTCACTCATCTCTTATTTCTCTCTGTCTATGTCTCTATCTCTTATCTCTCTGTGTCTCTCTCTCTCTATCTGTCTATCTCTCTGTCTCTTTTTCACTCATCACTCTTCTTTCTCTCTTTCTCTATCTCTTGTTCATTTCTTTTAGTTGTCTCTCTCTCTCTCTCTCCCTGTGTGTGTCTATCTCTCGCTTTTTTTCTTTCTCTCTGTCTCTCACTCATCTCTCTTTTCTCTCAATCGTTCATTTCTCTCAATCACACTCATCTCTTTCTCTAAGCCCATTGTTGTTGAAAGAGGAAAAAGTCAAAAAATGAAATGGGTTTCTTTTTCTCTCTGTCTCTATCTCTGTCTCTCTTTCTCTTTCCTACTCTATCTCTGTCTCTGTCTTTGTCTCTGTCTCTCTCTCTATCTCTCTTCTATCTCTGTCTTTTTCGTTCATCTTTCTTCTCTCTATCTGTCTTGCTCATCTCTCTTCTCTCGCTCTCTCGTATCTCTCTCTATCTCTTTTCTTTCTCTGTCTCTCTCGTTCATCTTTTTTCTCTCTATCTCTCTCTCTCTCTCGCGCGCGTTCATCTCTCTGTGTCTCTCGCTCATATCTCTTCTCTCTATCTCTCTCTGTCTCTCTCGTTCATCTCTCATCTCTCTCTGTCTCTTTTTCTGTCTCTCACTCTCTATCTCTTTCTGTCTTTGTCTCTTTCTCCTTTTTCTTTCTCTCACACATCACTCTTGTCTCTGTCTCTGTCTCTTTTTCTCTTTGTCTCTCGCTCATCTCTCTTCTCTCTATCTCTTTCATCTTTTTTCTTTCTCTATCTCTCTCACTCATCTCTCTTCTCTCTATCTCTCTCTCTGTCTCTCTCACTCATCTTTGGTTTGGATTGGATTTTTAGTATTCACTTTTCAGAAAATTGAAATTTTTTATTTTTCGTATTTTTTTATTTCCATTAAATGTTATATTCTAATGTTTTTAAAAAAATTTCGATATACCAAACATAAATACACTTTAAAAGTATAATATTTGTGAAAAAATATTAAAAAAATTCACTGCGTACTAAAAATAATTTTTTTTGAGAAATCATTACATTTTTTGTATTCTTGTGTATTTATTAATTTTTTAAAATATTTTTTGACAAATATTTTACTTTTTTGATACATCTAAGTAAGATAAATCTAAACAAATCTAAAAAAATGCTTAAAATTTTAAAAATACACTCTAAAAGTAAAAATAAAAATAAAAAATAAAAAACTCAATTTTTAAAAAATTAAAACCAAAAATTCAAAAAAATATTTTCCAAAAAAAAATCAACCAAACAGCACCTAATATTTTATCTCCCTCCCAAATTCGCCAATGTTCAAATTTCCCTCTAAACTATCTCATTTCGGCGCCTCTGTTACCTTATCCCCAAATCTCTCTAAAGGTTCACAGCGACGCAATCGTGAGTGATCCACAGCGAGTCCTAGGCCGAGATCACACCATCATGAGCGATCCACAGCGACGCAATGGCTTCCAAATCCTACAACAAGATCACTGATATCTACGATGACCTCATCCTTCAGGTACATACACCACCCCTCCTTCTATTCCATGATTGATCTTCTTATCAAACCCTAATCCTACGATGTTTCTCCTGCCTCTTATCTCTCTCTCTCTCTCTCTCTCCTTGATCTCTATGCCGTCTCACCGAGCTTCAAGCAGTTCGATTTCGTCTAAAGGTTCGATCGATTTCAATCTCTCTTGTAGTGAATATCCGATTTTTGAAAATTTTAATAGAAATAAACTATTTTAGTGAGTTGTCAAAGATGGTATTCAGTGATGGAGTTTATTTCAATAGAAGTTTATTTCAATAGTGAGTTTATTCCAATTCAATAGAAATAAACTAGGGGCTTTGACTACAGAGCACTTGGATTTTTGATTTTGAAGTTTTTCATGTGGACTTTAGGTTTCTGTTATTGGTATGTTGTTCTAAAGTGTCTGAAACTGAGGTTTTTTGTTTACATCATAACCATATAGTAGGAGTAATTACATAACCTTCATTTGTGTTCAATTCTGTTAGGTTTCATTTGTATTGAAACAAACTGAGGCTTCTATACTCTACCTAGACAGTGTACCCTGCTTTATTAATAATAGCTATTTGGAAATGTCTTTGTTTATTCTCCTCTTTACTTCCACATAAGAATCGTTAAAAGTAACTTCTGACTATCAGCTTGTGCATATAGGGATCTATCATTCAACACTGGGTTGACAAGATCTCTTCCTCAAACAATTGGAAATTTGACTAAGTTATCAAGGCTGTAAATTTTTTTTTTTATTGTTGTTGCACTATGCTGAATCTGCTGATTACTAAGGTCAGTACCCCGTTACAAACAAATTACTTCTACTTGCATCTCAGAATCCTGGTTAGTTGCGGTTTCAGTGGTCCAATTCCAGAGACAATAGGATCTCTGCAGCAGCTGAGCGTTTTTGTAAGGATTTGGACTTTGTTATTTCTGTTTACTGTGAGAATCAATATATTTGAAAGCTTACTACGGAAGTATCAGCAATTATTAGGCTCACATTCCTTGTGACATGATTCCATTCTCTAACATAATGATGGAATGACAGAAATCTAAATGAACAGGAATGTATATGTTTCCAAATATTGATGGTTTTTGCATTCTCATTTTTAAAGATGGTATAGATTGACCAACTTTCACATGTTAGTAGTTGTTTGACTTGTAGGGATTTGGATTCCTAAATTTATGTCTTTGTGCAGTTCTCTCTCTCTCTCTCTCTCTCTCTCTGGTTAAGATACTACAGTGTGCACTGGGAGCTAGTGGATGTTATCAATATATAAAACTGATGTTAATGTTATAAATATGGAGATGGACATCTTCACATTATTTGTCTCTGACTGTAATTTTGATTTCTTGTGCTTTGTAGTTAGTCATGCTACCAATTTTTATTTTATTCTCTTTTTCCTCCTTTTTTGGTTATATGCACCAACATTTACACATCTCTTGCCAAATTGAATTATATATTATATGATTAATTGTGCAGATCTTGAGAGAGTACATGGATTTACTTTTGGGGACAGTCTTGATGATAGTAAGAAAAGCAAGCGGCACTTGCGGTAAGTTGTCTAGCTATTTAAGTAGTTTCAGTTGAGTTTGGTTTTGTTTTAGAGTTTTTAACTGATTTGAGTATATATAGATGGCAGGAATTTCTGTTGTGGGTCGAAATTATTATGGTGTGTTCCCGTTGAGAGGTAAATTGCTTAATGTGAGGGAAGCAAGCCATAAACAGATCATGGAGAACGCTGAAATTCAGAGCATCAAGCAGATTCTTGGACTTCAGCATGGAAAACAGTATGACAGTGTGAAAACTTTGAGATATGGTCATTTGATGATCATGACTGATCAAGTTTAAAACATTTAACGTCTTGTTTTGTTTTTACTTTTGGGTTTGAGATATGGTCCATTAAGTACTATAAGGTTACTCTACTATAATGGTCCATTAAGTACCATAATGACCCTAAATATGGCCTCGACCGATCTTAATATTGTTTCTTAGGTTACTCTACTATATTGACTGAATTATGCAAGTATATGGACTCTAGGTGAGATGAGAACATGTAGCACTAAAAAATTATTGTGTATCAGAGCTTTTCAGTAATTACCAATTTTGAAGTGATTGTGTACCACAGTGATTTTATTCAATCAAACCGTGACCTGAGTTTTTTAATAGGCTGTAAACACCTATTACTTTTAGTAATTAGAGTATTTCTTTTCTGACATTATTTATATTCATCATTGAAGAATGTTGGTGGACATTACGAGACATGGAACACTGGAGTCTTAGGTCCAGTCGCACTGTGTGGTCTTGACCAGGGAAAATGGGACTTGTCCTGGGCAAAATGGACTTACCAGGTTGGAGTGTTATTGATAAAATATTGCCCATTGCTGACAAACTTTTGTCTGACAGGGGCTGGTTGTATATGGTTTTGTATTATAGCAAAACAATCCCTCAGAAATATGCCTTCAAATGAGAGAAAAGGGTTATGCATCCAGAATTGTTGTGCAGAGATCAACTGAAGAGGAGAGTCTCCATGTTATTAAGTTTTGGCGAGATTTTGATAGTCAACCAGTGGGAAATGAAATGGGGACAGTGAACAAAATAGTTCCTGCAGGGGTCATTGAATCTCTGCTTTCACAAGTTCCTGGATTATCATTCTGGAGATATGGCAACAGTAATAGTCGCTGGTATACCAAAAGGTAAGGAGGGATTTTGTTCATTCTGGAAATATATCTATGTGCTGCCTTTTCAATCTCCATTTCATTTTTCTCCTTTAGGGTATGAATTTTAATGAAATGTGATGAATACATACAATTCATATAATGTGTTCTCCTGAGACTCTGTGGATGTGCACCTTTTTTCTATGCCTTTTTTAAGCTTTGAGGGATTTAAATTCTGCTTTGTCTCGATGATGCAAGGCAAGACTAGAATAAGCTTTTATAACCTATGTGTCACCACTATATATAGCTTGGACCTTCAAAATGAAAAAATTCTTGAAGTTTTGAGTAAACATGAGAAACTATAATAGTACTAAAGATGTGGGAAGGAAGTTAAAGAAGGTATAATGTAAGAGTTAAGGACTTTACTGTATTTGCAATTCATGTAGGATTCAGTATGCCAGGTGTGTATGAAGGGAATGTTTCAGTTTGCTTTATATGTGTTAGTGTCAGTCAGTTTGAGTTTGAGTGGGCTACGGATCGTAATGATGTTCATTTCAATGGTAAAAGGCAGGATCCTATGCAGATAGTTCTACAGATAAAACTGCTATGGGATGGAAGAGACCATTGCTTTTGAATTAGGATACTACTATAGTGGTTTGAATTGTGTTCCATTTTTCTCCTTTGTTTTATTCCCTTCTTCTTCAGGTTATTTTATGCCACATAGACTGTAGTTGCTTTGTATGCTACATGGACTCTTCTAAATTTGTGAAGTACATCTAGCGATACTTAGAAGGCCTTTTTTTTTTCCTGCTGCTTTTCTTATATGCTGTAACTGACCTCCCCTGATGCTGTATTCATTCTTCCTTTTTTTTTTTTGGGTTAAATCTTGAAAATCAGGTTAATCTGTGTGAGCGTGATACTGAAATGCCAAGAAAGCTGATGAGGATACTGAAGAAATTAAGGGAGGAAGATCCTGCATATTATCAGCTGTGTCACCTTGTAAGACACAGTGAACAACCAAGAGAAGGTTTCTTTCTCCTTACTATTAGGAATAGCAGTTTGATTTTGTCTTTCCAGATCCATTGCATGGGGGACAATTTATGTAGTTATGCTTAAATAATTCATTTATGTAGTTGTGTCTTAATATTTTTATTTCCTTTTTCCTTATTATTGCAATAAATCAAGGCCAAGGTTCTGATTCTGTAGTGCTTAAATGGTCTTTGTTATATATCATGAGATTCCAATCGTACATGTTTATCAAATTCAGTTTGGATTTCAAATGAAATTCTGAATTTTTTTGGGTATGATGTTGACTGTTCCGTTAAGTTTATCACATGGTGCTTCTTGCATATGAATTGTGCACTTGAAATATTAGTTTGGTAATTGTTATATTTAACAAGTACTTAAATCGATTCTAGCAATTTAGCATCTTTGTACATCTCTTATATAAACAACATCACATGGAGCCACTTGCTGACAGATTGTGAACTCGAAATGTTCTCCTGGAATTTGTTATTGGGAATTATTTTGTTTGGTTTTAGCCATTGATAATTCTTAATTGTTCTTTTATGTTAATGAGTTACTGATAGATTGTGAACTCGAAATGTTCTCCTGAAATTTGTTATTGGGAATTATTTTGTTTGGTTTTAGCCATTGATAATTCTTAATTGTTCTTTTATGTTAATGAGTTGCTGATAGATTGTGAACTTGAAATGTTCTCCTAGAATTCGTTATTGGGAATTATTTTGTTTGGTTTTAGCCATTGATAATTCTTAATTGTTCTTTTATGTTAATGAGTTGCGACAATGCTTACACTATTATGTAAATCATTGTTTTCTTTGTCAGTTCATGTTTCTGAACTTCATTATTTTGAGCAGTAGTGTGTTTTTGTACGTCCACATAATGTTGCCATTTTCATTTCTTCTCCATTCATTTCTGTTTTCACGAGTTTGGAAGTTGAGAAGTCTAAATTTTCCATGGTTGGCATTATTTCTTGTAACAATGTGTCTAATGTTTTGTACCATTGCTTCTCTTATTGTAGAATTGCTGACGAGGGCGATCCTAAATCCAGTGAAGAACTATTTACAGAGAGTGGCAATGAGAAGTCCGTTGACAACTTAATTCCCAAGTCTGAAACCGACTTCTTAGAATATGCTAACCTCATTTCTCAAAAATTGCACCAATATGAGGTATCTTTAATTCCCAAGTTAGGGCCAACCCTGAATGTGATATAATCTAACTGAAAAGTACATGATAGAATATCTCTAAGGTAAAAGATCATTTAAATTATATAGAGCATTCAAGAACCTTATTTTTTATTTTGTTTCTCTGAAAAGTACTTTTTAAATGGCAAGTTGGCAATCCAATGATGGCAACTGTCTTGGTTTACTATTTTTTTTTGTTGTTGTTGTTGTTGGTTTCCTTCCATTTTTATTTTATTTTCTTTTATTATTATTTTTTTCTAGGCTCGTTTTAGCATTGATTTTACTTTTGTTGTTGTCAATTATCATTGAAAAAATTCCTTTTAGCATTGATTTTACTTTTGTTGTCATGACTGTATTGTCAATCATGGGCCTCTGAATTAGATGGAAGACTCTATGAGGTAATTCAGTTAAAGGGGATATCAAACACCCTGTGATTACTGTATTAGTTTGTTATACTATTTGAATTAAGTGGAAAGGGAATATAATGCAACAAGACTGCGTCTTGGTTTTAACAACATTGACTTCTATGATTTATGAGTGTCTTTTGCGCTTGTGCATACTTACATCTAAGACTAGAAAGTTTTCTCTCACAAACCCTTCATATTTACAATTACTTCATATTGATTCCGGTGCTGCAATCAACCAGTAAACTAAACTGCAAATTTTTTTTTTTTCTGTTTTATTTATTTTCTATGAAGGAAAAATTAGATTGCAATTGTTGTATTGTAATTACTTGAACAAATAATTTGTGTATCCATGTGCTTTCATATTGTTTCTAATTGCAGCTATGCATATGTTAATTACAGTCGTGAAGAACTTTCTTATATTGAAGAGTTATAGTGAACAATAGGAACTGAAGGAATGAATTGAGTGGTTGCGAAGTGTTTTCATTGTAATTCAGTGAGCTCAAGAATCTCTGTGGTTCTTTCTTGAATAATGGGTTCAAGAATTCAGATCTGTTTGCTGGTTGTTTCTGTCCAAATTTTACTTGTAGCAGCGCAGACGAATAATGACTGTAAGTTCCATTCTTATGCCTAAATTGTTAATAGTTATATTATTGTTGAATGATATATGCATATGAGAGGCTCCAATATGTGTTCTTTCTTGCTTTGATTAATACAATCAAGAATACATCCCTGCTCATCAGTTAATGCATCCTCCAAAAACACAAAGTATATGCTAGTCCTGTTTATGGTTTCTTTCTAACGCCTCATTTATTGTGGGGTTGATCCCTGATAAAGGAGAAGAAACAAAAATGAAATAAAAAATTGTGTTTTATGTTGTTTCTTATAGTGAAAATTAAAATGATCTGCACTCCACTGTTGGATGTTATCTTCTCTTGGTTTCCAAATGACACAAGATTTGAGATTCAAAGTTTGAATAAATATACATTTTTACTTTTATTTTTAGCCCCAGGTCTTTCAGCAATCAAAGGAAAGCCTTACTCAAATAGGGACTGGGTCTGAATATAGGCTGAAACATGAGTTGAAGGGTCGTAGCTATGGTCTTCTCGATTCACCACTGCGAGATTTTAAATGCATGTCCTTGACTGGGTTATAAGAAGCTATTTCTGTCTGGAGTTTTCTAATTTACCTGGGAATAATTTCCACAATGTAAGGATGTGAATCCCTTCCCACCTCTGGAATACATAGTTGCATTCCTACTATGTGTTAATTGCTTTCCGAAACTAGAAATCTTAGGTCCTATTTAGCATCAAGTTTTCAGCCTGCATACTAGTTTTGGGGTCACTTGGGAGCAAGATTTAGATGTCCCAGTTCTTTAATCGAAATATCAAATGTTCTTGATTATTCAGAAGTGGTAATCCTTGAAATAATAATTCTTGGTCAAATGAAATCTGTTAAGAGACTGAGCTCTAGAAAGCTGTTTCTCTTTTTTTGTTTTTTTTTTTTGGATTTCTGACTGCTGTTGGTTTCTCACTTCTGTATTCCTGAATCCTCATGCAAAAATTCATTTGACCAAGTTGTTTAACAATTCATTTCTGGCTGCTGTTGGGATGAAATTCATTTGACCAAGTTGCGGTCACATGAATTCATTTGGAATTCATTTGACCAAGTTTTTTTGGATTTCTGGCTGCTGTTGGGATGGAATTCGGTGCAACAATTCATCACATGGTTATTTTTGCATTGCCCAAGTTGTTTAAGAAATGCCCACTGGAATTATGCACAGCACACTTGAATTATGCCACTACCAGAATTATGCACGCTTGAATTATCCCACTTGAATATTAAATTATGCAAACTTGAATTATGCCCTGTTTTTTTTTTTAGTAAGTGCGCACACAATTAAATTGTGTTGAAAATTTGTAAACTTTTAAACAGTCAAACCGATTCGTATCTATTCATCAATCCGCTCATCCGCATCCGCCGGATTGGCGGACGGATGCGGATTGATTTTCTCCAATCCGCCAATCTGGCGGACGGATGGCGGATTAGAGGTTCCGTGGCCGCAACCGATCCGCGCCCATCCCTAGCTAGTTGTCTCAATACGATGTACATGTTTATAGGATTTAATTGATTTTTGCAAAGATACGGGTTTGCAATCCAGTGTTGCTGCCACTATCATGCTTCTCTGATAAATTTTCCAATTCTGTTTCTTTATTAGGTGCCTTACATCACTACTGCTTTGATGGATGCGAAGCTTGGCACAGAAGGGCGCAAGGATCTTTTTGATTGGCTATCAAGGCAACTTAGTGGATTAAGCAATTTTCCTAATGCTGTAAATCTGAATTATGTATTGTTTCAATTTGTTATGCTAGATGGATGTGACTTGTGAATGAAAACTTAGAATAGTTGTATTGTGTCGAATGTTAATGAATTATGTATTGTGTTGAATGTTAATAATTCAGTTAATTTGAATGATGCTTTAAAATTATAAGTTTATTATGGATTGAATGAATTATTAGGAATTACAGGTGTATTGTTTTCCTGCTTTGGCGACCAATTTATTAGTCGTGACAAATAAATTATTTTTTTTCGCAAAAAATGACAATTGTCGACCAAGAGTTTTGGTCGCAAAAAATACATCTATTGCTGACCAAAACAGCTCTTGGTCGTGGAAACTCACTTTTGCCGACCAAAAGTTTTGGTCGTGAAAATTAACAAATGGCGACCAAAACCTTTTTTGGTCGTGGAATGTCACAATTGACGACCAAACTTTTTGGTCGCGAAATGTCACGTTTGGCGACCAAAATATTTTGGTCGCGGAATGTCACTATTGGCGACCAAACTTTTTGGTCGTTGAATGTGATAATTGATGACCAAACTTTTTGGTCGGGAAAATGTCACTTTTCGCGACCAAAGTGCTTTGGCGACAAAATAAATTAGTCGCGGTAATTAAATATTTAGCGACCAAAAATTTAGTCGCGAAATCCAACTTTTGCCGACCAATCACAATTTTGGTCGCGAATTACTTTTGCCGACCCTCAATTGGCGACCAAAGTAGTGACCAAAAAAATTGGTCGCGGATAACTTTTGCCGACCAAAAATTGACTTTTAGCGACCGATTTTTTTGTTGCCAAAAGTGTTAATTCTTGTAGTGACATGTTATTTATAATTTGTTATATTATTACTGTATTATTGTAATGAGTTTTATTATTAATGTCTATTACCAATGTAATGGTGAGATGTCACATGATAAATAAAAATGTCTTGTTATTATTATTATTGATAATATATTTATTAATTTATTTTTTACAATGTTCAAAAATAATTTATACTTATTGTTAGTTTTTTTAGATGAGAACTCAGAAATAAATTATATATAATTCAAGTTATAACTAATTTGAGATTGAAAAGAAAAGTTCCAAAAAGAAATTATAATTATATATAATTTTAAAATATTTTTTAAAAAATACAAAGAAAAATTAGGATTATAAAATATACTTATCAAACAACCTAATTCTATTACGAAAAAAATTAAATGAAAAATTGATTAAATTTAAATTTATAATTATTAAATATTTTTAATAAGTTATTAATTTTTTATGCAAGTTCTAACCTAATCTGGTTTTAAATAATTTTTCAGATATAAATATATCTTAATATTGATACAATCAAATATTAGACATATTTTAAAAAAGGTAAATTATATCGATAGTCCCCGCATTTTGTCTCTTGTGTCAATTTGATTTTTGTAATTTTAATTAGCTTAATTTTGACTAATAATTTTAGATTTTGTATTAATTTGGTCGAATTAATTATGCCAGTTAACGTTTTTAAAATAAAATAGTTATTGAGTTGGTTGACATCAATTTACTGAATTGAACAAATTTATAATTTTATCTAATTATAACAGATGTTACTCATGTTTATTTTTAATAAAAATAAAATTTAAAAAAAAACAAAAAAAAAAAAAACAAAACACTAGCAATTATAACAATTGGACCAAATTGAGACAAAATTACAAATTTATGATCAAAATCAAGCAAATTAAAATTGTAAGGACAAAAATAACACAACAATTAAAATATAAGGACTACTAATGTAATTTATTCTTTTAAGAATAACTACATAATTTCTTAAATAATTTTAAAATTGTTAATAAATGTACCAAACAAATATGTACATAATTCCTATTTTTGTTATAAATTTTGTAAAAAATATATTTACTAATTAACTAGCAAAAACAGTTTTTTTTTTAAATTGATAACTTCAGAGCAACAAGTTAACAAATTATTTTGAAAACCAAAAATAAATAAATAAATAAAACTTTTTAGAAAATGAGACGAGCAGAATAGATACTAGCAGCCAGTGTAGCAAATAAGTCACTCAACCTTATGCTAGCGTCACCTTACACAACCAGATCTACAAGCCTCGTAGGATCTCTACTAATTGTATGTGATGGTATGCGAACTTGTTTCCCAGTAGATAATACATGTCCAGTTTTTCATCTCTTGGAGAAAGCTACATTAAACTAACGTTATGCTATCCCCAAGGACAGCAGTATAAAGACCAGGTAAATAAACCAAACGACAGCCGTAGAGCACCTCAAACCACAAAAGTAACACTAGACAAAAAAATTACAAAGAAGAAGAGTGAGCATGTACTCTTTTTGAACTACAAAAAAAATTACACTGGACAACACATTGAGCATGTACTCAGTCATGTAGGCCTCTGTGACCACCAATAATAGTAGGAAATTTGACTTATTGAAGAATTCGCCATATTAGAAATATCTGCGGTGATTGAGAAAAATAACAAAGATGGGCTGGCCACATGTTCTAGCCATACCTTATCCTGCTCAAGGCCATGTCCTTCCCTTGCTGGAGCTCATGCAATGCTTAGCCAAACATGGTTTCAAAGTCACAATTTACTCACAAAAGGGTCATGAATGCATTGTCAGGGAAAGATAACATAGAGGATCATATACATCTGGCTTCAATCCCAGATGGGTTGGAACCCTGGGAGGATAGAAATGAAGTTGGGAAGTTAACAGAATCAATTTTCCACGTCATGCCAGGGAAGCTGGAAGAGCTCATAGAAAATATTAATGGATCAGACAGAGACAAGATTACTTGCATTGTTGCAGATGAGCTCTTGGGATGGGCCCTTGAAGTTGCAGAGAAGATGCAAATCAAGCGAGCTGCCTTTTGGTCTACGGCAGCTGCACTCTTGGCTTTTGGATTCAGGATCCCAGAGCTGCTTGATGATGGGATAATAAACAATAATGGTAAGAACTCATATACTAATTCTTGATTCTTCTTTCTGATACAGCGTACCATACTAAAACAGAGACAAATTCAACAATTAGTTACGATTACCTGTATGAATATAACACAACATAGGGGCTCAATAATTTATTATGCTGGGTGACTGAAGAAAATTTTTACAAAACTATCATGGTGAAAAAGTTTCGCAGGGAACATGAGAATGAAAGAAGCAACTCATGACATTAAAGAAATAAAAGACTACAAAATAGAAAACAAAGCATATTTTGCCACTATAGAAGGCTGGAATTTGACAAGTAATTCATGAATCAAGCATCCAAAACATGATAACTACAGAAAATTTTTGCTGTTATTAAAGGATGACAACAACAAAACAGTAACAATAAAAATAAAAACTGGAAAATTTATCATTGTGCATCTATCAGGGTAACCGCAAAAGTGATGCACAAACACTATAGCCTAAGCCTTGCAAGATTTGATTATTGGGGGAAAAAAACTTTTAAACATAAAATTTTTTAGATCGTACTATGATAAAATTGTTAGCATTTGTTCTGCATCCACAAACAATTATCCATTTTCAATAAGAAATGGTCTGCATCATGCTGCAAGGTAACCAATTTGGTTATCAATTTTTTCTACTGTTATTGCCAATGATACTTTATTTTTATAAAGTTGATTATTTATTATTGTTATCCTTTACTCTCTTTTTTTTTCTTTTTTTTTTTTTGCAGGAACACCAACAAAGAATCAGATGATAAAACTATCACCAACCATGCCCGCCATTAGCACAACACACTTTGTGTGGGCATGCATTGGGGACTTGGCCACACAGAAAACGTTTTTTGAAGTGATTGTAAAAAATAACAAGTCTGTGGCAGTGGCAGACTGGCTGATTTGCAATTCAACTTATGAGCTAGAGCCTGCAGTATTTACCTTATTTCCAAATATCATGCCTATAGGTCCACTTTTGGCAAGCAATCGACTTGGAAATTCAGCAGGCTACTTCTGGCCAAAAGACCCAACTTGCTTGGAATGGCTTGATCAATAGCCAGCCAACTCAGTCATCTATGTTGCATTTGGGAGCTTCACAGTTTTTGACCAGATCCAATTCCAAGAATTTGCTTTGGGGCTTGAACTCACCAACAAACCATTCTTATGGGTTGTGCGGCCAGATTTAACTGACGACAACAACGATGCTTACCCAAAAGGGTTCATAAAAAGAGCAGCAACTCATGTGATCACAATAATTTTTTTATAATTATACAAAAGTACCCAAAATGATATGTATAAAAAAATAATATATGATCCATATTCAGTTTTTATATAGTAAAATTCAAACTTAATCTCAACCATACATTAGTTTTCTAAATCAATTCATCACCTAAACTATCTATCGACTATTCTTTTAAGTAATATTCACCTCTTCAAAACTCATCCAAACAATACTCTAATTGAGCTCATCATCATCCTTGTTGTTGCCATGCTCACCACCTCCACTAACCACTATGCAACTCCGGTATAGTTTTTTATTTTTACAAATTTAAAAAGACAATGTTGGGGAAATAGAAAGGTTTTAAAAACCAAAATTTAGTGATAAAATTATTTTTTAGGGATCAAATGTTTTTGTTGCGAAAAGTGTCGTCATTATATTTTTAGCAACGAAAATTAGACATTAGTGATGAATTATTATCTTTTTGTGACCAAATTTTTTGTCTAAAAAAATAAATAATTTTGAGACCAAATTTTTTAGTTCCTAAAAGTCTATTTATTAGTGACATTTTCAAAATTTTGTTGCTAAAAGCCTTGTTTTTGAATTTTCGGGATGACATTTTAACGACTATCATCATGACGATAGAAATTGGTCTCTAAATGTCTTTTGTAACAAAATTTTCACTTTTAGAGACCAAAATATTTAGTCTCTAAAACTGTTATATGTTGTAGTGCTATATTCTCTTCCACAATCTACTTCTTGATTAGCCTTAGATTCCATAAATTCATGAGTATAACGTCTTAAATGCAAGGATTGAAAGATACACAAGTATACAAGAAAGATTTCTAATGTGTGCAGATTAACGCTTCGTTTGTTTTGGCATCAAATATTTTTCCATTGGAAAATAATATCTACAGTAATTTTTTCCCCAAGACTTTTTTTTTTTTTTTTTCGTATTTTTTTGCGTCTTTGAAACCAATACACTAATGGTTGTCTGGTGGTGGTGGCAGCAGCAGCGGGGGGGCGGAGGTAGAGGTGATAATGTGGTGACATTGACAGGACTTTCGTTTGGAAAATGGTTTTTTACCTTTTAAAAGTTAAAAAAATTATGTGCAAATTGGCTTCTTCTTTTTTTTTTTTTTAATAATATTTTATCACTGAACACGGACAATACTTTTATGTTTATTTTAATTTTTTTGCTGTACCAAACACTAGAAGAAAATATTTTATACCCAAACAAATGGATTAAGAATGAATCCCAAAATTATTATTTTAGTCGGTCATACGTAACCTGAAATTTTGGTTCATCTAGTAATGAAGTTTCAAACAAACTTTTCAAAGAATTGTGCTGACTTTTTAAAAGCACAACAGCATATGGCGGAGCCACTAAAGAATGAAATAAAATAGGTAGTTGTGCAATTTCAGTTATGACCTTGTGCTAAGAGCTGTTGGTTGTGCAATTTCAGGTGTTGGTTTCACAATTTCATCTGTGAAATACATTGTGTTGTTCCATTTAAGATTTGAAACTTGATAGATTATATTTCTTGAGCCCCACCACTATCTTTTAACTTCCAATTAGTAACTAGAGTCTTTTTTGTTTTTAATCGGTAAAAAAGACGAAGAAATATATTGATGTAAAATAAAGAGTACAACAGAGGTGCACGGCAACACATCCAATAAAAAGCCAAGGAGAGCTGCAAGCAAATCTTGAAAATCATAGACTACCAGCAGAACAAAAGCAGCACCTAGACCAAGGAAAAAGAAAGAAAAGGTTGGCAAGAAATCAACCACAATAACCTAATTTAGTACAAACTACTACATAGCATGGCTTAGATAATGCACATATTGGTTTTCCACATGAATTTGCAACATTTAGTCATGTGCATTTCGAAAGAAGCTTTTATTTGATATTGACATGTTTCTACCACTTGAATTTCATTAATTACACTGCAAATAATACTAGTAAAGGATTCATAGGATTTGTATATTGAAATTCCAGTGGTATGGGTAATCTTGTTAGTTTGAAGATACTATCTATCAGAAATTTCTGTCTCACAGATTAGATACCATCTTCAACCTTTAATATCTCTTCTTTATAAGTGTTCAATGATGGAGGAAAAAATATATTTGATACAATGGTACTCAGCCAGTGGATGATATGTGCTACAATGGCTGCTAGTATCTATGTTGCTTGTCTCATTTTCTGTATAAAGTTTATTTTTTTTTTAAAAAAAAGTTTGATTTTTTTTAAAAATAATTTGTTTAATAAAAATGATTTTTGTTATAAAACTAGTAACAGGAACGACATTCTCACAGTTCTCTTATTGCATTAACTGTCATGTCTAACGTATAGTAAGGTCGAAAAATCTAGTTGTGGTGGCACCAACCTAAATGTATGTCGTCCAACCTGACCTCAGAGTCTTTCTTCCCGAGCTATTTGATTCTTTGGGTGCTTTCGTCTCTTCAATTTGATCATGTTCTTGCCGGTTGACACACCAACCAAGATGTATGCTGTCCAACCTAAGCTCAGACTATTTCTTCCCAACCTATTTGACTCTTTGGGTACTTTTGGTTATTCAATTAGATCATGTTCTTTCTGGTGAGCACTTCAGCTTGTCAGTCTGGTCTGCTTCTTGCTTGGTTGCTTTATTGGTATAGAGTATAATCTTCTTAATAAAAGGCATGTAATAACTTTCAAAACGTACCCGAAAGGGCAGGAGGCCTTGGGAGCATGGAAGCACAATAAGAGAGGAAGAGCATAGCATAGCTGTTTGGGAGAGATATTACGAAGTCCAGTTTTAGTGACATACAATTAATAAATTCAAGACACAAACCAAGAAATAAAATCAAGCATGTTTGCAGCCTAAACAAACTTGTCTATGCCTTCAACCATTTAATAAAATTGTTAAAGTTATTGTGAGAACAGCCACCTTCTTTAACACTTTTTGCAGCCACTTCCTTTAGATCCAAAGCCCTTGCTTTGATTGTCTTGTCGCTGTGCAGTTGCTCCACTTTTTCCTTAATTTCTTCTTTTTTGATGATCCCACTTTCATTGCGGTTAAACCCCAATCCAACTTTCCACACATCACAAATGTAACTCTGGTTAAGAAACTGGTCAGCATAGGAAAGGGATTCCATTGCTTAGGCCTTCCATGGTAGAGTTCCAGCCACAATGGCTTAGAAAGCAAGCAACAGAAGGATGACCCAGGACCTTCTGCTGAGGTGCCCAACCTACCAATCGCCCACGAGTTGTTACTCTTTCTTTGAATCCTTCTGGGTAAGCATCGTTGTTCTTATATCTGGTCTCACAACCCATAAGAATGGCCTGTTAGTGAGTTCAAGCCCCAAAGCCAATTCTTGGAACTGGATCTCACGAAAAACGGTAAGGCTCCCAAATGCAGCATAGATGATCGAGTTTGCTGACTGTTGATCAAGCCATTCCAAGCAAGTTGAGTCTTCTGGCCAGAAGTAGCCTGCTGAATTTCCTAGCTGATTGCTTGCCAAAAGTGGACCTATAGGCATGATATTTGGAAATAGGGCAAATACTGCAGGTCCCAGCTCATAAGTCGAATTGCAAATCAGCCAGTTTGCCATCTGCACAGACTTGTTATTTCTTACAGTAGCTTCAAAAATAATTTCTTGTGTGGTCAAGTCTCCCATGCATGCCCACAAAAAGTGTGTTGTGCTAATGGCAGGCATGGTTGGTGATAGTTGAATCATCTGATTACTCGTAGGTGTTCCTGTGAAAAAAATAAATAAAGAAAAAAAAAAGAAAAAGAAAAAAAGAGGATAATAATAAATTAATAACTTTTTAAAAATAAAGTGATGTCTACAATAACAATAGAAAAAAGGATTACCAAATTGGTTACCTTACATCATGATGCGGACCGTTACTTTTTGAAAAGGGATAAATTTTTTGTTGATGCAGAACGAATCCTCCTAACAATTTTATCATAGTAAGATCTATGTTTGTTTATGTTTGGACACAGAGAATAAACGTCCCCCCCCCCCCCCCCCCCCCCATCACAATGTTGAACCTTGCAAGCTCATGCTGTTTGTGCATACCTTTGCGGTTACCTTGATAGATGCGCAATGATGGCCAAAAGCAGCTTACTAGGCGAAGAGCTCATCAAGTTAAGAGGGCCAGCAATACTAAATGAAGGTGAACCCTTGACCTATTTCTATGTTGTTAAGCACATCGACTGGAGCTCTATCAAGTCCAATCTTGGACGGTGCCCTTTCGCTCCCTTCCCCTGAGGATAAAATCCAAGTGGCAAGTGCATGCAGACCTTTTCATGTAAGTCACCATGAAGAAAAAAATTCTTAACATCTAACTGATGGAGAGTCCAATGGCGAATAGCAGCAATCGAGAGGACTTGTAAGGAGTTGGTCTTGGCAACTAGGGCAAATGTGTTAGAATAATCAACACTTGCAACTTGAGTAATGCCAGATGCAATGTTGTTAGATGTGGGGGACACCAGAGATATGAATGATATCGATTCCTTAGTTTCCTTTCATCCAATCTGCCACTTATTGGTCGTTCATTCAAGGGGTCACCTGGAAACAAAACTGTTGCGCTAAGCTAACTGTTGCTTTCTTCGATCGTCTTTATCTATAATTTTCTCCTAAACAGTAAACATTCTGAATTCAGATTTTGGGGAAGCCATAATCTAGCTATTGCATCTCCTTTGACTCGGCAAAAGCTTAAAGTACACTATCTCTTTATTGAAGCCATAATTCAGATTTTTAGGTTCAAAGTAAGCTATCTCTTTATTGAAATACTGACCTAATTGGGAGCTTTTCAGTCAAGGTCGTCGGATTGAGAGGTCATTTTGCTAGGATTCAGACCATTCCTATGGGGGAAAAGCAAGAGTGATCCTTATATTGATGAATAGTATTAAGGAAGAGTGCAGGGCTTTTAGGCTTTACTGATAAAATATATAGGGATTCTCTCGCTTGTTTGAGATCATATGAGGCTTTCTTCAATCAGCAAACAAGGGATGGATCAGTAGTCTGATAGGGCTTTAACAAGTGATAGGGACTCTAGCGGTAAGATAGGGTAACTGAGTGAATCAGTGGATCACACACTAGACAGGGGCAAGGGCATGCTTGACTATTTAGAAAGTAGACAAATGTTGAAAGAATGAAGTTTGGGGACAATGGTAAATGTGAGAAACGGGACCTCCAAAACTACTGCCCTACTAAATAAGTTTGCAAGTAAGGGACATGCCAAACACCTACCTTCCAGTTTTTACTTTTATTATTTGTTATTGATGCTGTTTTGTTGATCATCCTCTAATAGCCATCCTTCAAACTTATTGAACCCTTTTGAAGTAGAGCTTAGTTATCATGTTTAGGATGCTTCATTTATGAATTACTTGTAAGCTTCCAGGCTGAACATTGTTCTATAGTGACAATATGCTTTGTTTGATTATTTCTAGTCTTTTATTCCTCGAACTTCATGAGTTGCTTGTTTCCCCTCATGTTCATCTTCAAGCTTATTCACCGTGATAATTTTCCAAAATGTTTCTCTAGTCACCCAGCATAATAAATTCTTGAGCCCCCATGATGTGTTATATATCCATACAGGTAATCATAACTAATTGTTAAATTTGTCTCCGTTTTAATATGTTATGCTGTATCCAAAGAATCAAGAGTTAGTAGATGAGTTGTTACCATCATTTTTTATTATCCCATCATCAAGCAGCTGTGGGATGCGGAATCCCACAGCCAAGGTTGCAGCTGCCGCAGGCCAAAAGGCAGCTCGCTTGATTTGCATCTTTTCTGCAACTTCCAGGGCCCATCCCAAGAACTCATCTGCGATAATGCAAGTGATCTTGTCATTGTCTGATCCATTAATCTTTTGTATGAGCTCTTCCAGCTTTAGAGGCATGACCCGCAAGTTCGCTTGTGTTAACTTCCCCATATCATTTCTATCCTCCCAGGGTTCCAACCCATCCGGGATTGAAACCAGATGTATATGATCCTCTATAATATTGTCTTTCCCTGCCGATGCGTTGATGACTCTTTCTTGAGTAAACTCAGTGTTCACTAACGTGACTTTGAAACCATGTCTGACTAAGCATTGCATGATCTCCAGCATGGGAAGGACATGGCCTTGAGCTAGGAGCAGGTATAGCTAAAACATGTGGTTTGCCCATCTTTGTTATTTTTCTCAATCACTGCAGATATTTCTATTATGGCAAATACATCCAGAGCTCAATTTTCCTAATATTAATGGTAGTCACAGAGGTCCGCACGGCTGAGGATATGCTCAAAGTGTGGTCCATATGTTTTAGTTACGGGTCCAAGTTGGGAGTTAATCAACTATTCTTTGCAATTATTTTTCCTTGTCTAGTCTTACTTTTGTCCTTTGAGTTGCTTTACAGCTGGTGTTTGGTTTATCGGGGCTTTTCCCAATATAAGCCTTTTTTACATTGTATTTCCAAAACTAGGCAAACTTCTGACGGAATTCCAAAACTAAGCTAAAGCGCCATTACTATTCGCGCTTTTACTGTTAGGAGCGCAAAAGTAGATGAACAGGAAAATCGCTATTACAAATAGCGACTTTGATTAAGAAATCGCTGTTACAGATAGCGCTTCTAGGGTTAATTTTTTTCCCAAGGAAAACGCTGTTAAGAACAGCGCTTTTTACACAAAACTGTTTTGCCAGAAAAAGCTATTTCTAATAGCGATTTTACACAAAAATTTTTTGCCAGAAAAACGCTATTGCTAATAGCGAGTTCACTTAAATGAAAACGCTTTTTCAATCAGCGTTTTTAATGTCCATATATACGAAGCCCCCCCCTCATTTGCATACGTTTTTCAGACTTAGGTTTTTCAGGTCTTGCTCTCTCCATCTCGCTCTCAGCTCACTCTCCATCTCTCAGCCTCTCCATCTCTCACCCTCCTCCATCTCAACTCTCATCTCAGCTCGCTCTCGCTCTCTGCTCTCGGTCTCTGCTCTCTACTCTCTGCTCTCGATCTCTGCTCTCACTCTCTGTCTCTGCTCTCTCTCTCTCTCCGTGGTATGACATTAACCCTAATTTGATGTATTTATTTTTTGTGTTTGTAAATGTGTTGTATTTTTCTGTCAATGTTAGGGTTTTTATCATTGTGGTTATGAAATTAGGGTTTGGAATTTTTTGAAATCAGAAATCAGGGTTTGGAAATCAGAAATGCGAATGGTTTTGAATTTGTGGAATTTTTTTGCTTTTGAATTTTTGGATGTTGCTTGTGAATTGAATATGGTTATGAATGTTTATGCTTTGTCAGTGTGGTTGTGGTGATAAAATTAGGGTTCGATATCAGATTGTTCACATTATTAGGATTGTTCAAATTAGGATGTCATTTTAGGGTTCACATTATTAAGGGTTCTAATGCTTTTGAATTTTTATGCTTTTGAATCATAAATCGGGTTTTGAATTTTTTTAATTTTTTGAATTTTTTAAATAAATCATAAATATGAGAATTGAGAATTGAGAATTGAGAATTGAGAATTGAGAATTGAAATTTGGAATGATGAAATTCGTAAATCATCAATTCATATAATTGATAATTGTTAATGTCATATTATGAAATTCATATAATTGAGAATTGAGAATTGAGAATTGAAATGACGAAATGTTTATATTTTTAAATTTGAAATCAGGAATTGGAATTTTGAAATTATGCTTGTGAATTAAAATGTCTATATTTTGAATATTGAATAAACCAACGTACATTTGTTGAATTGGAAATTGTTTTTTTTTTGCTTGTGAAGAGGAATTAAAAGGAAATTAGGGTTTTAAAAGTAATTTTTTTTAATTAAGAATTGCGATTAAAAAATCCGAAATTCATATAATTGATAATTGTTAATGTCATATTATGAAATTCATGTATTTGAGAATTGTTGATTTGAAATTATGAAATGTCTATATTTTGAAATTTGAAATCAGAAAATGGAATTTTGAAATGATGCTTGTGAGTTTTTTTTTTTTTTTTTGCTTGTTAACAGGAATTAAAAGGAAATTAGGGTTTCAAATTATGGTTTTAAAAGTAATTTTGTTTAATTAAGAATAAAATTAGTAAAAATTGTAATTCATATAATTCGTAATTGTTAATGTCATATTACGAAATTCATGTAATTGAGAATTGTTGAATTGGAATTATGAAATGTCTATATTTTGAAATTTGAAATCAGAAATTGGAATTTTGAAATTATGCTTGTGAATCAAAATGTCTACATTTTTTGAATCAAATTATGGTTCAGAAATTGTTAATGTCTAATTTCTACAAAATATAATTATTAAACAAAAAAAATATTTAATTTTGAATGTATTTGATTAAAAAAATATTTAATTTTCTCTCCATGAAAAGATCATGTTCTCTCAAACAAAAGATCATGTTCTCTGAAATATTTAATTGTGACTCTATTTTATTAAAAAGAAATATTTTTATTGGTTTCTCAAAATATTTAAATTTGACTCTATTTGATTTTTAAAAAAAAAATTTGGTTTAATTTTGTTTGGTTTATTTCACTATATTTGGGGTCAGGCAGCCAAAATATGATTAAAAAATTTAATGAGTTGAATTTGTAATACATATAATAGTATTCTAGTACAAATTAAAATTTTCTCAGAAAACTGAAGAAAATTTGAAAAAGTTTTTGAAATGGGTATTGAACGAACTGACTTATCGCCTTTTTCGCTTTGTGATTGTCCACTACCATTGAAAAGGAAAATCTAAACATTATGTTTTAATAATGTTTATTCATGTTTGTATAATTAGAAGTCATTATTAGAGTAGTTACAATATATGCATGAAAAGAGTAATAAATTATTTTAATTAATAGTCCATAGCAATTTCGTACGTAAGAAGGGAAAAAAAAAATTGGCACTTTGATGGGTAAGCATGTGTTTTGTAATACCAAATAATTGGTACGGATGGCCCGATAGATTCACATGGATAACTATCCAAAATGTAGTCCATACATTTAACCACCAACTTCAATTTAATTATCTCTAATTTTTTGCCATTATAAATTATCTCTGTAATTATTTTTTTGTTTTTGTATGTGTAAGAAAAAAAAGGAGTAAATAAATTTAATTTTTTTCTTACTTTTCAGAACGATCCAAAATCAGTTTTTTGTTTTAATTTTATAAGAAAGCCTCTGTGCCCTCTACAAAATGGACGAGGGTTACTAGTTCACATAGGAAATAACTTTGTCATTAAGGTCCGTAATGGCACAAGTTGGAGCAAATCAAATTAACTTATATTTTCCATAAATCTGAACAATTACATCACCAGGTTAAAAAAATCTCTTTCAATGTTTGCACCCTGTATTTTATATTGTCCAAATCAATCGCGTCACCCTCTACTAAATATCTCTCAACCTATTTTATTTTTCGCCACTAATTCGAAAGAATTAAGACAAAAAGTATACTTCTTGTTATGTGTTTTTTAGATTAAGACAATAGAGCAATGACAACAAAGAACATTCACGTTGAAAAGATAAGAGTTTTCACATAGGAAGTAAATGAGACACAATCTATAACTCCACATATAGATGAAATCTCAGCTGTTCTGTTATACGAATAAAAATAAGTGAAAAAAATGAGAAAATAAACAGTAATAATCAAGTTGAGACACAAATATATAGTTGACAAAATACAAATTGAATTAATGTTTCACCTCTACAGTTCCTTCAACCCTGGAAAATATAAATTGATAAAAAATTAGAGGGTTGCTTTTATTTGTGGCTTTTGCAAATTTTAATGTTTATTTTACAAGTACAATTCGATATATGTATATTGTTGATATTTTAATATTTATTGTTTCATTGAAGCAAGTATATGGCAACTGTTCCAATTATCTTTTACTGGGGGGGAAACATAATTCGGGATCCCGATGAAGGTGTGTCATATGATGCTGAGCCGAAAGGGATATATAGGGTGCAACTTGGCACCACACTTGGCAATTTGGAGGAGATGTTTATGTCCAAGGTCGCAAGTTACGGGGAAACAGTTCGATTGATCTTCAAATGTAGATATCCTTATCGCCAGTGGCAAGCAACCAGCAAATACAAAATATTACTGATAAATGACGATGAGGCGTTGAACACCGTTTTAAGTATCGGTGGAAATTTCGAACCACCAAATTGTTTGGAAGTGTACATTCAGAAAGAGATTGTACAGAATCTTCCGAATATAACACAGATGGATTCGCATCCGTTCACTACATTGCTGACACATGGGGTTGACACGACAGCATTTCAGTCTCCTATGTATGAATCAAATGAATGTTATGCAGCTGGCTACACACAACAGACATTTCATGGCCATGGTGGAGAATCAAGTTCACATGGTGGATACGAGACTGAATTTCACAATAACACCCAAGATGTGCCCACCTATAGCCATCATACGACTCCAGTTGAAGTTGCTGGTAATATGGCTGAAATGGTTAATTTTGTGCAGTTTGCTGACAGTGACATGTACGGTCCTGATGTCGCCCTAGACAATGATGAGAATGAAATGTGTGATGAAGAAAATTTATTGGGCGGATCAGATGATGATGATGATGAAGAAGATGATGTCGACGCTCCCGTTGATATTCAGAATGCCCCCATTCCACCTAGACCTGAAATCCCTTTCTTTGAAAACATTCACATGGGTGGTCATTTTGACATTAGTAACCACGATGTCGTTCCCCGTAACCGAATCTGGAATGCTGAAAATCCAGAGTTGGACAAAGGGATGGTTTTCGTTGATAAGAAGCAACTCATACATGCTGTGAAATTGTACCATGCAACAAATAATCGAGAGTATAAAGTCGTAACCTCCAAGCTAGACGTTTGGGTGTGTGCTTGCAAGCACGACTGTAGATGGTGGTTGCATGCATCTCTTAGTAAGAGACATGGGCTTTTTGAAATAAAGCAGTATAGGGGTCCTCACCATTGTTTATACCCACGAACGAACAGGGACCACACAAATATTAGCTCCAATTACATTGCTTCTCATCTTTTGGGACAAGTTGCAGTGAGTATACAAAATAAATGTTTACATTTATATACACATTGTTTATTTAAAGTGTTCACACCAAAATTGTGTCTTTAAAGTGTTCACACCAAAATAATCTGACTCATAGGTATTGTTGTATGCAGAACGAACCTGATATGCCCATTAAGAATGTCATCGAAGACATAAAAAAGTCCATGAACTATACTATACATTACAAGAAGGCGTGGCATGCAAGGGCAAAGGCAATTAGAATGGTATTCGGAGATTGGGATGAATCATATATGATGTTACCTAAATTCATGTATGCATTACAAACATCTAATCCTGGCACCATCGTGCAATGGAAGCATAGATATACCGGAAATACAACCATTATGCCCGCCTTCCACTTTGTTTTTTGGTCTTTCAAACCCGTCATTGATGGATTCAGACATTGTAGGCCTGTTATAACCATAGATGGTACATTCTTATACGAGAAATACACTGGTGTGTTGCTTGTAGCAACGATTGTCACCGCCAATGGCAAAGTACTACCGCTTGCATTTGCTGTTGTCGACAAGGAGAGTTTGGAGTCTTGGTCGTTCTTCATTTCAAATATCAAGGAACATATTGTCATGGACCGACAGGGAGTGACTTTGATATTCGATCGAGCTGGGAGTATTTTAGCTGCTGTGAGGCGGCATTGGTTGAATCCCTCGCTCCAATTTGTTGGATATCATCGGCACTGCCTTCGACATGTTTGTAGTAACTTTAACACTACGTTCAGAAATAAGGAGCTGAAACAACTTCTATGGAAAGCAGGAAGTGCTCATCAACGACGAAAGTGTAATGGTTACTTACAACAAATACAGGCTATTGACCAAGAAGCCATCACTTGGGTTTACAAGATGAATCCTGAGGAGTGGGCCCTTTCGTATGACGGTGGACATCGGTGGGGGGTATTGACTAGCAATGATGCAGAGTGCTTCAATAGCGTCTTGAAAGGTGCAATGAACTTACCTATCTCAGCTATGGTTGAATTTACATTTCGGCGGCTTGTAAAATATTTTGACGAGATGGGAGCCCAAGCTGAACTAGATGTACGAAATGAGTTCCAATACCCTAGAGAGATGCAAAAAACTATTGAGGATGGCATCACAAGGGCAAATACTTTCAAGTTGATATCATATGACAGGTTAGTTTGTAATATAAATTAAATTATTGTTATTATGTTGTCAATTTAACTACACCTAAAAACATGAACTTCATTAGTTTCTATTACAATTTTTTTATAGGCCACGCCGCGTGTTTGAGGTGCAAACATCTTTTCGCCATGGACGAGGTCGCAATACACAAATTGTGCGGATGAATCAACCCACGTGCAGTTATGGGAAATATGAGATACGACACTATCCATGTTCTCATATGCTTGCTGTAATGTCTGAATGCGGTGACAATCCATTCGAGTACGTTGATCTAGTATATAGGCTTCCTGTATACATGAGGGTTTGGGAAACTAAATTCAATCCAATACCACATCAAGATTATTGGGCTGATCCGCAGTGGACTTTAATGCCTAATGTACTGCGTCTGCAACAAGTGAAACGGGGTCATGCATCTATGTCTCGTATTCCGAATGAGATGGACATATCAGATAGGCATTTGACCGCTCGTTGCAGTGAGTGCCAGCAGACAGGTCATGACAGGCGAACATGTCCGGCGCGACTTGGTCGATGAAGACTATGTAATACTTACATATTGTAATAGATCTTTTTGTAATTCTTTATTTGTAATAGATCATTTTCTTTTCTTTTGTAATTCATTATTTGTAAACGGGGTCATACATTTAATAGAACATTTTTTATTTGTAATAGATCATTTCTATTGTTTAATTCTTTATATATTGTAATTGTTTTATTTGCTTGACAAAATTTACAACTATCATAGTTTTTATTCTCTACTTCATTGAAAATGTTTATTACAGAATTTTATTTAAAATCACATAGTTCTTCTTTCATTTTAAGATTTTAATATTTCGACTGATTCAAGCATTTTGTACATTTAGAATTTATGAATTACATGTACGTAATTTACAAATTTTATACTTTATTGCAAAACAAAAATTACAAAATCAATAATGAAGTTGTCGAATATGCCATAAATGTAACGAATTTTGTCAAATATGTCAAAATCAATAATGAGGTTATGTCAAATATGCCAAAATCAATAATGAAGTTTTGAAAAAAAAATGATCATTCCATTTTGTTTGTAAATATTGACATACAAAAACTATCCACATGTTATTGGTCATTATTAAGCTTATGTAACTGAGATCGTAAAATGACTTTGTAAAAGATTTTTATATTAGTCCGAAGCATAGATAACGATAGGTTATGTTGAATTGCTTATCATATTTAATGGCACATAATATGCAAAATTCTGATTTTAGTTAATTGCTTCCATGTTAATGGCACACAAATTTATACTTTTAAAATAATCAACCACATTTATTTTCCAAGTCGTCATGTACATAATAATTTGAGCTTAATTGATATAGTTAAATTACATGCTCACCAATACAGTTTTTCAAAATGTATTTGTTTTTCAACTGTACAGGCTTCATGGCACATCTACCTGATGAGGTCCCCATTTTGAGTCATCCACATCGGGCTGACAGTATATGGGAGGACCCGGTATGTAATAACGTTTGTTGGACTTTACGCGTACAATGAAAATACACTGCATTTTGTTTTTGATTTCCTTGATAATGCTATAATTTAAAATACTCATTCTGTTATGCAGGACCAGTCACGCACCGTGGTGGCATACCGACGGGGAGATTCCGGCCTGTGGGATCGTCCATTGGACCATAGAGTCTTGCAGTGTCTACTACGCGCGGGATTCTATGGTGTATATCGTATAGGCCATATCAGACTGGACCACCCACTCATTACTGCTCTCGTCGAGAGATGGCGCACAGAGACTCATACATTTCATTTCCCGACCGGTGAGGCCACCGTCACATTGCAGGACGTATCTGTCCTATACAGTCTACGGATTGATGGGCGAGCAGTTACTGGACTTGACCCATCATTAACGATGGAGCAGTGGATAGCGCTATGTGCTGAGCTATTGGGAGTAACACCTACACCTGCAGACTTACAGGCAGGTAGAGTGAGGGTGAGGTGGCTGTCGGAGCATTTTCAGGGCGATTTTCCAGATCATGCTGCAGATGAGTTAGTACAGCAGCATGCGCGAGCATATATTCTGTGGCTTATTGGGGGGGTACTTCTCCCTGATAAGTCACAGAATCTGCTCAAGCTGATGTATTTGCCACTGTTGAGAGACATTGACGTCATCGGCCAGTACAGCTGGGGTGCCGCGGCTTTGGCATGCTTGTATAAGATGTTATGTCGAGCCACTCAGGTGGGTGTGACTCAGATCGGAGGACCCCTTGTCTTGCTACAGGTTAGTAAGAATTTTATTACATGTCAATTCATATTGTATGGCATATATCAGTATTGTAATTGCGTTCAAACTATTGCAGATTTGGGCGTGGGAGAGATTGATTCGCATTACCCCGTCTAGGCGGCAACTAGTTGCTCCTGGTGAGGTTCCCATCGGGCAGGGAGACATGCAGATGCCGGCCGGACCTCGAGGTAGCCGGTGGAGGGTTGACATGAGCCACGAGGTCGTATCGACCCACGTAGTGGTCGTGTATAGAGACCAGCTTGACCGGATGATAGACGGCGAGGTATCAAATTTAAATACCTAAATTTTAATTGTCATATGGACTGTATATGTTTATGAGCGATTTTTAATAGACTTGTCGTTATTGTAGTTTATCTGGCAGCCTTATGCTGATGTCCTCCAGACGCTCCCAGACTACTGCCGCCTAGGTGAGGATATATGGATGGCGAGAGTACCACTCATTTGTTTTGACGTGGTTGAGTGGCATCTCCCTGATCGTGTCCTCCGACAGTTTGGTCGGGTCCAGGCCGTGCCGGATCGGTGTGACACCGAGTGGCGGTTGCATGCGACGGATAGACGTGGCCGAGCCAGCACTGACTGGAGTCAGCATCATATGCGATACATACAGTTGTGGGATGCCCGTCGCGACACTATTGTACAGGCTGACTGGAGTGATGGGGTCCTCCCCTCTCCCGACCCTTACATGTTGTGGTATCGGCGACATACACACCTACTTGTCGGTAATCCGAGCCACCTGTCCGAGGCCAGATATCAGGGAGTTGGGCCTTCTCTCGAGGCATTGGTGAGTATCGTACTATATCTCCGATAATTGTTAATATCATAATTGATTATTTTCAGTCAACTATAGCCTAATATATCTGATTTTTTTTCCAGGTGGTTCGAGCTGGGAGGTCATATCACTTGGCTGAGGACGCCATTTTCAGACGTGATGGACAGCTTGGTCTGCAGGCCCTTGTAGAGATCAGAGAGTTATTGTACGAGGGGATCCAGCATGCCCATCGGGTAGATCGTCTGCATTTTGGGGACTACGGTGTACACAGTGCAGCAGCTGCTCCAGACACATCAGTCCCGTCCACGTTAGTGCCTCCCAATTCAGCGCCAGCCACAGCAGGTCCTTCGACTTCAGTCACCCCACCACATGATACCCCATACATTTCTCCATATTCCCCACACGTACATCTTACCCAGCATGCTGACCCTGACCCTGATTGGTCATCGCCCCGCTTCATGCATGATGTTATTACCCCACCCACCCAGTTACAGCCTACTTTTCTGGGGAGTACTTCGACCGCGCCCCGGTTCATGCATGATGTTGCTACCCCACCCACCCAGTTACCACCTGCTTTTATGGGGACTACTTCGACCGCGCCCAGGAGTACACATGATGCAGTTCTCACTGACATCTCCCACATTGATGATGAGGCCCATATTGAGCCCCCCCAGAGCGCGAGGGAGAGGTTATGGTCGTGGGGGACGTCGCGGCCGAGGTCGGGGTGCGGGCAGAGGTAGAGGTCGGGGTCCAACTGCAGATCATGATACAGTTGCACCAGATGAGGAAGTGACAGTTTCACAGCTCACAGCAGTATCTGATCTACAGGCACAGGCAGGATCAGGGGCATCAGATGCAGGAGAGGGGGGGTCACACTCACACTCACAGGCTCCACAGGCAGTCAGTGGAGGGCCGCATGCAGGGGAGAGAGTGCCAGATATTCAGTGAGTCTACCGTAGGAGACCGAGGAGGGAGATCCACGGTCGGGGTTGTGGGACTGGGGGCAGGTTAGGGCATTAGCGGTTGCGATATGGACTATATAGGTTTTTTTTTTTCTTTTTTTTGTTTGTATGTGTCAAACTTGTACAGCTGATGTAAGTGTCATACTTATTTATTCGCAATTATAATTTCACAATTTTTTATTCTTATTTATATTGATGAATCACACAAATCTGTTTCACATCTCTACCCCTCTCTCATTATCCGTAATTTAGGAGAACATAAATTACAAACGCGTTTGGTTTGAACAAAACGTGTAAAGAAGCTATAAAAAATATGTTTGTTCAAGGCTAAAAATAATTGAAATATCTCGCTTCATTGATAAGTCATGGATAAGCATTACAAATTGCATGCATTACAGAAATGCCCTGGGCATTCATCCAAACAATTTCATTCATTATCATCATCATCTGACATCTCAATATCAGATTCATACATAACATCCATGCTCCAGGCGTAGTACTGGTGTGCATCATCCATTAACCCATCTTCGGCACGCTCATTTGCGGTCTTCATTAGTCCGGACCTTTGCAAACGTTGGGTCATGCGATTAACCTCGCCGCGGATACGATGCAATGCCCTTTGCAACAACTGTGGAGTGTCAGTTGGCATACGCATGGCTAACCGGCGAGGAAATTTAAGATTAACTTCACGGCATAGCTCAACGAGAACGTTTGCTCGAGTTTTGCGAAATTCCCACTCAGCTCTCATGGTATTGACGGTGGCACGTGAGTAACGCAAATTTGGATTTAATGGGTATTGAAATTCATCTCCATCTGCAACCCAATAGTGACCCATTGCTGAATATAGATCAACCACCGTATATGTCATGATGATATCGCTAGAAATAGCTGTAAAACTTTTGTTGTGGTATGCTATGATATTTATACCATATATACACATGGTAGCTGTATGTATGCAATTTCCTGTTCGATCACATGCATGCCACTGACCTTATCCAGTGCATTCGGCTGTCAGGACTCGACTTTGTGTAGTCATGAACGAATCAACGGCCTGTAGCATCGGCTATTGTGCCGCAGATGCAGTGATGCCTATGACTTTGTGCATAATTCCAATGGGCACAGTAGGTAGGAGGTATGTGACTTTGTGCAGCGATGCAGGGATGCATATGACTTTGTGCAGTGATACAGTGATGCGTGTGACTTTGTGCATCACTGCATCACTGCATATGACTTTGTGCAGTGATGCAATGCTGCATGTCACTTTATGCAGTGATGCAGTAATGCATGTGACTTTCTGACTTTGCCATGCTTGTATACATTGTGACTTTTTTCTTGACATTACGTGATGCATGTGACTTCTGCAGTGCAACTTACATGCTTTGTTTTTTCCGCACATTTCAGAATTCATCTAAGTCACATTATTACGACTGTGAAAAGAAGCAGAAAATGCTATTATGTTAGTAAAAAAATATGATGGACGGTTGTGTAATGACAATAAAAATCGGATGACTGTGAAGTTCATTAACTGAAAATAAGATAAAATATAGGCACCAAAGTTCCAATCGTGTTTACCTACCAGGTGACCATTTTTTTATGTTGGTGAGAAAAACAATTATGAACAATATTACTTTAATATAAAGAAAATTTCATTTTTCGATTTCATTTATAATTTCTCGAAAACATCTATACGTACTAAAATCGTCAATTCCAAGTGACTACTTATTGTATTACAAAAGTAAGCATGACAAAATAGTTTCATGTCGCGATGCGACAACTCACTGCATTTTGTATTGTGATTCTATGGCCTACAATTATGATTTTATCTTACAACCACGTCCGTGACTACATCACAGGTACATAAAGTCACGGGTAATCAAAATTACATGAAATGAATAACATCAAATAATATCACGTGTATCACTTATTCCATAGTGCCCTAGCACCACTATGATGTCTATAAATACCCCAGTATGATGTTTGTTGAAGTCATAACAATAGTAATATATATACAATTACTATTATTATTTTTTTTTTAATTTTATTAACAATGTCTTCAAGAGGTGCAGGAAGTTCACGCCGGCAAATAAATCCGAAAGTGTGGCTGCTACCTCCATTTATGTATGACTACAAGAGCGAAAAGTACTCGAGTCCGAAGGATTATTATGCTGGTATCCGAGCAGAATGGGCGTTCAGGGTAACGGAGCAAGAAGGATTGTATAATGATCTACGTAACTTTGGGGCACCGGTACCTCATCGTCGTTCATTGACCATGGCTAGACGAAATGTGAGTGACTATGAAAAAGCAGTTAGCAGAATTAAGAAGGAGAACAATAGGATGTTGATGCGGAGATGTCGACATTTCATGCTTCAGCTAGCCACTGAAATGGCAGAAGCAAGCAACAGAGATTTGACAATGGTTGAGCGAAATAATGTCTTAAACAATGAAAAATATCTCTCTGACTACTACATGTCAGATGAGGAATAAGAAATCAAACACCGTTATCTTTCATATGTTCGTTACTGGAGTGTAAGACAATGTTGTTGTTGGTCTAACGTACGGATGTATTTCAAGTATTTTTGTTATGAACCTGAAGTTTATGAAATAACTATATTTATAAGTACACATTTATGAGTTCATGACTTTCTTTATTGAATTACAATTTGTTAATGAATGTTCTGGATTAATGAGTGGATTAATGTATGTTCAATTATGTGAATACTTAAAACACATAACATAGATCAGGCAACTCGGAGAAAAGGTTCCCTTAACTGGGGCTGCTGAAATAGGGATGAAATTACAACGAATTTCAATCTCCATCGGGAAAGAAGAAAGAGTCACCTTTCAATTCTTGAAAGTCCAGTAAAAATGATGACTTCGGTAATGAATGAGGGGTTGACAAAAAACTAAACTCGGTGAATCGAACTACCGCCTTCAACAACACATAAAACATAACAGGTAGGTCGGTGAATAGCTTCCCAAATGACAAGAACAATTCAAATAGTCATACTTTTCAATGAAATACAAATAGCGGGTCGTAAGCTTCATAAGCTTCATTTTTTCACACATTGAGTAGTCAAATCGTGGAGAGACTTGTCAGTATATGCAGATAGATTGTGAAGTCATGTGACCTGGTGCACAGTCTTTGGTTTTATTGATTTGTTTATTACAGTGAGAACTCATCTCTTATTTACATATGTGGGATTCTCAACTCAGAAAGTCACATGGCAACAGTGAATTCACTGATTTACCTTACTGTCAGCATGCTTTTATTTTGTCTGTATATGCAGATGGATTGTGAAGTCATGTGACTTGGTGCAGAGGCTTTGGTTTTCTCGATTTTTTGCTCGATTTTTTTTATTACAGTGACAACTCATCTGTTATTGATATATGTGGGATTCTCAACTTAGAAAGTCACATGGCAACAGTGAATTCACTAATTTACCTTACAGTCAGCATGCCTTTATTTTGTCCTTATATGCAGATGGATTGTCAAGTCATGTGACTTGGTGCACGTGCTTTGGTTTTCTCGATTTTTTGCTCGATTTTTTGTATTACAATGACGACTCATCTGCTATTGATATATGTGGGATTCTCAACTCAGAAAGTCACATGGCAACAGTGAATTCACTGATTTACCTTACAAACAACATGCCTTTATTTTGTCCTTATATGCAGATGGATGGTCAAGTCATGTGAATTGGTGCACAGGCTTTGGTTTCCTCGATTTTTTGCTCGATTTTTTTTTATTACAGTGACAACTCATCTGTTATTGATATATGTGGGATTCTCAACTTAGAAAGTCACATGGCAACAGTGAATTCACTGAATTACCTTACAGTCAGCATGCCCTTATTTTGTTCGTATATGCAGATGGATTGTGAAGTCATGTGACTTGGTGCACATGTTTTGGTTTTCTCCATTTTTTGCTCGACTTTTTTGTTACAGTGACAACTCATCTCGTATTGATATATGTGTGATTCTCAATTCAGAAAGTCACATGGCAACAGTGAATCCACTGATTTACTTTACAGTCAGCATGCATTTACCTTACAGTCAGCATGCATATATGTGGGATTCTCATTTATCCGTTCATAATCAACTATATAAACGAGTAAAGGTGAAGACACAACCTTACAACTCATTTCGCCCTACGAAATTATCATTCATTTGTTTTAAAAAATTAGCATGGCTACATGGTTCATAGGAGGGAGTGGGAGTCGCAGAGGTGGTAGGAACTTGCAAAGGGGTGAAAGTTCACGACGAGGAGGGGGAAGGGGAAGTGGCGATGCTGAAGATGAAACACCATTTCCTTTCTTGGATGCCTCTTGTGCTTATCATGATAGGTTTGGGAAGCGACATTTTGTCATGCCCAAGTACTATCGAGATCCATGTGGTTCGGTGGAGGATCCATCAGAAAATCAAACAGGATATGGTTATGCAAAGGCTAGACTTCTTAAGTGGCCCGCACTATTTATAGAGCGAGTGCAAAACGAAAGATTATGTCGGGAAAGACGACTGAAGGTGCCAAAGCACGTTCTGTTGAGATCTAAAAGGAAGATCCTGATAATGTTGATCGACTATGTCAAACACTACAACGTGAGATTTCTCAAATGGGTCGTAGATTGGCCCGCGATATGCAGCTACTCATACTTAAGAAGGATGCCCAGAAGAACAAAACAGAACCAAATGTTGCGGCTATCAAGGCTATCATGGAGGATCCTGAACTTGTCTCTGACGCTGAGCTTTCGGATTGTTCAGACTCTGAGCCACCTGCCGATTTAAGCGCGAATTAGGTGTTAATGTCTACACTTCGGCAATATAACAACTTGCATTAATATGTAATGTCTGTGTTAGAGTAAGTATAACTGTTATGTTATGTTATGTTTATGTTTAAGTTTATGTTTATGTATTGTGTCTGTCAAATGTTACGGCTATTAATATGCAATATTAGGTCATGAATTAGGTGTTTGTCTATCTAACTGTTATGTTTATGTATTGTGTGTTCAGTTAAGAGTGTCCAGGATGTATGTAATGTGTGTTCAGTTCATGGTGTCCATAATGTATTTTTGTGGGAGAATTATGTCTGTACTACCTATGTAACTGAAAACTATTACATTTGCAACTTCAGTTATGTTGTTTTCATGCCCGTATGAGTATTTTGTAAAGTACTGACTTCGTATATTATGTATTAAGTATTATTACAAAAATGTTGAGAAAATTTATTTTAGGAGCTCTCGCTGTGGCCTTTGTCTTCTTGGCCTACTCTGCGGTGGTCTTCGCGTCTCACCCTTCGTCGTTGCTCGTCGAGTTGCACAGTGTGTGGGTGTGCTTCGAACTGTACAGCATGCATATCACATTCTAACCCATAACAACGACGATACAAAAAAAATAAATTTTATAAATGAAAACGGGTACAAAACGGTTTTACTAAACTGGTTTACTAAACTGATTTTCTGAATTACATTCTCACCTTCTAACCCAAAACAAAAGAATAAATATATATGTATGTTTAAATGAAAACGGCTTTCGTAAAGCCAAAATAATTTTCTAAATAACACCTCCCAACCCAAAACAAAGACAAAAGAAAAAAAAAATTACATGAAAACGACTTTAGTAAAGCGAAAAAAAAAATTATTAATTACATTATCACCTTCTAACCCAAAACAAACACAAAACAATAAGCAAAAAAAAAATTTACATGAAAACAACTTTAGTGAAGACGAAAAAAAAATTTTAATTACATTTTCTAAATCAAAACAAAGACAAAAGAAAAAATGAAAAATGTAACATGACAACGGCTAACGGCTTCAGTAAAGCCAAATAAATGAACATGATTGGCTTAATAATATCTACATGAATATGATTTTGAAATTATATATATGAAAAATAGTATGTAAAATTAATATATGAAAAGAGATTTTTTTTCATATTATGTAAAATTTATGAATTACACATTCTAAACAAAAACAAAAACAAAAACAAAAGAAAAAAAAAACATATTTTAACATGATAATGGCTTTAGTAAAGCCAAGTACTAAAATATGCAGTGTAAATATATTTTTTAAAATATGTTTTATGTTTTTTTCTTTTGTTTTATCTTGAAAATAGCGTTTTATTCCAACAAAGTTTATGTTAAAAACGCTGGGCGAAAAAAAAAAAAATTCTATTAAAATCGCTATTTGTAATAGCGTTTATTCATGTTAAAATCGCTATTAGCAATAGCGTTTTTCTGGCAAAAAATTTTTGTGTAAAATCGCTATTAGAAATAGCGTTTTCTGGCAAAACAGTTTTGTGTAAAAAGCGCTGTTCTTAACAGCGTTTTCCTTGGGAAAAAAATTAACCCTAGAAGCGCTATCTGTAACAGCGACTTCTTAATCAAAGTCGCTATTTGTAATAGCGATTTTCCTGTTCATCTACTTTTGCGCTCCTAACAGTAAAAGCGCGAATAGTAATGGCGCTTTAGCTTAGTTTTGGAATTCCGTCAGAAGTTGGCCTAGTTTTGAAAATACAATGTAAAAAAGGCTTATATTGGGAAAAGCCGCTTGGTTTATCTACCTTGTCCTTAGATTGCTTTCATTGGAGATATCATTGCTTCAGTTTAATGTAGTTGGTAGAGAAAAAAAAAGAAAGAAAGAACTTATTATTTGAATAAATAAGAGAGAATAAATAAAGATTTTGATTAGACTAAATTAGAGGGGAAAAAAATGTCTTGTGCTGTTTCACAAAGATAATCTTTACAAATGTAATTTCTTTTTATTTTTTTGGTATTTAGATAGACAATTTTCATATTATAAAAAGTTTAACATTTTCATTTTTGAAAAGATTCAAATACTAACTTTAACACTATGCTTGGGAATTTATGAGAGAAAGGAAAAGAAATGATTAATTTAGTTATAAAAGAAAATAAAAGAAAAGAAATTATTGTAATTTCTCTCATTCTTGTTTGGATACGTAAGAAATAAAAGAAAAGAAATGATTGTGATTTCTCTTCTTATTATTCGGCTAGATTTCATAAGAGAAAAGAAAAGAAACTGTTTTATGTTATATTACCAAAATAACTTTTTTATATTTTGTTTGGTTAGATTTCTTTTATTTTTACAGAGACAAAATTAATATTATAAAAATATAAGAATCTATTAGTTTCTTTTCTCTCCAAATCTTTCTACTTTTGGGAAGATTGAAAATAAGCTTTATAAAAGAAATGAGTTTCTTTCTGTTTCTTTCCATTTCTTTTCCATTTCTCTCCATTTAAGTCATTTAAACAAGTAAGAGAAACACATATCTCTTTATTTCTTTTATTTTCTCTCCAAATCACTCAATCCAAACATACCTTAAGAGAAAAATGTTCTCTCTACTTTAAATAAATAAATAAAAAAAAAAAAACATTTAACCCCGTTTTTTTTTTTCATTTTTAGTAATTCAATCAATTGAGTAGTTCCAAAAAATTTTAGAATTCCTTTTTTTTCCCCTCTCAAAATCAAACCGTCAATTGGGAATTTGGGATGACCCTCGTATGTTTCATGCATTGCCCCATCCGTAGCATAAAAGAAATGCTGATTTTTCTGGGCCTATTACGTAAATTGGACTACCTAAACCCCTTGTAGACTAGCCTCACTCCCGCCAATAAGGTTTGTTCTTTGATCGCTTCGCTTGCAACTCATACATCCCTAATTCACCAATTTGCTTCTCTTCTTCGTCCATCTGAACAGCAATTATTAACCTACTTGTCTGAGAAAAGCCAAATGCATATACAGGTAACTCTGTTTCTCCATCTTTGTACTACTCTTAAATTCATGTTTCCGATGATTTATGTTATCAGCATTTTCCATAAAAATGGTTCAAGACTCCTAATTATATTTGCAATTCGATCACAAGTTTTGGATATTACATTTGCTTCAATACAACATCAGCCACATTTTGCCCTTCTTGATGCATGTGATTTCTCATTACCACACCTATATATATGTGTGTGTATGTATGTATGTATGTATGAAGTTAACATGTATTTTTGTGATACTGTTAGTTATTGGATTTCTTTCGTATTTCTGGTCTAATTGTCGTTGTGTATTATATTGTGTATGTATTCTGGTATTATGAGTGATGTGCCTTATAGGCATAGCACCGTGTGGTTGTGAGCCCATGAAGGCACGTCCTAAATTTATTTTAATGATCCAAAATATTCATCGTGTAGGGTTCGTTGAGTAGATCATCCATGAAAAAATTTAAGTTAATTAGACATCTATAACTTACAACAAGACTACGTTTATGTTTAAAAAAATAAATGGTTTAGTATGATTTTAATAATTTTTTAGGGTTATTATTCGTCTTGATCATGTGATTATATTTGTTCAATTAATTTCATTTTTTATAAGGATAATATATTTAACAAATCTTATAATATGAATGGTTCAAATTATCAAAATAGAGTTGGAATAAACTATACGGGGTGTGACAGCATGGGTGCTGTCACAGAACCCACTCCCAATCCCCCTTTTGGGGCCTAAGGCAAAATTTTAAAGTGAGGCCTTTTGTTATTTAAATGTCAATTATAATTTTTCATATTTTATTTTCATTTTAAATTAATTTTTCTTGCTCTTTATTACTAATTAAACTTTTGTAATCAATTTTTTTAAATGTGTCTTATTCAATTTATAAATTAGTTAATCCACTTAATTATTTAAGTGTCATTGTCAATATTAGATGTGATTTTATTATTTTAATTTTGGAAAAATCTTTTTGAAAAAGCAACTAATAGAGATATGAATAATATTTTGTAATCAATGCATGCATTAGAAAGAAGAATATAATTTTTCATATAATTTAATAAGTCAATTGATGTATTTTCTTTTTCTTAATTTGGAAAATAAATCTGAATCTTTAAAATTCTTACATTTCAGTAAATTTTCAAGAAATTATTATTGTTTGTTTGAACTTTTTGAAAATAAATAAAAAACCGAAAATGACTTTAGCGCTCTTTTTTTTTTTTTTGGAATTATTGAGATCTGTTTAGTACAGAAAGGAATTTTTTTGATGTTTTGATTTTCACAATCTTTGCACCAGTTATAGAAAAGTTTGAAGAAGCAATCAATGCTTCTTTTATTTTATTTTTATTCTTTCCTTCTTCTGTTAGTGATGAGAACAATTAATGTTCTCAAGAAAATAGTAATAAAATTGGTGAAGCCTTTTAACTACTCAAGGTTACATACAAGTTTTTGTGGTTTGCATTGAACACATAACAAACATATAAATGCATCTTCATCTGTTGGGGGCCCGAGGCAATGGCTTCAATAGCCTTGCCCTTGGGTCGGCCCTGTTGTAATATAAACATGTATTTTATGAATTGAAAGATATAGAAGTGCATGTGAAAGATCTAATGCTTGCAAATTAAGTGGAGTAGGAATGAACCCCAAAAAAAAAATTTCAGTCGTTTATTCCTTGGTCATACCTAGCCCTGAAATAAAATTTCCTGAATTGTGCTGATTTTTAGAAGCACAACAAATTGTCAAGTCATATTACAAAACTCAATTCCAATCTCTAAGCCACTAAAAAATGAAATAAAACATGTTGTTGTGCAATTTCAGCTATGAAATACATTGTGTTGTTCCATTTAAGATTTGAAACTTGAACAATTCTGTGTGTCGAGCCCTACCACTTCCTTTTAACTTCCAATTAGCAACCAGAGTCTTGTGAGTTTTTTTTGGATCGACCAAAAAAAAGAGAAATATATTGATGTAAAATAAAGAGTATAACCTAAGAAGCATGGACACGGACACGTGACACGACACGAGTACGACACGGACACGCCGACACGTTAATTTTCAAAAAATGCAGGACACGACACGAGGAGGACACGCATGAAATACATAATTTTATATATTTATTATATGTTATATATATATGAATATATCATTCAAAGATAATAAAAAATGCAATATCACACTAATTCTTATAAATTTATATGGCTTTTATTTTATTATTGTATCTTAAGTTATTTTGTTCAAACTTATAATTAGTTTTACGTATGTCTAATCGTTAGACACGTGTGTTTAAACGATTGACACGTATGTCCTTCAAGTGTCCAAGTCTTTAAACAATAGGACACGTTTTGAAGAGTGTCGGACACGTGTCCTGAGAGTGTCCAAAGAGTGTCGGTGTCCGACACATACCCGACACGGATACGTCACCTTCCTAGAAGTGTCCGTGCTTCTTAGAGTATAACAGAGGTGCATCTCAGTACATCAATAAAAAAATAAAAAAAAAAGCCAAGCTGAGCTGCAAACAAAGCTGGAAAATCATAGCCTAAACCAGATGAACAAAATCAACACCTAGTCCAAGGAAAAAAGAAAAAAAGGTTGGCAAGAAATCAACCAATCACTGAAGGGCGCAATAAAACAGCGCAAAAAGGCCTTGGAGTTGAAAAGTGACAACCAAAAATTCAATAAAATTTGTGCCATTTCAAAGTTTACAAACTGATAACCTAATTTAGTAGAAACTACTCCATGACATGGCTTAGATACAACACATTGCTTTTCCATCTGAATTTTCAACATAAGGGCTTTGTCCATTTTGCAAGAAGCTTTTTTTGATGTTGACGTGTTTGGTCCACTTGAATTTCATTAATTATCCAACAATAACACTAGTACAGGATTCATCGGATTGGTATATTTTTGCAGGTAAAAATTCCAGTGGTATGGGTAATTTTGTTAGTTTGAAGATACTATCTATCAGAACGTTGGCCTCACTGGTTACATACCATCTTCAATCTTTTAGAGCTCTTCTTTGAAAGTGCTTCACATGGGAGGAAATAATATATTTGGTACTCAGCCGGTATGTGCTACAATGGCTTCTATGCTGCTTTTGTTTCATTTTCTATGAAGTTTATTTTTTATTTTTTTATAAAAAAAATGATTTTTTTTTTTCCTTCAATTTTTTTTGTTTAACATGTTTCTCTAAAATCAATTATTTTTATTTTTATTTTTGTCATAGTACTAGTAACAGGTATGGCATTCTCCTAGTTCTCTTTTTGCATTAACTGTATTGTCTAATGTATAGTAAGTAACATAAAAAATTTAGTCGCGGTGACACCAACCAAGATGCATGTTGTCCAACCTGATGTCAGAGTGCTTTCGGTTCTTCAATTAGATCATGTTCTTGCTGGTGAGTGCTTCGGCTTGGCAGTCTGGTTAGCTTCTTGCTTGGTTGCCCTATTGGTATAGAGTCTATTCACATTAATGAAAGGCATGTAATAACTTCCAAAGTACCAGAAGGGGCAGGAGGCCTTGGGTGCATGAAAGCACAATAAGAGAGAAAAAGCACAGTGTAGCTGTTTGAGAAAGACATTACAAAGTCCAGTTTCAGTATCAGGGACATATAATTAATAAAATCAAGAAACAAACCCCGAGGTTGTCCGCAGACTGAACAACCTATCTATGCCTTCATCCATTCAATAAAATTGTTAAAGTTATTGTGAGAGCATCCACTTTCTTTGGCACTTTTTGAAACCACTTCCTTCAGATCCAAAGACCTTGCTTTAAATGTCTTGTCGCTGAACAGTTGCTCCACCTTGTCCTTAATTTCTCCTTGTTTGACGATCCCATTTTCATCACAGTTAAACCCCAATCCAACTTTCCAAACATCACAAATGTAACTTTGGTTAAAAAACTGGTCAGCAAAGTATGGCCAGCATGGGAGAGGGATTCCATTGCTTAGGCCTTCCATGGTAGAGTTCCAGCCACAATGGCTTAAAAAGCAAGCAACAGAAGGATGTCCCAAGACCTTCTGCTGAGGTGCCCAACCTACCATTCGCCCACGAGTTGCTGCTCTTTCTTTGAACCTTTTTAGGTAAGCATCATTATTCTCGTCAGTTATATCTGGAAGCACAACCCATAAGAATGGTCTGTTGGTGAGTTCAAGCCCCAAAGCCAATTCTTGGAACTGGATCTGGTCAAAAACTGTGAAGCTCCCAAATGCAACATGGACGACTGAGTTTGCTGGCTGTTTATCAAGCCATTCCAAACAAGTTGAATTAAGTAGCCTGCTGAATTTTCAAGTCGATTGCTTGCCAAAAGTGGACCTATAGGCATGATATTTGGAAATAACGTAAATACTGCAGGCTCCAGCTCATAAGTTGAATTGCAAATCAGCCAGTCTGCCACTGCCACAGACTTGTTATTTTTTACAGAAACTTCAAAAAAAGTTTTCTGTTTGGCCAAGTGATGCAGGACAGTACTGTAAGAGCTGTTCTGGGGTAGTGAAAGTACCCGTGAACACTGTTTAGGCTGTTTAAACTTTAAAGTGCAGAAAATAAAAGAGGGAAAGAAGGAGAAGAAGAAGATAAGTTTAGGAATTACTCATAGAACTCCTTAGGCATCACACCTAGGGTTTGATTGCGTCACACAATCCATAAAGAAGCTTTAAAAGCTCTAAATTCTCTGAAATATCAAGTCTAAATAATTAAAAGCATTACATGGCTTTATATAGAACTAAGAGACTTCCTAAACCAATTAGAACCAAAAAAGGAAAGTAATATAATAGTTTAGACTTCCAAAACTAATTTAAGATCAAATAAGAAACATAAATAAAATTTAATCAAATAACTTGATCCACAAGACGACCCATGGGCAACCTGTATAACCCATATCTAGAAATTATGAAATTACCAAAATACCCTAAACTAAAATAATAATAATAAAACATGATTCATAAGCCTAAAACATGACTCACTAGCCATGGTCCCAAATAAGGTGCTCATCATCCAATGCATGCCAAATCAAAGCTTGGGCCTTAGAGGCATCTCTTCCTCGTCTCTTGTACACCTTAAGAGGCTGCTGCCACTTGCCTCCATCATCTCTCCCCGGCGGAAAAAAACTCGACCTTGGCGAGTTAAAAGCATGGAATCGTTCATATAAGTCATGGTCTAGGCGTTGGAATTCCTCATCATTGATCCATGTGTAAAAATTTAATGTATAAAGAGAAATAGAGAGAGAATAAATTGTATGTATTATTGATTGATTTTTGTAATTGTTGATTTATTGAATGTTACAATGATTCCTATATATAGAAGAGTAGGTGGTAGTAGGTGGTAGATGGAGTAGGTAAAGTGGAGGTGGTAGGTGAAGTGGAGGTGGTAGTGGTGTAGTGGGTTTAGTGGAGTAGGTGAGGTGGTAGTGGTGTAGTGGGTTAGGTTTAGTGGGTGAAGTAGGTGATAGGTTGGTGAAGTAGGTGATAGGTTTTAACAGCCCCCCGCAAACTCAAGGGGGATAGGAACTAACCAACTTGAGTTTAGAGAGAGTAACAAAACAAGAAAGTACATAAAAATAAAAGAGGATAGGAGACACTGTATGGTCGTGTCAGACCGATGGTGAAGACACTGTATGGTGGTGTCATAACGTTGTAGAGGACACTGGATGATTGTGTCAGACCGATGTAGAAGACAGTTTATGGGGTCATGTCGGACCGTTGTAGCAGACAATGTTGTGACAGTAGTTGTGACAGTTTTTGTGACAGTTTACGGAGTCTTGCTGGACCCTTGTAGAAACTAACCGGAATCAATGTCGGGACAGTTTACAGAGTCTTGTCGGACCCATGAAGGAGCTAACCGGAATCAATGTCGGGACAGTTTACAGAGTCTTGTCGGACCCTTAAAAAGTCGCACCCTCAAAAGGCGTGCTCAATCTATCAAAAGGCGTGCCATCAAAAGGCGTGCCCAATCCATAAAAAGGCGTGCCATCAAAAAGCGCGCCCATGTTGTCGTCTAGCGCCGAGCGGCGCATGATGCGCGTGTCTACCTCTTCATCATGGTCTTTATAAATCGAAGCGGAGGCTGAGGCTTGGGCAGAGACAAAAATCTGCTAAAAAACCTCTGAAAAACTCTTTGTGTTCTGAGAGAGATACTCTGTAACACTCTGTTAAAACCAGTCTGAAACCTCTGAGCATTGGCATTCTGAAACACTCTGTAAACATTCTGTAACCAACCCTTCTCTGAAACACTCAGCAACCCATAACATGGCCTCTTCTTCCCGTTCAGCTACCCAGAATATGGCCTCTTCGTCCCGTGGTCTGCTCACTCTCTTTCCCGACCTCAACGAGTCAACAAGAGAGATAACTGGTGCGGTGGCCAGTGAACCTCAACTAAGCGCCTCTGGTTTTGCTCTGTTGAACTTTCCGATGCGGTCGGTGGAGCAAAAAATAGCGGTGCAAACTGATATTGAGGCCAATCAGTATACATTGAAGTCATGTGTGGAAACCATGACTGCGGTCACAAATTTGTCGCACCGGCTGCAGAGTAGGACAAATGAGGTGCAGCAGTTAAACGCCCAACTGGCTTTGCTCCAGCGCATGTATAAGGATGCGTGAGCAGAGATAAGTGTGCTAAAGGCGGAAAATAAGGAGCTGAAGCGGAAGGCTACCGTTATGTTCTGATTTGGAGGTCCGCCATATGCTGTAGTGGAGGAGTATGGGGGAGTGAACGTGCTCGGTGGAGTGGGAAACACGGAGGCAACACCGTCAAGGGCCGCCCAGGACGGAGGCAAGAAGAAAAGACAGGCGGAATAGGCGAAGAAGTGAGGTCGTTTGGTGGCCGGCTACAAAAAAGAAAACAAAGCTTTTGGTGTTGTGTGGTGGTTTGTTGTTGTTGTTTTTTTTTTGTGTAAAATTGTGATCGGGGTTGATCCCTGAGATGAATAAAATATGGTTTGGTGTGCAAAGCTATATGGTATGAATGGAATTGGAAAAAGATTAAAAATAATGTGAAAGAAAAATAAAGGAAGAAATAATAAAAATATATGTGAAATCAAAAATGAAAGATGGGGGAAATAAGGAAAGTGGTTTGGAGAAAATAAATAAAAATAATGGAGTTTGAAATCAAACGGAGAAGAGATGATGATGTTTTTTTTTTTTTAATATAATATAATATAATAAAAAGAGATATATATATATATATATATATATAAAATAAAGAAAGTGGGGAACAAGAGTGTAATGAACAGAAAAAGTATAGGTTGGAGAATCTGAGCATCGTGGGTCACATGGGTGAGTGGTGGTAAAGGAAGTAAAAGAAAAAAATAAAGAAATGAGTGGGTTCATCTAGCAATAGTAAGCTTGGGTTAATTAGCATTTCTTGGCCTATACTCACCCTTTTCTTCTCCCCGCCTGATATCCCTCTAAACAGTGGCCCTTCTATCATGCTGTTCCGGCACCGAGTTAATCCCAACTCGGTGATAACTCGCTCTACATGCTGAACTTTCTCATCCTTTGCCAAGCTAGAGGGTAGCCTTAGCAGTGCAGTGAATAGGAGAGTTTCAGCTACAGTGAGATGAGGGTATAAGACATCGTATTGTGCAACAAATCCTGTTCTCCTTTTGATGGAACCACAAAAAGGCTGGCCATTATATGTGATCTTTCCGGATAGCTTACCAGTAAGACGACCTCCGAGGGCAGTAAGGAGTGTGGTTTTTCCACTGCCTAATGGGCCAAGCATCGCTAGTATTTCTCCTGGACAAACCATACCTGTCAACCCGTTTAGTATGGTCTTCTCCACGGAGCTCGATGTTGCATCACAGCACGATCCTTTCTGCTCCAATCTAACCTTGTAAACCACCTCTTCAAACTTTAAAGTTATGGGGAATAAGGTCAGTTGTAGAAAGGATTGTGAATTGATCTGTACAGGGTAAGCGAGGACAGCTGCATGACGGGGTTCCAGTACAGTACCGTTTTCTAGCACATTTGACAGACCTGCCATGGCTTCACTGCTTCAAATTTCTGGTTTTGACACTGTACGGTGGAGGGGTGTAACCAACTTAAAATGATGTTGATGCTGTTTTTCGGTTGTGATTTGGGGTGGGGATGGAATGGGAAGCCAAGTTAAAGGACTCCGTCGACTTTTTCAGGGATATCGTCTCCGGTCCCTTGGAGAAGTTCACACAGGTGACTAAGATGGAATTTGTTAGAAACTACGCTGGCTCACGGCAAAGCACCACTGATGGGAAGGTATGTGTAGAAAATAAGCGGAATAGGTTGAGGTCCAGCGGACGGCTAAGGTGAGGTTGCCGCCCGCCGGTGAAGCGAAAATACTAGGTTCTAAACCTGCTCTGATACCATGTAAAAATTTAATGTATAAAGAGAAATAGAGAGAGAATAAATTGTATGTATTATTGATTGATTTTTGTAATTGTTGATTTATTGAATGTTACAATGATTCCTATATATAGAAGAGTAGGTGGTAGTAGGTGGTAGATGGAGTAGGTAAAGTGGAGGTGGTAGGTGAAGTGGAGGTGGTAGTGGTGTAGTGGGTTTAGTGGAGTAGGTGAGGTGGTAGTGGTGTAGTGGGTTAGGTTTAGTGGGTGAAGTAGGTGATAGGTTGGTGAAGTAGGTGATAGGTTTTAACACCATGTACAATCTGACAAGGGACACCCCTTCCATTTGATGAGGTACTTTTGATAGCCACCACCTGTAGTGGAAACAAGTTGATGATCAATAATATCTTCAATGTCTTCCTTCAAACGTGGGGTGGGTGGAAGTTGAGTAGCATCACCATCATTAGGATCATCATCATCATGACCTCGGTATAATTTAAGATCGTCAATGTTGAAGACATTACTTATGCCTACATTGTCCGGCAAATCAAGTACATAAGTATTAGAACTAATTTTCTTGAGAACTTTGTATGGACCAGAACTTCTTGAATGGAGTTTCTTGTATTCACCCATAGGATATCGCTCAAATCTGATGCGGACCATAACCATGTCCCCTTCTTCAAATTCTGCAAACTTTCTTTTCAAATCAGCATGTGTTTTATAACTCTTATTGTTGAGTACAATCTTTCTTCGCACCTCATCATGTATCGCATGAATATGCTTAGCAAAAGCATCTGCTTCAACATTAGGATGTGCCTCAACGGGTAAAAGAACCAAATCAATTGGTTTACGAGGAAGTAAACCTGTCACAGTCTCAAAGGGGCTGCGACTAGTGGTCCGATTAACTAAACTATCATATGCGAATTCAGCCATAGAAAGAATTTGATCCCAACTACCAACATGATCACCTATAAGGTAACGCAGAAGGTCACCTAACCTTCGATTTGTTAAATTCAATGTAAAAGAGAGAAATACAGAGAGAATAATGTATCTATTGATGTATTATTGATTGTGTTGAGCTCTCTCCTTTATAGAGGAGAGGGAGAACAATTACAAACCGAAAGTAGAAACACAAACCAAACAACATCATTAAAGGTATATTATTAAAGGTTTGACAGCTAATATATATACTAATATATACTAACAGCCCCCCTCAAACTCAAGGAGGATAGGCACTAACCAACTTGAGTTTGGAGAGAGTAACAAAACAGGAAAAAAATCTGACAAATAAAATAAAAAATGGATAGGAGACACTGTATGGTCGTGTCAGACCGTTGTAGAAGACTGTATGGTTATGGCAGACCAATGTAGAAGACAGTTTATGGGGTCATGTCGGACCGTTGTAGCAGACAATGTTGTGACAGTTTACGGAGTCTTGCTGGACCCTTGTAGAAACTAACTGGAATCAATGTCGGGACAGTTTACAGAGTCTTGTCGGACCCCTAAAAAGTCGCACCCTCAAAAGGTGTGCCCAATCTTTCAAAAGGCGTGCCATCAAAAGGCGTGCCCAATCCATAAAAAGGTGTGCCGGACATTATGGCAATGCGCGTGACTACCTTGGCTTGCGCGCCCATGTTGTCGGCTAGCGCCGAGCGGCGCACGATACGCGTGTCTGCCTTGGCTATTTAACCAAGACGGAGGCTGAGGCTGAGACAGAGGCTAAGGCAAAAAAAAAACTGCTAAAAACCTCTGAAAAACTCTTCGTGTTCTGAGAGAGATATTCGTTTTCTGAGAGAGATACTCTGTAACACTCTATTGCCCAGAAAATGGCCTCTTCTTTCCGTAGTCTGCTCACTCTCTTTCCCGACCTCAACGAGTCAACAAGAGAAATAACTGGTGCGGTGGCCCGTGAACCTCAACCAAACACCTCTGGTTTTGCTCCGTTGAACTTTCCGATGCGGTCGGTGGAGCAAAAAATGGCAGTGCAAACGGATATTGAGGCCAATCAGTATACTTTGAAGTCATGTGTGGAAACCATGACTGCGGTCACAAACTTGTCGCACCGGCTGCAGAGTAGGACAAATGAGGTGCAACAGTTAAACGCCCAACTGGCTCTGCTCCAGCGCATGTATAAGGATGCGCGAGTAGAGATAAGTGTGCTAAAGGCGGAAAACAAGGAGCTGAAGCGGAAGGCCACCGTGATGTTCCGATTTGGAGGTCCACCATATGCTGCAGTGGAGGAGTATGGGGGAGTGAACGTGCTCGGCGGCGTGGAAAACACAGAGGCAGCACCGTCAAGGGCCGCCCAGGACGAAGGTAAGAAGAAAAGACCGGCGGAAGAGGCGAAGAAGTGAGGTCGGTGGGTAGCCGTCTACAGAAAACAAAACAAATCTTTTGTGTATGGGTGTTGGATTTTGGTTGGTTTTTTTTTTTTTTTTTTTTTTTTTTTTTGTGTGTGTAAAATTGTGATCGGGGTTGATCCCTGAGATGAATAAAAGATGGTTTGGTGTGCAAAGCTATATGGTATGAATGGAATTTGAAAAAGATTAAAAATAATGTGAAAGAAAAATAAAGAAAGAAATAATAAGAATAAATTTGAAATCAAAATGAAAGATGGAGGAAATAAGGAAAGTGGTTCACGTGGTTTCTTGTCCCACTGTTTTGTGAAAATCGGTAATGGGGTTCGGTATATTTTTGTTTTTGTTTTTTTTTTTTTTTTTTTTTTTTTGTTGTGGGTTAATAATAATAATAATAATAATAATAATAATAATAATAATAATAATAATATATTAAGGAGGAAAGCATGTGCGCTGGTGGGTTGGAAAGTGAAAAAAAAAATGAGAGAGAGAGAGAGAGAGAGAGTGGGGTACATGATGATGATGATAAAATGAAAAAAAAAATTGGTTGTGTGTAAGGCGGTGGCTTTAGTCAAAAAAGTGAACTTTCCAGTGAGATAGCATCTGAGCAAACTAAGATAAACCCATGTGAGTGGAGTACTTGGAGCTTGTGAAAAAAAAAAGATCAACTGTGTCAAACCAGACCCAAAAGTCCCACCGGCTCCGACCATGCCAGAAATGACTCCGAGAGATCGGCGAGAAATGAAGGGGATGATGCCGAAGGTGGCTCCGCAGGCGGCCTGAGCGCCGGCGGAGAAGAGGATCATCATGGAGAGGGCGATCTTCGCACTCTCTCTCTCAAGATGAAGACGATTTTGTCGTCGGAGACCATGGGCATCCCAGATGAAGCTACGGTTCTCGATTTTGATGAGCTACGAGACTTCAAATCGCACAACAAAAGAAACTTTCCTACACTCTTGGTGTCAATCACTTTTCCGATTGGACCTGGGAAGAGTTCCGCAAACATAGGTTGGGAGCTGCTCAAAACTGTTCTGCCACCACAAGGGGAAATCACAAGCTCACTGATGAAGTTCTTCCTAATTCGAAAGACTGGAGAGTGACAGGAATAGTCAGCCCAGTCAAAGATCAAGGCCACTGCGGATCATGCTGGACTTTCAGCACCACAGGGGCTCTGGAGGCAGCTTACAACCAGGCATTTGGAAGGGCGATCTCTCTCTCAGAACAGCAGCTTGTGGATTGTGCAGGAGCTTTTAATAACTTTGGCTGCAATGGTGGGTTGCCATCCCAAGACTATGAGTATATCAAATACAATAGGGGTCTTGACCACCAGACTGAGGCATTTGCAGCTGACCAAGTTGTTGGAGTGATGCCTGTGAAGGCTGCGTCTGCGAGTAAGACGATGGAGTCTGAGAGTGTAGCTGCAGGGAAGATGGCAAGTCTTGTGGCGATTGAAGTGGTTTCTGTAAGACGATGGAGTCTGAGAGTGTAGCTGCAGGGAAGATGGCAAGTCTTGTGGCGATTGAAGTGGTTTCTGTAGCGGTGATATTTGCTGCTGCCCAATTGACGGGACTTGTGCCAAGGACTGGTTAAAATTCTGCTGTGATGCAGATGCAAGTCCAGGAAAGACACCATCTGAAGGAGCAGATATTGGGATACATGTGTTTGAGGTTCAAGGCTGAGAGCTTGAACTAGCAGCAACAACAAGAAGATCAAGATCAAGATCAAGAAGAATAATTTGTGGCAGCGGAGTAAAGGTATGTGTAGAGGTCCGGCGGGCGGCCAAGGCGAGGCTGCCGCCCGCCAGTGAAGCAGAATTACTAGCTTCTTAGCCTAGCTCTGATACCATGTTAAATTCAATGTAAAAGAGAGAAATACAGAGAGAATAATGTATCTATTGATGTATTATTGATTGTGTTGAGCTCCTTTATAGAGGAGAGGGAGAACAATTACAAATCGAAAGTAGAAACACAAACCAAACAACATCATTAAAGGTATATTATTAAAGGTTTGACAGCTAATATATATACTAATATATACTAACACGATTAACAACCACTATTTGACCGTCAGTTTGGGGATGGAAAGAAGAAGAAAATTTCAGTTTTGTATGCAGTATCTTCCACAAAGTACGCCAAAAATAACTCATAAACTTCACATTGCGGTCTGAGACAATTGTTTTTGGCAAACCATGAAGTCGGACAACTTCTTTGAAGAAGATTTTAGCAATATGGACAGCATCAGAAGTCTTTGAACAAGGGACAAAGTGAGCCATTTTTGAGTAGCGGTCCACCACCACAAAAATGGAATCATATCCCCTAAGGGTTCGTGGCAGCCCTAGGATGAAGTCCATGCTTAGGTCTTGACATGGCTCATGTGGTACTGGTAATGGAGCGTATACTTTCGTCCTTTAGAAAGTTGACAGGTACGACATCGAGAAACAACTTTAGCAACGTCCTGTTTAAGACTTGGCCAATAATAACGGTCTTCAACCATTGCAATTGTCTTGTCTCTGCCAAAATGACCTGCTGCTCCTCCAGAATGCAATTCTCGAATCACCTCTTCGCGTAGAGATGTATTAGGCAAACAAAGACGAGTTCCCCTAAAAAGATACCCATCATGTAAAAAGAATTCTGGATAGTCAGCATGCTGTCCGGCTGCTAAATCAGTGTAGATTATGCTGAAATCTTTGCAAGACGAGTAGTCTTTCTTGAGCAAATCAAAGCCCACAACTTGGATGGACATAGAGTTGAGAGTTAGCATCACACGACTAAGCGCAGCAGTTGCCTTATTTTCTGTCCCAGCTTTATGTTTGATGACGAACGTGTATTCTTGCAAGAAGGAGGCCCACTTTCCATGTCGATGATTCAACTTCTTTTGGGAGTGGATGTACTTGAGAGCTTCATGGTCAGAATACAACACAAACTCCTTGGATATGAGATAGTAATGCCAGTAACGAAGTGCTTGAATCACAGCATAGAATTCCTTGTCATAAGTAGAGTACTTTTGTCGTGCGTCATTAAGTTTCTCACTAAAATAAGCAATTGGATGGCCTTCTTGACTGAGTATACCCCCAATTCCCACATTTAAGGCGTCACAAGTCACTTCAAACACCTTAGAGAAGTCCCGAAGGCATAAGACAGGAGCTCAGTCATTTTTTTCTTTATCTCTTCGAATGCTTTAGTCGTTGCACTGGTCCAAAGAAACCGTCCCTTCTTTATGCAATTAGAAATTGGTGCCATTATTGTACTGAAATTTTGAATAAAGCACCTATAGAATGTTGCCAATCCATGGAAACTACGAACTTCTTGCATGGTGGTAGGAATCGGCCACTCTATAATAGCTTTGACTTTGTTCGGATCAGCCGCTACACCCTTGGCAGAGATAACAAAGCCCAAAAACACGACGCTTGGACTCATGAAGGAGCACTTCTTCAAATTTACATAGAGTTTCTCTTGGCGAAGAACTCTCATAACCTGTTGGAGATGGAAGATGTGTTCCTCTTTGGTCTTGCTATAGATTAGTATATCATCAAAATAGACCACAAGGAAGTGACTAGTAAAAGGTTTAAGTACCTGCGTCATGAAATGCATGAATGTACTAGGAGCATTGGAAAGACCAAATGGCATAACTAGCCACTCATAGAGACCATTCTTTGTCTTGAAGGCAGTTTTCCACTCATCTCCAGGCATTATTTGTATTTGATGGTAACCACTCTTCGAGTCTATCTTTGAAAAAATAGTAGAACCAGCTATCATGTCCAACATATCATCAAGTCGAGGAATTGGAAACCGATATTTGATGGTTATTTTGTTGATAGCTCGACTATCGACACACATGCGCCACGTGCCATCTTTCTTTGGCGTGAGCAAGTCAGGAACAGCACAAGGACTCAAACTTTCGCGAATAAATCCTTTGGACAACGGCTCATCTACTTGCCTTTTTAGCTCAGTATGTTCACTAGGATTCATTTGATAAGCTGGAAGATTAGGCAATTGAGACCTAGGTATAAGATCTATTGCGTGTTGGACATTACGCATGGGAGGAAGCTCATTAGGAAGCTCTTTTGGTGCTATATCCGCAAATTCATATAACAACTTCTCAACCTCAAAAGGCCTTTTTGTTTCAGGACCAGTTGCTGGTTGCTTCACTTCTTTAACCACTACAGCATAGATAAGCTTTGATTCTTTGCTTTCCATTACGAATTGCCTTTTAGAGAATACATGGGGAGGTTTAGTTTGATTTTCAGCAATATGCTTTGGCTTTGGAGTTTCATATCTTCTCATCTCTGCCATAGTCATGGGATGTAGGACAATTGTCTTCTTTCCAAGTAAGAAAGTGTATGTATTTTCTCGTCCATTGTGTTGTACAGCGTGATTGTAAAGCCATGGTCGACCAAGAAGGATGTGAGTGACATTCATAGGAAGTACATCACATAAAATAGAATCACTATAAACAGGCGAAGCAAAAGAAACAAGGCATCGTTGAGTTACCGGAATAGACATGTTGTCAATCCAAGCTATCTTGTAAGGATGAGGATGTGGCTCAATTGGAAGCTTAAGTCTTTCAACTGTAGATGCAGAGGCAACATTCATGCAGCTTCCACTATCAATAACAAGTGTTTTTGGTTGATGCAGAGACAACATTCATGTAACAAGTGTTTTTGGTTGATGCAGAGACAACATTCATGCAGCTTCCACTATCAATAACAAGTGTTTTTGGTTGATTTCCACAACGGACCAGCATTTGACAGATTGATGTTCGTCGCCATTCTTCTTGCTCCACCTTAGGGGCTGCTAGAATACACCTAACAACATTAAGAAAGGAGGTTTCCAACTCATCTTCCCCTAAATCATCAAATCTGCCGTCTCCATAATTGAATGCATCCCCATCGTTGACATATTCCTGTGATTGGTCATATTCTGGTAGTTGCTCCATGTCCTCTTCGATTGCAATATGGAGGGTATTCTTCCTTGGACATTGATAAGCCATGTGCCCAGAGTCACCACACTTAAAACAAGTAGTGCTTTTATCCCTCCCACTTGGCTTCACAGTCACAGTACCTTGATTTCTATGATCAACAACACTAGAAGATGAGGCTTTGGATATGTTTGGTCAATTTAGTGGCTGCAAAGATGCTGTTTTTGTGCTTTTATTTGCATCAGTGAACCTTCTAAATGTTATCTCCCCTGCTTGAGACCCAAATTTCTTAGTACTTGAGTAACTCAAGTATTCTTCTATATCAAGTGTCACTTGGAATGCATGCTCAATACTGTATAAGGGTTGACGAAGCAATTCTCGTTGTATATCAGTCCTCAAACCAGACTTAAATTGAGCAAGGGTGTGACATGGATCTTCCACAATTTGACTTCTAGTCTTAAGTTCATCACATCTCTGCATATATGCTGCTACTGACATGTTGCCCTGTTTTAGAGTAACAAGTTGGCCACACAACTTTTCGTGATAATTCGACGGCATGTATTTCTCTCGAAGCTTGGCTTTCATCTCTTGCCATGTGCCTATTAGTGGCTGCCCCATTCTTCTGATATCTCTTTCCACACCAATCCACCATACTTTTGCCAATCCCACAAGTTTCATCTTATCAAACTCACTCTTCGTTCATCCGTCATGTCATACCATTCAAAATACTTCTCAATGGAAGCAAGCCAATTTGAGAACACTGTCGGATCAACCTTGCCTTCAAAATCTGGAACCTCCATCTTAATCTTTTTTGTAATATCTCCAACAAGTCTTTGGTCCAATCAAACATAGAATTTTGTGGCAGTCCTTGACCTTGGGCAATCCTAAATTGTTGTCTTTGCGCAGGAGCGTCCCGTTGGTCTGCTTCTTGTTCACCTTGATTAAAAGGATGAAAAGAATTGTTTTGACTTACCTATGAATGAGGTAGAGCTTTATTTATAATGAAACAATATTACAAAATAGGAAACGAACAAAATAGGAAACAAAGATAAAAAAGGTATTAAATATTACTACCATAATTACACACTACCATAATTACAATATCACTATTTCCTAATTCCAACACTACCATAATTATAATATTACTATTTCCTAATTCCAACACTCCCCCTCAAGCTGGTGTGAAGATATTCAATTAACGCAGCTTGCCGATAGACGACCGGAGTAATTTTGGACCTACAGACTTGGTGAACATATCTGCTAACTGCTGAGAAGAAGAGACAAAGGATGGTCTCACAATACCAATCCAAACCTTCTCTCGAATGAAATGTATATCAACCTCTATATGCTTAGTACGGTCATGTAGGACAGAATCAGAAGACAACATAATAGCAGACTTGTTGTCACAAAATAAAGAAGTAGGAGCAGTCTCCTCAAATCCTAACTCTGCCAAAATAGAACGCAGCCATAGAATCTCACAAGTGCCTTGTGTTAGTGTATTATAATGTTAATGTCATATATAACTGTTATACATTAGCATATATTATATACATGTAAAGTAAAATGTTTATTGTAATGTTTATTGTTTTTGCTTTCGGTGCATTTGGCATCCTATGTACAACACTCTCCTCTCTATAAAAGAGAGTGAGCTTCTCCTTGTGAAATGCACATTCAATATATAACATGAATACACAATTTATTCTCTTTTTCAATCAGTTTATCTTACATGGTATCAGAGCTAGGTTAACAACTTAGTAATTCCGCTTCACCCGCGGGCGGCAGCCTCGCCTTGGCCGCCCGCCGGACCTCTACACATACCTTCACTCCGCTGCTACAAATTCTGCTCATAGTCCACCTTCTATGGTTTCAGGGTTAAGCCCAACACAGGCCAGACAAGCTCTAGATCTTACCACCATGTCTTCGAGCTCAGGCTCCATCATGGACCGGGCCGATCCGGTTAACCCGTCTAGGCAAGTAACATGGTTGGTGAGAACACTACTGAGCCATGAATGGGCATACTCGGCTGTCCTTTTCTCAATTGCCACCACAGAGTCCATCACTCTATCCATTGACAGTTCCATCAACTCCAGGCAATCTGCTAGAGCCCCTTGCTCTCTCTTGTCGTTGATCCGATGGCTGATACCGCCTGCTGTCTCGATAGTCTTTCGTATGCCCGATGTGGATTTCTTCAAGAAGGCCTGCAGCAAATCAGGGCCCTTCATTTGCATCAAAATTTCAGGGGGAGCAATGTTTACTTTGCTTACACTCTAGTAGGCGTCCATGGCTCCGGCCATCTCTCCTATAATGGAGCTCTTGCAGGGCGGTGGGGTAATCTTCCTCTTCATTTCATCATTTGGGTTGCGCACAACACTTGCTCAACTTATTTCAAAACCAGTCCGAATCTCCTCCATCGCTGGAATCGGACTCTTCCTTGCTTTCATCGGTTTACAAAACAACCAAGGCATTGGACTCATCGCCGCTTACAGCTCCTCCACAAACCCATTCTTCTTCTTTTTTATTTTATTTTATTTCTTTCTTTATCATCTGTGGGTCTTTTAATCTCTCTTTCACGCATACCCTTTTCCCGAAGACAAAGCTACCAATCAAAGAATAAACGTAACATAACAAAAACAAAAAAACAAAAAAACAAAAAAAAAAAAACAAAAACAAAATCCTTACAAGTTTTAAAGACATGGATACTTTCTGCATTCTCTTCTCTTTCTTTCTTTTTGCTTTTCTTATCATGACACCCACATGGGCATGTCCCTTTGTTTTTGACAAACTATTTTTCTTTTCCTTCCTCTTATTCCCGTATTTATCCTTTTCCTTTTTCATATATATATATATATATATATATTTATTCCAACAAACAACAACACTTTTTTTTTCATTACTTAATTTATTCTATACTTTAATACCATGAGCTTTCTCACTTTTCACCATCCTTTTTTTTTTTAAAACTGTTGCTGATTCACATTACCCCCACTTTACTTTTATTTATTTTATTTTATCTTCCTTTTTTCGTAATCCCAAAAAAAAAAAAAAAAAAAAAAAAAAAAAAAAACACAAACAAACAAACAAACAAACAAACAAAAAAAAAAAACCTTTCTCTCATTTTTTTTTTTAACATCTTCACTTTGTGTTGAGCTGTTTTGCTCCACTTTATCAATCCTTTTATTTCAACCTCAAATAGGTTTCTATCTTCACACCTATTTGAGTTTGAGGGGAAGGTTATACATATATCATGGTGAGCATGGTTACACACTATGTGAACCACCCAAGCTGATGAGCATGGTTATATACCATGGGAACCACTCAAGCCACCCCATGGCGCACTTCCTAAGTCGCCCCCTTGGTGCACCACCAAAGTCTTCTACAACGGTCCGGCATGACCTCGTAAACTGTCCCGACATCAGCTTTTACAACGGTCCGGCATGACCCCGTAAACTGTCCCGACATTGATTCCAGTTAGCTCCTACAACGGTCTGACACGACCATACAGTGTCTTCACCAACGGTTCGACACGACCATACAGTGTCTCCTATCCTATTTTATTTTCACGTTTTGTTACTCTCTCCAAACTCAAGTTAGTTGTGTCTCTCCTCCTTGAGTTTGAGGGGGGCTGTTAGTGTATTATAATGTTAGTGTGATATATAGCTGCCATACATTAGCATATATTATATACATGTAAAGTAAAATGTTTATTGTTTTTGCTTTTGGTGCATTTGGCATCCTATGTACAACACTCTCCTCTCTATAAAAGAGAGTGAGCTTCTCCTTGTGAAATACACATTCAATATATAACATGAATACACAATTTATTCTCTTTTTCAATCAGTTTATCTTACACCTTGTGCCATAGCCCTATACTCAGTTTCTACAGAAGACCTAGAAACAACTGCTTGCTTCTTACTTTTCCATGATATAAGATGATCACCATAAAAAGTACAGAAGCCAGAAGTAGAATGCCTATTCGTTCTAGATCCTGCATAGTCAGCATCAGTAAAACAGGAGAGTCCAGATTGAGGATCAACTGTGAAGAACGATCCCAAGTCAGGAGAGGTCTTTAAATATCTCAAGATGTGATGAACTGCATCAAGATGTTCTGTATGAGATGCATGCATGAATTGGCTAACTACACTAACTGCAAATGTCAAGTCAGGTCTAGTATTGGTCAGATAGATGAGACGCCCAACAAAACGCTGATGCATACTTGGATCCTCTAGTAATTCGCCGGACTCTGATGTGAGCTTGGCATTGGGATCCATAGGAGTAGAAGCTGGTTTACACCCCAACATACCAATATTCTTAAGTAAGTCAAGAGTGTACTTCCTTTGAGATAAGGAAATCCCCTGTTGTGAGCGAACCACCTTAATCCCTACAAAATACTTGAGATTCCCTAAATCCTTAATATCAAAGGTGTGTCCCAAATCCCGTTTTACTTGATCAATGCCTATAGAGTCATCACTAGTGAGAATGATATCATCCACATACACCAACAAGACTATACACTGACCTGCAGAATTATGACGGATGAAGCAAGTATGGTCTGAATGGCACTGAACAAAGCCCATGGAGAGGATGATTGAGCTAAAACGACCAAACCAAGCTCGTGGAGATTGCTTTAAGCCATACAAAGACTTGCACAGTCGACATGCTTGCCCTGAATACTCCCCCGTAGCTCGAAAACCAGGAGGAGGTGCCATATAAATTGTCTCAAGAAGATCCCCATGCAGAAAGGTATTCTTGACATCAAGCTGATAAAGGGGCCAAGAATGGGATGCGGCAAGAGAGATGAGTAGACGAACAGAGGTAATCTTGGCAACTGGTGCAAAGGTAGCACCAAAATCCTTGCCAAGAACTTGAGTGAAGCCCTTGGCCACTAAGTGGGCCTTATAACGGTTAACGGAGCCATCAGGGAGGTACTTAATAGCAAAGACCCATTTGCAACCCACAGTACTCTCGTCAGAAGGTAAAGGAACCAAATCCCAAGTATGATTATGTTCTAAAGTTGCCATTTCAGTCTGCATTGCCGCTCATTTTGGATTCTGAAGGACCTCTGACACAGATCGAGGAAATAGACTCGAACTCAAGCTTGCCAAGGAAAGAATGATAAGAGTTGGAAACCCTATCATAGGAGAGGTACTGGGAAATGGGATGATTAGTACTGCACATATAACCCCAACGATTAGGGGGATGTTGATTCCGAGGAGGATTACGGCGAGGAAGGGAAGGAGAGGTATGTAAAGGGAAAGAATTACCTGACCCAAGAACTGGAAAGGTGGCAGGAGAGGGCTGAGCACGAGGGCGGCGAGAGTATACCTGCAAGGGAGAGGGGAAGGAGGCGAAGGCGGAGGATAAGAGGGAGGGGGGGCAACCTCATCCACAACCACATCTAAAATGAGGACCGGGCGAACACTTTGAGGAGCTGAAGGGGAAACCTGTAACCGGGGATTAAGACTAAAAAAAGGAAGATCCTCACAAAAAATAACATCCAAAGTATGGTGAAACTGACGAGACACAGGATCAAAACATCTATACCCTTTAGACATGGAAGAATACCCCCAAAAAACACAACAAATAGACTTGTCATCTAACTTAGTGCGAGTGGGACGCCGGTCCTGAACAAAACATATACACCCAAAAACACGAGGCAAAAGTGGAAAAAGGGTAATATAAGGCATAAGAATATGGAAGGGAGTAAGGCCATGTAACATACGACTAGGAGTCCTATTAATGAGATAGACAGCAGTAAGAACAGCCATATGCCAATAAGACTTGGGCACACTCATACCACAAAGAAGACAATACACGACAGACATAATATGACGGTTTTTACGTTCAACCACACCATTTTATTTAGGGGTTCAAGGACATGTAAGTTGTTGAAGAATACCCGTTTGATTAAGGTGAGAACGAAACTCATTGGAGATGTATTCCCCACCGTTATTAGAACAGATGTTCCTAACAATGGTACGAAATTGTGCCTTAACCATTTGCAAAAACTGAATAAAGATGGGAAATGCATCAGACTTGCGGTGAAGTAAATAGACCCAAGTGCACCTAGTGTGATCATCAATAAAACTCACATAATAACGATGACCTGAAAAAGCAAGAACAGGAGAGGGACCCCAAACATCAGAATGAATAAGGTTAAAAGCACTAGGGGTAGGTGTCATATGTGGTATATAACTAGTACGGATATGTTTAGACAACTTACAAGTAACACAATAAAATTTAGAATCATTGCGAACTTTATTTAATAACGGAAAAAGTTGACATAAATATTGAAAGTTAACATGACCCAAACATGCGAGCCATAACTCTAAAGTTTGAACAGAAAAAACACAAGATATAGAAGTAGGCAAAACAAACGCCTGAAAACTAGCTAAAGGCAAAGAAGGCTGGTCCGGTGGATCTCCAAAGTAGTATAGCTCATAGCACTCGTATCCCCTGCCAAAAATTCTCTTCGAACTCAGGTCCTGTAAAAGACACGAAGATGGGAAGAAAATGACGGCGCAATTAAAGGTTTTGGCAAGATGACTAATAGATAAGAGATTATAAGCAAACTTGGGAACATGCAACACAGAAGATAAAGTGATATCAGGGGATAAAGACACAACACCCGTATGTTGGACAGAAGAGCAAGAACCATCAGCAAGACACACAGATTCAAGCTGGTTTGAAGATATCTTCCATAGCCAGCTTGCTAGTCAGCTTATCAAATTGCTTCTTGTGTAGTCCCTTCGTTAGCACATCAGCTAATTGTTCATCTGTTGGAAGGTAGGTCATACAGATTATGCCAGCATTGATTTTCTCCTTGATGAAATGTTTATCCACTTCTATATGTTTTGTGCGATCATGTAGAACTGGATTATGAGCTATAGATATAGCTGCTTTGTTGTCACAATAGACCTTCATAGGTGTCGGGTGAGAAAGCTTTAATTCTTCAAGAATTCTTTTAATCCACATTACTTCACAGATTCCATGGGCAACAACTCTGAACTCTGCTTCTGCACTACTTCTAGCTACCACATTCTGTTTTTTACTCTGCCATGTAACTAGGTTCCCACCTACAAAGGAGCAGTATCCGGATGTTGATCTCCTGTCTGTAACACTTCCTGCCCAGTCTGCATCTGTGTATACTTCAACTTGAAGATGTCCATGTTTCTTGAATAGTAAGCCTCTCCCTGGAGTTCCTTTCAAATATCTTAAGATCTTATAAACGGCCTCAAAGTGCTCTGCCCCTGGTGAGTGCATGAACTGACTTACCATGCTGACTGCAAAGGCAATATCAGGCCGCGTATGAGACAAGTAAATCAATTTCCCTACAAGTCGCTGATATTGTTCTCTCTCTTTGACTTCTTCAGCCTTAGCAGCTTGTAACTTCAAGTTAGGCTCGATCGGAGTCTCCGCCATCTTACAACCAAGCATACCTGTTTCTCCAAGGAGATCAAGAACATATTTTCTCTGATTAACGAATATACCTTCCTTGGATCTTGCAAATTCCATTCCGAGGAAATACTTGAGGGCTCCCAGATCCTTAATGTGAAATTCTTTTGCGAGTTTCTCTTTGAGGGCTGCTAACTCTGCTTCATCATTACCAGTTAAAATAATGTCATCAACATAAACAATCAAAATTGCAATTTTACTGTTTTTTGAATGTTTATAAAATATTGTGTGATCTGCTTGACTCTGCGAGAAGCCACAACTGATAACTGCCTTCCCAAAGCGTTCAAACCACGCTCTTGGTGATTGTTTGAGTCCGTATAATGACTTGTTCAATCTGCATACTCTGTCACTTCCAAGTCTCTGCTCAAATCCCGGCGGTAGGCTCATGAACACCTCCTCTTCAAGATCACCATTGAGAAATGCATTTTTAATGTCAAGTTGATGTAGAGGCCAATCTGAATTTACTGCAAGAGATAACAGTACTCTGATGGAATTTATTTTAGCAACAGGAGCAAACGTCTCCTGATAGTCGATCCCATAAGTTTGAGTGAAGCCTTTAGCTACCAGTCTCGCCTTGTATCTCTCAACGCTTCCATCTGCGTTACATTTTATCGTAAACACCCATTTACACCCAACTGTTTTCTTGTCTTTGGGTAGATCAACTATCTCCCAAGTACCACTTCTCCTTAAAGCATTCATCTCCTCTATGACTGCTAATTTCCAATTCGGATCATCCAATGCTTCCTGTATATTCCTTGGAACAAACAAGTGTGAAATCCTAGATGTGAAAGCTCTATGGTTTTTAGACAGTCTTTGATAGGAGAGGTAATTTGCAATAGGATGTTTAATGCAATTTCGGACACCTTTCCTAATTGCTATAGGTACATCAAGGTCGGAAATAGAAGGAATAGGATTACCTAAAATTTCGATGCCAGAACTCGGGTGGACATTCGGGTCATTAGGATGGACATTCGGGTCATTATTCCTCAGATGAAATCGCTTCCTAGTATAAACCTGAAGCTCAGGATTTAGATCATTTTGTAGTACTTCTCCCCCTAAACAAGAATCTTCTTGACTAGGCACCATAGAACTTGGTTCTCCTAAGTGATCATTATCAGACAGATGTGGTTTTTGTGTAGGATAAATGACATTGGGGAGCGGGATAGAAATATCCCAAAAACGGTCTTCTACTCCACTTGTCTCCCCCTGAAGAGAAGTGTTGGGGAAATAGGATTTTGTTTCCACAAATGACACATCCATACTCACATGAAATTTCTTGTTTTGAGGATCGAAGCACTTATACCCCTTTTTGTTTGAGGAATAACCCAAAAAAACACATTTTATAGCACGGGGGTCAAGTTTTGAACGAAATTGACTGGGAACATGAACATAGGCAGTGCATCCAAAAACTTTGGCGGGTAAATCAGAAAACAACCTCGTGTCAGGAAAAAAAGTTTTGAGACAATCAAAAGGTGTTTTGTATGTTAACACCTTTGTAGGCATCCTGTTTATCAAATAAGAGGCTGTTAAAATTGCTTCACCCCATAAATATTTAGGAACATGCATGTAAAACATTATAGCACGTGCTACTTCAAGTAGATGTTTATTTTTTCGTTCTGCAATGCCATTTTGTTGAGGGGTATCCCGACATGTAGATTGATGAAAAATTCCCTTTTTTTTCCAAAAACTCACCCAACTGCTCATTGAAATATTCTGTTCCATTATCAGAATGTAAAATACCAATTTTGGTTTGAAATTGGTTTTCAATCATATTGTAAAAATTTGTGAATAAATTTTTCACGTCAGATTTTTTATTCATCAAATAAATCCAACATAAGCGGGTATGGTCATCAATAAATGTAACAAACCATCTTTTACCAGAAAGAGTAGTGATTTTAGAAGGGCCCCAAACATCACTATGAATCAAATAAAAAGGTTTTGAAGCCTGGTAAGGTTTTGGCAAATAAGTAGAGCGATGAAATTTTGCAAAAATGCAACTTTCACAATGAAAAGAAGAACAATCAATCCCTTTAAATAATTCTGGAAATAAATGTTTCAGATAAAGAAAACTAGGATGTCCTAGCCTATAGTGCCATAGCATTATTTTTTCTCGAACAGAGATTGAACTGGTACTATTAAAGCTCTGAGCTTTTTTATTACTAACAGGTACTTCATCAAAGTAGTAAAGACCTTCAAGCATCATAGCACGCCCAATCATCATCCCCGAGTTCTGGTCCTGAAATTCACAATGGGATTCAAAAAATGTAACACGACAATTAGAATCCTTAGATAGTTTACTGACAGACAAAAGGTTACAGGCTAAGTTGGGGACGTGAAGAACAGCATTGAGATTAATTTTCTCAGTTAGTTTAATAAATCCTTTTCCTGCAATAGGTGAAAAACTACCATCGGCTATTCTGATTTTGTCATGACCAGAACAAGGGAAATAGGTACTAAATAAATGGGAAAAACTAGTCATGTGATTGGAGGCACCGGAATCTATGATCCACGGAGAGAAGTTTAGGCAAGAGAAGGCTTTAGGATTTCTACCTGTTTGTGCCAACAAAACACTAGGAGTACCGGTTGAGGAGTTGGATTTTATCAGCTTTAAGAGTTGATCAATCTGCTCTTTGTTGAAGGGACCTGAATCGGCTTCATTAGCGGTAGGAAAGCCACGATTCTTCTCTCCTTGTTTGCTGCTTTTCCAGTTGACAGGTTTGCCATGAATCTTCCAACACGTTTCGCGTGTATGGCGAGGCTTGTTGCAAAAATCACACCAGACCCGTGGCTTATCATCAAACCTGCGCTGGTAATTTGCAGCCTTGTTGGCCGCAGCATCGCTAATTAAAGCAGAAATTTCAATTGATTCACCATTACCTTTTTTCTTAAGCATGACGCTCCTTCGGCTCTCTTCCCTTCTGACTTCGGCAAATACTTCGCCAATGGATGGGAGAGGAGGTCTGCCAATAATTCTTCCTCGCACTTCATCGAATTCAATGTTGAGGCCGGCAAGAAACTTGTAAATACGGCTGTCTTCCACAGTTTTCTTGTGGTGGTTGCAGTCGTCAACCGATTTCCATTCGTATGTGTTGAAGATGTCAAGATCCTGCCACAACCTTTTCAACGAATTGAAATATTTGGTGACGGAATCATCTCCTTGACGAATCTCTCCCAACTTCAAAGTTAATTCGAAAACTTGAGATTGATTTCCTAGGTCAGAATACATCTGACTAACATTATCCCACAATTCTTGTGCAGTAGTATAGCACATGTAATTAGAGCTTATATCCTCCTCCATGGAATTGACCAACCATGTCATAACCATGGAGTTTTCAGCGTCCCAATTGTCGAACAGCGGATCATTAACAGCAGGAGCCTTCTTGTCACCAGTGATGTAACCGATCTTTCCTTGCCCACGGATATACATCCGGACAGATTGTGACCAGCGGAGAAAATTATCACCATTTAGGCGGATGGCGGTGATTTGGACAGAGTGAGAGTTGGACGTTTTCACCGGAATGGCAGCGGCAGGGGTTGAAGTGGTTCCGGACGTGACTTCCGACATGGCTATGACGGTTTTAGGGCTGCTGTGTTTTTTGTTGCTCTGATACCAACTTAGAAAATATGAAGAAGAAGAACTCCGAAAATATGATGAAAAAAAATAAACTGATGTATTATTGATTGATATGTTTGTTGTATTGATATCTATTACAATGATTCATGATTCCTATATATAGAAGAGGGTGAGTGTGTAGTAGGTAAGGAGTAGGTGAAGTGGAGGTGGTAGTGGTGTAGTGGGTTAGGTTTAGTGGAGTAGGTGAGGTGGTAGTGGTGTAGTGGGTTAGGTTTAGTGGAGTAGGTTTAAGTGGGTGAAGTAGGTGGAGAGTAGGTGGATTTTAACAGCCCCCCGCAAACTCAAGGGGGATAGGAACTAACCAACTTGAGTTTGGAGAGAGTAACAAAACAAGAAAATACATAAAAATAAAAGAGGCTAAGAGACACTGTATGGTCGTGTCAGACCATTGGTGAAGACACTGGATGGTGGTGTCATAACGTTGTAGAGGACACTGTATGCGGGTGTCATAACCATGTAGAGGACACTGTATGGTGGTGTCATAATGGTGTAGAGGACACTGGATGGCGGTGTCAGACCGATGTAGAAGACAGTTTATGGGGTCATGTCGGACCGTTGTAGCAGACAATGTTGTGACAGTTGTTGTGACAGTTTACAGAGTCTTGCTGGACCCTTGTAGAAACTAACCGGAATCAATGTCGGGACAGTTTACAGAGTCTTGTCGGACCCTTGGAAAAGCTAACCGGAATCAAATGTCGGCACAGTTTACAGAGTCTTGTCGGACCCATGAAGGAGCTAACCGGAATCAATGTCGGGACAGTTTACAGAGTCTTGTCGGACCCATAAAGGAGCTAACCGGAATCAATGTCGGGACAGTTTACAGAGTCTTGTCGGACCCTTAAAAAGTCGCACCCTCAAAAGGTGTGCCCAATCTTTCAAAAGGCGTGCCATCAAAAGGCGTGCCCAATCCATAAAAAGGCGTGCCATCAAAAGGCGTGCCCAATTCATCAAAAGGCGTGCCATCAAAAGGCGTGCCCACTTTATCAAAAGATGTGCCATGAAAAGGCGTGCCAGTTTGTCGGGCGTCAAGAGGCGCGCGATGCGCGTGGCTGCCTTGGCTATATAACCAAGACGAAGGCAGAGGCTGAGGCTGAGGCAGAGAAAAACTGAGAGAAACCTCTGCATTTTGGCAGTCTGAAATACTCTGTAAACCCTGCTCGGAAACACTTAGCAACCCAAAACATGGCCTCTTCTTCCCGTCCAGCTACCCAGAACCTGCTCACTCTCTTTCCAGAACTGAACGAGCCCACAGGAGAAATAACTGGTGCGGTGGCCAGTGAACCTCAACCAAACACCTCTGGTTTTGCTCCATTGAACTTTCCGATGCGGTCGGTGGAGCAAAAAATGGCGGTGCAAACTGATATTGAGGCTAATCAGTATACTCTGAAGTCATGCGTGGAAACCATGACGGCGGTCACAAATTTGTCGAACCGGCTGCAGAGTAGGACAAATGAGGTGCAGCATTTAAACGCCCAGCTGGCTCTGCTCCAATGCATGTATAAGGATGCGCGAGCAGAGATAAGCGTGCTAAGGGCAGAAAACAAGGAGCTGAAGCGGAAGGCCACCGTGATGTTTCGATTTGGAGGTCCACCATATGCTGCAGTGGAGGAGTATGGGGGAGTGAACGTGCTCGGTGGACAAGGAAACACGGAGGCAGCATCGTCAAGGGTCGTCCAAGACGGAGGCAAGAAGAAGAGACCTGCAGCAGAGTAGAGAAGAAAAATTCCGCCTGTGGATGTGGCTTTTTTTTTTTTTTTTTTGTGTAAAATGGTGATCGGGGGGGCCCCGACAGAAATAAAATAAGTTCGTCTTCTTCTGCTGTGTTGTTTTTTTTTTTTTTTTTTTTTTTTTTTTTGTTTTTAATGACGAAAAATAAAATAAAATAAAGAAAAGGAAAGTGGGGTGGTAGATGAGAGAGAAAGAGGGTGGCGTGAGGGACATGCCCATGTGGGGCAAATGCTTTAGCGTCTGTTCCAACAGAAAGTGTTTGGCTTATCAGTCTCATCCACCATCTGAAGCTCATTATCTATGGCTGAAGATGGGCACGGATCAGTGGCTAAGAGGTATACGCACACAAGGGTTCTTGCGACGCCGATCGCCGCCACAAATGGGCATGCGACGCGGCAGAGCTCTGGCGACCACGGCGGCGGAAGACAAGGGGATTAGGTACAGGGGCGTTCGGAAGAGGTTTGTGGAACGAAGAAGTGAGATCGGCATCGCAATTGTCGATCACAGACGACGATGAATCGCAATCGCTATGACAATCCTCCGGCGGAACCGGCGGTTGAATCTCGGCGGCGGCGGCTGAGGAATCGATAGTCTGGGGCCACTGGAGGACTCGACGGTGCTGCTGAGGCCGCTGGAGGTGTGGATGTTGAAAAACTCCAGCTGTTGCGAGACGACGACTGAGAAGGAACTTGCTGCCAGTGGGTTTACTAGAAAGGATTAGGATGACATTGAAAAGTACATTGAAGGAGATCTTGAGGACTTGGGTTCTGATGATGAAGGAACTGCAGAGGAAGGATATACTTTTGATGCAACAAATGACGCCGACATCAGGCATCTTGATTCTTTGCACTTGGTGGAGCTGATTGGGACTTGTGATGAAAAAGGTGAGTCAGAGAAGAATCAATAGTTTGCTGAGGCAGAACCGAGTACTGAAACTGAGACTCAGAATGCTAGTAGAAAAAGTCCATCTTGACTCAGTGAGAGACCCAGATGGGGTAGAGAGAGAAGGAGAAACAACAGAGCTAGCATGGCTGTGATATAGATTTCTGTTACTGGCATTGCCGTAGACATAGAAGAGCGAGAAAGCGCGGGAAACGTGATTCTGAGAGTTCTGCGTCAATTGGTTGAGATCCGGCGGGCGGTCAAGGCAAGGTTGCCGCCCGCCGGAAGGCGAAGAACACCAAGATCTTTAACCTTGCTCTGATACCATGAAAAAAAAAATAAACTGATGTATTATTGATTGATATGTTTGTTGTATTGATATCTATTACAATGATTCATGATTCCTATATATAGAAGAGGGTGAGTGTGTAGTAGGTAAGGAGTAGGTGAAGTGGAGGTGGTAGTGGTGTAGTGGGTTAGGTTTAGTGGAGTAAGTGAGGTGGTAGTGGTGTAGTGGGTTAGGTTTAGTGGAGTAGGTTTAAGTGGGTGAAGTAGGTGGAGAGTAGGTGGATTTTAACATATGAGGAAGAAGGAATATATTTCTGTTATATTCAAAACTTCTTATCTTACAAAACCAAATGACACTCCTTATATAGGAGATATTACAAACATCATCATAACCCATTATATGCCACTTACATATTATATATTACCACTATCTACCACTATTATATTATATACATGCCACTATCTACCACCAACACCACTATCATATTCTATACATGCCACTATCTACAACCAACACCACTATCATATTCTATACATACCACTATCTACCACCAACACCACTATCATATTCTATACATGCCACTATCTACCACCAACACCACTATCATATTACATGCATGAACACAATTTCCAACAGGGAGCAATGGTGGGTGCAAGAGATGAAAGAAAAGAAAACTCACCAGTCATATGATCATTAGCCCCAGAATCCAGAATCCATGAAAGACTAGCAGACCGAACATGGAAAGCAGTAGAAGTACCTGTAGCAAGGGTGGCAGTAGAGGATGATGGACCAAGAGAACCAGTGGTGAGAGACCCAAGTTGGGCTTGAAGCTGACCAATTTGAGTCTGTAACTGTTATAGATTAGGGACATTAGGAGGCTCAGAAGTAGGAGTAACTTCCACCAAAGTAGCAGTGCGAGCAGAGCCAGAACTACGTATAGCAAGACCACGAGGACGGGAAGGGCGTTACCTCAACTCAGGATGAAGTTTGAAGCAACGAGCTTTGACATGTCCAGGAGCACCACAATGATGACAAGTAACAAAACTGGTGGAACTTCGAGAACTAGAACTTGCAGTAAGAGCCATTTGATCTATTAAAATTGGAAGCACTGAAGGAACACTAGGCTAAACCAATTGCCGACGACGCTCATCACAGTCAATAGTGGCAAAAGCCTCATAAAGAGATGGCATGGGTGATGTGTTGAGAATCTGAATTCGAAGAGATTCAAATTCAGAGTTTAAACCCATGAGAAACTGATAAGTGTGTTGTCTGGCAAGCCTCTTGGACACAAGGGAGGCGGCTTCTGGTGGAAGGTCAGTCAAAAGCCCATATTGAGCAAGTTCCTCCCAACGAGCCTAAAGATATCCAAAGAATGCAGCTACAGAAAGGCCAAGAGAGGACTAAGAGGCCCGGATTATTGGGGATGGCAATCTATCCCCGGCCCGACGGTGACCCGACCCCCTGACCCCGAATTTAGCGGTTATTCCCCGAAAAATATCCCCTACGAGCCGGGGATGGTATTAAAAAAAAATTCCCCGATGATGTTCGGGCCGAGGACGGGGATACATATCCCAGTCCCGAACCTGGCCCGGCCCCGACCCCGACCCCCACCCCCGCCCTAAATAGCCTCGATGGAAAATTACCATTATGCCCAGTATATATATATATATGTATGCTTAGGTTTAGTTCACTTCACTTCATTCGCACACTTACAGAAATGTTGGGTGCTGCTCTCTCTCTCTCACCACTTAGGGTTTCGCCTCCCTCTCTCTCTCTCACAACGACGGCACGGCAGTGCCGCTTATCCCTCACCGCCGCTGCTTTCCCCTCCCTCTCTCTCACACACACGATGGCTGTCGCTTTCGTTGCTCCCTCACTGCCGCTGCTTTCGCCTCCCTCTCTCACTCTCTCACGCACGACGCCGATGGTTGTTGCTCCTCCCTCACCGCCGCTCATGAACAGATCGTGACCGTTGCCACCGATCACCGATCTGAACAGATCGTGAACCGTGATCGTGAACCGTTGCCACTGATCGTGAACCGTGAAGCTCTCTGAACAGATCTGAACAAATTGTTGATGATGCTGATATATATATATATATATATGTCTGTGTGTGTGTGAGATGAACAATCTCAGATCTCTCTTTTTCTTTCTTTTTTTCTTTTTTACGTTGTTGATGATGATGATAGATACAATTTTAGATTTTTTTTTTTTTAAAAGTTGATGATGATTGTTGATGAAATATACTGAAAAACAGATTAAATTTTTTTTGTTGTTGTTTTTTTGTGTTGAACAAATATACTGAAAAACAGATTAATTTTTTTTTTTTGTTTTTCTGTGTTGAACAAAATGTTAGAATTTCCCATCTTTACCTTCACCTACTCCACTACACACTCCACTTCACCTACCTCCACTTCACCACACACTCCACTTCACCTAACCCACTATCACCTCCACTACACCTACTACCACATTTTCTTCTATATATAGATTGTATAGGAATTGTAATTTATCAATCTTGTAATACAAAATCAAGATATCAATCAATCAATAATACGTAAATTGTTGCATGGTATCAGAGCAAGGTTAAGAAATTAATATTTTTCGCTTCACCGGCGGGCGGCAACCTCGCCTTGGCCGCCCGCCGGACCTCAACCTTGTATACTGTGGGCATTTTCTCTTTTCAGGAGGTGGTTTAAATTCCAGAGGAGGTCGGGGCTCAAAAAAAAAAAAAAAAAAAAAAAAAAAAAAAAAGATTGTTTGTTAAACCAGTGGGCTGACTTTGGAGCTTCCATGGCTGCTTCTTCCGTCGCCGGATCGGCCGTTATCGCCTTCAAATCCGCCGAACGACATACACATATATCCACAACAATCACCCAAATTTCAATTCATTTCAAGCTTCGCGCTGATCATCTTCTCTCCTTCCCGAAGACCCCGATGGTGCACCAGACAACGACGCGAGCAGAGACGCCGAGCAAGCACCTCGAGCCGAGGCCGTGTTCGGCTTCCCTCCATGGCGTCGACACCTCCTTCGCGGCCTTCCACGCCGTCGAAGTCACCTCCTCTCCTCGCTTCCACCACAAGCAGATCGGATACCTCGCCGCCGCCACCACCGTCAACCTTCATCTCTCGCGCCACAGCCCAGACTCAATCCCTACTGGCCACGGGCCGCCCATGGACAGAGCTCTTCGACTTCTCCTCCTTCTGTCGTCTCTACAGTCTCACTCTCTCTCACAAAATATCTGACATGGCAGCTGGAGAGCCTCCGGCTCCTCCCTCTCTTCCTCAGTACCCGGAGATGATTATGGCTGCGATCGACGCTTCTCTCTCACCATTTGAACAAGATGAAGCAGAGCGGTCAGTTCGTCATGGTCACGAACAAACCCGACCCCAACGCGCCGCCACGACGCGGCCGCGGCCGTCCGCCGAAGCCCAAGGCTCAGCCGCCGCCTGAATGAAAGAAACGGATATTATTAGAGGTGGTACTGCTGATCATAGTGTTCGTCAGCCTCCTATACCATCCCGTTTCACTCATCTTGCATTTTTTTTTTATTAACCTCTCTCTCTATCCCTTTTTTTCTTGTGACCCACACTCACACACACACCCACGGGATTTCTAATGCCCACATTTTTTTAATCATCACACACATACACCAGCACATACACAACCCACACAACAGAATCCCTTTCTTTTCTTTTCTTTATTCTCCACTCACACAACATTATCATCACTTTTGCACCTCACCCACGTAGTTCCACTTTCTTTCTTTTATTTTATTTTATTTATTTATTTATTTATTTTATTAAAAAAACAAAAAAAACAAAAAAAACAAAAAAAACAAAAAAACAAAAAACCAACCAAACAAACAAAGAGGAAGAAGACGAACTGCAAACTCATTTTATTCATATCGGGCCTCACCCCGATCACCATTTTACACAAAAAAAAAAAAAAAAAAAAAAAAAACAACCACACCCACAGTGGGATTTTTCTTTTCCCTTCTCTATTCTACTGCAGGTCTCTTCTTCTTACTTTTATCTTGGGTGTCCCGTGCCAGTCCGGTCTCCGTGTTTCCTTGTCCACCGAGCACGTTCACTCCCCCATACTCCTCCACTGCCGCATATGGCGGCCCTCCAAATCGGAACATCACGGTGGCCTTCCGCTTCAGCTCCTTGTTTTCTGCCCTTAGCACGCTTATCTCTGCTCGCGCATCCTTATACATGCGTTGGAGCAGAGCCAGCTGGGAGTTTAAATGCTGCACCTCATTTGTCCTACTCTGCAGCCGGTTCGACAGGTTTGTGACCGCCGTCATGCTTTCCACACATGCCTTCAAAGTATACTGATTGGCCTCCACATCCGACTGCCCTGCCATTCTTTGCTCCACCGACCGCATCGGAAAGTTCAACGGAGCAAACTCCGGGGCGCTTGGTTGAGGTTCCAGTGCCACCGCACCAGTTCTCTCTCTCGTTGACTCGTTGAGGTCGGGAAAGAGGGTGAGCAGCCCGTGGGAAGACGATGAAGCCATTTTCTAGGCAACAGAGTGTTATACAGAATCTCTCTCAGAAATCTCTCTCAGCACACGGAACTCTCTTTCTCAGCAACACGAAGGATTTTTCAGAGGTTTCTCTCAGTTTTTCTCTGCCTCAGCCTCTGCCTTCGTCTTGGTTATATAGCCAAGGCAGCCACGCGCATCGCGCGCCTCTTGACGCCAAACGACAAACGGGCACGCCAACCAAGACACTCACGTGCCTCGCCATCATGTCCGGCGCACTTTTTGATAAATTGGGCACGCCTTTTTAAAAAATTGAGCGCACCTTTTGAGGATGCGATTTTTTATGGGTCCGACAAGACTCTGTAAACTGTCCCGACATTGATTCCGGTTAGCTCCTTTATGGGTCCGACAAGACTCTGTAAACTGTCCCGACATAGATTCCGGTTAGTTTCTACAAGGGTCCGACAAGACTCTGTAAACTGTCCCGACATTGATTCCGGTTAGTTTCTACAAGGGTCCAGCAAGACTCCGTAAACTGTCACAACATTGTCTTCTACAACGGTCCGACATGACCCCATAAACTGTCTTCTACAAACGGTCCGACATGACCCCATAAACTGTTTTTCTACAACGGTCCGACATGACCCCATAAACTGTCTTCTACAACGGTCCGACATGACCCCATAAACTGTCTTCTACAGCGGTCTGACACCGCCATCCAGTGTCCTCTACACCATTATGACACCACCATACCGTGTCCTCTACAACGTTATGACACCCCCATACAGTGTCCTCTACAACGTTATGACACCACCATTCAGTGTCCTCTACAACGTTATGACACCACCATTCAGTGTCTTCACCAACGGTCTGACACGACCATACAGTGTCTCCTATCCTTTTTTATTTTTATGTATTTTTCTTGTTTTGTTACTCTCTCCAAACTCAAGTTGGTTAGTTTCTCTCCTCCTTGAGTTTGCGGGGGGCTGTTAGAATTTCCCATCTTTACCTTCACCTACTCCACTACACACTCCACTTCACCTACCTCCACTTCACCACACACTCCACTTCACCTAACCCACTATCACCTCCACTACACCTACTACCACATTTTCTTCTATATATAGATTGTATAGGAATTGTAATTTATCAATCTTGTAATACAAAATCAAGATATCAATCAATCAATAATACGTAAATTGTTGCACAAAATTATAAAAAAAAAAAAAAAACAAGTCGGGGATTTTCGGGGTCGGGGAAACCCGATTCTCATTGGGGGGCGGGGGCGGGGGGGTTGATGGCGTCCCTGCCGGGGATCGGGGACGGGGACGGGATTTTTTTTCTCATCGAGGATCGGGGACGGGGAGGGTGATCCCCGGCCCCGCCCCGCCCCGTTGCCATTCCTACGGACTATATCTTGGTAAAGCTTGAAGATAAGTGCATCATTGTGAGCATGAGCGTACATTTGTGACAATGCCTGCCACAAACTCGGAGCTATATCGCAATAGAGGAACATATGATAAATCCGATCTTCTATGGAATTGAACATCCATCCCAATAAAGTGCAGTTATCGATATCCCATTGAGCACGTGTAAGGTCTGTCGCAGTTGGCAGGGTAATGGTAGATAAAAGCCAATGGGTCTTTCCCTTTCTCCCAAGATAGAGTTTAGGGGAACGGCTCCAAGCAGCAAAATTTTTCCTATTCAACACCACACTCGTAATACGATGAACAGGAGTGTGATGAGAAAGAGAAAAATCAGAACCAATAGGAATAGGTTTGGTGGGCACATCAGAAGAGACAATGAGAGATGACTCAGTCATGGTGGAAGAATAGGGGCTGAAAAACACACAAAATCACAGCAACAATGGCTTAAATGATGCAAGAAGCCGGAAAAAACTCAAAGGCTTATGCAAATAAATGCTACCGAATACATTTGGTAGCCCAATGAATCAAGAGGACAAAAAAATAGTGCCTAAAACATCAACATAACACCCTGAGAAGGGGAAAAGGGACCCTAGTGTAAAATTTAATGTATAAAGAGAAATAGAGAGAGAATAAATTGTATGTATTATTGATTGATTTATATTGATTTATATTACAATGATTCATGGTTCCTATATATAGAAGAGGGTGAGTGTGTAGTAGGTAAGGAGTAGGTGAAGTGGAGGTGGTAGTGGTGTAGTGGGTTAGGTTTAGTGGAGTAGGTGAGGTGGTAGTGGTGTAGTGGGTTAGGTTTAGTGGAGTAGGTTTAAGTGGGTGAAGTAGGTGGAGAGTAGGTGAATTTTAACAGCCCCCCGCAAACTCAAGGGGGATAGGAACTAACCAACTTGAGTTTGGAGAGAGTAACAAAACAAGAAAATACATAAAAATAAAAGAGGATAAGAGACACTGTATGGTCGTGTCAGACCATTGGTGAAGACACTGGATGGTGGTGTCAGACCGATGTAGAAGACAGTTTATGGGGTCATGTCGGACCGTTGTAGCAGACACTGTGTGGTCGTGTCAGACCGATGTAGAAGACAGTTTATGGGGTCATGTCGGACCGATGTAGAAGACAGTTTACGGGGTCATGTCGGACCGTTGTAACAGACACTGTTGTGACAGTTGTTGTGACAGTTTACGGAGTCTTGCTGGACCCTTGTAGAAACTAACCGAAATCAATGTCGGGACAGTTTACAGAGTCTTGTCGAACCCATGAAGGTGCTAACCGGAATCAATGTCGGGACAGTTTATAGAGTCTTGTCGGACCCATGAAGGAGCTAACCAGAATCAATGTCGGGACAGTTTACAGAGTCTTGTCGGACCCTTAAAAAGTCGCACCCTCAAAAGGTGTGCCTAATTTTTCAAAAAGGCGTGCCATCTAAAGGCGTGCCCAATCCATAAAAAGACGTGCCATCAAAAGTTGCGCCCTCAAAAGGCGCGCCCACTTCATCAAAAGTCGTGCCCGACAGAAAGCGTCGAGCCATCAAAAGGTGAGCCGGAGACGCGGCGAGGCACGTGAGCGACAGAGTGGCGTGTCGGCCGCGTCGTCAGTGTCGATATAAACCAATGCGGAGGCTGTGCTTGAGGCAGAAGCGAAGAAAAAAAACCTGGGAAAAAACTTCTGAAAAACTCTTCATTTTCTGAGAGAGATATTCGTTTTTCTGAGAGATTGCCTCTAAGAGCTGCAAATCTTGAAACACTCCCCTTCCGAACATTATCAGTCTGAAATTGCTATTTCGCTGAAACACTCAGCAACCCAAAAAACATGGCCTCTTCTTCCCGTTCAGCTACCCAGAATATGGCCTCTTCATCCCGTGGTCTACTCACTCTCTTTCCCGACCTCAACGAGTCAACAAGAGAGATAACTGGTGCGGAGGCCCGTGAACCTCAACCAAACACCTCTGGTTTTGCTCCGTTAAACTTTCCGATGCGGTCGGTGGAGCAAAGAATGGCAGTGCAGTCGGATGTGGAGGCCAATCAGTATACATTGAAGTCATGTGTGGAAACCATGACTGCGGTTACAAATTTGTCGAACCGGCTGCAGAGTAGGACAAATGAGGTGCAGCAGTTAAACGCCCAACTGGCTCTGCTCCAACGCATGTATAAGGATGCGCGAGCAGAGTTAAGTGTGCTAAAGGCGGAAAATAAGGAGCTGAAGCGGAAGGCCACCGTGATGTTCCGATTTGGAGGTCCACCGTATGCTGTAGTGGAGGAGCAGGGAGGAGGCAACTTGCTTGGTGGTCTAGGAAGCACGGAGGCAACACCGGCAAGGACCACCCAGGACGAAGGCAAGAAGAAAAGATCGGCGGCTGAGTAGAGAAGAAAAATCCCACTGTGGGTGTGGTAGTTTTGTTTTTGTTTGTGTGGGTTTTTTTTTTTTTTTTTTTTTTTTTTTGGATGTAAAAGTGTGATCGGGGTTGATCCCCTGATATGAATAAAATGACAAGGTTGTGGAATGTTGTTGGTGTTATTTTGTGGTGTTGTTTTGTTTAATAAGAAAAATAAAATAAAAGAAAATAATGGATAAAGAAAATAGAGAAAAATATTTGTGGATGGGTGATAAGAAAAACAGCAGATTTTTTTTTTTTTTTTGGTGGAATATAAAATAAATAATAATAAGAGAATGAAAAACGGGTGATGCTTACTAACAAGGGATAGGGAAAATATATTATAATAAAATATATATATATATATATATTAAAATAAAAGAGAAGGGTGAAAGACCGTGGATGAAATAAATTAAGAGAAAGGAGAGATATGATTAAAGTGGGTTTGAAAGTGGGAAAAGATGAGAGAGAGGGAGATAGAGTGGGTGCATGATGATGATGTTGGGTCCATGGAGAGAGAGAGAGAGGGATGTCCAAGAAGCTTGTGCTTTTGATAGTTACACATTACCCAAGTTGTATGTGAAGATGCATGTTACTGTCTTACACTTCTGCAGGCTTGGTATTCTTTGTGGGGCACTTGCAACACGTGACATTGAAAATTGTATTCGAAAATGATGACATCTCCAACATGAAACGTCTTGGAAGCAGCCCAGGCCTTGTAATCAATATTCCCAATGATGGTTCAACCAGCGGAGTCCCCAACCTTGTACACTGCTGCCATTGAAACCTTCAAGCCAGCAAACATGGCTACCAACAACAGAGCCACAGCTCTACACCCCACACCCAAATCCATGGCTAAGAGAGAGAGAGCAAATCGGGAAAAAAAACAGCAGTGACGAGCAGAAAAGCAGCGCCAGAAACGCCAACGACGACGACGAGTAAGAGTACAACCACGGATATGTGAGAGGTGAGGTGAACGGCGATAGAGGCTAGACGATGATGCGGGTGCCGCCGCCGACATAGCGGAGGAGGGGTGTAAGAAAATGTTGAAGAAGTCAAGGTATGTGTAGAAAATAAGCGGAATAGGTTGAGGTCCGGCGGGCGGCCAAGGCGAGGTTGCCGCCCGCCGGTGAAGCGAGAAATACTAAGGTCTTAACCTTGCTCTGATACCATGTAAAATTTAATGTATAAAGAGAAATAGAGAGAGAATAAATTGTATGTATTATTGATTGATTTATATTGATTTATATTACAATGATTCATGGTTCCTATATATAGAAGAGGGTGAGTGTGTAGTAGGTAAGGAGTAGGTGAAGTGGAGGTGGTAGTGGTGTAGTGGGTTAGGTTTAGTGGAGTAGGTGAGGTGGTAGTGGTGTAGTGGGTTAGGTTTAGTGGAGTAGGTTTAAGTGGGTGAAGTAGGTGGAGAGTAGGTGAATTTTAACACCTAGACCACCCTAGAGGGGTGGCCGAAGCACACAGGATCAGAACAAAGTCTGGCAGCAGCAAACCGAGCCTCGGCAGGAGTGTAGAAGACCTGCCAAGGGGAAAACAGGGAAGAAGAAGCGCTGTTGGGTGGTCTAGAAGGCGTGGGTAGGGCTGTTGGGTGGTTTAGAAGGTCTAGGTAGGGCTGTCGGTGGCTGAGAGAGAAAAAGAAGGATAGCGGTGGTGATAGGTGGGACTGGGTGGTGCCGACAGAGGGAGGGAGGGCTAGGGTGGCTGATCTTTGGCTCTGATACCAAAAAGGATGAAAAGAATTGTTTTGACTTACCTATGAATGAGGTAGAGCCTTATATTTATAATGAAACAATATTACAAAATAGGAAACGAACAAAATAGGAAACAAAGATAAAAAAATGTAGTAAATATTACTACCATAATTACACACTACCATAATTACAATATCACTATTTCCTAATTCCAACACTACCATAATTATAATATTACTATTTCCTAATTCCTAATTCCAACATGATTCGCACCATTCTCACCATGATTATTACTTTCAAGTTTTCTCCTTGTTCTCCTGTTGTTATAGCACCATTAGCTTGAGTTGTTTGGCCCTCCAAAGCACTAATACAAAGATTACAATGATTAAGTTGCTCCAGAATTTTTATAAGGATCTCATCACGCTGATTTTCAGTCAATCTTCCTCTAAAAGGTTTCCCCGATCGTGTAGACATGTTTGAATCCTCGCTCTGATACCAAAATTGATGCAGGACAGCACTGTAAGAGTTGTTCTGGGGCAGTGAAAGTACCCGTGAACAGTGTTTAGGCTGTTTAAAGTGCAGAAAATAAAAGAGGGAAAGGACGAAAAGAAGAAGATAAGCTTAGGAATCACTCTTAGAACTCCTTAAGCATCACACTTAGGGTTTGATTGCGTTACACAATCTATAAGGAAGCTTTAAAAGCTCTAAATTCTCTGAAATATCAAGTCTAAATAATTAAAAAACATGGCTTTATGTAGAACTAAGAGACTTCGTAAACCAATTAGAACCAAAAAAGGAAACTACTATAATAGTTTAGACTTCCAAAACTAATTTAAGAGCAAATAAGAAACATAAATAAAATCTAATCAAATAACTTGACCCACAAGACGACCCATGGGCAACCTGTATAACCCATGTCTAGAAATTATGAAATCACCAAAATACCCTAAACTAAAATAATAATAATAATAATAAAACATGACTCATAAGCCTAAAACATAACTAGCCACGGTCCCAAACGAGGTGCTCATCATCCAATGCATACCAAATCAAAGTTTGGGCCTTAGAGGCATCTCTTCCTCGTCTCTTGTACACCTTAAGAGGCTGCTGCCACTTGCCTCCATCACCAAGTCCCCAATGCATGCCCACACAAAGTGTGTTGTGCTAATGGCGGGCATGGTTGGTGATAGTTGAATCATCTAATTCTTCGTTGGTGTTCCTGCAAAACAAAAAAAAGAAAAGAAAAAGAAAAAAGGATAACAATAATAAATAATCAACTTTATAAAAATAAAGTGTTACTGGCAATAACAATAGAAAAAATTGATAACAAAATTGGTTACCTTGCAGCGTGATGCAAACCATTTCTTATTGAAAATGGATAATTGTTTATGGATGCAGAACGAATCCTAACAATTTTATCATAGTAAGAGCTAAACATTTTTATGTTTAAAAGTTTTTTTTCCCCAATAATCAAACCTTGCAAGGCTTAGGCTATAGTGTTTGTGCATCACTTTTGCGGTTACCCTGATAGATGCACAGTGATAAATTTTCCAGTTTTAATTTTTATTAATTTTTATTGTCACTGTTTTGTTGTTGTCATCGTTTAATAACAGCCAATTTTGTCTGTACTTATCATGTTTTGGGTGCTTGATTCATGAATTACTTGTCAAATTCCAGCCTTCTAGAGTGGCAAAATATGCTTTGTTTTCTATTTTGTAGTCTTTTATTTCTTTAATGTCATGAGTTGCTTCTTTCGTTCTCATGTTCCTTGCCAAGCTTATTCACCATGATAATCTTCTAAAATTTTTCTTCAGTCACCCAGCATAATAAATTATCGAGCCCCTATGTTGTGTTATATTCATACAGGTAATCGTAACTAATTGTTAAATTTGTCTCTGTTTTAGTATGGTACGCTGTATCAGAAGAATCAAGAGTTAGTATATGAGTTCTTACCATTATTTTTTATTATCCCATCATCAAGCAGCTCTGGGATCCTGAATCCCAAAGCCAAGAGTGCAGTTGCTGTAGACCAAAAGGCAGCTCGCTTGATTTGCATCTTCTCTGCAACTTCAAGGGCCCATCCCAAGAGCTCATCTGCAACAATGCAAGGGATCTTGTCATTGTCTGATCCATTAATATTTTCTATGAGCTCTTCCAGCTTCCCTGGCATGACGTGGAAAATTGATTCTGTTATTTCCCAAATTCATTTCTATCCTCCCAGGGTTCCAACCCATCTGGCATTGAAACCAGATGTATATGATCCTCTATGTTATCTTTCCCTGACAATGCATTCGTGATCCTTTTGTGAGTAAATTCAGTGTTCACAAATGTGACCTTGAAACCATGTTTGGCTAAGCATTGCATGAGCTCCAGCAAGGGAAGGACATGGTCTTGAGCAGGATAAGGTATGGCTAGAACATGTTGTCTGCCCATCTTTGTTATTTTTCTCAGTCACTGCAGATATTTCTAATACGTGAAATTCTTCAATAACTTAAATTTCCTACTATTATTGGTAGTCACAGAGGCCCACAATGTGTTGTCCAGTGTAATTTTTTTCATGCTCAGAGTACATGTTCACTCTTCTTCTTTGTAATTTTTTTTGTCTAGTGTTACTTTTGTGGTTTGAGGTGCTCTACAGCTGTTGTTGGTTTATTTACCTTGTCTTTATACTACTGTCCTTGGGGATATCATTCCTTTAGTTTAATGTAGCTTTCTCCAAGAGATGAAAGACTGGACATGTATTATCTACTGGGAAACAAGTTTGCATACCATCATATACAATTAGAGGAGATCCTACGAGGCTTGTAGATCTGGTTGTGTAAGGTGACACTAGCATAAGGGTGAGTGACTTATTTGCTACACTGGCTGGTAGTATCTATCCTGCTTGTCTCATTTTCTAAAAAGTTTTATTTATTTATTTATTATTGGTTTTCAAAATAATTTGTTAACTTGTTGCTCTGAAGTTATCAATTTAAAAAATAAAAAATAAAAACTGTTTTTGCTACAGTAGTCGTGACCGGCATGGCATTCTCATAGTTATCTTTTTGCATTACCTGTCTTCTCTAATGTATACTAACAGCACCAAAAACTGTTTTTGCTTTAGCTCTAGCGACACACAAGACATTCTCATAGTTTTTTCTTCATAATGCTTTTATATGATAACACAGAAATAAAAAAACCCAGAAATAAAACCAAGCTTGTTTGCAGCCTAAACAACTTGTCTATGTCTTCAACCATTCAATAAAATTGTTAAAGTTATTGTGAGAGCAGCCACCTTCTTTAACACTTTTGTAGCCACTTCCTTTAGATCCAAAGCCCTTGCTTTGATTGTCTTGTTGCTGAGCAGTTGCTCCACCTTATCCTTAATTTCTTCTTGTTTGATGATCCCACTTTCATCATGGTTAAACCTCAATCCAACTTTCCAAACATAACAAATGTAATTCTGATTAAGAAACTGGTAAGCAAAGTATGGCCAGCATAGGAAAGGGATTCCATTGCTTAGGCCTACCATGGTAGAGTTCCAGCCACAATGGCTTAAAAAGCAAGCAACAGAAGGATGACCCAGACCCTTCTGCTGAGGAGCCCAACCTACCATTCGCCCACAAGTTGCTACTCTTTCTTTGAATCCTTCCGGGTAAGCATCGTTGTTCTTATCAGTTATATCTGGCCTCACAACCCATAAGAATGGCCTGTTAGCGATTTCAAGCCCCAAAGCCAATTCTTGGAACTGGATCTGGTTAAAAACCATGAAGCTCCCAAATGAAACATAGATGACTGAGTTTGCTGGCTGTTGATCAAGCTATTCCAAGCAAGTTGAGTCTTCTGGCCAGAAGTAGCCTGCTGAATTTCCAAGTCGATTTCTTTGCCAAAAGTGGACCTATGGGCAAGATATTTGGAAATAAGCTAAATGCTGCAGGCTCGAGCTCATAAGTTGAATTGCAAATCAGCCAGTCTGCCACTTGCATAGACCTGTTATTTCTTACATTAAGTTCAAAAATAATTTTCTGTGTGGTCAAGTCACCAATGCATGCCCACACTAAGTGTGATGTGCTAATGGCGGGCATGGTTGGTGATAGTTGAATCGTCTGATTCTTGGTAGGTGTTCCTGTAAAAAAAAAAAGAAAAGAAAAGGACAATAATAAATTAATAACTTTATAAAAATAAAGTGATACCACCGACAATGATGATAGAAAAAAGGATAACAAAATTGATTACCTTGCAGCATGATGTGAACCTTTTCTTTTTGAAAAGGGATAATTGTTTTGTGGATGCAAAATGAATCGTAACAATTTTATCTGTTAAAATTGTAGTATTATTGATTGATGAGTTGATTGATATATTGATATTGTTTTCTGTCTATTACAAATGGTTCCTTATATAGATGTAGGTGTAGTGGATGGTGTGTAGTGGATGGTGATAGTGGTGTAGTGGGTTAGGTTTAGTGGAGTAGGTGAGGTGGTAGTGGTGTAGTGGGTTAGGTTTAGTGGAGTAGGTGAGGTAGTAGTGGTGGTAGGTGATGGTAAATTCTAACAGCCCCCCGCAAACTCAAGGAGGATAGAAACTAACCAACTTGAGTTTGAAGAGAGGAACAAAACAAGAAAATACATAAAAAAAATGATAGGAGACACTGTATGGTCGTGTCAGACCGTTGGTGAAGACACTGTATGGTGGTGTCATAACGTTGTAGAGGACACTGTATGGTGGTGTCATAACGTTGTAGATGACACTGTATGGGGTGTCATAACGTGGTAGAGGACACTGTATGGTGGTGTCAGACCGATGTAGAAGACAGTTTATGGGGTCATGTCGGACCGTTGTAGCAGACAATGTTCTGACAGTTGTTGAGACAGTTTACGGAGTCTTGCTGGACCCTTGTAGAAACTAACCGAAATCAATGTCGGGACAGTTTACAGAGTCTTGTCGGACCCTTGAAGGAGCTAACCGGAATCAATGTCGGGACAGTTTACAGAGTCTTGTCGGACCCTTGTAGAAACTAACCGGAATCAATGTCGGGACAGTTTACAGAGTCTTGTCGGACCCATAAAGGAGCTAACCGGAATCAATGTCGGGACAGTTTACAGAGTCTTGTCGGACCCCTAAAAAGTCGCACCCTCAAAAGGTGTGCCCAATCTATCAAAAAGCGTGCCATCAAAAGGCGTGCCCAATCCATAAAAAGGCGTGCCATTAAAAGGCGTGCCCAATCTATAAAAAGGCGTGCCCACTTTATCAAAAGATGTGCCATGAAAAGGCGTGCCAGTTTGTCGGGCGTCAAGAGGCGCGCGATGCGCGTGGCTGCCTCGGCTATTTAACCAAGACGGAGCCTGAGGCCGAGGCAGAGGCAAAAAACCTGCGAAATCCTCTGAAAAATTCTGCCGTTTCTAAGAGAGAGACTCTGTAACACTCTGTTGCCCAGAAAATGGCTTCGTCGTCCCGTGGTCTGCTCACTCTCTTTCCCGACCTCAACGAGTCAACAAGAGAGATAACGGGTGCGGTGGCCCCTGAACCTCAACCAAGCGCCCCAGGGTTTGCTCCGTTGAACTTTCCGATGCGGTCTGTGGAGCAAAGAATGGCAGTGCAGTCGGATGTGGAAGCCAATCAGTATACATTGAAGTCATGTGTGGAAACCATGACTGCGGTGACAAACTTGTCGAACCGGCTGCAGAGTAGGGCAAATGAGGTGCAACAGTTAAACTCCCAGCTGGCTCTGCTCCAACGCATGTATAAGGATGCGCGAGCAGAGATAAGTGTGCTAAAGACAGAAAACAAGGAGCTGAAGCGGAAGGCCACCGTTATGTTCCGATTTGGAGGGCCGCCATATGCTGCAGTGGAGGAGCAGGGAGTAGTGATCGTGCCCAGTGGAGTGGGAAACACGGAGGCAGCACCGTCAAGGACTGCCCAGGACGGAGGCAAAAAGAAGAGACCGGCGGCAGAGTAGGTCGGTGGGTGGCCCGTCTGCAGAAAAGAAAACAAAGCTTTTTTTGGTGTTGTGTCTTGGTTTTCAAAGCTTTTGGTGTGTTTTTTTTTTTTTTTTTTTTGATGTAAAATTGTGATCGGGGTGAATCCCTAGATGAATAAAAGGAGTTTGGTGTGCAAAGCTATATGGTATGAATGGAATGGGAAAAAGAGGAAAAATATTGTGAAAGAAAATGAAAGAAAAAATAAGAAAAAAATATATGGGAAATCAAAAAGGAAAGATGGGGTGAAAAAAATAAAGAAAAAAAATGGAATTGGAAAAGAGGGAGTTGGAATTGAGTAAATGAAAAAATAAAATAAAATAAAATAAAATAATAAAAATAAAAATAAAAATAAAAAAATAAAGAAATGAAAAGAAGGGGGACAAAAGTGGGGCGGTGGTAGAACCAAAACCAGAAAGAAATAAATAAAAAGAAAAGAAAAGAAAGAAAAGAAGAGAAGCACGTGGCCAAAGAAAGAAAAGAAAGAAAAGATGGTGTGGTGGGAGAATAGTGGAGAAAAAAAAAATATAGATAATATATTTCGCTCTGGCCCGAAGAGGAAAAAAACTAAAAAAAGAGGGAGGTGGTGAAAGTGGGTGAGAGAGAGAATGAGGAGGAAACGGAGGAGGAAGCTCCACTGGATCATCACTGCAATTCACTCCATTGCTATCAAACTCGAAAGCTTCGTCGTTGTACTCCATCGATATACTCGGAATCAAAGTCAGTGGCCAGACATTATCGATCTCACAAACGGTGTTCAAGACCGCCGGTTCTGTAATCGATTCCGGCACCGTCATCACTCGCCGCCCTCCGGCGGCGTACGATGCATTGAAAACGGCTTTTCGGGAGCAGATGAAGCAATATCCAATGGCTCAATCCGCGGGAATTTTGGATACCTGGTACGATCTGAGCAAGTACAACTCGGTGAAGATTCCGCCGATCAGCTTCTTGTTCGGCGGCAACGTCGAGCTTCCTCTAGACACGAAGGGGATACTTTACCCCATAAATGGGTCGCAGTTCTGCTTGGCGTTCGCCAGAAACATGGCCGCCTCCGACTTGGCCATTTTCGGAAATGTCCAGCAGCAGACTTTGGACGTGGTGTATGATGTTGCAGGTCAGTGTTGAGAACCGGGGGCTCAAGGCATGTCTGGGGAGGAGGAGAAGGAGCGAGACGAACTTGCGGAGTCTCTCAAAGGTCTCTTCTCCAATCTCTCCACCATTATCAAAGCCGAGCTTCAGGGGACAAACAATCAACTAGAACTTTTGGAGAAGATGAATCTCAAGGTGGCAGAAGAGTACATGGGCTTCGGTGATGTAGCTTCTGGGTTAAGGGTTTTCGTGGCAGCGGATGGAAGGTATGTGTAGAGGTCCGGCGGGCGGCCAAGGCGAGGCTGCCGCCCGCCGGTGAAGCGGAATTACTAAGTTGTTAACCTTGCTCTGATATCATGTTAAAATTGTAGTATTATTGATTGATGAGTTGATTGATATATTGATATTGTTTTCTGTCTATTACAAATGGTTCCTTATATAGATGTAGGTGTAGTGGATGGTGTGTAGTGGATGGTGATAGTGGTGTAGTGGGTTAGGTTTAGTGGAGTAGGTGAGGTGGTAGTGGTGTAGTGGGTTAGGTTTAGTGGAGTAGGTGAGGTAGTAGTGGTGGTAGGTGATGGTAAATTCTAACATTATCACTGTAAGATCTAAACATATTTATGTTTAGACTCAAGCGGAAAAGTTTTTTTTCCAATATTCAAAACTTTGCAAGGCTATACTGTGTGTGCATCACCTTTGCAGTTACCCTGACATTCACAGTGATAAATTTTCCAGTTTTTGCTTTTGTTATTTGTTGTTTCGGTCATCCTTTAATGACAGCCCACTTTACGGTAGTTATCATGTGTAGGATGCTTGATTTATGAATTACTTGTAAAGTTTTAGGCTGAACATTGTTCTATAGTGACAAAATATGCTTTGTTTCCTCTTATTTTATTTTTTATTTTTTATTTTTTATCGTTTATTTCCTTATTGTCATGAATTGATTGTTTCCCCTCATGTTTATTTTCAAGCTTATTCACCGTGATAATTTTCCAAAATGTTTCTCTAGTCACCCAGCATAATAAATTCTTGAGCCCCCATGTCGTGTTATTCAAACAGGTAATCAAAACTAAATGCTAAATTTGTCTATTTTAATATGTTATGCTGTTGCAGAAGAATCAGGAGTTAGGATATGAGGTTTTACCATTATCGTTTATTATCCCATCATCAAGAAGCGCTGGGATGCTGAATTTCAAAGCCAAGAGTGCAGCTGCAGCCGGCCAAAAGGCAGCTCGCTTGATTTGCATCTTCTCTGCAACTTCAAGGGCCCATCCCAAGAGCTGATCTGCAATAATGCAAGTGATCTTGTCGTTGTCTGATCCATTAATCTTTTCTATGAGCTCTTCCAGCTTACCAGGCATGATCTGGAAGATTGCTTCTGTTAACTTCCCCAATTCCTTTCTATCCTCCCAGGGTTCCAACCCATCTGGGATTGATATCAGATGTATATGATTCTATATACTGTCTTTCCCTGCCAATGTGTTGATGACTCTTTCTTGAGTAAGTTCAGTGTTCACAAATGTGACTTTGAAACCATGTTTGGCTAAGCATTGCATGAGCTCCAGCATGGGAAGGACATGGCCTTGAGCAGGATAAGGTATAGCTAAAACATGTGGTTTGCACATCTTTGCTACTTGAGAAGTCACTAATACGGCAGATACTTTTATAACTCAATTTCTTACTATTATAGGTAGCCACAGAGGTTTATGCTTAAAGTGTTGTCCATATGCTTTAATATTTATGTGGGTCCAAGTTGGGAACCAACTCTTCTTTGTAATTTTTCTATGTATCATTTATAAATTTATATAAATAAATCGATTCAATGTAACCTTTTTATTTTATCATGTCTTTGAAAAAATAGACAAAAAGTTTATTTTGAAAATAGATTTTTTTTTTTTTGAGACAAAAATAATAAAATAAAAATGTTATAATTATTAGATTAGTTTAATTTTTTTTAGAGATGATATACATTATAAAATGAATAGTTTAAATAAACAAAATATGATCCATAATGAGCTCTATGAATACTTAAGGTTCATATTTGAATCTGAGAGAAATTGAACTTTAAATCATTTGGGTTATTAACCAGTCCAAAGTGGTGTCACCCTTGGAGAAGGCCCTTCGTAGGAACTTCAAGGCCCAATGGCTAGTTAGTTCCTGGGCCTGTGTTTGCTCAAGAACTGTTGGGCTTTCATGGGCTCATGTGACTTGTGGGCTGCCTGTAAATGACCAAAAAAAGAAAAAACCTAGAGGTCTCTTTGGTTATGTTTATGTTTTATGTTTTATTTCCCAAAAAATATAGAATAATTACTTAGCAAACTGTTTCCCAAAACTGTTATAAGGAAAATTGTTTGAAAACAATCCATTTTAGAACATACTAAAAAGTTGCATTTGAATTTTTGAGAACTATTTTTATAAAAATAAAAAGAAAAAGTGCGAGCAACCTACGACTGTTGGATAGCATCTACAAGTGAGTAATTGTGTTTGGTTGTGTTTTCAAATCATAATTCTGCACATTGATTCAAGTATGGTGTTTGGTAGGAGTTTTGGAATCACGTTTCCAAAACTCTGCAGAGAGCTCTGTCTCAGCCGCGCTTTTCAGAATTTATTTTTTTAAAAATTTTGCCTGACCGGTCGTCTGGCCGGTTGACCAGAATAGTGATTTTTTTTTTTTGCAATTTATATGTTAATTTTTATATAATCGAAAAAAACATTTTCTGAAATTTTTAAAATTTTTTATGTGCTTTAAAATAATTTTGAGTTGTATGTTTAGTTATGAGTTGTAAATTTTTGTATCAACTATCAAATGTCACATCAATAATTCCCGACTCAAATCAAAATTCTTTTCAAAACTCTTTACCAAACAAATTTTCTACACTCAAATCATAATTCCAAACCCCACAAACTCAAAACACAACTCATACTTTCAAATCATAATTATAAAACTCTACCATAATTACAATATCACTATTTCCTAATTCCAACACTACCATAATTATAATATTACTATTTCCTAATTCCTAATTCCAACATGATTCGCACCATTCTCACCATGATTATTACTTTCAAGTTTTCTCCTTGTTCTCCTGTTGTTATAGCACCATTAGCTTGAGTTGTTTGGCCCTCCAAAGCACTAATACAAAGATTACAATGATTAAGTTGCTCCAGAATTTTTATAAGGATCTCATCACGCTGATTTTCAGTCAATCTTCCTCTAAAAGGTTTCCCCGATCGTGTAGACATGTTTGAATCCTCGCTCTGATACCAAAATTGATGCAGGACAGCACTGTAAGAGTTGTTCTGGGGCAGTGAAAGTACCCGTGAACAGTGTTTAGGCTGTTTAAAGTGCAGAAAATAAAAGAGGGAAAGGACGAAAAGAAGAAGATAAGCTTAGGAATCACTCTTAGAACTCCTTAAGCATCACACTTAGGGTTTGATTGCATTACACAATCTATAAGGAAGCTTTAAAAGCTCTAAATTCTCTGAAATATCAAGTCTAAATAATTAAAAAACATGGCTTTATGTAGAACTAAGAGACTTCGTAAACCAATTAGAACCAAAAAAGGAAACTACTATAATAGTTTAGACTTCCAAAACTAATTTAAGAGCAAATAAGAAACATAAATAAAATCTAATCAAATAACTTGACCCACAAGACGACCCATGGGCAACCTGTATAACCCATGTCTAGAAATTATGAAATCACCAAAATACCCTAAACTAAAATAATAATAATAATAATAAAACATGACTCATAAGCCTAAAACATAACTAGCCACGGTCCCAAACGAGGTGCTCATCATCCAATGCATACCAAATCAAAGTTTGGGCCTTAGAGGCATCTCTTCCTCGTCTCTTGTACACCTTAAGAGGCTGCTGCCACTTGCCTCCATCACCAAGTCCCCAATGCATGCCCACACAAAGTGTGTTGTGCTAATGGCGGGCATGGTTGGTGATAGTTGAATCATCTAATTCTTCGTTGGTGTTCCTGCAAAACAAAAAAAAGAAAAGAAAAAGAAAAAAGGATAACAATAATAAATAATCAACTTTATAAAAATAAAGTGTTACTGGCAATAACAATAGAAAAAATTGATAACAAAATTGGTTACCTTGCAGCGTGATGCAAACCATTTCTTATTGAAAATGGATAATTGTTTATGGATGCAGAACGAATCCTAACAATTTTATCATAGTAAGAGCTAAACATTTTTATGTTTAAAAGTTTTTTTTCCCCAATAATCAAACCTTGCAAGGCTTAGGCTATAGTGTTTGTGCATCACTTTTGCGGTTACCCTGATAGATGCACAGTGATAAATTTTCCAGTTTTAATTTTTATTAATTTTTATTGTCACTGTTTTGTTGTTGTCATCGTTTAATAACAGCCAATTTTGTCTGTACTTATCATGTTTTGGGTGCTTGATTCATGAATTACTTGTCAAATTCCAGCCTTCTAGAGTGGCAAAATATGCTTTGTTTTCTATTTTGTAGTCTTTTATTTCTTTAATGTCATGAGTTGCTTCTTTCGTTCTCATGTTCCTTGCCAAGCTTATTCACCATGATAATCTTCTAAAATTTTTCTTCAGTCACCCAGCATAATAAATTATCGAGCCCCTATGTTGTGTTATATTCATACAGGTAATCGTAACTAATTGTTAAATTTGTCTCTGTTTTAGTATGGTACGCTGTATCAGAAGAATCAAGAGTTAGTATATGAGTTCTTACCATTATTTTTTATTATCCCATCATCAAGCAGCTCTGGGATCCTGAATCCCAAAGCCAAGAGTGCAGTTGCTGTAGACCAAAAGGCAGCTCGCTTGATTTGCATCTTCTCTGCAACTTCAAGGGCCCATCCCAAGAGCTCATCTGCAACAATGCAAGGGATCTTGTCATTGTCTGATCCATTAATATTTTCTATGAGCTCTTCCAGCTTCCCTGGCATGACGTGGAAAATTGATTCTGTTATTTCCCAAATTCATTTCTATCCTCCCAGGGTTCCAACCCATCTGGCATTGAAACCAGATGTATATGATCCTCTATGTTATCTTTCCCTGACAATGCATTCGTGATCCTTTTGTGAGTAAATTCAGTGTTCACAAATGTGACCTTGAAACCATGTTTGGCTAAGCATTGCATGAGCTCCAGCAAGGGAAGGACATGGTCTTGAGCAGGATAAGGTATGGCTAGAACATGTTGTCTGCCCATCTTTGTTATTTTTCTCAGTCACTGCAGATATTTCTAATACGTGAAATTCTTCAATAACTTAAATTTCCTACTATTATTGGTAGTCACAGAGGCCCACAATGTGTTGTCCAGTGTAATTTTTTTCATGCTCAGAGTACATGTTCACTCTTCTTCTTTGTAATTTTTTTTGTCTAGTGTTACTTTTGTGGTTTGAGGTGCTCTACAGCTGTTGTTGGTTTATTTACCTTGTCTTTATACTACTGTCCTTGGGGATATCATTCCTTTAGTTTAATGTAGCTTTCTCCAAGAGATGAAAGACTGGACATGTATTATCTACTGGGAAACAAGTTTGCATACCATCATATACAATTAGAGGAGATCCTACGAGGCTTGTAGATCTGGTTGTGTAAGGTGACACTAGCATAAGGGTGAGTGACTTATTTGCTACACTGGCTGGTAGTATCTATCCTGCTTGTCTCATTTTCTAAAAAGTTTTATTTATTTATTTATTATTGGTTTTCAAAATAATTTGTTAACTTGTTGCTCTGAAGTTATCAATTTAAAAAATAAAAAATAAAAACTGTTTTTGCTACAGTAGTCGTGACCGGCATGGCATTCTCATAGTTATCTTTTTGCATTACCTGTCTTCTCTAATGTATACTAACAGCACCAAAAACTGTTTTTGCTTTAGCTCTAGCGACACACAAGACATTCTCATAGTTTTTTCTTCATAATGCTTTTATATGATAACACAGAAATAAAAAAACCCAGAAATAAAACCAAGCTTGTTTGCAGCCTAAACAACTTGTCTATGTCTTCAACCATTCAATAAAATTGTTAAAGTTATTGTGAGAGCAGCCACCTTCTTTAACACTTTTGTAGCCACTTCCTTTAGATCCAAAGCCCTTGCTTTGATTGTCTTGTTGCTGAGCAGTTGCTCCACCTTATCCTTAATTTCTTCTTGTTTGATGATCCCACTTTCATCATGGTTAAACCTCAATCCAACTTTCCAAACATAACAAATGTAATTCTGATTAAGAAACTGGTAAGCAAAGTATGGCCAGCATAGGAAAGGGATTCCATTGCTTAGGCCTACCATGGTAGAGTTCCAGCCACAATGGCTTAAAAAGCAAGCAACAGAAGGATGACCCAGACCCTTCTGCTGAGGAGCCCAACCTACCATTCGCCCACAAGTTGCTACTCTTTCTTTGAATCCTTCCGGGTAAGCATCGTTGTTCTTATCAGTTATATCTGGCCTCACAACCCATAAGAATGGCCTGTTAGCGATTTCAAGCCCCAAAGCCAATTCTTGGAACTGGATCTGGTTAAAAACCATGAAGCTCCCAAATGAAACATAGATGACTGAGTTTGCTGGCTGTTGATCAAGCTATTCCAAGCAAGTTGAGTCTTCTGGCCAGAAGTAGCCTGCTGAATTTCCAAGTCGATTTCTTTGCCAAAAGTGGACCTATGGGCAAGATATTTGGAAATAAGCTAAATGCTGCAGGCTCGAGCTCATAAGTTGAATTGCAAATCAGCCAGTCTGCCACTTGCATAGACCTGTTATTTCTTACATTAAGTTCAAAAATAATTTTCTGTGTGGTCAAGTCACCAATGCATGCCCACACTAAGTGTGATGTGCTAATGGCGGGCATGGTTGGTGATAGTTGAATCGTCTGATTCTTGGTAGGTGTTCCTGTAAAAAAAAAAAGAAAAGAAAAGGACAATAATAAATTAATAACTTTATAAAAATAAAGTGATACCACCGACAATGATGATAGAAAAAAGGATAACAAAATTGATTACCTTGCAGCATGATGTGAACCTTTTCTTTTTGAAAAGGGATAATTGTTTTGTGGATGCAAAATGAATCGTAACAATTTTATCTGTTAAAATTGTAGTATTATTGATTGATGAGTTGATTGATATATTGATATTGTTTTCTGTCTATTACAAATGGTTCCTTATATAGATGTAGGTGTAGTGGATGGTGTGTAGTGGATGGTGATAGTGGTGTAGTGGGTTAGGTTTAGTGGAGTAGGTGAGGTGGTAGTGGTGTAGTGGGTTAGGTTTAGTGGAGTAGGTGAGGTAGTAGTGGTGGTAGGTGATGGTAAATTCTAACAGCCCCCCGCAAACTCAAGGAGGATAGAAACTAACCAACTTGAGTTTGAAGAGAGGAACAAAACAAGAAAATACATAAAAAAAATGATAGGAGACACTGTATGGTCGTGTCAGACCGTTGGTGAAGACACTGTATGGTGGTGTCATAACGTTGTAGAGGACACTGTATGGTGGTGTCATAACGTTGTAGATGACACTGTATGGGGTGTCATAACGTGGTAGAGGACACTGTATGGTGGTGTCAGACCGATGTAGAAGACAGTTTATGGGGTCATGTCGGACCGTTGTAGCAGACAATGTTCTGACAGTTGTTGAGACAGTTTACGGAGTCTTGCTGGACCCTTGTAGAAACTAACCGAAATCAATGTCGGGACAGTTTACAGAGTCTTGTCGGACCCTTGAAGGAGCTAACCGGAATCAATGTCGGGACAGTTTACAGAGTCTTGTCGGACCCTTGTAGAAACTAACCGGAATCAATGTCGGGACAGTTTACAGAGTCTTGTCGGACCCATAAAGGAGCTAACCGGAATCAATGTCGGGACAGTTTACAGAGTCTTGTCGGACCCCTAAAAAGTCGCACCCTCAAAAGGTGTGCCCAATCTATCAAAAAGCGTGCCATCAAAAGGCGTGCCCAATCCATAAAAAGGCGTGCCATTAAAAGGCGTGCCCAATCTATAAAAAGGCGTGCCCACTTTATCAAAAGATGTGCCATGAAAAGGCGTGCCAGTTTGTCGGGCGTCAAGAGGCGCGCGATGCGCGTGGCTGCCTCGGCTATTTAACCAAGACGGAGCCTGAGGCCGAGGCAGAGGCAAAAAACCTGCGAAATCCTCTGAAAAATTCTGCCGTTTCTAAGAGAGAGACTCTGTAACACTCTGTTGCCCAGAAAATGGCTTCGTCGTCCCGTGGTCTGCTCACTCTCTTTCCCGACCTCAACGAGTCAACAAGAGAGATAACGGGTGCGGTGGCCCCTGAACCTCAACCAAGCGCCCCAGGGTTTGCTCCGTTGAACTTTCCGATGCGGTCTGTGGAGCAAAGAATGGCAGTGCAGTCGGATGTGGAAGCCAATCAGTATACATTGAAGTCATGTGTGGAAACCATGACTGCGGTGACAAACTTGTCGAACCGGCTGCAGAGTAGGGCAAATGAGGTGCAACAGTTAAACTCCCAGCTGGCTCTGCTCCAACGCATGTATAAGGATGCGCGAGCAGAGATAAGTGTGCTAAAGACAGAAAACAAGGAGCTGAAGCGGAAGGCCACCGTTATGTTCCGATTTGGAGGGCCGCCATATGCTGCAGTGGAGGAGCAGGGAGTAGTGATCGTGCCCAGTGGAGTGGGAAACACGGAGGCAGCACCGTCAAGGACTGCCCAGGACGGAGGCAAAAAGAAGAGACCGGCGGCAGAGTAGGTCGGTGGGTGGCCCGTCTGCAGAAAAGAAAACAAAGCTTTTTTTGGTGTTGTGTCTTGGTTTTCAAAGCTTTTGGTGTGTTTTTTTTTTTTTTTTTTTTGATGTAAAATTGTGATCGGGGTGAATCCCTAGATGAATAAAAGGAGTTTGGTGTGCAAAGCTATATGGTATGAATGGAATGGGAAAAAGAGGAAAAATATTGTGAAAGAAAATGAAAGAAAAAATAAGAAAAAAATATATGGGAAATCAAAAAGGAAAGATGGGGTGAAAAAAATAAAGAAAAAAAATGGAATTGGAAAAGAGGGAGTTGGAATTGAGTAAATGAAAAAATAAAATAAAATAAAATAAAATAATAAAAATAAAAATAAAAATAAAAAAATAAAGAAATGAAAAGAAGGGGGACAAAAGTGGGGCGGTGGTAGAACCAAAACCAGAAAGAAATAAATAAAAAGAAAAGAAAAGAAAGAAAAGAAGAGAAGCACGTGGCCAAAGAAAGAAAAGAAAGAAAAGATGGTGTGGTGGGAGAATAGTGGAGAAAAAAAAAATATAGATAATATATTTCGCTCTGGCCCGAAGAGGAAAAAAACTAAAAAAAGAGGGAGGTGGTGAAAGTGGGTGAGAGAGAGAATGAGGAGGAAACGGAGGAGGAAGCTCCACTGGATCATCACTGCAATTCACTCCATTGCTATCAAACTCGAAAGCTTCGTCGTTGTACTCCATCGATATACTCGGAATCAAAGTCAGTGGCCAGACATTATCGATCTCACAAACGGTGTTCAAGACCGCCGGTTCTGTAATCGATTCCGGCACCGTCATCACTCGCCGCCCTCCGGCGGCGTACGATGCATTGAAAACGGCTTTTCGGGAGCAGATGAAGCAATATCCAATGGCTCAATCCGCGGGAATTTTGGATACCTGGTACGATCTGAGCAAGTACAACTCGGTGAAGATTCCGCCGATCAGCTTCTTGTTCGGCGGCAACGTCGAGCTTCCTCTAGACACGAAGGGGATACTTTACCCCATAAATGGGTCGCAGTTCTGCTTGGCGTTCGCCAGAAACATGGCCGCCTCCGACTTGGCCATTTTCGGAAATGTCCAGCAGCAGACTTTGGACGTGGTGTATGATGTTGCAGGTCAGTGTTGAGAACCGGGGGCTCAAGGCATGTCTGGGGAGGAGGAGAAGGAGCGAGACGAACTTGCGGAGTCTCTCAAAGGTCTCTTCTCCAATCTCTCCACCATTATCAAAGCCGAGCTTCAGGGGACAAACAATCAACTAGAACTTTTGGAGAAGATGAATCTCAAGGTGGCAGAAGAGTACATGGGCTTCGGTGATGTAGCTTCTGGGTTAAGGGTTTTCGTGGCAGCGGATGGAAGGTATGTGTAGAGGTCCGGCGGGCGGCCAAGGCGAGGCTGCCGCCCGCCGGTGAAGCGGAATTACTAAGTTGTTAACCTTGCTCTGATATCATGTTAAAATTGTAGTATTATTGATTGATGAGTTGATTGATATATTGATATTGTTTTCTGTCTATTACAAATGGTTCCTTATATAGATGTAGGTGTAGTGGATGGTGTGTAGTGGATGGTGATAGTGGTGTAGTGGGTTAGGTTTAGTGGAGTAGGTGAGGTGGTAGTGGTGTAGTGGGTTAGGTTTAGTGGAGTAGGTGAGGTAGTAGTGGTGGTAGGTGATGGTAAATTCTAACATTATCACTGTAAGATCTAAACATATTTATGTTTAGACTCAAGCGGAAAAGTTTTTTTTCCAATATTCAAAACTTTGCAAGGCTATACTGTGTGTGCATCACCTTTGCAGTTACCCTGACATTCACAGTGATAAATTTTCCAGTTTTTGCTTTTGTTATTTGTTGTTTCGGTCATCCTTTAATGACAGCCCACTTTACGGTAGTTATCATGTGTAGGATGCTTGATTTATGAATTACTTGTAAAGTTTTAGGCTGAACATTGTTCTATAGTGACAAAATATGCTTTGTTTCCTCTTATTTTATTTTTTATTTTTTATTTTTTATCGTTTATTTCCTTATTGTCATGAATTGATTGTTTCCCCTCATGTTTATTTTCAAGCTTATTCACCGTGATAATTTTCCAAAATGTTTCTCTAGTCACCCAGCATAATAAATTCTTGAGCCCCCATGTCGTGTTATTCAAACAGGTAATCAAAACTAAATGCTAAATTTGTCTATTTTAATATGTTATGCTGTTGCAGAAGAATCAGGAGTTAGGATATGAGGTTTTACCATTATCGTTTATTATCCCATCATCAAGAAGCGCTGGGATGCTGAATTTCAAAGCCAAGAGTGCAGCTGCAGCCGGCCAAAAGGCAGCTCGCTTGATTTGCATCTTCTCTGCAACTTCAAGGGCCCATCCCAAGAGCTGATCTGCAATAATGCAAGTGATCTTGTCGTTGTCTGATCCATTAATCTTTTCTATGAGCTCTTCCAGCTTACCAGGCATGATCTGGAAGATTGCTTCTGTTAACTTCCCCAATTCCTTTCTATCCTCCCAGGGTTCCAACCCATCTGGGATTGATATCAGATGTATATGATTCTATATACTGTCTTTCCCTGCCAATGTGTTGATGACTCTTTCTTGAGTAAGTTCAGTGTTCACAAATGTGACTTTGAAACCATGTTTGGCTAAGCATTGCATGAGCTCCAGCATGGGAAGGACATGGCCTTGAGCAGGATAAGGTATAGCTAAAACATGTGGTTTGCACATCTTTGCTACTTGAGAAGTCACTAATACGGCAGATACTTTTATAACTCAATTTCTTACTATTATAGGTAGCCACAGAGGTTTATGCTTAAAGTGTTGTCCATATGCTTTAATATTTATGTGGGTCCAAGTTGGGAACCAACTCTTCTTTGTAATTTTATATGCTTTAATATTTTTATGTGGGTCCAAGTTCTTATTTTTATTTTTATGTGCTCAAAGTTTTGTCCATATGTTTTTTAATATTTATATGTGGGTTCAAGTTGGGAACCAACTCTTCTTCTTTGTAATTTTTTTATATGCTTCAATATTTTTATGTGGGTCCAAGTTCTTATTTTTATTTTTATGTGCTCAAAGTTTTGTCCATATGTTTTTTAATATTTATATGTGGGTCCAAGTTGGGAACCAACTCTTTTTCATTGTAAATCTTTTTATATGCTTCAATATTTATATGTGGGTCCAAGTTGGGAACCTGCTCTTCCTCTTTGTAATTTTTTTTTTTCTTGTCTAGTTTTACTTTTGTGCTTTGAGCTGCTCTACAGCTGTTGTTTGGTTTATTACCTTGTCTACTGCTCTACTTGGTGATAATCATTGCTTCAGTTTAATGTAGCTTTCTCCAAGAGATGAAGACTGTACATGTAGTATCTGATGGGAAACAAGTTGACTTAGATAAAGAGTCGAGATCCTATGAGGCTTGTTGACCTGGTTGTGTAAGGTGACACTAAAATACTGCATAATTGTGAGTTCCTTATTTGCTACAATGGCTGCTAGTATCTATGCTGATTATCTCATTTTCTATCAAGTTTGTTTTAATTTTGTTTTGATTATTTTTCAAGACAAATGGTTTAATATGTCGCTGTGAGCATGCCATTTTTTTTTTTTTTTGATTTAAAAAAAGAAGTTAGTACTAGTGACAGACATGGCATTCTCATAGTTCTCTTTTGCATTAACTGTCTTGTCTAATGTGTAGTAACAACACCAAACACTATTATTTGCTTTAGAACTAGTGACACACAAGACATTTCGTAGTTCTCTCTTTGCATTTACTGTCTTATCTTTTACTTGACTCTTTTATATGATAACACAGAAAGGAAAAAAACCCATAAATAAAACCATGCTTGTTTGCAGCCTAAACAACTTGTCTACGTCTTCAACCATTCAATAAAATTGTTAAAGTTATTGTGAGAGCAGCCACCTTCTTTAACACTTTTTGCAGCCACTTCCTTTAGATCCAAAGCCCTTGCTTTGATTGTCTTGTCATTGAGCAGTTGCTCCACCTTATCTTTAATTTCTCCTTGTTTGATGATACCACTTTCATCGCAGTTAAACCCCAATCCAACCTTCCAAACATCACAAATGTAACTCTGGTTAAGAAACTGGTCAGCAAAGTATGGCCAGCATAGGAAAGGGATTCCATTGCTTAGGCCTTCCATGGTAGAGTTCCAGCCACAATGGCTTAGAAAGCAAGCAACAGAAGGATGATTCAGGACCTTCTGCTGAGGTGCCCAACCTACCATTCGACCACGAGTTGCTACTCTTTCTTTGAATCCTTCTGGGTAAGCATCATTGTTCTCATCAGCTATATCTGGCCTCACAACCCATAAGAATGGCCTGTTGGTGTGTTCAAGCCCCAAAGCCAATTGTTGGAACTGGATATTGTCAAAAACTGTGAAGCTCCCAAATGCAACATAGATGACTGAGTTTGCTGGCTGTTGATCAAGCCATTCCAAGCAAGTTGAGTCTTCTGGCCAGAAGTAGCCTGCTGAACTTCCAAGCCGATTGCTTGCCAAAAGTGGGCCTATAGGCAAGATATTTGGAAATAAGCTAAATGCTGCAGGCTCTAGCTCATAAGTTGAATTGCAAATCAGCCAGTCTGCCAGTCCCACAGACTTGTTATTTCTTGTAACAAGTTCAAAAATAATTTTCTGTGTGGTCAAGTCCCCAATGCATGCCCACACAAATTGTGTTGTGCTCATGGCAGGCATGGTTGGTGACAGCCGAATTATCTGATCCTTTGTTGGTATTCCTGCCATAAAAAAATTGATAAAAATAAAATAAACAATGAATTAAATCAAAAGTAAACATAAGAAAAGGATAACCAAATTATTTAAGATACAGCGTGATGCAAACCCTTTGTTTTTAAATCAACGGTATTTTTGTGGATTAAAATTAAATTTAGCTATTTTAACATAGTAACATCTAAGTGTTTCTATTTTTCAACTGATTTCTACTTCTCCCAATATTTGAACCTTGCCAAGGCATAGTATTTATGCATCACCTTTTTGGTTACAAAGGAAGCATGGACACTTCTATTGTGTGTCCATGTTCATGTTAGATGCATGTTTGGCACCGACACACATCGGACACTTCCTAACACACGTTGGACACATCCAAATGTGTCATTGTCTTTAGAAAAATTTTAGACCCTAAGACACTTCGGACACTTGGGGAATGTACATGTCCATAGGTTAGACATACATGAAACATATTGTAAGTTTGAACAAATATAACTTAGAGGATAAAATGATAAAATTAAAATAATATAGATTTATACTTATTAATTCCTCCTCCTTTAAACTTTAAGAATTAGTATTGTGTTGCAATTTTTATTTTCTTTGAATGAAAAATTCATATATATGACATATAATCAGTATTTTAAACCATATACTCTGTGTGTGTTCCTCACATTTCTTGTCGTGTCGTGCACCTTTTGAAAATTGATGTGATAGCATGTTGCATGTTGTGTTGTGTGTCTGTGTTTGTGTCCGTGCTCCTTAAAAGTGATAAATTGTCCAAAATTTATTATTATTGTTTTTTATTGTTGCCTTTTGTTGTTAAGATCATTTTTATTCATAGCCATGCTTACTGTAGTAATTAATGTTTATCAGTGATTTATAAATTCTTTGTAGAATTCCAGGCTTCACATTGTTTTATAGTGCAAAAAACATGTTTTTTTTCTTCGGTATTATTATTAATTTGCATTGAGGTCATTTGTTTCTTTTCCCACTCAAGTTCGTTGTTTAAGTTTTTCAACTTGTTTATGTTAATCCTAAAACATGTCACTAATCACCTGGCAGAATAAATTCTTGAACCCCCATTTTTTTCCCCAATGAAAAATGGTAATTTAATCAATGGCTAGATCTGTGTGTAGCATTGCGTATACCTTGCTCTCCCCATGCCCTGTTTTGGCAGCAGCTTTGGGCACTGGGTTGCCCTTTTTTTGCTAAATTTGTGTGTTATGCCGAAGCAGAAGAGTAAGTTTGTATATAAGGTCTTACCATGATTGTTTATTATTCCATCTTCAATCATCTTTGGGACGCTGAATGCCAAAGCCAACAGTGCAGCTGCTGCTGGCCAAAAGGCTGCTCGCCTGATTTGCATCTTCTCTGCAACTTCCAGAGCCCATCCCATGGACTCATCAGCAATAATGCAAGTGACCTTGTTGTCATTGGATCCATTAATCCTTTCTATGAGCTCTTCCAGCTTCCCAGGCATGACCTGGCAGATTGAGCTTGTTAACTTCCCCAAGTCATTCCTATCCTCCCAGGATTCCATCCCATCTGGGATTGAAACCAGATGTATATGTCCCCCTACTTTGTGTTTGTCTGACAATGCATTCATGACCCTTTTGTGATTGAATTCAGTGTTCACAAAAGTGACTTCGATACTGTGTGTGACTAAGCATTGGGCAAGCTCTAAAATAGGAATTACATGGCCTTGTGCTGGATAAGGTATAACTAAAACATGTGGTTTGCCCATCTTTGTTCTTTTGCTTAATCACTTGAGATACTACTAATATTGCAAGTACTTCCTGAACTGGACGTTTGCAGGACTTTTATAATGTAGCCATGGAGGCATGACTGAGAATTCTGTGCTTAAGGTTTTGTCCATTTGTTTTTTTGTTAAAAATGTTTATATGATGCTCAAAGTTGGAATATATTCCGTCACTTTCTTCCTGTCCAGTATTGTTTTCATTTTTGTGATTGGCTTTATTGATATTGTTTGGCCTGTTTACCTTGTCTTTACACTGCTGTTCTTTGGAATTTTTGCTTCGGTTTCATCGACCTTTGGAGATTTATTATTGTTATTTTTTGGTTATGTTGTTAAGAAAATGAAACCATATATCAGTCCATGGAAGTATTGTAAGGACTAGGGTTTCACATTTGTTGATTCTCTTTCATGTATCTATCATTTGTTTTCAATTTTCCAATGAGTTATTAATGGAATCTCTCTGTGCCCAACATCAGCCGTGTGATTGTCTCATTTTCTTAGAGAATGGCAGGTCGATGGAGGCATAAATTTTCACAAATCATCTTTTCACACTGCAAATGATTTAATTGACTTTAATAGTTGAAACTGTAGAATAAATCTGATTTCCGTACATATTATTAGATGATTTAGATGTAACCAATCATCCTGTCCTGTCCTGTTCTAAAGCGACATTACAATAATTTGCTAATTGCTGGATTGTATCAGTTGAAAATTACTAAAGAATAGCCAATTCCATGTACCTTAGCTGATGCTGCATAATTGGTTTTTGCCTATATATGATGCTGGGCCTTTTGGAGTAGTTGGTTTTACTATTTTTTTTTTCCTCATCGATCAAGCAATCATACAATATTTACAACTTCGAATTATTTGCTGAAAACTAAAGCTGTAACATTCTAGTAGTTGGTTTTGCTTGTGTAAGTTTGCCATGGATTTGACTGGTATGAATCATACTTAGCCCATGTTTGTTTCCAATCTATATCGATGGAAACCAGATGAATTTGTTTTAGGGACGGAGCCAGGATTTTTTATCCCTTGAGGCAAAAAACATGCACCAAAATATAGAAAAATATATATTTTTAGTGTGGAAAATCCTAGAGGGGGCAAAAGCAAAATTAGATGGACAAGTATATAAAACTATAGATTGAAATGATATTTTCTAGAAATCTAGAAGGGCAAATCAAAAAAATTATAAAATAATAATAGGCATGAATAACATTTTTTAAGTGTTAGTGAAGGAAAAAATTTAAAACCAAATATATATATGGAAAATGTTTGAGGGCCACAAAATCAGTGGCTCAAATGGCTCAAAACTGTCAAAACGACGTCGTTTTGCGTCGTTTTGCATCCAAAACGACGTCGTTTTGACAGTTTTGAGCCACTATTTTTGTGGCCCTCTAGCATTGCCGTATATATATATATATATATATATTTCCAATCATTCCATATCTCTATTAATGAATCCGCCCATTGTTTGTACCCTTTATTTTTCCTCATCAATCAGTGCATTCTTGCGACTAAATCAAAGAAAATTATAAAATTATAGGTGAAAATAACGTTTTCAAAATTTTAGTGAGGAAAATTGAAGAAAAAATTTAAGCCGAATACATATATATATATATATAGTTTTTCCAAATCTCGGTGGGGATGACACTTGGCCCATCCCATTACTTCCGCCAAATACTTGTTCCGTTAAAATAATATCCTTCTTTGCCAAGGCTTGCAAATAAATTTGTAGTGTTTATTATGGGTTCTGTTTTTATTTTATAAATTTTTCTATGTGTCATTTATAAATTTATATAAATAAATCGATTCAATGTAACCTTTTTATTTTATCATGTCTTTGAAAAAATAGACAAAAAGTTTATTTTGAAAATAGATTTTTTTTTTTTTGAGACAAAAATAATAAAACAAAAATGTTATAATTATTAGATTAGTTTAATTTTTTTTAGAGATGATATACATTATAAAATGAATGGTTTAAATAAACAAAATATGATCCATAATGAGCTCTATGAATACTTAAAGTTCATATTTGAATCTGAGAGAAATTGAACTTTAAATCATTTGGGTTATTAACCAGTCCAAAGTGGTGTCACCCTTGCAGAAGGCCCTTCGTAGGAACTTCAAGGCCCAATGGCTAGTTAGTTCCTGGGCCTGTGTTTGCTCAAGAACTGTTGGGCTTTCATGTGCTCATGTGACTTGTGGGCTGCCTGTAAATGACCAAAAAAAGAAAAAACCTAGAGGTCTCTTTGGTTATGTTTATGTTTTATGTTTTATTTCCCAAAAAAAATAGAATAATTACTTAGCAAACTGTTTCCCAAAACTGTTATAAGGAAAATTGTTTGAAAACAATCCATTTTAGAACATACTAAAAAGTTGCATTTGAATTTTTGAGAACTATTTTTATAAAAATAAAAAGAAAAAGTGCGAGCAACCTACGACTGTTGGATAGCATCTACAAGTGAGTAATAATTGTGTTTGGTTGTGTTTTCAAATCATGATTCTGCACATTGATTCAAGTATGGTGTTTGGTAGGAGTTTTGGAATCACGTTTCCAAAACTCTGCAGAGAGCTCTGTCTCAGCCGCGCTTTTCAGAATTTTTTTTTTTTTAAATTTTGCCTGACCGGTCGTCTGGCCGGTTGACCATAATAGTGATTTTTTTTTTGCAATTTATATGTTAATTTTTATATAATCGAAAAAAACATTTTCTGAAATTTTTAAAATTTTTTATGTGCTTTAAAATAATTTTGAGTTGTATGTTTAGTTATGAGTTGTAAATTTTTGTATCAACTATCAAATGTCACATCAATAATTCCCGACTCAAATCAAAATTCTTTTCAAAACTCTTTACCAAACAAATTTTCTACACTCAAATCATAATTCCAAACCCCACAAACTCAAAACACAACTCATATTTTCAAATCATAATTATAAAACTCTACCAAACGCAACCAAAGTACTCTTCTATTACCTCTCCTTGAATTCACCGTGAAAATATTATTATACTCCTATTTTATAAAAATAATAAAGTTTATATATATATATTGAGAATTTTTACATAAATTCATAAATTTAATTCCAACAAACTAATACTATCATATTATTATACAAACAAACAAAATTTATTTTACAATTCCAACTTAATACTATTACACTATTAACTCCCGTCACTTAGTTCCACCAGCACTCATAGTCCTACTCAACCTAAACAAACAAGGCCTTTAGGTCACGTTTGTTTGGGGATTAAGTTAGATGAGATTATTAGTGAGAGGATAATTAGTGAAGAGATTGTTAATATGGGGATTATTAGTTAGGAGAAATAAGTAAAAGTGTGTTTGTTTTGATGATAGTATAGAAGATGGTTAGTGATGAAATTATTAAATTATTTTTATAAAAAATAAATAAATAAATTATTTTTATATTAAAAAAAACTAAAACAAATATTAAAACAAACAGATGCACTTGATAAAAAAAATATTATTTTTTTATATAAAATAAATTCAATCCCCTTACTATTTTTTTAATTCCACTCAAAATCCAACCAAGCTAATCCTCCTACTGAGGGGGATTACTAAGCCCTTTAGACTATCAATCTGCTCATATTTCACTACCAAACACGCTGTGGGGTGAAACCCACAACCATGATAATTCGGTCACTCAAGTTGCGAAAACATGGCCTTAAGTACTAGATTTTAGTATGCACTATATTTACATAATCATTTATCGAACTTTTTAGGAAACACTATAAAAATTTTTAATTTTTGAAAATAATTTTCTCACAAAAACGGAAGCAATATAAAATCAGCAAGAATTTTTTGAGCTTTTAGTTGTTTTTGTTTTCGAAAGCTTTGGCTTTTAACAGGAATGAGTCTTCCATAGCAAGTTTTTGAGAGATGCAGGCAATCTCATAGGCTGGTGAATCAGCAGTGGAAAGAGTATATCAGTCAGAATAGGGGAATGGAGGGAGGGAAAACAACCCAGATGGGTTCCATACTGTGTGATTGAGTTTATCTATAAAGTACTTTGTTTCGTTTATGATTGATTTTTCTTGTCATTATGTTCTAATTTTGTGACATAAATTTATTCATAGATTATGTTTAAATGACAATATGTTCTAATTTTGTGACATAAATTTATTCGTAGATTATGTTTGAATGACAATGATCTTGAGGGAGAATAAAAATATGATTCCAAGTTTCATAATTCTTAATTTTTCATTTCTGATAAATCAATTTCCTAAACTAAGAGGGAGTTTGATCCCAATCTCACATTCCCATCCACGAAAAAGTCAAACTAGACATTGAGATTAAAAAAAAAAAAAAAAATTCTACATAAAATTATTGAATTTTTTCAAACACTTGGGAATGAGATTCTTTTACCAATGAGACGCACATTCAAAGATGGGAAATCCTATGGTATTAAGAAAGCGAATCCATTCCTGTCCAACAATGAAACAAGCTGACACATCAGCACCATAATTTTTTGTAATTGACCATTCTAAAGTTCAAATCCAACAAAAGTATATCCAAAGTTATTTTCCAAGACACTCGCGCGTTGGCGGTTGATTAAAAACCTATCCACTCTCTCTCTCTCTCTCTCTCTCCATATATATACAACCAAATACCACTACCAAGTTGCGAAATATCTTTTAGGACCACCCAGTATAGAAAACAACTACATGTATTTATGTGATAAAGTAAAGAACAAAAAAATCCAAAAATCTCTCAATAAAAACCACCACCACCCCACGTGGACATTGAGAGCATGGGGATTTTTGTGTCCCACCCAACCCAACCACAAAAAGCCTCCGTGTTGTCAGCAAAAAATCTTCTTTAGGATATGTATATATATAAAATCAACCCCACTCATTATTTTATGCTTTTTCATAGAGAGAATTGACTATCTTCCTTTTTTTTGTTTTGTTTTGTTTCATTCTTCTTTATGAAGGGGGCAATTCAAACGAATCTGTGTTGCTCTCATCATCACACCTTCTCAATCAGACAACTGATATAGATTCTGATGATGCTGACAGGGTGATGGTGGTGGTAGACATCACAAGTCGGTTAGTTTAGTTAGTTATTTAATGGCATCTCAATCTAAGAACAATACTGACGTCTGTTACACTTTTAGTCAATTTGTTTTTTTTTTTTTTAAAAAAAAATTTATTTTATTAGAAAACAAAAGTCTTAATGGAAACAGACAATTGAGGTACATGAGAATCGATTCAATCGTTCCAACCAAAATAAAAAGCTTTTTGGGTCCTCTGCAATAAGTCTCTTCTTTTGTCTTTCTTTCAATCTCCCCATCCATCTTATCCTACTTGATTTTATGATGACATTAATAAATAAGGGCCACAGAATCATTGTCTGAAAACTTTGTACTTTTAATCAGAATAAACAAAACAAACAATAGAATTTTAGTAGTTACTAAGTAAACATGAGATCTTTGTCAGGGACCTTTTGTCCCCCCTTACAATAAAGTGCTTTAGTCAGAAAAAAAACCAACAAATAGACACAGTACAAAACTTCACCAAACAAAACCCCAATATCAGTTGTGGAGTTCTAGAAGCTTCGCCAATAATTTATATACAGTCCAAGGTTTTTTTTTACCAAATGCAAATGTTTGGAAATTGAATTTTCAAATGAAGCAGTTTTAAACATATTTTCCAAACTCAAGTTATTTTATAAAGTCATGATTCAAAACACAACTATAGTTGCTTAAAAAAACTTCATGAAACATCCTGAGTTTGGAAAATAAGTTTAAAACTACTGGGTTCGGAAATTATGATTTAAAACCACCTGCATTTAGTAAACAAAACTCCACCAAGAAGAATGCTAGAGCAGAGGGTAACTGTCACTGGAGGCATTTCTTAGTAGTGCTCATACAGCACTCCATAATAGGCTTAAACTGGTTGAACATTCCCCAATAAAAATGGATAGTTGAAGAATGTACAACCCTTAAATGCTTTATTAACCAATACATTTAAGACGCTCATTAGTAGATAGATTCTTTTTTAAACGACATTGCTATCAAATAGAGCCAAAGGGTACCTCTGAAACCGTGCCTCATTTAGTTGCCAATTATCCTGTTTTTCTTCATGATGCCAACTCTTCTACCAACCCTGGAAAAAAAGGAAGAAGAAGAAGAATGGCTGCAAAGCCAGAGCTACCAGAAATTCATATGAAATACATGTAAATTTAGTTGATTAATGTAACAACCCTAGGAAAGATGATTGGGTTACTCCATGAATCTCCTTAAATTCTCATGAAAATATATTAAGAACAATATATACTTCCTCAAAATTGACAACAACCGGGCTTGATCAAAAAGATCAAACGGCTTCAATTTCTAGCAGTTCACCTTCCCCAAATTTTCCCCCTTTTTTTTCTTTTTTTTTGGGGGGGGGGTGCCCTTTTCATTGGTTTTCTTGTGCACCGGCATTGAGGTTATTGAAAAAAGACTACAGGCTGCAACAGACAGAGGCAACGGAAAACAGAGTATGGATCGAAGGGGCATGCAAGGGGTGAAGTGATTGATCATCAGTGATCAAAGTGAAAGACATGGTGCTCCTTCAGGCACTGTCCTAGGCATGGGAAATGCAGTGACATATCTTTGTGGACATGATTTCAGTGCAGTTGGAGTTGTGCCACCCGATGATGAGGTCTCTGCTGCATCTGATTGCCCCCGGCAGTGGAACCTCGCAAAACGGTTGATAACAGAGAACTTCTCTATTTCCTGGTATTCCACTCTTATGTCTACAATTGATGCTGTCTTGTTTAATCTGCATCACAAATTGAAAACAAGACCCACATAAAAGATGGGAAGAGCACGTAATTATAGATGGGATCTTTATTATCTAGCTAACTTTGCAGGAGGTACAGATTCAGGTGTTGCATTTGGCTACTCAGCTCTAATTTTGGTTTCATGGGTAAATTTATGTAACCCATGCCATGTATACTGATTGGTAGTAACGAATCAAAACAAATACAAAACAAAAGAAAAAAATGATGAAACACATGGTAAGTTCTATGATGAGCGCAAAATACGGTTTGGTAAGCTGCATGTGTAGGGTACATTTTCATGTACAGGTCTCTGTAGCATACTTGATCTTCCAATTGATACAAGACAATAGTTTCTAAAAATTGTTTTCATGAATGGAAAACTTGATTCATACCTGAACAAGTCGCTTTCCAGCTTCATTGCTCGGCTGCTAAAGTCTTCCACAATTTTTGAGAAATACTTCTCATCAATTCTCTCAGAAGTTTTGGGCTTCTCAGACATCCTAAACAAATTTTAATAGAGATTTGTTTGAAGAGTCAACATTCTCTCTGAAGTATAGATATAAAAATCAATAAACAGCAGGCACCTAGATAAGAGATTTATCTTCTTTCTTTGTGAAGTTCAGCTGAATGGAATTTAATACGAAGAAAAATAACAGTTAAGATGAAAGCAACTCTTACACGTCATTGTCATTCGACAAGAGACACGAATCATTTCCTGAGCAATAGATCAAATTGCATGCATCACCTAACGCCAGCTTAGCGGCAAAGTAGGCCACACTGTCACAGTTTGAAGTAGCATCTGAAGAGAGAATGGCTGCCGGTGCAGGCCTAAACATCTGTTGCATAAGCTGTGTTGTAAGGACAAGCCGTTTCTTTGGTCGAAGCAATAGCTGCAAATCTTCAATCATTTCAGCCTCATTTTCCACCTGCCAATAGAAGTAGCACTTAGAAACCACTTTTGAAGCTTGTAATTAACCAGTTGAATGTTTTAAAAATTAGTTTTCATTATTCTGACCAACCCAACTAAGAACACACCTTTTCAACAAGCCGATTTGCAGCTTGTACCCATTCTAGTTCTGCCGAACTGCAAAAACAAAAAACAAATTAAAATACATTGAACATCACCTCAAGCCTTCAATAGAAAATTCAAAATGATGAAAAAAGATCCAATGGGAAGTGAGTTGACAAAGAGAAGAAGCTGTTTTCTTCTAAAGAAATGCAAAATAAAATAAAATAAAAAATTTATTTCCTCTTGATCTGTCTTTTCAGCAACTAAACTGAGAAGAATGGTGCTTTTGATTTATTGAAACAAAAATGTAAGACAGTGATCCAACGAAATATGCTAATCATGGCAAACACCTGATGGTTGGAAGCCTCTTAGAACTTTGTGTCACTTCCTTGTGCCATGGTAGAAGCTCAGATGCTGCAATTTTACGTTTCTTTGATGTCGTAACACAGAAATTATGATCACTGGCATCTTTAGACAGCACAAAAGGGGGTGATAGTGTACCCACTGCCAAAGTGGTGGCTGTAGTTGGCCACACGCTGCTAACCTGACTGGGACCAGGAACATTTACTTGGACCACGGAAGTATTCATGTGCAAATTCTCAAAAGGCCTCCCAAGAGGAAACTGCTGTACAGAATTATTTGCAGTCCTAGCGTCATACATTGGCAACATCTGCCCATTTTTCAAGGTTCCAAAATGCTTAAACCAGGAAGGTGCCATTTGCACATTAATCTGGGAATGTTCTGTTCTATTAAATGCCAAATCACTCAAATAACTTTGATCATGTGTGGCCATTTCCTGTGGGGTATCTTGAAGAGGTAGAGACAAAGCTTTGACAGACTGATCATCTCCCGCCTCTGATGAGAAGCTTAGCATTTTAACATCCCTAGTTGGAAATGAATTGAGCCGTGAAGCTGAATTATGTCCATACATCATCTGATGTCCTGCAACAGCAGTTACCTGCTGAACATTCAGATCAGAACCAGCTGTGTGATTTTTGTCTGAAACCCTCCTACTTGGATCAGTCTCCATATTGGTCAGAGAATGCACTTGATGCAATAGGGAATAACTCGGATGAAGATTAGATGGTTTCAAAGAACGTCCAAAGGCTTCAAGGTCTCTTGCAGAAACAGCTGACGCTTGTTTATCACCATGCCATGCACTATTAAAGTTCTGGTAAGGACGAGCCATCAAAGAGCCAGAGCCAACAGCATTTGGTTCTGAGAGATGCTTTGCCACAGATTCTTGCCCATGAAATAATCCCCCCATCTGTGAAGCTTGGTCTACTATTTCTGAAGAAATTTGCTGCTGTGACCTTTCCTTCTCAGGGTGTTCTTCCCCATATTCAAAGCCTTGTGAATTCATGGAACATGCACCCAAATCCCGAGATTCAGTTCCTTTGTAGGAATTTTGACCATGTGTAGCCCATGAAGGAGTCTGGAGATTGGTATTTGTTGAATCGGCAGACAAAAGCAAATCAGAGGGAAGCTCGTGAAGTTCTGTGACAGATAGATGTGGTTGAGTCGGTAAATTTCTCCATACACTGGGTGGCCTTGTTGAAGATCCGACTTGTTCAGACAAGCTTGATGTTGGAGAAGTAGCACAATTAAATTGTGGAAGTCTTCTTGCCATATCAGGCAATGTTGCCTGTGGAGATTGAAGCTGATTTCTTAGATTAAAAGGGCCTGTAGGGGATGTTGCAGTAGAGTTTCCCTGCATATTCAAATGTGAGGCTTCAACATAATTTTGTCCAGAAATAATTGATTCGCCATCCAAATATTTTCTTTGACAAGATTCATGTGAAAGAGAATGACTATGCTATCAAGCTCTGCCCCTTATCTCCTAAATGAATATATATATATATTTATATATAAATATATGTGCCCACGACTTGCACTACTCACCGATTGCGGAGAGCTCTGCAATGAGAAAAAACTGCTTGAATTAGGCAGCCGTTGAGACGGAGGAGCCAACCTTAAGCCAAAGCGTGGTGAAATGAAAGATTGATCATATGATTTAGCCATAAATGCCTCAGGAGTTTTTGCTTCTGGCACCTCCAATAATGGACAAGAGTCGGTAGTACTTAAGTGTGTTACAGTTCTTTGTTCCCTGCCATGATCAACTTTGTGAAGAAGCTCAAGCATATTTTGACTGCCATGGTTAAAATTAGTGAAAGCTTCCATCAGATACAAGACACAAAAGTGAGAGGCAATGTGTCCAGAAACAACAACCAGTTAACATGAAACAAGAAGACAATAGAGAAGGCCCATAAGATCCGTCAGCTGAAAAGGAAAAAAAAATGGTACAAATGCATTTCCAATGCATAATAATCCTTGTAAGCAATCAAACAGCTAAGAGATTCATGCATTTCTGATACTGTCTTACAGAGAACAGTATGACATATAATAACTACCTTGTCTGAGAAGTTCGATTTGGACCGTATCCAACTGAGCTATCACTGGAGGCAGATACATTAGCTCCAACAATGCCCCTAGGAGGTACCTCCTCTGATGCTTTTGAGTTCCTTTGAATATCAGGCAAGCATCCCTATAAAAAGACAACCAAGAATCTAACTGATTACAAATATTGCAAGCACAAACTGTAAGAACTGAACTTGATGAATGTAACAACAATTATTCACCTTTTCCAACTCTACAGCACTTCTAGAAACATCACCAACAAACTTGAACTGTGCAAAATATCCTTGCTCGTGATTGCTTGATCCTTGGGAGACTTGTCGGCACAGAACCTGTGAAAGCATAACATGTTCTGCAGTATCAGTATTCACCACTAAATTTCCCACTGGATGATAGAGAAACCTGCAGAGGAAAAAGCTTTCAGACAAACCTGATCAGATGACTTTCGGTTACCCCGTGCCACAGGTTGTGAATCACTTTCATGTAGCCACATGTTCTCTCTCACGTCATCTTCTGTGATAGTATGCTGGGATGCACTGGAGTGATAGCTGTCATTAGATTTCTCTCTTTGGTAGCAGCTCTGTTGTTTCTCATTGTTGCAAACATTCAATGTGACATTTCCACTAGGTGAGGAAGATTCCATCTTGCTTCCTATTAGTTTATCGCCACGTTGGTGACTATTTTTATACGAGGATATGCTCTGCTGCCGTGCATTGCCTTCTGAATGCTCAAAATTTTGACCAGGCCATGCATTTTCCAAAGGTTGGATTATATGAATTGGTTGACTTCCCTCAATGGGTTGATTCTGTTGAGCATTACAATCTAACCACTTGGCAGCAATTTTAGGAGACTGCTGCACAGATTCATGTGAGGAATCAGAACGCATCGCTTCTCTCTGTATGGCTGAGAACTGGATGCCTGATTGCTGGAACCCAGGGAAGCCAGAGCTCATAATGGAATCATCAAATAGAAGTTGAGGTTTACAATGTAGAGAGGCAATCTGCATATTGTTATCAACCCAACCAGTTTGTTGCTTTCTACTCTCCAAAAAATTTGAGGGCTGATGGTCATTTGACAGTTCTGTGTTCTGAAAACTCAGGCCGCTCCACTCTTCTTGTAACCCAGTATCACTGCTAGAAGCTTCTGCAACAGCAGACTGCATCAGAGCACTCCAGCTCCCACTTTGAATGGAAGGAAAAGAGCTTAAATAATCTGCACATTCCAATGTATTCCCAAAGCTCCCTGTGCCTATGTCAGTGTTGCTGCCTAGAGAAGCATTCCAACTGTTGTCATCCATATTGAACAAAATTTTCTGTTCCAGTGGATCTAGGGTAGTCAAACCCTGAGAAGGGTCGATCTGTGTTGTCTTTCCTGGAAACTGTTCAGGATAACCAGCTTGCTCTTGCTTCCCGTCCTTTGTTGATGCATTCCTTTGCAAGGCATTCATCTGCTGGAAGTTCTCAGGTAGAATTCCACCACTAAAACCTTGAATTGGAACTTGCCCAAGCAAGTTCTTCGCATCAAAAAACTGTTTGGATAGGAAAGCTCCATCTGGCATGCAAAGCTGGTCTGAAGAAACACTGCAGTTTTCACTCAGAAAGGAGTTACTGAAGTCTGATGGCTGCATTGTAGGTTTCTCTGCCTGATTATCACTACCCTTGGTCAACACATTGGCGGAGTCGTGAGATAGCCCTTGGAGATGAGAGTATTGATTCAAATTATTTCTTCCACTTGCAATAGGGGTTCCATATAAAGATACTTCAAGCTGTTGAGGCACCGGACTCACCGAACACAGATCCTGACTTTGAGCCTGTGAACAGAATCCATTTGAAAATCCTTGGATAGATGGTGGTGCACCACGCTCCGCCAAGTTCATGTTATCAACCATAAACGTCTGTGATGAATCATGAATAGGTGTTCCATTAATCGGGGGCAAAAATTGACCCCCAGCAGCCTGCTTATTCATTCCAGATAGCTGGTTTAAATAGTTCTGCTGCCTTCCATCACCTAACTCCTGAAGTTGCTGGTGCCGCCGAAGTTCTTGCAACTGCTTTAGCATAATGTGTTGCTGCAACATCTGCATGTCGATAAACCCAGGCTGCTGCCTTGGCTGAGGTTGTTGCATACAGGGTTGTTAGCACCAGACAAGCAGCTGTGGCCGCCAAACAAGAATGTTCTAAGCACTGGGAGCTTCTACAGTTTTCTAACCTATACAAATATTGTTGTCAGAGTAGAAATGTGGCTGGGACGCTTCCTAGCTAAATCACAAAACAAAGCCTTCAATGATAATCAAGCAATCAGATCAGGTATGGTCTCCCACAAAATCTACTTGATTATGTTTTGTCTGAAAAGTTCTTCGGTCAATGCATAAAGCCATTAGGGAAAGCTATTAGTTTCTGGCAAATTTGGGATCTAGAATTGACGGTATGAAGTTCTAATTTAATGGTCCTTGCAAAGACTTGTAGCCATATCCTTTTCTAGAATCTGCATATACCAAAACAGATATTATATTCTGTCTCATAATAAAAGGTCTATAAAAATGCTAGGACTATCTGCTTCTTGAAAACAACAAAGTGCCCTTTTTTCACTTCCTTCACAGGACTCTTATGGAGGACATGTGCAGCATGAAAGAGAATCTCAAGTAGTCAGAATTACTGATACCTGATTTCTCTAAGTCGTAATTTTCCAGATTGAAACTCAGTTCCGATCGGTCACTGATTTCCACACCACTGTTGTTATAGAGCACTGATGAGATCCAACTTATAGCTTCAGATTGAAGCTCACCCTGGAAAGTTGCCTTCCTCGAGGAAATAATAGATCCTTTCTGCAACTTCTTTTCCAGTCAACCCTGAAAGACATGGGAATCAGCTCAAAAACAGAACAGAAAAAACTGTTTAATACATAAAATCTTAAGGAAACACAAATTACAGCACTTGAAAGCCTATTATATTTTCTCGTGGTCCAATTAAATATGAAATATATCACAATCATATTAAACAAATTTTAAAGCACTCTTATACGCAATAACATTTTGTTCTATAATAAATCATAAATACATTCCAAAACATGCACACACACACACAATGAAAAAAAAAATACTCCACAAGGTTTAATTTTTCTGCTCTTATATGATACAATATGGTAAAATAAAGTCAAGCTCTGGAAGGTTCATGCCTCTCATCATACAAAATTAATATAGGCTCCATTACTACATCTATTTCACTTTCGTTCATATAGCATGACTAAGGAATTCAAAGAGCCATCCATCTGCAAACCTGAAAAATGTCTCTGAGGCGCGCACTTCAAAGTTAATTATTGCATGCATGTTCTTTATCTTTAGCATATTCTCCATCAGATTGCCAAGAAAACATAAGGAATGTGAACTTCAAACCCTAAAAATAATATGCATTAGGGGAACCATTATAAAGACTCCAGATTGTATTTCCTCTTATGAATTCTGAACAACCAAACCAAACAGTGAATTTTATGCTTGTACAAGTTCGTATCAATAGCAACTAAATTGACGGCAATTACTGAAATTTGACAACAATTTAACAATCTTAAGTTAATTTGAGAAGTAGAAGCCAAAATTAAGTGCAAAAAACTTACTAAAAAAACAGAGTACGCCAATTAAAGAAAAAAATTATTAAGACAACTCTATATCACCAAAAATAGTGAAATTAATTCCAAGACCAACACTGGCATCAATAATTACAAATAACATTTTCTCAAGCTCAGATTTCACATGCATTTGAAAATTTTTAGGGCAAAACCCAAAACCCTCCAACCAAAAAACCCTAAAAAGAAAAACAAAACACTACCAACCAAACAAGTGCTCAAGCTACAATTCCACAGAAAAACCAATTAAGTACTAGGAAACAACAATTAAAGACCAAATTGAAGGAAATAATAGCAACGAAACACACAATTGTAAGTTGAATTAGTGGTTGTTGAACACAAGTGAGCTGAAACAAAGCTGAGACAGAGATTGTAAGCAAACCAAAGAAGCATACGAAGCATCAAGAGGTGAAATGGTAGGTTTTCGAGTGTGATCTGAGGGGAGAGAGAGAGAGAGAGAATTGAGATTGTTGAAGAGAGAGAGAGAGAGAGAGAGAGAGAGAGAGAGAGTGAAACTTACTGCGAAGGTTCGTTTCTATGAAGATCAGACTGTAAATTGTCTGAGTTGTTTTGTATCAAATGCTTCACTTTCTCTCTCTATAGAGCTCTCTCTCTCTCTCTATCTATCTATCTACACTACTCTCTCTTTCTCTCTCTCTCTCTCTGTGGAAAACGATGAGCGAGAGAAAGATGGTTTTCAGACCAGACCGAAGATAAAGGGATCGAAACAGTGAAAATATATATTTTTTCAACGAACTATAAGAAGCAAACAGTCCAGGTTCGGCTCACGGCTCTAGGTGCGGGGCCGAGGCTTAGCTTCGGTTTGAGGCTTGTACTGAAAGTGGAAAGAGAAATGTCGGCGTGTGTCTAGAGTGTACGATATCGGGGTGTACGCAGCCGCTTGATGAAGAAAAAATTATTGGTGGGTTTACTTTAACGGTCTTTTGATTGGTGGACGAGTGTGGCTTAAAAATTTACGTTGTGTGATTGAAAAATATAAATAAAATAATAAATTATAATTAATAAGAGGTATGATACATGATATTTTTAGATTAATTAATAATTTTTTTTAATGTTGTATTTGATTATGAGATTTAAAAAAAAATTTAAAAAAATATATATATGTAAATAAAATATAAATAAAATATATTTACATTTCATTTAATTTTATATATTTTTTATTTTTTATTTCTAAATTTCTTTTCAAATTCTTATCCAATGAAGATATTTTGGAGGATCAACGGTTGATGTTTTGAAGTGGGGTTGGAATATGCTGATGCTCCTCACGCTCGTGTGTACACGCGTGGGTATTTACTCTCTCCCTCTTTTTTGTCCACTTTTCTGGGGCATTTTTTTTTAAATAAAAATAAAAATAAAAATAATATTTTTTTTTTTTTTTGTGTGTAATTTAAGTTTTTTGGTGCGTTGAATGCGTGTTTAATTGTCGCCGCCATGTTTAGCATGTCACAGTGGAGATAACGGAGGAGTTGACGGCGGTTTTATGCTATGTACTATCTAAGGGAGTAGGGTTACAACTTTGTACTTTCATCCTATAATAGCAATTTTTTGGGGTCGTACTTCAATAATATGTCAATTTTTCTTTTTTAAAAAATATATTTTTAGAAATTTTTTTATTTTTATTTTAACGTTTGATGGTGGAGAAACGAAAGTGAAAGTGAAAGTGATGGGATGGTGGTAAGGTGGTAGCGAGGGTGATGATAGTCACGGTGATGGTGATGGTAGAAGTCAAACAATGATAATATAGTAATATTGATAAAATTTTAGTTAAAAAAATATTTACTATCTTTTAAAAATGAAAAAATATTTTTAATTTAAAATAAGGTTATTTTTCGTTAATTATAAAAAAATATTTTCAATTGACTTCTGCATTTTATTGTAATAAATATTAGAAAATACGAAAATTGTTTTTCACCCAAATAAACAAAATGTAAGTTTTGTTTACAAAAGTTTTAAAAAAATTATATGTATTTTCTTTAGTTTTTTTTTTCTTTGGCCAAAAGTTTTTTTTTTTAGATCCATTTAGTTTAGAAGAATTTTTTTAAAAAAATACTAAAGTAAAAAAAAATAATATATAATTTTGTATTTAGTGCTCCTTTTTTTTAACAAATTGAAATTTTGGATTTGTCTTATTAGATTTCTTTTAAAAGTAAATCTATAGCGACACACAAAAATAAAAGAAGCAACATTAGACAAAATGGTTGAGCTGTGGCCCAAATTTTGAACCCAGCTTCCAATCTTGAAGCCCAAGCCCAAGACAATAGGCTTAACTTAATTTGACATTGAGATTCAACACCTAGAAAAAATAATAATAAATAAATAAATAAACAAAAACACCCCTAACATAAAATAAAAATAAATAAAAACCATGATCTTCAAACCAAAAAAAACTAAAAGCACTCGTGGGGTTAACTCACATGACAAAGGTTAGGAGTTACTTAAATGATTTTAAAAAATAAAAACTATTCACAAATATAAATTTTATATTAGACTAATATGATAAAGACATTTTTGAAAATATAAAACACAAAGATAATTTTTTTTTTAAAAAAAATTTATATAACACTATTTCTTGAAAAAATTAGAATATTTTTACTTGTTTGAGTTCATTAATAATATTTATGAGGCAGAGGAACTTTATGTTGTGTTGTTTTTTAGTTAGGTTTTTAGTTTTTTTTGTTATTTTAGACCGGAATTAAAAGTTTGTTTGGTTTGACTTTTTTATTTTTTTTATTTTTGTGAGAGAAAAAGTAAAATGATTATGATTTGAATATGATATTTTGTCTTAGTAATTTATTTCGATCTTGTTTGGCAACCTTCAGTTTTAGCTAAAAAGTCAAAAAGTCACTATAAATTGTCACATCATTCTCTATATTTTTTTGTATGTATTTTTGTAAAAAGTTAAAAAATTATCAAAATAATCTGTTCCCAAACGAAGCCAATCTATTTTGGGACTATTTGTTACAATTTTTTGAAGTGATTATAACTTATTTTGATTTGGGCAAACTATTTAGTATAACTTCTACTTATAACTTAGGCCAGGTTTGTCATCTCCTAAAAAAGTTAAAAAGTCAAAAAGTCGTTATCTTATTTAAGTCACATTATCTTATTTAAATCACATCACTCTCTACCACATCACTTCAAATTCAACTCATACCCAACCCATATTTCATAAAAAATTTAAAAGTACACTTATTTAGAACATCCCAAACAATCCCTTATTAAGTAGAAATAGTTTAAATAAACTAAAAAAATTAATTATTTAAAAGTTGAAATAAGAATAATTTTAATTTCTACTTTTTAATTATTAACTTTTAACTTAAAAAACTTCACCAAATAAAGACTTTTATCTTTTATATTTTTTTTGGTCAAAAAAGTTAAAGCCAAACAAATCCTACATACATGTAACTTTGGAGTGTTTTGGGGAGTTGGTAAAAAGTTGGCTTTTAACTTTTTATTAAATTTTTTAATTTTTTGGAAAGTGATTTGGGAAGTTGATAAAAAACTGACTTTTTGCTTTTTAGTTTAATATTTATTTATGGTGTTAAATCAAATTAAAATCACCAAAATATCTTTATCCAACATAAGAATTTTATTTTTTTATTTTTTTTCATAGGCCCTAATTTATAATTTTACACTTATATTTTTGACACTTCCCAAACCATATTTATTATGTTTCTGGCACTTATATTTTGAAATATTTTATCTAAAAACGTGACTTTTTATTTTGTTTTTTATTTTTTTTTCATAGGTCCTAATTTATAATTTTACACTTATATTTTTGACACTTCCCAAACCATATTTATTATGTTTCTGGCACTTATATTTTGAAATATTTTATTTAAAGACGTGACTTTTTATTTTGTTTTCAAAACCGCACTTTATTATGCATAGAAAATGTCAAATGAATGAGCACACCTGTGATGTTGAGGACAAGCTTTGTACCATGTCTCTCTGACTCTTTGGGCACAGAAAATGAGGATCTTTGCCAGTGCTTGGAAATTGCAGGCATATGCTGTTACAAATCAACAAAAATAATGATAATAATAATAATAATAAGAAGGGCTCTCACACCTTTCACCAGTCATACTTCATTATAGTTTATGTTTTTTGAATTAAATTTTTTTTTAAATTTAATTTTTAAATATTCGTATTTTTTATTTTTAGTAAATATTTTTAAAATTTTAAATATTTTTTTATTTTTTTAGATGTACTTTATTTAAATGTATCTAAAAATAAAAAATTTGCGAAAAAATATTTTAAAATTTTAATAAATACATAAAAATACAAAAATGTACTGAATTCTCATTTTTTTTTATATTTTTGATATTTAGTGAATTTTTAAAAGATTTTTTCCACAAATTTTTTACTTTTTAAGTATATTTATGTTAGGTATGTCTAAAAAGTAAAAAAAAAATTACTTAAAATATTTAAAAAATTCAATAAAAACAAAAAAATACGGAAAACAAGAAAATATAATTTTCTGAAAAGTACTTTTGGAAAAACACAACCAAGCAAGCTGATTGATTCTCAAAAGGATAATAAGGGCTGGTTTGGCATCTATGAAAAAAGACAAAAAGTTAAAAAGTTACTATCCTATTTAAGTCACATCATCTTATTTAAATCACATTACCTCTCTACCACATCACTTCAAACCCAACCCATACTCAACCCATATTTCATAAAAAGTCAAAAAATACACTTTTTTAGATCATCCCAAACCACCCTTAAGTGCTCTATTGGTGTGGTTTGAAAATTATGATTCCACTTTTCTACTTACCTATATTGTTTGGATGGAATTTTAAAAATGTGAATTTATCACACATTTCAAAATAATTTTCTCTTTTATGTTTGAATGAAGTTTTCAAAACATATTTCTCTTTCACGTTTCGTCTTCTGCAGAGTTTTTAAATTTTGGATTTACTCAGTCCTTCTCTCGGATGTCCCTCGGACGTTCGATCAGTTGACCAGAATAGTATTTTTTTTTTTTTTTGCAATTGATCACATGTTGTTGTGTTCTGATTTTGAACATTCTTCATCGGTGGATTGAATTAATTCAGGATCATCAAAATCAAAATCCAAATCTACTGTGTGTATGTGTGTTTGAGATAACAGATTAGTGAATCTAATCTAATCACTTTGACACCTTCCGATGTTTTCCCCAATTTTGTAACGCCCTCAAAAATAATGACATTAAACACATCAAATAAGACATTCATTGACAAATGAAATAACCACATTCTTCTATTCATCAGAGTTTCATTACAAAAGTATTACATGTTAACAACAAAAGCAAAATGTCCTATGGGCTTACAGCTTTCCAAGTTAACACTTGGTTACAACAAAAGAATACTAACTCATTTACACATTAAGCCCTTGGCTTGAATTTACATGTAATACATCAAAAATAAAACGACAAAAGTATGTCCGCCTCTAGCCTCCCAAGCTATGTCCTTGGAGGTGGCATGCTACCTGTACCTGAAAATAATATTCCCATATAGGGTGAGCCACAGCCCAGTAGAAATATACTAAACCAACCATGAACAATGACTAAAAGATTAGCAATTGATAGATGGCCAACACTGATACATTCACATAAATCACATATTTATGTCATACGATTTATGAGTCCAAGATACTTTTCATTTTCCCCTTTTTCAACAGATAAGCATGTTAGCTCTATCATCCTTTCAACAGATATGTATAAAAACTATATCTCACATTTACAGATAAGCATATAAGCTGTACCCACATTACCAACAGATATGTATAACAACAATATCTCACATTCACAGATAAGCATATAAGCTGTATCCACACTTCACAAAGATAAGCATATGAGCTCTATCTTCACTTCTCTAGACAAGTATATGAGCTGTATCTACGGAGTTCATCCCCTATCTTCTCCCAACACTATCCGGTTTAGAGGTACATCCCCTATCTTCCCCTAAACCGCGGAGTACATCCCCCATCTCCTCCTCTACACATAACGTATACAAACACATTGGTTCTATATACAATCACTCAATACATATAGTTAATGTATTCGATCAACCGTCAATTTCCATGACACATTCCATTGATTAGTTTCCGTTTGCCTAATCATCATGCATTGTCTACAACAATCACGACTATCCTCCACCGATAGCCCAAAGCAGTTATCTCTATACAGAAAATAAATGCACAATGGATATTCAATCAACATTTCAATTCGGTGAGTGATAAATAATTCAACTACACCCTTTAACCCCATACATTCCCAATCTCGACAATTCCATTTCATTTCCTCATTTCTCACAATTAATTATCACAATTAATCAAATAATGTAATTAGGTCATTTTCCATAATTACCATCTCAACCCTTAGGTCCCATTTTCATCAATGATTCAACATTTATTCCATTTCTCTATACCAAACATGCATCTAGGTTTATTATAAATAAAACCCCAACTTTTGTAAAATAACACAAAAGCCCCAAACTTTCACAAAATTACCAAACCAACCCCAACATCTCAAAATACCAAAATTTAAAGACAAAATCCATAGAGAGGAGTAGGATATCCCTACCTCAAATTCGGAGCTCCAAGGGAGAAGATGACAAAACCCAACGTGCTCCAAATCCTGAAATTTTCAGATTAAAATGTAGCCCTCGACGATCAACAACTTTTTTGTAAAGGCCAAAGATGAGCAAATCACTCCTACTAGATCAAAACCTAGAGAGAAAGTAGAGTTCTAGAGTGAGAGGCTCAACAATGGTGTTTTTGAAAAAGTAGGAGAGAGAAGAGAAAGTGAAAAAGTGATTTGAAAAGTCAAAACACGGAACTTAAACCCAGTCGACCCGCTCGAGCGTCAAACACCCCGCTCGAGCGTCACTCACAGACTCCCGCTCGAGCGTCAACAATCCCGCTCGAGCGGCGGATACACACTCCCAGAACTTTTACAGAACCAGGTCTCCGCTCGAGCTTCCAACTCCCCCGCTTGAGCGGCACTCACACAACCCCGCTCGAGCGGCCAACTCCACGCTCGAGCGTCCAACACTACACAGGAAATACTGGATGGGTGCAATTCCCGCTCGAGCGCCAGAACCCCCGCTCGAGCGGACAGGTCAAAATCTGGGCAACTAGTTTTGGTTTCTAAACTCAACCAACCTGTAACAAACCTGCCCAACACATCCCACAACTCAAATACAAGAAAAAAGGATGTAAACAAGTTAATAATCAACTACCAACATCCACGGACACATGTCCGGATCACTGTACAACAAGGGTAAATCCGGGATCGCTATAAATTTCCTCTTCGGTTACAAGAGTGGTTCTGTGCCATCACCTCCGCCTACTACCACGGCAGCGTAAGTGCCTTAATTGGAGAGAGAGAGAGAGCAAAAACAACAATGATTCATCCCACTAAAAACATCACCACTAATAGCACTAATGCATTAAAATAGTAAAAAAAAAAAAAAAAAAAACACAACTCCAAGACCAAAACATCACATCATTAATGACGGAACCCACTGCCACCTAATTAGTGGGAGCACTAATTAGTGCTCCCAGGCATTTTTCGAGCAAAAATTCATTTTTCAAATTTCCCTATTTTCTCAACAACTAAACACCAACACAGACATATATATATATATATATATATATATATTCATACATTTCGCATTCATCCCCATGGATATGTTCCGATCACACCGGTAATGCTTGAAACCCTTGGATTTGAGGAGTAATGCCACCAGAACTTAGTACTGTGAGTTCTGCTGTGAGTTGCCACGGACCGGCAATGGAAGTCATCGCCGCCATGTTGGAGAGAGAGAGAGAGAGAAGGGTGTGGATCTACGATCTAGAGAACCAATCGAGACTCATTAACCCACAGTGAGGTCTGGTGGAGAAATCAGACTTGCTCTATGCAAATTTGGAATGAGAGAGGGCAGCGATGGAGGCGAGGGTAGCAACAGTGATGGTTGAGAGAGAGGGAGAGAGAAAAAAAAAGAGGGAGTGTAAGTGTGAGTGCTGTTAGGATTTAGACTATATATCATTTTATCTAAGTCTGTCATTCTGGACAAAGAAAATGAATGCATGGATTATTTGACAGAAAAAATCTTGATTGTATTTGGTAGAGTTTTAGAATTATAATTTGATAATAGAGTTGTATTTTGAGTTTGATTATGAATTTTGAATAGAATTTTCAATAGAGTTTTGACTTGTGTATTTGGTTATGAATTATAAGTATCTGAATTAAGTTTTGAAAACTCTTTTCAAAACTCATAACCAAATAAATTTTCTCATTTCATATGTCATATAAAAAATTCAAAACTCAATTAAAAAATTTTTTCAAAACTCATAACCAAACAAATTTTCTCCTTTCAAATCATAATTTCAAAACTCACAAATTTAAAATACAACTCTATTCTTAAATCATAATTTTAAAGTTCTACCAAACGCAACTTAAATTTTTTATTAAATAAATAATTAAATATCTCATATAGATGTAGAGTCTGTAATTTTGTAGACTCCACATTTATATGAGACATTTGATAATTTATTTAATAAAAAAATTAAAACTTATAACACTTGCCTTCTTAAAATGATTTGTAGTAATTATCCATATATAACAAGTTGTTGTTGTTGTTGTTTTTAAGTTTGACGGTTATGATTGGATTTGTGGACTTATTATAGGTATTATTTTAATAATTTAAATTATTAAATTTGTAAAAAAAATTCATATATATCATTTATTAAAAAAATAAATTGATATGATGATCATAGTATTTTTATTTTATTATGTTTGTATTAAAAAATAAATAATAAATATAATTTTATATTAATGGATTAACTAGGACATTAATGCTTTTGGCATACCTATTACCTAATAATTTTTTAAGAATCTTCTTACCAAAAAAATAATAATAATAATAATAATTAATCATAGCTCAATCAAGCTCGTAATTGCTTCCAAGCTCCAACAGATAATCCACAATCAGTTTGAAATTTAATGGGCCATCACTGTCTAAAACATTCAACACCCTGACAGTACTTACTTGCAAGCATTTGAGTGTGATAGTGATTAGATCAGTGTAAACGTGTTAAAGTACTAAAATAATCTTAGATTTCACTAAATAGTATCACAGTATATTTTATTTTTAGTTTCCAACATTTAATGACCTCTATTATTATTGCTGTCATTTTTTTCTTTTTTTGGCCAAACGGTACTCCGCATCACGGCTTTCACTTTGAAAAATTAGTAAAAAGTTAACTTTTAATTTTTTAGCCAAAAATGTTAATTTTTTTTATCCAAGTCACTATTCAAAAAGCTAACTTTTTGACTAAAAAAGTTAAAAGTCAATTTTTTACCAACTTCTCAAAACACCACTTTATTTATTGGAAAAATAATTTCAAATGGTAAGTTTAAAAAAAAAATTATGAATTAATCTTTTAATCTCTTGCAAAGTTTTTTTTTTTAAAATGTAAAATATGTATTTTAATTTCCACTGAAATTATATTTTCCCTTTTATTCTTTCCGTTGTTTTAAGTATAAACTTTCAAACTTAATTATTGATTTATGTCACAAATCAATTATTAAATATCACATAAAAGAATGAATTCCAGAATTCACCATATCTACCCATCATAGTCTGTTTTGGCACATTATCTAATCATGTTCATAGGGCATGGAATAACTTCTCCATGTAGGATGATGAGACTAGTACTCCTAGATTATGGGAAGTACACATGCATGCATTTCTCTCTCACTCTCTCTATGTGTGTGTGTATATATTAATTAACATCGAAGTCACTTTTGAAGTCAAAGATTTGTCTTAAGTAGGTCATCATCGAACATGCTCTTTTTGTGTTGAAAATGGGAGTCAAATCAATATTTTTTTTGTTTGTTATATTATAGGAACAGGATATATAGCAACAAAGTAGTAAACTTGTGGTGGGTTAGGATGGGGAGAAACATGTTGTCCCAAAAGTCTTCGAATCTGAGCTTTTGTATTTTTGTTAGGAGTATTGCTATTAGTATTTACTTTATTTTTTTATATCCTTAATTTTTATTTTTATTTATCATAATTATACTTTGAAATAAAATTATATTAAAAGATAATTTTTAATAGAACATTTACCCACCAAATGAAAACAATTAGAATGACACTCTACGATATTGTACACACACCTTCATCCCCATCTATACATATTTCTTACCAATCTAAACTTTAATCGTATTCTTCTTCATCATCATCCTAAACCCATGTATTCATCTTCAATGAAAAACTTTTAAAACTACCTAATCAGGTAACATTTTGCTTGGTGATTTCAAATGTGTTCAGTGTTCCAAATTAGTTAACATTGCAAACAATCTTATTATAGACTCTGAATTTCTACATTTGTGGTCGTTCTTACCATTCGTTGATACTTATAGAGTAACAGAGGACGATGACAACAATTATGATAAAGTGGGTGTTGCATTGGTAAAGGTTATCTATCTTGCATTTACAATTTTGAGTCATTTTTGATTCAGTATTAGTTTGCCAACTATTACGGTTCGGTTCAGTAATACAGTGCTAAAAATAAATATTTTGTTCGGCACTAGAATACTGAACGGTTTCATTTTTGTAGGATTTTTTTCCTTTTTTTTCTGAGGATTTTTCTCTCTAAAACCCGCTATATCGAGGGTTTTATCCCAAAATTAAAAAATAGTATGTGATGGGAAGTTAGATTTTACTTGAGAGAAGAAAAAATAGATCGTCGACGAGATTTTCAACTGAGATATCTTTGTTTATGGTGACAAGGAGAAAGAGATCATCGTTTATAAGATAAAGAGAAAAGAGGGATAGTCGATTTGTCTCTCAATCGTTTGTTGTTCTCAATCATTCATCATTTACTGAGAGAAGAAGAAGAGAGAGTGCAAAATTAGGTGAGTGTGCACGTGGGTATGATGATATTATAAAAATGGGTAAAATTGGTATTACGTAGAGCGTTCAAAGAAATTTTACTAAAATTTAGAGTTTAAGGTGAGGGTTCAAAGAAATGAGAGGTCCAAAGAAATTAAGTTGATACTAATAGTAGCGCTCTTTTGTTAGAGCCTTCTCTCTCACTCAGTTGCGAATATATTCAAAATTTATTAGTATCTAAATTTGGAGGCCATACTATAAAAATTAAAAAATAAATAAAAATTGGTTGCCATAGTATTACTGTTTATATTAACTAGTCTGAGGTAATACATAAGATATTCAAAATTTAGTATTTTAATTTGATCATCATTGTTTCATGTAAAGTGCATTTATGGTGTGTTTGCTTGGGGGATTTGGGGAGAGATTTGGAAAGGAAAAGGGAAAAAATGTGTGAAACTATGTGAAATATATACATATTTTATTCACATTTCACCTACCTTTTCCATTTCTCTTTCCAAATCCCTCCCCAAATCCTCCAACCAAACACAACATTAAAGATTCAATAATATAAGAGAAGACTTTTATTTTTAAAAAAAAATTAAAAAGAAGTTATATTTACACTACCTTTTAACTTCTCACAATAGGTGTGTTGTTGAATATCATTTGCAAATAAAATTATTATATTTGTAATCGTGTGACACTAACAACTTGTTTACGTAATGTAGGATTAACATATAATTCCTTAATATTTTATTTATTTATTTGATCAAAAGCCGACCTGATTTTCAATCTATATGTAGGTGGGAATGTAGCTAAAATGATTGAGCAAAATGACTTCCATTGCGAGAGGTACAAGACAAATAATTGATTTATTGATATAATTATCCCTAACAAATATATAATAATGCCACATTTATATTATCTTACGACATTTTATTTACTACAATGATGGAGAAATGGTGGTTTTTCCCTCCCAATCTTTAATTTTGAAAATCTCAAATCTAAATACGGGTATTTTTACAAATAGAGTAATATAGTCATATCCGATAAGTACCACAGAGAAAAAAAAAAAATGTATTATTGTCTTAGCCAGAGTTGATAATCTGAGCCTTTATCAACAAACTTTAGCCAACTTCCATCCAGATCATTTTCCTTTGCTGGATTCCAGTCGAAATGTCCAAGCTTCATTACAAGTGTATCACCAATCTGTGCAACATAACCGTCATCATTTGCATGGTATATCTTGACAGGGCTCCGACAATGTACACCAGCACGCCTCCGGGCCTCAATTAACTCATTTATGATGTCACGGAGGCCAAAGTCATAGAAATGGTCATAAAATATTACAGGCTGCAAAGAACAAGAAGAACGGTTATCCATCCCAACCAGGGAACAACAATTTTCCAAGAAGATAGCTTAATCTAGAATTGAGACATTAATTCTGTGATTAGTTGAGGGATTTGAATAGGAATTTGGAAAGGGAAATGGAAAAGGTAGGTGAATGTGAATAAAACATACCTATATTTCACACACCTTTTTTCATTCCCTTTCCAAATCCCTCTCCAAATCTCTCCAAATCCTCCAACCACACACAGCGTAAAGGCAATCAGTGAAACCATCAACATGGTACTAGGAAAAAACCTTGGATTTATTCAACAGCCAATGGGTCTCAGTTACTCCTAAAAATGGTTCTAGGGAGGGATGTATTGGTGATATTGGAAAGGTGTCCAAACCAGAAAGTATTGGGAGTCCTCGGAAAAGGTTCTATATCTAATTTTCTGTATAAAACAAAAAAAGAAAGAAAGAAAGAAAAGAAAAGACAGAATTTCTTTGATTCCAAATCAGAAAGTAGAGGGAGTTCTGTGAAAAAGTCCATATATTAATTTTCTATAGTAACAAATAAAACCCAAGAGAATTTCCTAATGATATCACATTTCATGGATTAAGAAGTTACCGTCCCCGGATGGGTTAAAATGTAGGCATATCCCTGTGCAAGCTTGTCCCTTGGAAACGGCCAATGACCCTGAATTTAAATATTTTTTTTTTAAAAAAAAAAAAAAAAGGTTCAGTAGTTCGTTGAATGTCATCATATACACCTTCATGATCACATTAACTTCATATACCCCATACAAATCTACTTAACACTTCATAAATGAGAACCATGCTGATCGTTAAACTTAATACTCCAAATCACACCAACAGATGTATGAGAGAGAGACTGAGAGAGTACCTGTGTTGATCCTGTATCATGGTTTTCTAAGAATGTGACAGCACGGGAGGGCCACCATCCCATTACCCCTGTTGGTTTTCCCTGAGGATCAATCAACCTCCAATACTGATTATGCAGAGCAGAATGTAGTATACCCTGCAAAAGACTGATAAATTAAACAAGGTAGTATTCCTTTTAAGAAGCTACACCAACATTTTATATTCTTTAAATTCTTTTAAAAGTAACTTAGAACCTAACCTACAAAGAATCAACAGAGAAACCAAAACTAAGGAGAAACCAAAACTAAGTAAGAAGAGTATCTATAAAATCTACAAAAGCAAACAAATCTAGGGACACTTTTTCCAAACCTGACTATACAAAATCACCAAAAATGCTTTTTTGTTAACAATATTGACTTTTATTCATAAAAAAAATAAAAAGTAACTTAGAACCTAGTTTAACATGTACTAACCATCAAATTGGATATAGTTATGACCTAAATTATGTTAATCCTCCCTGCCACTGCACTGATTCACTGTTGATTCTCATGGACACACCATCTTAAATCAGTTTAGAACCCTTAGCGGGCCTACCCCCTCTTTTCTTCCCATTCAATATTTCAACATCCACATTTTTGCAATCCATATTGGATAAAACATATGAAGAAGAGTATGTGATTATTGCTCCATGGAAAGTGCCTTTCCAGAAAATTCAGCTTGAGCTATTTGTGTCTTTGAAATGCCGATTTGAACTCAAAGCAGTTGGTACAACCCAATTGACTCAATACCCACCAGAGTGGTATTTAAGTAATCTTTGTCATAACAAGAATAATTTCTATTTGTTAGTATCTTACATAATCATTCAAACAAACATAAGCATTTAATTTGCATTACTAATAGTTCACGCTTACAAAATATTTTCTTTGTCATAACTAGATAATAATTGACAGAAATAAATAGACATCTTTTTTAATATAAAATTTCCATAATGCCTACTTAAAACAAGCACGACATCTAGGTTAGAAAAATAAATACATATATTAAAAAAAAAACTCAATGATGCAGTTCAAAAAGTACCTTTGTTGTGACATCAAATGCTGATGATGTACCGCCAGTGGCATTGATCCAATTAACTATCCGCTGCCGATGAGCATCTGGGCATGATAATCCAGATCATCAAGAAAGATGAATTTATGCTCAACAAAATGACACTGCAAATGAAGAAAAAAAAAAAACATTCCTTAAAATGTTTTTGGGAAATTGAGCATATGGCCTTCGATAGAGCAAGATGGAGAAAAATGATTCATGTAGCTGATCCCAATTGATGGGGACACAGGGCTTGGTTTGGTAATAGGTGTTTGAGGAATGTATTCAGATTACAGCTTTTAAGTACTTCTCTACCCAAGAAGTCATTAAGTTTTATATGTCAGTTAAGTCAAAATAAGAACATATCATATTTTAAAAAGAAAATCAAAATTTAACATCCAACTAAATTTTGAACGTCTTTACAGATTATTGTGCTGCAATAATCTGAGAGCTTGTTATATTTTCGAAATATATTTTCACACAATTTGAAAGGTTAAATACCTCAACCATTATGACATTCAAGCCTCTAAAACCCCAACCACCAATCTGAAAATTCCATTCAGGAGGTAAATAATAAGTTTTAATGTCAGAACCTCTTAGTCATTTGACCAAAAGATAATGATACAATTGTCTAAAACCCAGGATAGTTGGAATTTTGAGATAATTTTGATATTACTTGATTTAAACAGGTACATTTAATAGTTCAAACGGTTTTGCATGAATAAAGGTCTCGAGGGTATTTTACCTACTTTAAACTAACTATAAAGATTTAATATAAAACAATTGGAGTTTTGTTCTGGATTAATGTGGGATGTCAATGATGCTTTCTTTCAGCATATACATCATCATCAAAAGAGGTTTGATGGTCCTTTCCAAACATAAAAATCAGATCATAATCAAGTGTGATAATGCTTGTGACAATGCTTATCAGAAGCTGAATTGATAAGCAAAATATAAAGTATTTTACCACTGGGGAATGATCACAAGTGCATTTGGACACAAAATTGGAGTTTCCTTTCTTCTCCCTAGGCATTCACGCAAGACAAAACTAGTTCATGAATAAATCAACTTACACTAAGCGGTTACCTTGGTTGTAACACAAATTACCACCCTCATAAGCCAAACTATCCCAATATTCTCCAATTGCAAAAGCTGGATTTGAAGCTTCTATATATTCTTTCACATATCCACCTGAGAAGCCTCTGTGATCAACATGAAAGGAGTAAGCAATCTCCTGCCATGGAGGAGGAATAAATAGTGACTCTGAACAGGAAGAGCATAAATGGCTTCATCAAGGAGAAAGTTATGCATAGTAAATAGCAGTAAGTACAAGACTCTTGTTTCAGCTATCTTTTGAGCACTTTAGTCTCACTGGGTTCTTAAATCAATTAAATGACTTAATAATGGCTATGACAAGAATATTTTCTATAAAGGTGTGACATATCTCCATGAAAGGTCTAACATGCTTTGCCATCGTTTTGTATATGTAGAGTTAATTTTTCTATTAATGGACAAAAAGAAATGTCACATAGAAACCTATCAAAAGGCAGAGTATGCTTGCACTAGTGAGAGGGCTTCTGCATTATTGGCCAATTATCCCTGGTTCTATTTTTATGGGCAAGAAATAAGGGCCAAATTTATTGCAAAGACAAATGGATTCTGATTAGGATAAAAAAATCAAAGTTCAGTGGTTCTAATAATCAAACACTTTTGTCAGGTCTTCTTGTAAATATTCTTAGCTTTTGTGTTTTTGTGATTTGGTAGGCCCCATAATAGAATTCAAGAAGTGGTATTTAACCCAATGCATCCACAAATTTTATATACATGTATGTGCCAACCTAGTACCTGACATATATAACCATGGTCTTTGTTAAATATAGCCTATAAATGATCTTAAAATGATGGTAGAACAATGACTTAACATACAGTTCAGCAAAACGAGATTGAAAATAGAACAACTCTAACTCGTTTCTGCACTCATAAATTGATTGTGGTAACAAAGGTTGGATGTTGCATTAGCACATCAAGTTGGAGGTTGCATTAGCACATCAAGTTGATCAAAAAAAGTTAAAAGAATAGAACATTCATTTTCAGGACTTATATATGTTCATTATTGTCAATGAAACAGCCTTAAATATTTTTGAATGAAGTATATTAGATCAACCAGCAATTGCCTTCTGACAAAGTAAGAGTGCTCGAAGAGGTACTCCAACAGCAATGAGGACAGGATTCCTGTTTACTTACTTCTAAAATTCCTTCTTAGAAAATAGACCATAGAGAAAATGAAACAAGAAAAAGCTAAGTTGGTTAACGTATGAAGAAAAAATCTATATGTATCAAAATAGGCAGGAGGTGGCCTTTCACCTCACAAAATCAAGGCGCCACCCATCGAAACCTATATCATTTCGTAACCAGTTTAACCATTCTTTTATATCTCTTCTTACAAAATCTTGGGAATGATCAATGTTTGGTGCCGCATGGAATATATCACCTACACAATGAAAATAAGTGCATAAGCAAAAGATGTATAGCCATGTTCCGTCAAGATTTCAGATCTCTCTCACCAGTGGTCCCTTGGAAAGCCAGGAAGCCTAAGATAAAGTAGAGTTGGAAAACTCTGTCACCAGACTACAAATTTCTAGCAGCTAAGTAAATGCATATGAATTGACCATATTTTAATGTATCCACAGGTAGAATTTCCATACCACTTGAAGGATTTCCACGGCCCTGGAAGTTTGGATCATCACAAACAATTGCTTCAGGTCCCCATGCAAGCTTGCCGCCAAATATGTTCCAAACACCATTGGGACTCTGGAATTAGTGAGGATGTCAGATTTATCAAAATGACAAACAACACTCATCATGAAGTGCACTCCATGCAGAATTTTTCTCCAATGAAATTATCTACTCAGAAGACTTGAACAATGGGTGTCGGTTTCATCTACATTGGTCTTTTATGAAGCATCTACTTGGTCTCAAAGTGAGGATGTCAGATTTATCAAAATGACAAACAACACTCATCATCCATGAAGAAATTTTCTACAATGGAATTATCTACTCAGAAGACTTGAACAAAGGGTGGCAATTTCATCTACATTGGTCTTTTATGAAGCATCTACTTAGTCTCAACTTGAAACCAACAATATCTATCTGCAAAATCAAGGGGTCAAATGCAATGTAAGATTAACTTGTATTGAACAACTATATTAGCTGTAAAACCTACCGAAGTTGAGTAAGCTTAACTCCAATTTGCACCATATCTAGAATGCTAAACAAACTTTGAATAAAATCCATAAGACCACTGTGAATTCAATTGAAACAATATGTCACCTGTTTATGTGCACATCGATGATTCAGTACAACATCTCCCAAGGCCTGTGGACACATGTAAGACATCGAGAAATCCATTCCAACACATTAGCAAACGTGAGCATCAATTTGTAACAAATGCAAATACAAGGCATCTACGATCACAGAAGCTCAACTACACACTTGTAAAAAACACAACAGAATAAGTAAGAAATCCTTCTACCATGGAAACAAATTTATTAACTAACTAGTCTCATTACACATGAATAGGCCAAATGTGAAGGCAAAGAGAAGATAATAGTATTGTAATAATCAAAATAGTATAAAGAAATAAAGTGTCATGTTGAACAAATAAGGCTTAGCTCTTCCTCTTTTGCAAGAAGCCAACTAAATTGACTTCACAAATCCAGAGAACAGGTGAAAACATGTCATTCAAATTACTTGACACATTTGGGATACCATATAACGATGCTTTCAATGTTCTTTTTTATTTTAATACTTGGATAACTTATTAAAAATAATTTTACAACTTCCAAAAATAAAATGGAGGACTCATTAGTATGTTGTCAATGATTTCACATATGAAATGAACTATCCTTAGGCACTTGGTTGAGCCACTTGTGTTTGTTTATCTATTTTTTATAACAGATGCCGCATGTAGAGCACTTCATGTGTCGACGAAATGGACTATTGTTTCCATAAAGAAATCAAATCATTATTCCAACATAAAAATGAACTACATTTTTTACTACACAAGAAACATTAAATAGCTATAGGAATGGACAGCTTTATGTCCACAAAGAAATCAAATCATCAATCCGAAATAAAAATGAACTATATTTTTTTAGTAATAACTAGATAAAGGTTTAGCAAACATACTCTTAAACATTCATAAAAGAAAATGTTCTTCTTTTTTCCTAGAAATAACAAATATATATATTATAAAAGAAGTGCCGCAAGAAATTCTAAATTGTTAAAAATTTGGTGTTCATTGCTTAACATTTATCTTGTCAAATCAACAATTGAAGATGTACCAGCAGATCTTGATTATGCATTTCCTCTATACAATGCTTAAGATCTTCCACAGAACCATAAGCTGAGTTCAAATTGTAGAGGTCAGAAGGCATATAACCTGCAGTTCATTCTTTATTGTTAATCAAATGTAAATTTTATTTAAGGAAAATAAGTAGAACCTTCGTGATCAGTTACACATCAATCACGAGAAGGGAGACACTATCAATTGTATGACAAATTATCGTCCAACATCCCTACAATGACCATACACAAATGGAGAAGCAAAACAACAAGAAAATTACCTCTACAACATGGACTTAGGAAAACATGAAATGACTCTACCCAAGTGGATAAAAGCAGTGTCCTTATGTTTTACATAGCTAAAACAATGACAATAAGAAAAACTGTAGAAAAGAAATCAGTGAAAGCAGTAAGAAAACCTTGAGGAGCAACAGATTCTGTTGGTGGTGGAAACCACACTGCAGTGATTCCACATTGAGATAAATCAGCAGCTTTAGGAGCTAGATCCAGGTACCACTGCTTTCTCCAGCTTTCCCAATTGAATCCTTGAAACTTTTAAAGTAAAGAGCATTTGATTAAGCCAAATCATAGATAAAAGTTACACAACTTCAAATCTATTTAAGTTGCATTTTCCAATTTGTATACAGTTACCAAAAAATAATATTACATTCAAATTCAATAAGCACAATATAATCCTCAAATTTTCTGGTTGTTATAATCCTTATAGCTTAACAGGACACAGATCATAAAAATAATAGAGAAGTGAAGGGATGCCGATAACATAGTGATAGTGCACATGATACTTGGAGATGCCGAAACAGGGCGATTATGGAGAGAGTAGAAGCAAGAACCTAAAGTTGGGATTACACCAAAAGCATAAAGAAAGATTGGGGATCCTCACTGGAAGTTTCAGAAACTTTGTAAAGCCTGAGCAAAAGTATAGAAATTGGAAATGACTGTCTTGTAAAATACTACAGCACACACAAAAGCCCAAGTTTGAAAACTAAAAGAGTAAGTGAAAAGTTCATGCAAGCATTTGTTTAGAGCATGTTTAACATCGCATGGAAATCAGATCATTGAAATTTGTTCCCTACAGCATCCGAAGACAAACCCATACTATAGATTGGAGTCCTACTTAAAAAAATTAATAAAAAAATAAGGGTAAATTACAAATACACCACCTGAGGTTTGATTAAAATACGAATCACCCCTGTGGTTTTGGAAATTACATTCCACCCCTTGAGGTTTTTAATTTCGTAACAAATTGCCCCTTTTATTAATAAATCATGAAGTCAATTAAAAGTTTTTAATGATATTAGAAATATGTTTCAATTAATAATTTCGGTAATTTTATTATTGTGTTAGAGTGCAATTATGAATTTTATTTTTTTAGTTAATTTTGTTAAATAAAAAATTCTAATAATGGGGTATTTGTAATTTTTGAAATCACAGGGGACAATCTGTACTTTAAACAAACCTCAAGAGGGTGTATTTGTAATTTACCCAAAAAAATAAATGTTCAAATAAAGCCACTTAATATAATGCATGCACACAGAATCTATCCCTTCTAACTCAAAGCCAGTTCACATTTGATGTGGATGATGTAACAATAACAACTGAGAACCAGTCATTTACCAGCTAGTAACTGTATTAAGTGAAAAGAGATACACTCACCACAATCTCACGTCCAGTACCAGTTCCTGGCTCTGCATTGAAGACCAAGTAAAATTATACATGAAAACATGCTACGGGAATGAAATGGATTAGCGAAATGTCATGACACAGAAAAAGCACCTAATTTTGTTTGTTCTGGCATCCTTTCCCATTGTACTGTCTTTCGCTGAAGAGCACGTTCCAAAGCCTTTCGCTTCTTCTCAATAAATTCTTTCTCAATCACATGCTCAATAAGTGTGTCTCCTTCCCTCGGTTTTTCTTGAGCAATGGACCATACTTCATCAGGTTTTGGCAGTTGCAAAGATTTAAATGTTGATGTCAAGGCTTCAGAAACATCAATCTTTCTAGGTGGAAACTTAGGACAAATGGAGTGGATTCTTCGTGCCATCCAGTCAGGGATTTCTCTGCGAGGGCCATCACATAGTAGTTTCCATTTTTGTGAATCATCATCGGTCAGAAGGTCAATCCGTCCACCATTAACAACATATACTGTATCTTCATCCACTTCACCAAGTGGTCTATCCTTCAACAAGAGTGATTCTGCCATCTCTGCTCTCTGTCTCCACATCTTCGAAGTGGCATCCAATGCTTTTAAAGATCTCTGCAGTGCTTCACATCTTCGCATATAGGCCTCATCTTTAGAACGTGCTGTTCGTTTAGCAGCTTCTATAGCAGCCTTGATGGCCTCCAACTCACCCTTCAAAGCCTTAGAAGCAGCTTTCCTTCTCTCTGCTACATCTTTCTTTGTCTTCACCAGCAATGATTCAATCTCTTCCTCCTCTTGAAAAGCCTTTTTCCTGCCTGACTCCTGAATTTCAAGGAGCATTTTGTCAACATCATTTGCATGATGTTGGAATGCACTTGCTTGTTCACAGACTTGATCCAATTCCAACTTCAAACTGTCAACCTCATTTCTTTTAAGCAGTAATTCAGATTCTAAATCATTGATAGCATTTCGCAACTTAATATTATGTGACTTGATGGAAGCAATCTCATCGACAGGATTTATGGTATCCATAAACAATGCCATGGCTTTCGAAACATGGTCACTGGCTGTTTCTGCAACAGACAAAGCCTTCTCTATAGCATCCTTTGCTTGTTCTACAATAGATACTATGGTGCCTTCAGTAGCATTTTGTATTCGCTCTTCAATCTGATAAGCTGCTTCAGCAGCAGAAGTTTCAGCTGCTGAAACTCTCAGTTGGGCATTCTCTAATATGTGAGCCGTGGCCTGCTGGAAAGCAATTTCTGCTAATTTTTCAACTTGCACTGCAAGTTCAACAGCATCTTGTTTTGCAAGAACCAACTTAGATTCCAAGTTAAATTTCTCTTCTACAGATTCCTGCAGCTTTTGATTGAACAGAGATTTTGCTGCCTCCAGCTCTGTAATGGCCAGGTCCTCATCATGCATTACAGTAGCCACATATTCTTGCCGTTTAGCCTCAGAACGGGCCAATTCTTCAAGTATCTGATCTCTCTCTTTTTCAATGGCTTCTTGTCTGGCTTGCGCCTCAGAGAGAGCTTTTCTAGCTTCCATAAGTTCACCTTCGTTAATTTCTAGTACTTCACTCCTCACTGATGGATCACCATCCCCATCGTGAACATCTGTGAAGGTGTCACTAGAATCCTCCTGTCAAAGAAAATGAAAAAAATTAAAAATCAATAGCCATTAGTCAGTTACCTCAATCACCTGTGTTTTCTCTCTTTGGCTTCCTCATTAAAATGAAAAAACTATACTTCTGTTTAAATCAAGCCGCCACCATATTTCTCAAGGTGCCAAGGTGGTGCACAGAGGCAACTATAATATTGTCTGAGTTTTTCCAGAAATTTCTAGGAACTACATAGACTTGAGAATAACTGTAAAAGCAATTTGATTATTTACTTAATTTATCTTCACATCCAAGAAATTTCGTAACACTGCGAGACCATAAATATAAACTCTGGGAATATTGCCTATGTGCATATCGCATGCAAACCCACCCTTTCAGTTCAACAAAAAAAAAAAAAAAAAGAAAAAAAGTAAGAAAAGCAAAGTATATACAAACCATGCTTGAATAAATAACAGGTCTTGATTTATAGAGCCATTTGCCTCTGTACAAAAGTTTCCTGCAAGAATTGCATCTTTGAGTGTGATAAATTTCTCAAACATCACATAAGGCCTAAGGTGCATTGTATATAGGATGTGTTTAACCTCTTTCGATTGGAGTTTTTTCTTGAGCTTGGAGGTTGCCACCTATGACCAAAATATGAGCCATGGTCACGATACGTGCTTGAAGAAACAACAGGGTGGCATGAAAGAATCCTGAATACCCTACCAGGCAATAGAACTGCTGCACCCATTTCTTCCTGTCACCAAAATCAAGATTTGATTTCTCGCATCAAAATTTAAGAATAAATTGATCCATTTCAAACTTCACTTTTCCCATGAAATTTTTTCAAAGAACACATATACAACTTCAGTAGAAATAGAAACACAATTCCAGTAATATTCATTAAAAAAATTAAAATAATACAAATAATGGTAGTAACAACAATAAAACATGTACATATAACAGTTGTATTTACGTCTATACTATATTATAAAGTGAACAAATCATACAAAATGACAGTAACTTGTATTTTATTTTCGTTTCTTTCTTATCCTTCATTTTGGATAAAAAATACAAGAGTTGATAACGCTAATCCTATATTGAAATTATCCAAATAAAAATACAACTTTTTACAATTGGGCAAAAATGTTTAAAAAAAATTAAAAAATTCATGCCAGAATAATCTGAGTTAAACTCACCCTAAACATCCAGTCCCACTAGTTTGTTTAGCATATGCATTGTGTGTGAAGGATAGCTAGTTTTTACAAACATCGCGCCCAAAGAACAAATTGCATTATCAATCAAACAGATTGAATAGTATCATTATACCACTTGCACATTAGTATAATACAATACAACACACACAAAACACATAGATTAGGAAACACGAAGAATGGGCAATTAGACACATATAGAGCATCAATCTTAGGAAGGAGATAAAGAAATACGCAAACATTTGGATATTAAACATTGTTATAAGATGGAAGTAAAAGCAAAGATCATGATGGGAAAAGAGATTGAAGAGTAGTGCAATCAAACAACATAAATAGAGATTGGAGAAACACCTGATTTAGATGGTGAATTCAATTCAAAATATTGAATGCTTTTACGAACATCATTTGATTCGCTCTCGTAAATTCTGAAACAGGGGTTTGTTGCGCATTTATTTTAAGAGAGAGAGAGAGAGAGAAGGGATTTACTTCGAGGTCAACTTCTTGAATGTTGTTGCAATCCCCAAACTCTCTAAACTCTCTCTCTATATATATATATCTATGTTCTTCTCCCAAAGTAGAGACACTCGTTTTTTTGAAAACGAAAGGTAGAATTATCAGTTGAACACACTGGCATTTTACTGAAATTTGGGAAACTAACTAGATTTTTATTTGCGAAAATGAATACGAAACTTCACGGGTTCTAGCATGGCATGGGTGTCGCATGTGATGTGTACCAGTAAAAGCTAAAGCACTTCTAGAAGTTTGGATTTGTGTTTCTTCAAAAGCAAGGGGTTTGAGAAAGTTACGTTGCGAGTTTTTGACTTATGAATTTTATAATTATAGGTTGAGTGTAGAGGTTTTTAAATATGATTTAAAGATAGTGTTATATTTTGAGTCGTTAGTTTTAGATTTATGATTTGAGTGTAGAAAATTTGTTTGGTAAATGAGTTTTGAATTAAGTGAAAAATTTTAATGTGACATATGCTATTTGATATAAAAATTTACAACCTATAACCAAATACACAACTCAAATTCTATTCAAAACTCATAAAAAATTTTAAAAATTTTCAAATTTTTTTTATTTAAAATATAAAAAATAATAGGTAACATTTGTAAAAAAAAAAAATGTACTGTTTTGATCAACCGGTTGAATGTCCGAGAGGAGCCCAAATTTTTCTATCTTGGATAAAGTTTTCAAAAGTGAGTGTGAAATTAATTTTTGAAAACCGCAAACAAACACCACACTCAAATGTAATGGTAGAATTAAGTTTAGAGAGTTCTACCAAACAGAGCCCCATTGAGTCTGGATCCCCTACTTGACTTCTTTCCTTTACTTCCTATGTGCAATGGCTTTGATGTCCTAACCCAAATCCAACGGTCTAAAATTGAAACTAAAATTTTCCCGTCCAAAGCTATATAGGTTATACACATTTTGTTTGGAACTCACTCTCACTCAACCTCACACTCACCCCTTCTCCTCCACTCAGGCCCAGCCCTGGGCATAGGCCCACTAGGCCATGGCCTAGGGCCCATCAAAACAGACCCAAAAAAGGAATCCCCTACTGTAACAAGCCCGCGGGGGGACCTCGCTACAGCTCGGACTCGACTTTTCGTAGTCACGGTTCTAAGTCTGAACCAAAGAGTCCAAATCCGGCAAATCGTTTTGAGAAAACAGATTTTTGAAAGAAGTGCCAAACATGGACTGCTTTGCCAGATACAGAGTCGCCACCTAAATATTTTATTTTGGGAAATTTAGGAAACCCTGACTCGGTGCCAAAAGGCCACGTGTCCGTCATCACCAAAGTTGCCTCGGCTCGGGAACTTGGGTACGATTGGGGAAGGTCACTTCGTGAGCACCCCCGCTCGCCCGGTCATAGACCGGCCTCTACTAACCATGATATCAATTTTTGAAAACATTTTGAGTTCTTATTCCGGTTATTAGCCTAGGTTACTATGTGATGCGCACAGCATACAAATATAGACTGGATCGTCAGAATTGGAACAAAATATTTCATGCTTGTTTTTGAAAATGGTTTGCTACCCGCAGGTAGGTTTGAAACATTTGATGATCTATTCCAATTCAGATAACCTAACCTTCACCCACAGGCACTCAGGCAGTTATATCACCTAAGCACATAGCCTCATGGTAAGCATGCTATTCATGGCATTCACTCACACGCATGCAAGGATGCTAAAGCATAGAACTCACCGAGTACTCCAAGCCAAAATAGAAACTACATTAGAAATCATGCATGACCCTAAGTATACAGAAATGCCTAATGCAACACATGCAAAATGCAACTATAACAGGCTCGGCTATTCTAAGATGGTACATGAAATGCTATAACTATCATGTATTCAATTTGGAATTGAAAGTACGATGCAGTTAGTATGATGCGCCGAGCCCGGTGCATGCGATACAGATGAATGAATGCAAACATGCTGTCATACTGTATGCTAATTTAAACATGCCCTAATCTAACCATCAAAAGCAGATAAATAAAAGGGAGAAAGACGTGGGATTGGAAGACATACATCACACTCACCCACACTTATTACAGTTGTGCCCTCACTCGGAGGGTCCGAATAAATAATACAGTCCAAATAAAAGAATATTACAGTCCGAATAATACAGTCCAAAATATTACAGAATTCTAATTAATTAATGAATTAACTAGAAAGCAAATAAACTGGCGTGCAAGCCGGGGACTGCCTTGCTTCTGGTGGATGATGCATGTCCGGACTGTCTTGCGCGGAAATCCACCGGAATGCCCCAATTAGCCTCTGTTTACACCTGTTATTCTTGAAAAGCGTGCCAAGTCCCGGAAAGTTGCTGATTCCTGGTTTTGCTGTAACAGAGAGCAGGAAAGGGGCATAGCAATGTATTTGCACAAATATATGCATGTCTCGATCCTCGTGCCACCAATCACGCATACCGAGGCATGATGGCCGAGGAGCCGAAATGCGCAACTCAATATAGGATGAATGCACATGAAACTACAGCTAAAACCTAACTCCATCATGGATAATCCGGAGTGTCGGTGACTGGGGAATTGAGATACATTCCGTCACTCGAAGTACGAAACGTACCTCGTTTCCCGTGCCCGGGCTAACTCCTATTCCGGACATGATGCAATATGCATGATATGCATGAAATGCAACAAATATACAATCCTAACATACACAATGCTATGAAAGTGAAATGCCTCGAAATGCGTGTACCCGGGCACGCAACCCGAGAAAATGACAGAATGCAATGAAAATGAGGTGCCTCGAAATGCATGCACGCGAGCACGCAAACCGAGGCAATGGTAAAATGCTGTGTAAATGAAGTGTCTCAAAATGCGTGCACACGGGCACGCAAACCGAGGCAATGCAATGTGTCTCGAAATACGTGCATGCGGGCACGCAAACCGAGGCAATGATATGTGTCTCGAAATACGTGCACGCGGGCACACAAACCGAGACAATGATATGTGTCTCGAAATACGTGCACGCGGGCACGCAAACCTAGACAATGCTATGTGTCTCAAAATACGTGCACGCGGGCACGCAAACCGAGACAATGCTATGTGTCTCGAAATACGTGCACGCGGGCACGCAAACCGAGACAATGCTATGTGTCTCGAAATACGTGCACGCGGGCACGCAAACCGAGACAATGCCATGTGTCTCGAAATACGTGCACGCAGGCATGCAAACCGAGGCAATGACAGAATATGATGAAATGATATGGAAATGACAAATGGGCTTATACCAACATGAGTGAGCCTCAGCCACACTCACATGGGATGCCGATCGGATAAAAATGAAGTGCCTCGAAATGCGTGCACGCGGGCACGCAAACCGAGGCGATGCAAAAGCGATGCGAATGACATGGAAAATGCAACATGGACTTATACTAACATGAGAGAGCCTCAGCCACACTCACATAAGATGCCGATGGCAGAAAATGAAGTGCCTCGAAATGCGTGCACACGGGCACGCAAACCGAGGCGATGCAAAAGCGATGCGAATGACATGGAAAATGCAACATGGACTTATACTAACATGAGAGAGCCTCAGCCACACTCACATAAGATGCCGGCGGATAAAAATGAGGTGCCTCGAAATGCGTGCACACGGGCACGCAAACCGAGGTAATGATAAAATATAATGAAATGGCATGGAAATGACAAATGGGCTTATACCAACGTGAGTGAGCCTCAGCCACACTCACATAGGATGCCGTCGGATAAAAATGGAGTGCCTCGAAATGCGTACACACGGGCACGCAAACCGAGGCGATGCTAAAATGACATGGAAATGACGAATGGGCTTATACCAACATGAGTGAGCCTCAGCCACACTCACATCGGATGCCGACGGTAGAAAATGAGGTGCCTCGAAATGCGTGCACACGGGCACGCAAACCGAGGAGATGCAAAAGCGATGCGAATGACATGGAAAATGACAAATGGACTTATACTAACATGAGAGAGCCTCAGCCGCACTCACATGAGATGCCGTTGGCAGAAAATGAAGTGCCTCGAAATACGTGCACACGGGCACGCAAACCGAGGCAATGCATACGCAATGCAAATGACATGGAAACTGACAAATGGACTTATACTAACATGAGAGAGCCTCAGCCGCACTCACATGAGATGCCGTTGGCAGAAAATGAAGTGCCTCGAAACGCGTGCACACGGGCACGCAAACCGAGGCAATGCATACGCAATGCAAATGACATGGAAAATGACAAATGGACTTATACTAACATGAGAGAGCCTCAGCCACACTCACATAAGATGCCGATGGCAGAAAATGAAGTGCCTCGAAATGCGTGCACACGGGCACGCAAACCGAGGCAATGCATACGCAATGCAAATGACATGGAAAATGACAAATGGACTTATACTAACATGAGAGAGCCTCAGCCACACTCACATAAGATGCCGATGGCAGAAAATGAAGTGCCTCGAAATGCGTGCACACGGGCACGCAAACCGAGGCAATGGCAGAATGCGATGAAATGATATGGAAACATGATATGGGCTTATACCAACATGAGTGAGCCTCAGCCACACTCACATAGGATGCCGGTTGATGAAAATGAAGTACCTCGAAATGCGTGCACACGGGCACGCAAACCGAGGCGATGGCGGAATGTGATGAAATGACATGAAAATGACAAATGGACTTATACCAACATGAGTGAGCCTCAGCCACACTCACATGAGATGCCCGTTGAATGAAAAACGAAGTGCCTCGAGATGCGTGCACACGGGCACGCAAACCGAGGCAATGATAAAATGCAATGAAACATGGAAAAAATGATATACAAGCATGCCAATGGAATTTCAGCAACAAAATATGGGGGAAAACAGTCCCGAAATGAAGCGAAATGACATGAAATGCAAGGAAATGTCCCGAAATGCAACATTAGGCATCCGAAATGGCCTATAGCCATGCTAAATATGCACAACATGGACATGCAATGCAAAGACAGAAGCTAGACAGCCCCAAGATAAGCACTTTTCCAGTTATAAACAAGGCCAAACAGCAAATATAGGTATGGCAAAAATAGCATACAAGAATAGGGGCCAAGATAGGGGTAATGAAGCAAGTGGTATAAGCTAAACCCAAACTGAAAAATTTCCTTCTACAACACTGAAGATGGACCAAAAATATGAACATTTACAGTATATGGCAGCCTCAAAATCAGTATACAAACATGCTAAAAATATGATGCAAAATAAGGCTCAAAAGGTGCTAAAACATGAAGTGTATAAAATAATCACCAAACAGGAAAAAAAAGTGAATGAAACATGAAGTATAGGCCAAAATAAGACCACTTTCAGTTCGGACCAAGGTCCAAAAACAGAAACAAAGAGGGCTACTAATTTATGCAAAAATGGGGCCAAATAGGGGATATAACTACAAGTGACATATGGAAACACCAAAGAATGTTGAGTCCTTCTCCAATGTTGAAGAGGGGCTCAAAATAAGCCCTAAATCAGTTTACCACATGCTCGAAAATAAATTGCTCATGGGTCAAAAATAGCATGCAAAATTATAACATACAAGATGGTCAAAGAAGCAAGTGTATTATGGAGGGCTCAAACAGGGTTGAGCCCTTAATGAAAAGTGAAGATGAGCTCAAAAGATGGCCCTTTTCAGTTAGGGCCGGAGCTTGAAACAAAAAGGAAGTGAGGCTTAGAAATGGATCAAGAAAAAGGGTCAAAAGGGTAAAAGTGTTACTTACCCTTGAAGATTCAAACTTTTGTTGCTTCTTGGATGGATTTGCAGCTTCTTTAGCCTTCAAGAATCCTTCTTTGCTGCTGGAGATGAGGTGGTGGTGGTAGAGCTTGGTGGTGTAGAAGGAATGGAGCTTAGGGACTTAGGGTTTTTTGAAGAAATGAGAGGTATATCAATGGAGTTAGGTATGGAGCCTTGAAGATGAATTTTTCCAACCCCTCAAACCAACAATGGCAGCTGGTTATATGGACAAGAAGATGGTGTAAAGGTGGGGCAAAATGGAGGGCAAAATTCCCCTCCAAAATATCCCCCGGATTGGGATATTTTCCGGGGGAAAGAGCTGCACAGCTGTAAAGTCCCTGGCACAAGGATCAAGGCCGGCCCTTTGCTTTTGCTGCAGGTGGCTGGCCGGCCACCTCCCCTAGCCGGCCGGCTAGGGGTCAAAAGGTTCAATCAAATTTGGTGGCCGGCCACCACATGGTGATGTTCCCCTAGGTCTCCTCATCACAACCATGTGGTTCAAAGTCCAAGAAAATGGGTCCAAGGGGTTCAACATTGGCTCGGAAAGAGGGGTTCAAAAGGGTCAATCAACATTAATGGCCGGCCACCACTTTTTAGTGGCCTCCCATGTGTGTACATCACAAATATGTGGTTGAAAGTTCGAGAAAATGGGCCCAAGGTGTTCAACATTGCAGTTAAAGAGGAGGGGCAAAAATGGAAAGAAAAATTAGTGGTCGGCCATGGGTTTTTAGGAGCCTCCCAGGTGTGTAGATCACAGATATGTGGTTGAAAGTTGGCAACACCAACCCTAGGGTATTCAACATTAGCCCGGAAGTGCGAAAAACGGGCGCCGGGAGGCTCCGGAAGAGAAATAACTGGTTGCTGCAACAATTGCTGGCCTCCCACCCTTCAGTGACCTTCCTTGTGATAAAACAGAGGTACCTGCCAAAAATGAATGAAAACCGTTGCAAAACGAACGTTCCGGGGCCAAAACACGCAGTTCGGGGTCCCGAAAATGGGCTGTTAAGCACCGAAAATGGTATTCGACCTCGAAGTGGGTTTCTTAGCCCCCAGTGTCCCTCAAAAGGGATGAAATAAGATGTATGCCAAAAATTAGAGCAAACGGAGATGGTTAGGCGGTCCCGAACCGAGGCACACGGCCTGACGGCTCCGAAAACCGGGAACCGGACTCCGAAATGGGAAAAATGGCCTACGGCCACCAAACGTAGCCTACGGACATTGAGAGATGGTCTACGGGACCTCTCCCTCCCTTCAAGAAAAGAAACAGAGAAAACCGAGTCTGGTTCGCAAACCGAGACAAGGCACAGAAAAGGGTTCGGAAGTCCGGAGGCAGGGCTTACGGCCGCGACTCTGAAACTTCTGAACGAGCACATTATGCAACATCACCAAGTGCTCAATTGGCGACGTCTGAGTCTTAAAGTCGGTCAAAAATGGGGTGTCTACACCTACTAATATAATTTAGTGTAATATATTATGTATGTTTTAGGTTCAAAAAAATTAAAGAAGGCCAAAACTAACTTAAAATAAATTGACCCATTAAAAAATTAAAAGGTCCATTCAAAATTAAAAAAGCTCATTCTCTTTCCCTATCTAATTCCTAACCCTAACTACTCTTAATCCAAATTTTCCAACAACTTAACAACAGCAGCCCAACAAAAAGCAAACCTAGCAGCAGCACACTCATCCAAATTACTACCAAATTTCTGTCACTTTTTTATCTTTTTTTTTTTTATTTTTATCACTCTTCGTTGTGAAGTTGCAGTCCATTTTTCCTTTATTGAAATTTAAGGTTTGTTTGTTTCAGCAGAAATATTTTCCTAGAAATTTTCCACCATTTTATGATTATTTCTTTTGGAAAAATTTAGAGAATATTTTCCCTCCAAACAAACATAGCCGTGGATTTATTTATTTATTTATATACAAATATATATATATATATATTTTTTTTTTGTAGACTTGCACATATAGAACAAATTTTGAAAATTTATTTATCTGATAGATTGAAACCTTAGAGTTGGTGAATCATGTGTTAAAGCTATGTTAATTATTTGGCCGATTTATGTAAAATTTGTTATTTGACTTGTGTGGGGACATATTTTTGAACTGGCAAGTCATAATCACTGCTAGTAATGTGATCTTTGTTGAGATGTTGGACCTAGATGAGATAGAATATGATGGTTCTTGATTCTTGATTCTTGACGAGTGGACATACGAGTCCTTATTTCTTGGCGCCGACAAGTAACGATCTCAGTCGGAGGAGTACAAGTATAGGTTCCATCACCTCAGTTTGCCGAGGTAATAGAACCTAGGAGGCAGTTGTTGGGACATTTTTGGGTAGTCCACGTGGCCGAGGTTGTTAGCCGAGGTACCACATGAGCGGACCATGATGCCGAGATATGGTGCAATAATACCAGAATCTGAGATATGTGGATAGAGGACTAGAGTCCTAGATGACATCAAACTACATATTTGGATAGAGATGGGACTCTTGAGAAAGTTCATCTTAATCTGAATAGTGTGAGTTGTGATAGATATTATCCTTGTAAAGGATAGAGTCCCATGAAGTAAGATTTCTAGGGAAAGTTGGACACTGACCACTATAAAAGTGAGGCACCCCCATGGGTCTAAGGTATTCTTTTTATGTTCTGTCTAGTGAGTTAAGCACTATTGGTTATCTATGAGAGATATTTGATTACTGACTTGAGCGTCGGATTGCCCGCGGGTGGACGAACCCCCGTCAGATTCTTATCTTTTGGTGACAGGTTGTTCGGGCTTAATCTATTATGCCGGTGCTCTCCAACTGAGTTCCCCCTTTGGTTGTGTGGTCAGAAATCAACACCCACAACTTGGTAATTGCTTAATGAGGGTTATATATTATGAGGCTAAGGCTGTTTAGATGAGACTATACTTTGTGTTTCAGTTTGCAATATTTGGAATTATTTGTTCAATTTAATAACATCACATAATTTAAATTTTAATATATTCTTCCTTTTCCTTGTGGATAATTATTCCATGTCACTCATAAGGCCTTCTCTGTAACACCACATAAGTTAAAAGTTTTTTATTTTGTTAAATGGTGGTGGTGCTCTTGTTTTGAATTTTAATCTAAAAAAACATTTTGATCTCAGTTCATCAAGACTCTTAATAGAAATTATCCATCTAGATTCGCAAAAAGGAAAAAGAAGCAAAGAGTCGAAAAATTAGTCGAGTGTCAAAGAGGAGCTATTAACAAGTTCTTTACGACAAACAAGCAGAATAATCAGTTGAAGACTTGAATAATGAAGAATTTGAAACTTTGGTGAATAATGAGAATGGAAATTTGGCAAATAATGAGAATGAAAATTTGGTGGATGAAAATTTGAAAATTTTGTAATTTTGACACAAATCTTTTATCCTTTACCTTGATTTTTTTTTTTTTTCATTCAATGAAAAAAAAAATGTGAAAGGCCCCAGAAATTTATTAGTTGATTATCGGCTTTTGGCCCCCGGAAATCTCAGGACCGGGCCTGCCTCCAATGAACCCACCCTCTGTTGGAACAATCTTCTGTGTAAATAAAATAACTTGAAATAATTCAAACAAAATAAATAAATAACATACCGAATTTAATTATCGAACCGAATTAAAAATAAAGACCAAGTCGAGTGTGTGACACTCTATCCTTAAGACAGATTCGCCCCGCTACGGTACTTACGGTTGAGTGGCGTTTATCTCCCAAGATACAATGATCTTCACAAATTGTAGTAGTACTCCAAACAATTTGTTCGGCGAACCAAACCTGTGTTCTAACTCTCTGAAATTTATACTAAAACTAATATGAAGAATAATGTAAAAATACAGAATTTAGGACAGCAACAAGACAATAATCAGATTGAATTTTCGGTCCCCCGATTGCTGGATTTATGGCTATATATATAGGCAAAAACTCTGCCCCGAACAGGTTCCAAAACAAATTGAAAAGGTGCATAGAAAAGTTAGAACCGTTGCCTGAACTCTTTTTCAAAAAGATTGAAAAAGTACCGTTGGTAAGAACAGTTTTTGAACCAATTTGAAAAGTGATCCGTGAACTCTTTTGGACCTTTATAAATTAAATAATTGGAAAAGAACCGTTGGACAAAGTGAACTTTATTATATAAACTATTTGGAATATATATATATATATATATTAAACTATTTGAATATATATATATATATATTAAATTATTTGAATAGTTTAATAAATAAAGGAAGAGGTACAAATTTTAGGAAACCACTTAGGAATTCAAAATTTGAATTTAGAATTAAATTAAATTTCCACAATTACAAATTTTAAGAAACCACTTAGGAACCTAAAATTTGAATTTAGAATTAAATTAAATTCCCACAATAATTTTTTATTGAAAAATTCAAAAGAATTTTATCTAAAAAATTAATGTAAAATCCGAAAACGACGTCAACTTTCCATTCACTCATAAATGGTTTTGACGTTCCGTCTTCACCGTGTGACTTGCCACGCGGCAAGGAACACGTCACCTCTTCGGACTCACCCCAAAAGACGTTTGGGGCCCGCCCAAATTTGGGCTAAAAAATATGCCTATATTAAACTGTTTTTTCAACAATCCCCCACATGAATGAAATTTGACGGAGAGAAAATGCAACAACATGATCTAATTACAGAGAGTACAGAAATTGGAAATATTCTGCAAAGGATAGGTAGCTTTTGGCTTTGAACCTTCCCTTGTGAGACACTATCGGATTTACTAGCTAAACAGTAAACATGATGTCTTGAACTGTTCAGCCGTTTGTGTAAATCAAGACAATAGAACCCACACAGTATATCTCCAGACACAGTTTAGTTCTCACTATTGTGTTCATTTTGGCCCTGAACAGCCTGGTCTTTCATGAGTGCTCTAAAGACTTGTAGCCCTTCACAAATCTTATAGAACCGGCCCAGTTCACACTCACATAGGTGATTCTCATGAAGAGTATCCTGCCATACTCCATTAGGTTTACCTAGATATAAGAATCATTAAAATTTTACTTAACCTCAAACGCTGCAGACATCACTATTGCATCAAAGAAATGGGTAGGAGTTAGACTCCCCAGTGATCCTTCTGAGTCATGCACAAGTCGGTTGTCCCTTTGAACCTAGATCTTGGGATCTCCAGTCAACTAGGTTGGGTTGCCGTTGTGGTAACTCTTATTAAATAGGCTTAAGTCTCATTCCCCTCGATGAATTCTCAACTAACTCTCTTGCTCACCCTTTGGTTAGTGGATCCTCTATGTTGTCTTTAGACTTAACATATCCTATGGAAATAATTCCATTAAAGAGTAGTTGTCTCACGGTGTTATGTCGACGACGAATGTGTCGTGACTTACCGTTATACATATGACTCTGTGCTCTACCTATAGCTGATTGACTATCGCAATGTATGCATATAGCAGGCACCGATTTTGGTCATATTGGAATATCTTCAAGGAAGTGGCGAAGCCATTCTGCTTCTTCCCCTGCTTTGTCTAAAGCTATGAATTCAGATTCCATAGTAGACCTAGCAATACAAGTCTGTTTGGAAGATTTCCAAGATACAGACGCCCCACCAAAAGTAAAGACATACCCACTGGTGGACTTCGAGTCTCTAGTATCCGATATCCAATTTGCATCACAGTATCCTTCAAGTACTGCTGGATATCTAGTATAATGAAGCCCAATGTTACGAGTAAATCGGAGATATCTTAGAACCCTTATAATTGCTTTCCAGTGTTCTACTCCCGGATTACTCGTATATCTACTTAATTTACTTACTACATAAGCTATATCTGGGCGAGTGCAGTTCATCAAGTACATTAAGCTTCCAATAATTTGGGCATACTCTAATTGAGAAATACTTTCCTGTACATTCTTAGAAAGATACAAATTAACATCTACAGGAGTTCTAGCAAGATGATCATCATCTTTGCTGAATTTGTCAAGTATTTTCTCAATGTAATGAGATTGTGACAAAGCATATCCTTATGATGTTTTGGTAATTTTCATACCAAGTATTACATCAGCAATGCCCATGTCCTTCATGTCAAAATGTTTATTCAACATTTTCTTGGTAGTTTTAATCATGTCATTATTACTACCAATGATGAGCATATCATCTACATAAAGACATACAATGACATAACTTTTATCTGTGTTTTTAATATAAACACATTTGTCACACTCATTAATTTTAAATCCGTTTGACATCATTGCCTTGTCAAATTTCTCATGCCATTGCTTTGGCGCTTGTTTTAAACATATAATGATTTAACTAATTTATATACTTTCTTTTCTTTTCCTAGAATAGAAAACCCTTTTGGTTGTTCCATGTAAATTTCTACATTTAACTCACCATTTAAGAAAGCGGTTTTCACATCCATTTGATGAATTTCTAGATTGTATAGAGATGCAATGGCAATTAGCATTCTAATGGATGTTATTCTAGTAACCGGTGAGTATGTGTCAAAGTAATCAAAACCTTCTTTTTGTATAAAACCTTTGACTACAAGTCTTGCCTTGTATTTGTCGATTGATCCATCCGCTTTCAATTTTCTTTTGAAAATCCACTTGTACCCAAGAGGTTTACAACCTGGTGGCAAGTCCACTAATTCCCAAGTGTGATTTTGCAAGATGGATTCAACTTCACTATTGACAGCTTCTTTCCATAAAAAAGCTTCAGGACTGGACATAGCCTCTTTAAAAATTAAAGGCTCATTTTCTAACAAATATGTTAGGAAATCTGGACCAAAAGATTTTGAGGTTCTAGCACGTTTACTCACCTAGGTTCCTCTTCCTCATTTTGGTCTAACTCTTGCTCTTGATCAATACTAGTAATAGCATCAAAGATCTCTTATTATTACTAGTCTCTTGTCCAGTCTTATTTGGAAATACATGTTCAAAGAATGATGCATTCCGAGATTCAATAATAGTATTTACATGCATTTCGGAATGTTCTGATTTAAGAATCAAAAACCGATATGCACTACTATTCTTGGCATAACCAATGAAAATGCAATCAATGGTTTTAGGACCTATCTTAGTCTTTTTAGGACTAAGAATAACTACTTTAGCCAAACACCCCCACACTTTTAAGTATTTATAAGATGGTACTCTTCCATGCCATAATTCGTAAGGTGTTTGATTCACTTTCTTTCGGGGTACTTTATTAAGTATATAATTAGCAAAGAGTATTGCTTCCCCCCACAAGTTCTGAGGTAATCTAGAATTGATTAACATAGCATTCATCATTTCTTTTAAAGTCCTATTTTTCCTTTCAGCAATTCCATTTTGCTGAGATGAGTAAGGAGCGGTGGTTTGATGAATTATTCCATGTTCTTTACAAAACTCACCAAAAGGTGATTCATATTCACCACCTCTATCACTTCTAAGTTTCTTGATTTGCTTACCAAGTTGATTTTCAACTTCATTCTTATATTGAATGAAAGTTTCCAAAGCTTTATCCTTGGTTCGAATTAAATAAACATAACTATATCTAGTATAGTCATCTATAAAAGTGATAACATACTTTTTCCCACCTCTGGTTTGAATTGATTTAAAATCACAAATGTCACTATGAATTAATTCAAGTGGTTCCGTACTTCTTTCAATTGAATGAAAATGAGTTTTAGATAATTTTGTCTCAACACAAATTTCACATTTATGATTTGAATCAATGTCAAATTTAGGTAAACATTCCATATTAATTAATCTACGTAAAGATCCATAATTAACATGTCCTAGTCTACCATGCCATAAATTTGAAGACTCAAGCAAGTAAGAAGAAGATGTATTATTATTAATAACTGAAGGTACAATGGTCATTACATTTAACTTGAAAAGGCCATCAGACATGTAACTTTTTCCTACATACATCCCGTTTTTGGTAAGTACAAACTTGTCACTTTCAAAAACTAGCCTAAACCCATTCTTACTCAACAAAGATTCAGAAACTAAATTCTTGCAAATGCCCGATACATGCAGCACATTGGTGAGAGTGAGTTCCTTTCCAGATGTCATCTTAAGTACAATCTTTCCTTGTCCTTCAACTTTGGAAGTTGAGGAGTTGCCCATAAAAATTTGTTCACCATTGTCCACTGTAAAATAAGATGTGAACATCTTTTTGTCGGCACAGATATGGCGAGTAGCACCAGTGTCCACCCACCATTCTTTAGGATTTCCGACAAGATTTGCCTCGGAAACAACTGCAGAAAGATTGATATCATCTATACCATTGGAAATATTGTCCACTTCAGTCATGTGGGCTTGAGCAGGCTTCTTGCTTGTTCTTCTTTTACTTTTGCCTTTGCTACGGCAATCTTTGGCCCGATGTCCCTCTTTGTCACAGATGTAACATTTGCCATTAAACTTGTACTTTTTATTATCCTTCCCTTTAGAGCCTTGTGATAAACTTTCTCCAGAAGACTTTCGTTTCTTGGTTTTTGAAGCATGTTCCACCACATTTGCTTTAGACTCCATAGGATGCTTACCAACCCGCTTTTCAGAATTGCGGTTGTCTTCCTCAATTCTCAAACGCACAATTAATTCGTCCATAGAAATTTCTTTGCGCTTGTGTTTGAGGTAGTTCTTGAATTCCTTCCAGCATTTTAGTAATTTTTCAATTAAGGCTGCAACTTGGAAGGATTCACTGAGAGACATACCTTCTGCGTGAATGTCATGCAGAATGAGTTGGAAATCTTAAGCTTGGCTGATCACAGTTTTTGAATCAACCATTACAAAATCCAGGAATCTGCCAACCACAAATTTCTTTGAGCCAGCGTCTTCCGTTTTGTACTTTTTCTCCAACGATTTCCAAAGTTCTTTTACTGTCTTGATTGGACTGTAGACGTTGTACAATGTGTTGTCAAGTCCGTTCAAGATGTAGTTCCGGCAAAGGAAATCGGCATGTTTTCAAGCATCAATCGCAGCAACCACTTGCCGGTCGGTTTCATCCTCTTTCAGGATAGGAGCATCTTCACGGAGGAAACGAGCCAGGTTCAGAGTTGTAAGATAGAACAATGTTTTCTGTTGCCATCTTTTAAAGTCAGTTCCTGAGAACTTCTCTGGCTTCTCTCCATGATTTATTGGTATTGTCATCACAGGAGAGGGGGTTGGTGCAATCACAGCCACCACAGTAGTACTTGTTTGGGCATCAATTTCAGTAGCCATCAATTCTAATTTATAAAACAAAATTATAATTAGAATTTACACTACATAGAAAATTAAACCAAATTCACAGAATTAAATTCTGTAAAAATAAAAGAAACAAGAATGTAACTTTTATTTTCCAATTAATTTGAAAATAAAATAAAATTTTATTTAAACAAATTAATTCCACACAGAAAATTAAATTCTGTAAAATAAAAGAAATAAAAAACTATAACTTTTATTTTTCAATTAATTTGGAAATAAAATAAAATTTTATTTAACCAAAATAATTCCACACAGAAAATTAAATTCTGTAAAATTAATTCCACACAGAAAATTAAATTCTGTAAAATAAAAGAAATAAAAAAACTATAACTTTTATTTTTCAATTAATTTAGAAATAAAATAAAATTTTATTTAACCAAAATAATTCTACACAGAAAATTAAATTCTGTAAAATAAAAGAAATAAGAATATAACTTTTATTTTTCAATTAATTTGAAAATAAAATAAAATTTTATTTAACCAAATTAATTCCACACAGAAAATTAATTTCTGTAGCACTTCAATAATTAAAATACTAAAACAGAATTTTAAGTAATGAAAAGGGAGAAAATAATTTCTAAAACCCAAAATTAATTTCTGAAAAAATTTCACAAAAATATATTCTGAATTGTTAATGACACCAGTATCGTACTACTCGTTGTTGTCAAAGAAAAGAGACAGTATATTACTACTATCTGTCAGATAGCATATAACACTATTTATTTTTTCAACCAGAATATTATTTTGTAAATCCACAGAAAATAATTTTCTTCCGAAATTATTTACGAAGAATGAAAAAGGGAAACAAACGAAAAATTCTGTAAACAGAATAATTCGAATCTGTCTTAAGATTGATACTATAATCTTCTGTGTAAATAAAATAACTTGAAATAATTCAAACAAAATAAATAAATAACATACCGAATTTAATTATCGAACCGAATTAAAAATAAAGACCAAGTCGAGTGTGTGACACTCTGTCCTTAAGACAGATTCGCCCCGCTACGGTACTTACGGTTGAGTGGCGTCTATCTCCCAGGATACAATAATCTTCACAAATTGTAGTAGTACTCCAAACAATTTGTTCGGCGAACCAAACCTGTGTTCTAACTCTCTGAAATTTATACTAAAACTAATATGAAGAATAATGTAAAAATGCAGAATTTAGGACAGCAACAAGACGATAATCAGATTGAATTTCCGGTCCCCCGATTGTTGGATTTATGGCTATATATATAGGCAAAAACTCTGCCCCGAACAGGTTCCAAAACAAATTGAAAAGGTGCATAGAAAAGTTAGAACCGTTGCCTGAACTCTTTTTCAAAAAGATTGAAAAAGTACCGTTGGTAAGAACAGTTTTTGAACCAATTTGAAAAGTGATCCGTGAACTCTTTTGGACCTTTATAAATTAAACAATTAGAAAAGAACCGTTGGACAAAGTGAACTTTATTATATAAACTATTTGGAATATATATATATATATATATTAAACTATTTGAATATATATATATATATTAAATTATTTGAATAGTTTAATAAATAAAGGAAGATGTATAAATTTTAGGAAACCACTTAGGAACTCAAAATTTGAATTTAGAATTAAATTAAATTCCCACAATTCAAATTTTAGGAAACCACTTAGGAACCCAAAATTTGAATTTAGAATTAAATTAAATTCTCACAATAATTTTTTATCGAAAAATTCAAAAGAATTTTATCTAAAAAATTAATGTAAAATCCGAAAACGACGTCAACTTCCCATTCACTCATAAATGGTTTTGACGTTCCGTCTTCACCGTGTGACTTGCCACGCGGTAAGGAACACGTCACCTCTTCGGACTCACCCCAGAAGACGTTTGGGGCCCACCCAAATTTGGGCTAAAAAATATGCATACATTAAACTATTTTTCCAACACCCTCACCAGTAACCCACTCCTGAAACCCAATCAATCAAGGGGGATTGATTATGTCTGCTTGACAAACCAGAGCCCTCACACTCTTCTCCTCCACCTCACTGAACCCATCTCACTGGCGACCCTCTCGACGACGACCACTTCTCCAAGAGGATTATTAGTACATAGATTTTACAAATCTCATTTTTTGCTTTTCTTTTATGAGTTTTCTTGATATGAGTTGTCAAGCTTTTTGTTTGATTGTGCTCTGGTCTTTCTGGGTATTTTTGAATTGGTGTTTGTGAGGCTATTTAGTTAGGTTTTCTTTGTACTTGGCAAAATTTTGGAACATGGGTTGTTGTATTGTTGGTTTGAATATGGTTTGAATATGCTGATTTTTCTCACACGATGCACTTGGGTATCTTCCTTTTTTTTTCTTTTTTCTTTTTTTTTTAGTTACATTCCAGTTTTCTTTTGTTTAATTGTAATTTTTTTGTTTTATTTTGAAAAACTGTGTGTTCACAAATATCTAATGGTCTGTTTGGCTGCTACGAAAACAATGGTAAAGGAAATTAATATATGAAGAAATGTATTTTGTATTTTTTTGATTAGAAAAAAGAAATATATTTGTGTTTTACCACTTCTCCAAGAGGTTTACTAGTACATAAACCTTACAAATCTCATTCTTTGCTTTTCTTTTATTTTCTTGATTAGTGCTATAAACTTCTGAAATTTCTTGACTTGATTTTGATTATGATTTTTTTTTTTTTTTTGATTTTTTTTTTCAGCAGCAGATTTGGTGAATGATGGATTATTTAAGTTTTTGATTTCAGCTTAGAAATCTGATACTGTGTGTTTGATTTGTTGTGTCCATTGTGTGTTTTTTATATATATATATATATATATATATTTTTTGGGAAATTCAGTTTACCTCATTGCTTTAGTTGCTAAATTTGTTACTGTGTTTTTTTAATTTTTTTTCCGTTTTAGGCTATCGACAGGCACAAAGAGGTGAAATGCATTGGAAATTTCAGTCATAGCAGCTCATAAACGAAAGTTTCTTCCTTAATGTTGCTAAAAAAGTTTCTAAAAAATTTGCTAAAACTGTTGGTCAAACTGTTACTGTTCATCATATTGAAAAATGTTGCTGAAAATTGTTCATGTTGCTGAAATTGGGTTGGAATGTGTGTTTGTTAATGTTGTTGATGTAACTTATGGGTTGTATTTACAATTTGGAATTGGAAAGGAACAACATTATTGTTTTCTTTACAGCATGATTTTGTCAAAGGCATGATTGTCAATTGTTTAGTAGATATGAGAAAAATTAATTTTTTTTGCGATTTGGATGACACTTAGATCAATTTTTGTTTATTTGTTATAGCTTTAGCTTTAGATAAACAGCATACTTGCATGAATATAATGACATGATGGCATTGTTGAAGTACTTGGTTGAGTCATATAGCAGCTAAGACCGATATACCTCCTCATCTTCTCATCTTGCTTAGTTCTCTATTTGGCTTTCAGTTTGTTTAAAAACAAAGTTTCATGATTGCAGAATACAAACCACGGTGTAACCTCAATTGATTTTTGAGGTTCATTTTTTTGGTTATGAATCTAGCTTTAGTCACCTCAAGCCTTTCAATTGGGGTTAATTCATGGCAACATATAGAACTTCAATATTTCTTCACAGTGGATTTAACATAGATGAGTTGGTGATGTTAGCTTTATCTATATTATGCAGTTGGCAGGAGGTTTAGTTGTTAATTATCTATATCATTTGTAGTCCTGTGTGCATAAAGACTTAACTGAGTGACCAAGAGGACAAACAGGAGCTGATGCAAACAAGACCAAAATGCTATAATTTACAAGTTCTATAATTATCAAACATAACTACATTCATCAAATTTCCATTCATCAAAACCATCTAAAATCATTCCATCCATTCATCAAAGCCAAAATGCTACAAACTTCCAAAATAATTCCATAAAATTAAGGGTAAACTACCAATAGATCCTAATAGTTAGACTTAATTCCCATCAAGTCCTATTGAAAATAAGTCTTGGTAAAATTGTCGTTAAAAATAATTTTTTTGTGACAATTTTTTATATATATAGCTTAAAAATTGACAATTGGTGACTTTTTTTGTCATGATTTTTATAAATTGTCGCTGAAACTTACAATTAGTGACTTTTTTATGACAAATTTTTCCCATAAGACCTATTAAATAATAAGTCCACTTATTATGACCTACACGTAAGTATCCCTAAAATTAAAGCCAAAATGCTACAAATGCCAACAATACATCCGCTAAGTTTCATAAAATCCAAAATGCTACAAACGCCAATGAATTGTGGACATAATGTCTTCATCATCTTCATCCACGAACTTGAAGTAATTGTAATGGGCAGTGTTACTCTACAATGCATGACAATCAGTTAGTCGAATAAGACAAATTAATTTGTAACTACTAAAGGATTAATATTTAGAATACATACTTACATATTTTGATGGGCAAACAAAGAACAAACGCTCTTGATTTCCATGCTCATTGGTTCTTACAATATGTATTTGTGTGTGCAGTACCATCACCTCACAACTAAGAATGAAAATAAAAAATTCAATCTGCACATCCATTATAGCGATCCCGGTATTCCCTGTTGTTGTTGAACTGTAATCCGGACTTGGTTCCGTAGATTTGTTGTTGTCTTATCCTCTTTTCTATCCCTTACTCTTTATCTTAGAGCTTTGGGTTGTGTTGGACTTGTTGGGAATAAGTTGGTTATGTTTTGGAACTTAGAATCTTTGCCCAGTTTTCGGCCTCTCCGCTCGAGCGGGGGTTTAGGCGCTCGAGCGGGAAAATTACCTTCCCTGTACTTCGTCTGTAGTGTTGGACGCTCGAGCGTAAGGTTTGACGCACGAGCAGGAGTTTGTGTGTGTCGCTCGAGCGGGGAGTTGGACGCTCGAGCGAGGACCTGTTCTGCAAAACTTCTGGATGGTTGTATCCGCCGCTCGAGCGGGGGTTTTGGCGCTCGAGCGGGAGTCTGTGAGTGACGCTCGAGCGGGGAGTTCGACGCTCGAGCGGGGCGACTTTTATATAAAGCCGAGATCCGACCTTTTTGTTCACTTTTTGATTTCCTTTCTCTCTCTTACTTTTTCAACACCTCCATTGGAGAGCACCTCACTCTAAAACCTAACTTCTCTCTTAGGATTGATCTAGATAGAGTGTTTTCCTCACCTTGGGCCTTTGTAAGAAGTGTGTTGATCGTCGAGGGCTTCGTTGTGATCCAAGAAATTTGGGATTTGGAGCACTTTGATTTCGGGTCATCTTCTCCTTTTGAATTCTTCATTTGAGGTAGGGATTCTCCTTGTTCTTTTTCAATACTCCGTCTATAGATAGACATGTGGTAATTTTTGTATTGCATGAAAATTGTATCATGTTGGATTTGTTTGAAAATCATGAGATAAACCTAGGGTTGGTTGTGTGGAGAATGGTTTTGGCTTCATTGATTGTTGTCTTGGCTAAAATAAATAAAATTAGCATGTTGTAGTGAAATGAAGAAAAACCCTAAATTATATTTTGGTTGAGTAAATTAAAATGGGGGTTTGTTGACCATTGTGTGTAAATCTCTTTTGTCAAAATGAGTGTGGTAAGGGTGTTAATACCTAAAGGATTAACCATGGCTTTGGAGTTAATTTTATAGAAACAAGATTAGTGGAGTTGGTTTTGTGATAACAAAAAGGAAATGGAATTGTTTTTGTGAAAATGAGGGAAGTGTTTTCGAAATAAGTTTGAGAATTGGATTGTTGTATCTTGAGTGTTGAACACACATGTAGAAGTTGTTCTATTAACTATCATGTTAATATTGTTGTTGGGTTTACGATTCATGATCTTTGAGCCTTTTAATAGATGTACTAACTATATGCATCTAGAGGTTTGGTCCTTGGTCATCGGTGAAGGATGACACGGTTGTGTAGAATTGTCGGGTTTGCATTTTGCCATTGATTAATTGAACATCGTATGTGATGAAGTGCTAGATACATTATATATATGTATATTTACTCGGAAGGAGATAGTCATGTGTTCATATATTTTAACACATTGCTGATGTCTTGATAGTTTATGTATATGCATTATACATGTTGGTTATGCCTTGATGTGCTGTGATTGTTGGTGTTATACCCCGCGCTTATAATCAAAGGTACCGTTACCTTCCAGCTAGCGCTTGGAGAACTGACTGCGCTAATAATCGAAGGTACCATACCCCTCCAGCTAGCGCCTGGTAAACTGGCTTGTTGTTAATGTTGTTGAGTGGGGTGTATTGTTGGCTTACTACGCACATAGCTAGTAGAGCGAAATGGGATTGTTGTTGTTTCGTTGTAACTGAAAATATCATGGATTTGATTGGTTACAGTTCGGAGGACCGAGTTACTCCATTGGTTGATTGTATACATGTTGGTGGGTTGTAAATTTATATTTTTTACACAGATATGCATGTATAGTTATGATAGTAATGGAAACGAACCAAAATGTCATTTTTGTCTTTTGGAAAGTGTGGAGGAGAACGAATATTTTTTAAAGATAAACATGTTTGAAAAGGGTACATCTGAGTATGTATAGGAAATGGAAGAAAGTATCGGGCTTAGTGTGATTACTTCCTAAGTACTTGTTAATGTTATGAAAGATTGGGAATGGGGGTTAATGAAAGGAAAAAGGAAAGACAAACCACTTGTAACGTTGAATGAAACGGTTGTTTTCGAGAAAAGTTCATACATATATATTTTGTATAAACTGTCACATTACTATTCTAGTATGAGAATGAGTGTTCATGATCATAGCTATCTGTAAGTTGTTATTGTTGAGGATCATGTTGAGTTCCCTACTGGACTATATGTTCATCCCACGTTGTTGAATCTTTTTCAGGTGTTAAGCAGGTTGAGCTGCAAGATTTGGATCTATTTATTTACTGGCCACGGGGCCTCAGTTATGTTGGCGGAATGCCATTGTTGTAAAAGGGTTACACCCTTTTTCTTGTACCTTAAGTGATGTAAGCCCAAGGGCAATTTATTAAGTATGTTCATGTAATATTTACTTTGCATACGAATGAGAGTATTGTTAATCACTTCTACGGATTGAATGTATGAGTTTATTTCCGCATGTTATCCTTGAAATTGAATTAAGTTAATGAATTTGGTAATGACTTCGAGTAATAAAAAGTGGGGCGTGACATCCATATTTATCTTATGATAGATCATGATCCAAATGAGGCACAAGCCATTCCAACATAACAATTTGCTCACTTTGAAAGAAAAATTCATCCCATAAAGCTTACTGAAATTCCCTAGTGGTGGAATGCATTGCAAGGAGGAATTCAAATAATTTTTTTTGTCAATGAATTTTTTCTTTTTTTTTTTTTTCAACAAAGGAAATACATATAGGCCTCAACAGTTCATAACAGTTATGTAAAAACAAGAAAACCCTCATTAGAGGACAAGAACCCACAATAACTCCCAGCAACAAACAAAACCATCACCACAAAAGCCCTTCAATATCTTCAATCTATATGCCTTGAAACCTCAATAGAAGTTAAAAAGGATTTTCTAAATTGGGCATTCAATTACTGTTATGGTAGTTGCATCAAAAATTGGATCTCCCAAGAGGTCAACACAAACAACTAAAATATGCACCAACATAATTAATATATATATATATATGTTAGTAATGGGCGCCCATGTGGCATGACCATTTGAACTACCAATTGAACCTTATCCAAATAGGTTTTGAAATTGAATTCAAACCTATTTAGGATAACCACTCAGGATACAGATATTATCTCCATTAACTGATATGGATAGATAATAATAACATATTATATATATGGTATATGGGTTATGGGTGAAAAAAGAGAGAAACAACGTATGATCTGAGTTTTACCCATATACTGACTCTCTCCCAAAAACAACGATCAAGTCATTTGCACTGTGATTTGTGTGGGTGATATTCAATCTGTAATATCACTTCACTGCTGGGTTGGTTTATCAGACTCTGGAAGCACGTGATTTATCCACGAGGTTCTATTATCTAAAGGTATGATCTAAACATTTTATCCGCTGCATGTTTTATACTTTGATTTACATTGGTATCAGAGCCATTGATGGATATTTTCGTGTTTCCTTTAATCATGTGTATATTTTTACATGTGTATGTTTACATTATATACATGAATGTTTGTAAAGGAGGAAAAAAAAAATATCTACTTTGATTAGATTAAGAGCATAAATATTTTTTTTATGTTCATTAATGTCTTTTTTCATACCATAAACGGTTTTATTTTGAAAAATGGAGTCTGGCAGTACAAAAATGGGATCAGAAAACACCATGGAAGGCGGCGCGTGGTATGCACGCGCCACCTGACGCCGTGAGCAGCAGCCACGCGCTCCCACGCGCTGCCACGCGCCCACACGCGCTAGACGCCCTACAGACGCGCCTGCACGCGCCATCACGCACGCGTCAGTTGCGCTGTCCACGCGCGCAACGTCCGTGCCACGCACGCGCGCCGTGCCCTGAGTCGCGGGCTGAGCCGCCCGCCGAGCCGCGTTCTGAGCCGCCCACCGAGCCACCTGCTGAGCTGCGCTGGCTGAGCCGCGCCGTTTTCCTCCGCCGGCTCGGCTGGCTTGGCTGCTGATGCATTAGGCGCTGTTTGTTTTGTTTTTTAATTCTGAATCGCGTTAATTGGCCATAATTTATTCGTTATAGCTTTGTTTTAAGCATGGTTGGTACCGTTAGACTTAGAATTAATTTTTCTACATTCTGTAAAATTTTGAAAATTTTACGAAAATATAAAATATTTTTTCTGTGTTAATAATTCATGTTTTATGCTTTAAAATGCTTCTGGTATTGCATAAATAATTTTCTAGGGCTGAATTTTTTATTGTAGACTATTGATGTAGTTTACTATTTACTGGTATAGTTATAACATTTTATCAGATTCTGGAATATTTATTTCTGATTTTATGTGTGTTTATTAGTTATTTAAAATTCCAGAAAATTCCAGAAAGTACGATATACTTTCTGTTATGGCATAATTTGAATATTAAATACAGCATATATTTTTTTTGGTTTGTAATATGTTGTAATTAGAGGAGCATGATTATTTATTTATTAGAATTCCATTATTAAATGAATATAGCATGAGTTATTTATAAATTTACATTAAGATGCTATTGTTTGGAATTTATCATGCTTTGACATGCCATAGTCAGTGGGAGGTTGTTCGGTTGAGAGAAATCTTTGTAGGTTTACTCCCGAAAACTAATATTTTGCGCATAAATTAAATTAAATTTTGGATAATTGTCACCTGTGGCGCAAGAGATGATTACGAGCATAGCGGATTTTCGATCTTGCGACTTGTGTAATATTGTCACTATTTAATTTAGATTTTCGTGGCAAAATTATATTATGCTAATCAAATTAATCCCAATGCAAATTTCTCTCTAAATTGACTTAGCTTATGGAAGTTAATTGGTTGACCTAGACTTAGTAAAGATGTTCAAATGTGAATAATGTAATCCCATTCTTTAGATGAGCAAAAATCTTGGAGACTTTAGGTCAAGTCTTGATTGAGCCAAAGTAAGGAAACATGACTCAAAGTCACCGTGGTTTTGTTGCCTTGTTTGGCATAATAAAAACTAATGTGTGCGCTATGGTTAGCAGCACGCTACATAGTTTTGGTTGGCGAGTTTTGGAGTTATGAAATTAGTAAGCCCTCAATAGATCTGTATATGATCTTGACTATTGAGCTGCACGGATTGACTTTGTATTTTGACTTGTAAATAATGTTACATCATTGGATGAAGTAACATTCAAGAGTCACGTCATCCAAGAAATGCGAGCTTAAATAAATTAGTCATTAAGTGTAAGACGAGTAGCCAGTATGAGCAGCGTTTTGCTCTCTACCCAATTATTGGGAGTGGATGGAGCAAAATTTCATGCACTATAAGAGTGTGCGTTGAAATATCACGTAAAGTTAAAAGATTAGCGCTTAGAAGCTGCAAAATCTATTAACACTAAGTGAAAAGATTAGCGCTTAATGGCTGCAAAATCTATTAGCATTGTTGACTTGTCTTAGTCTGGACACTTACTGTTTCCACACTTGAGTGTGAGACATGAGGAGGGGCTTCTTTGTATGATTCCTTAGCTAGGCTAACGTTTTTGAATAACGTTTACCACTAAGCGCAAACGTTGCAGCATAGTAATGAAAAGGTCAAGGCTGACAAGGTTGTTATGACTCTAAGAATTTGACGCATCGCTTGTAAGAGCATTGTGTTGAATTAGACTCTTTGGCCTAATTCGCGCTTAAGTTACTTCAGGGGCTGTCATAGTTGATAGCTTATTCTCTCTTTCTTGTGGATAGTAGAATTAATTGCAAGTAACTATGAAGCGAGAAACAGAGATGGCAAGAGGAGTGTCGTCATCTTTCAACTAGATGCAGTAAAGTGTATGGAGAATAAAATTGACTTGAAGGTGCAGGGGATTAGCACTTACTAGTTAAATTTGCGACTTAGGCGCACTTGATATCTCCATGACATCCTTTTTATGATCTAGTGAATATGACTTAGTCGTGAGTCATTACCTAGTTGGGCCTAAACCTTTAAAACTTGTCTTCGAGAACTCACACATTAAGATGATTGGAATTAGTTTATGACATTGGTCATGAACCAGTGGCTTATTATACTTAATCACATTAATGAGCTAATGACACGATGGTTTGAGTAGGCCTTCTCGGGCCCACTCGCTTATGACATCCTGCTCTCATATAAATGTGTAACTTTGTTCGCAATAGGTGCGCACAAGTAAGTAGGAAAGCCGTAGAAGGTCATTTGTATTGGCGCATTTAGTCCACTATGATATTTGTGACTAAATATGTGTGAGGGTATGATAGCTAAGCCTCAATCTTGACAAATTTATAGATTACGATACGCATCTGAGTCAAGATTATTTGATCTCCCATAAGTCAAAAGTTTTGAGATGATTTTTGACATTGCACATATGAGGTCGAGATCAATTAGATAAGAGCTTTTGTGCTTTTAGTTTTTGACCAAGGTGGCGAGTATCTATTTGAGTTATTTTTTTTTAGAAAACTCTGTGAAGAGAAATGGATGCTTAGAAAATTGATTATTCCTAGTACTCAACAACACACTGGTGTAGTAGAGATAAGGAATTAAATATTGTTAATGTTAGGTGGATAATGGCGCAAAATGTTTCCCAATTGGGAATTGCACTAGTTTGTTGTCTATATCCCTAACTAAGTGCCCTCCATATCAGATTTTACACTCCATTTTTGAGTAATGGGTTAGCAGAGAGCCATCTATGGGCGATCTGTAACCATTAAGCAGCTTATCTTTATTTTACTTCTCATAAGATTGCGAAATTAAGACCTAGGGTTCTATAGCGCATTATTGTATGCTGTCTTGTAAACACAAAGGGTCGTGTGGCGCATTATTGTGTGCGGTCATGCAAACTCTCCAGGTCATGTGCATATAGGTAAGCAGCTTTGTGGTAGTGTAACTAAGTCACATAAAGTTTTATTTGTAAAGGTGACGTGAATAGAGTTTTTGGAACTCTATAAGATAGAGAATTCTAAGCATAGCACTCTATGTAGCCTAGTTGAGAATGGAAAGAAATTTTCAATATCCTAGGGACAGTGGGAGCGATGTGCCTACTAATGGATTACTCCATTAGAGAAGAATACTCTACATTCTTAGTTGCGTGGTAGCACATGTGAAAATTTTCCACGTCATCACTGGGTGATTGAGAGGGAAACATTCATGATTGCTCCGCAAGATGATAAAGAGCTTAGGATAATGCCAAAGGCTCTAGTCCCCTGTTTTTAAAAAGTGAATCAATGTTGCGCAGTTTAAGACAAAGTCTTTGAGGATTAACCATTTCTATAATTTGGTTGACTTTCCATTATGACGCAAAACTGTTCTAAATTTATGCGTAATTTGGATAGTCATTGTTGAGGCATAAGGCTCGCTAGATACCGAAAAGTCGTACCATTGAGGAAAGTGTAGACCATGAGAAGACTTCCTCCTGGGGAGTGAGGTTATTTTGACTTAGGCTATGATTGACATAAGTTTGGAGCATTGATTTGTGGACATTGTGACCCAACTTCTCGTTGGAGAATTGGATAAGTAGATCCGTAGGGATTTACCTTCTGTTTTTATGGTGAAAAGTTAGGAGCGCAAAAAGGTTGCTAGTTCCAATAAATCTTTTACAGCCTAAAGCAGTTATCCAGACAGTGGTTCTTAGATTTCGTCAAGCCATGATAGGCCAACGATGATCGATGAAGACCACTGAGGCATGATCAATGGTCCAAAAGAAGTTTTTTCCTTACTTAGTCATTATGAGCCAGGAATTTATAAGGTTGTCGCCACCTAGGGTGGGCAGTCCTCTATTTTAGATATGATGGACATGGGTGATGTAATTTATATGCTCAGATGTACGATCCTTAGAGATTGTTTTAGGAAAATTCTTGGTTTGTCTTCGATGGCTTACATAAGGAATATCCTAGAACGATTCTAGATGTAAAATTGCAAACCCATTGACTTACCTATCGGTAAAAGCCAGAGCCTTAGCTATTGAGTGAATCCTCGGATTGTCTTTGGGAGAAACAGATGACCTATATTCCTTGATTTTTTCTTTGTTGTGGGAGCCTAAAGTACGCTATGTGGGCGTATTCGGCATGATAAGTGTTATCTTTGATAAATGGTTAACTGAGTTGTTTAGACATTGACCTTGCTCATTAGACTGTGGATAAAATGCTTTACTAGAAGCATATTAATTTGCTCCTTGTAAGATTCAATGCGCTAGTTGGGCGCATCTGCGCTAGTTGGGCGCATTAAGAATGAACGCAAATTGGTCACCAAAAAATATCTTTAGAGAGGTTATTACGCAGGAGGTAGTGATCTTAAATCATTTCATGTGAGGCGCACATGGTGGATTCCGTTGTATATACTTATCGCAAGAGGTGCTGATAAGGCTTATGTTTGGAATCTATAATTGCGCAAGCTGTGGTCAATTTTTTTTAAATCGATCACTTATTTTGAGATGATGGGATGTTGACACTATTATGGTTTGTGTCATAATGATTAGCAAACGATGATGTCAGCAGGCAAGATTGGCTCACTCACACGAGCAATCGTCCTTGGCGCTTGGGAGCGAGCAAGGATGAAACTGGTGGTTTATTTTTATTTGGAGCCAAGAGAGGCTTAAATTATCCACTATGTATGTCGCCTTGGTTATAACCAAGATGAGGTCATGTTAAGGACCAAACATGGATGTTAGTACCCACTTTCCATGTTGTGCCTGTTATGATTAGCCAGATGCGAGATCTCATTTGGCGCCTAGAAGGCGAGCAAATAGAGAATTCGGGTTAGGTGCTAGAAAGCGACTAGACTAATATCTGTACGGTGTATCAAGTGTGACGTCACTCTTTATGGAAGAGTTACTCCACCGTAACATGTATTCATGCTACATGTGCTTGGCGATCGAGTAATGAGGTGAGAGAATGGATCCCTGTTTCCTCACCGTGTGAGTTTTACATGTCATTATTGATATGACTTTCATTTATGTACCCTTTTGTGACTTTTGACTACGTCATAGGGTAAGGGGTTGATGTTCTGCTACTTTGGTATGTTGCCTGCGGTCATGTATGATTCGGCCTTAAGGGACATCACTGGGAAAGCAATCAATCCTAAGCTAAATGGCATGAGGGCAAAGGGAAGATCATCTAGTATTACACCACTGTTGTATATTCACTGCCGGCAACTCACATCGCTTTATATGAGAAGCGGATTGAGTGTGAATATATTGCAAGAATTGAGAGGGTCAAACATGCTCTTTTGAGGGATTAGAGATGTTTTTTTTGAACCGGTGTAATTAGATGGGTCTGGGGTATATGAGACACTATTTCTGTTCTTTTTGGGTTGATGTCTCTGTACTGGCTCATATATAGAGTTTCTAGTATAGAGCTCCCACATGCAGGTGTTCTCAGCGGTCGCACGGTGCATTGGCTAGTATGAGATTGTTCATTTTTTGGGAGATTGAGATAGAGATGTGGCAGTGTCATGCCAACTCATGTGCGAGTGGGAGATGTTAGTAATAGGCGCCCATGTGGTATGACCATTTGAACTACCAATTGAACCTTATCCAAATAGGTTTTGAAATTGAATTCAAACCTATTTAGGATAACCACTCAGGATACAGATATTATCTTCATTAACTGATATGGATAGATAATAATAACATATTATATATCTGGTATATGGGTTATGGGTGAAAAAAGAGAGAAACAACGTATGATCTGGGTTTTACCCATATACTGACTCTCTCCCAAAAATAACGATCAAGTCATTTACACTGTGATTTGTGTGGGTGATATTCAATCTGTAATATCACTTCACTGCTAGGTTAGTTTATCAGACTCTGGAAGCACGTGATTTATCCACGAGGTTCTATCATCTAAAGGTATGATCTAAACATTTTATCCGCTGCATGTTTTATACTTTGATTTACAATATATATATATATGTCCTCTAAGCAAAATAGATATATAACACTGTATAAATCATGGATTCGTGTAGGAAAAAAAAGAAGAAAAACAAATGTGAAGTGAATCAAATAGAAATAATTTTTTTTCCACAAATCTCACTCCAGCCAGAACCCACAAAAAACTGAATCCAAATTACTTGAATCAGATATTCCAATCTTATACCCCCAAACAAACAAAATCACAATCAAGAGAGAAAGAGAGCTTGCTTGTGTAAGATTTAGAACAAAAGTAGGAGAGAGAAAGAAGGAAAGGCGTCGGGAGAGAGAAATAAGGAAAAGCGTCGGTGAAGGTGGGTCGCCGGTGTTTCAGGAGCTTCTCGTTGTCATCAGGAGTGGGTCGCCATCAAGAGTGGGTCGCCGATGAGGGTGGGTTCGGTAGAGGAGAGGGGGCTAAGTGAGAGTGAGCTCCAAAACTCTATGTATAAGCTGTATAGCTTTGGGAGGGAAAAACAGCTTTTTCAATTTTTTAATTTTTTTTTATTTATAGCCATTGGATCTAGATTGGCTGATCTTAGTAGTTGCCAGTAGGAAGTGAATGATAGCTTCAAAGAGAGGATCTCAACTCATGCTGATTGGGGTTAATTTAGCCATATAAGATAAAATAGATCATTTTAGTTAAATAGGACAAAATATCACATCTAATCTATAATCATTTTATTTGTCTCTCACAAAAGTCAAAAAAATCAAAAAGCATATCTCAAATGAGACTTTTTAAACTCAGGCTAAATAGTCAAAAAGCTAAAAAGTCAATCCACATTCCAAACAAATGCTTAAAAAGTTACTCTATATATATATTTTTAATATAATTTTATGGATAATTCTACAATACACACTCTTTTATCTATGTGTATATAATTTCTCTATGCACACCTTTATGAAATTAGTTTTATGCTTTTGTTCTTAGCCCACACCTCACATGTTTCAATTATACCCTAAACTAACATTCTTGTACACACATCACTTAAACCATTTGTTCCATAGAGAATCAACGGTGTAGACCCATTTTTTATTCCATCCACCTTGAAAACACAACAACATCTTTCACAAGAAATCCCTCAGCAAATCGCTCCATGAATCTTCAGATTATACAACAAACTACCTCATTTGATTTCCAGTTACATCATCAAACTGATTTCTTCAATCAACAATTTAGTCAGCATCGAAAAAGTCATTAATTGGCATAGGCTTGTATCAATATAGATCTTGAAACAGTATCGCTTTGTATCAAACTTCATTGAAGACGTACAACTCCATTTATTTCTTATTTTTCATAAACTCTTTTTTTTTTTTTTTTTTTGGGAAGCAATTCCATTTTGCTTATTTAGTACTAGTTATCCGAATGAAAAAATTTTATTCGGTTTTAACTTCCGAAACATGTAAAAAAATTTGGAATTTGGTTTCTGAAATAAATTCTTAAATTTGAAAGTTGAGTTCTGAATGTGGTTGATTTTCGAATAAAATTAATAATTTCAGCAGTTGATATTCGAAAAAAGTAACATGTTTCGACACTGGTTTACCGAATTAAAATCATGAAAAAAAATTTGAACAAAAAAACTTTCATTTTCATAACTGCTTTTGTTATAACTAGGCATATTGTTATTTGAATTTCTTGTCACGCCCCAAGCTCCGTGACAACGCCGCACACTCATTTAAGTGAGCATGCAAGGCTAAGAGTCTAACACATAACCAACAATGTAAAATACTCCAATTAAATCCTTAATTATCATAATGCTAAAATCCATAAAAATTGATTATTCTTATCATATGAAATTATCCACCAAGTCCACTAATAAAATCCATTAACAAAACAATTAATCCAAGTACTTAAATCATAGTCCTACTCTCGGCACTCCCATATGTAAAAAAATTCCCGCACAGCTCTACTCTTCAGAATCTGAAAAAAAAATAAGGGTAAGCTAGATAGCCCAGTAAATAACCAACCATCACTGCTAGCTAGATCAAGTATTAAATAAATAAATAAATAAATCGATAATCAATAAATATAAATTTTTCTACAGTTTAATAAATGAACAAGAATTTGTAAGATGGTTTCATAGCTAAAAATAAACAATGTACAATACATTTTAAATGACAAGCCAACAAGATAATTCAAAGTAATTCATTGTTCAAATCGATGGTTCGATATTCAGATGATTCAATGATTTGATTCACAAAACCCAAGTCTTAATGACTACGGTCACTTAGCCCGTGACAAGGCCCGAGACCACACATAGGCCGGTGGTAAAGCCCCAAAAGAAACTAGTTTCTGTGCCAATAAATAACCCCCATTGGCTAGGGTCCAAATCATAGTCAGACTAGAGTGATATTCAAAATTCAAACAATACACAACTTTTAAATAAAACATCGATATTTTCAGAATAAACGTTTAGTACAATTTTCAGAATAGTTTCACCAAATATTCAAATAATTTTCATAATAATATTCGATTTTGCTTTATACTTGATCCATATTTTATTTTAAGAGAACACATGAAGGCTATAAATAAATATTTATGATTTTAAACGATTCGATAGGAATAAAAAAAAATGAACCAACAGTGATAGAAGGTTACTTACCTCAAACAGCTAAAATAATATTTCCCAAGCTAATATCAAATTACCAAGATCCACCTCAATCTCACGAACCTAATAAAATATTATACCACATAAACAATTATTATTTGCACCCATCCTTCTCTTCTTGTAGCAACCATAGAATAAATTAATCCAATTGTTTATCAGGGACCACCACAATTTAGCATCAAAACAAAGCCATCACGGCTTCGGAATTCTCAACCTATATTATTCTATTGTTGTTCATATACATGTATAAATTTGTAATTGCTTATAGCCAAACTTGTATCCCACAAACACACCACCATTCAACTTAACCCATCGCATATCAATCTCAAAATATGAACCACCCAAACGGGATGCAAAATACATTCTAAAATTGAGCAAAATCGAGACCCCCAACATAGACTACGTCAATATATCTATTTAATCATATATGCCCATAAAATCATCTATTGATATATTAACATCAAAATCATAGATAAGAATGCAATAAAATAAATCTTACCTTAAGTGATGAATAAAGAAAAATCACCACTCTATGAATCCTCCTTCTTCACTTTGGTTTTGTTTTGTTTTCTTTAATTTTTCTTTTACCTTCTCAAACTCTAGTTGCCTAGGGAGCAATTCCCAGCCTCTATTTTGTTTGTTTCCCAAGACTTAAAGCCACAATAGGTGGGCTTATTAACCTAATTTCTCAAAGTTACAAAATTACCCATCTAAGTAATAGAAAATATAATGCCATCTCATAACTAATTCTTTGATATTAATAAATGATCCATATAAATTAATTTAATTACTAATCTATCCAATAAAATAATCCTACACACAACTTGGGTTTTACATTTCTACTGATTTGTAACTCTTCCATCACAAAAATCAAGAATTATGACGGATTCTAATGACAAACGATATAATCAATGGAGTATACAAGACTAAAGTAATATGAGAGTATTGCTTTGCAAACAATAGATGACTATAGAGTGTTTAGAAAACAATGATCAATAGAATAAGCGAACAACAATGGAGGAAGTGAGAACCAATGGAGAAACTAGGATTTAGTTTTTTTTTTACTTAAAAGATGCGCACTGAGATTTTTTTTATTTTTAAATGATGTGTACAAAAAAAAACTTTGATTTAATGCTAATGGTGTGTTTTAATGTAATGTTAATGGTGTGTTTTAATGTCTATTATGGTTATTTTACTTCAGGATAAAATTGTCATTAAAATAATATTTCATTAAGTATGTACACAGAGATAGATAGGTGTGGAGAAACAGAATTTCCCAACCTTTACCTATGCACTTTTAATTATGTCATTTTATTTGGGGGATTTGGTCAAAATCCCCTCATAATAAAATTTTAATACATTAATGACAAGCACGAAAAATTTTCCTCAAAAAGTTTAACAAATATCACTATTATCAAAATATTAAACTTTAAAATAATATAACTTTTGATATATATGTCAGTTTTTAATAAAATTAATATTTTTAGAATTCTCTAATCTAGATTTTCCAAATAAGATCTGTGTTGACTATGAAATTCTTTATAAAAATAAATAAATAAATTATTACCGTTGAAATTGATGTAAACAGTAACAGTAACAGTAACAGTAACATGTTACTCTGTCTCACAGTGACATAATATTCTGTTTGACAATTACTCTATTTGACAGTAATATGTTACTCTGTTTGACAGTAACATGTTACTTTGGTTCACAATAACATGTTACTCTGGCAATATTGTCAAAGAAAGGAAAAATATATTTTTTTTACTTTATTCTTAGTTAATTATGTGTTTTCTCTTTAAGGGATTTATGAAGAAAAATAAATTGGGCTATCTTTTTCACCGAACAAGAGTCCAATGGAGGGATTTTGACTAAATTTCCCTTCATTTTACCCCTTGTAATTTGAGACTAGAACATTTTACCCCCTATTATTTAAATATAGTCAAAAAATACTCATGTGATTTGGATTAAAGTACTACCGTGGTTTTGGACTAAAGTATTACTGTTAGTTTTTCTATCCAAACTAACGAAAGGTGTATCATAAATGCCATTTTTTAGAATGGGTTTTGGTTTTTGAAAAATTAGAATGAAATTAATACAACAAGATGATAATTTTACCTCAATTTTCTCTAAACTTAAAATTAGATTAATATGTTAATTAAAATATAATCAAGAATTTATTTAAAATATAATTATATAAAATATAAAATAAACAATAATTAAGAATTAATCTAAAATGTAATTAAATTAAAATTAGATTAACATGTTAGAAATTATAATAAATAATTAAGAATTTAGGATTAATTGTGATTTAAATTATAATTAAATTAAAAAGTTAGTAATTACAATAAATAGTTAAATATTTAAGATGAATTTAAACTAAAATTATAATAAAAAATTAAGATTTAAAATAAATCATTAAGAATTTATAATTAATTGTGACATAATTGAATTAATACTACACATTATAAATTATGTATACAAAAGAGAAAGAAAATAACAAAAAATATAAGATTTGAGAGTAATATAGTCATTTTACATTCATAATTAACTATGTTAATGATTACATTTTAGTCGAGATTCATGTGGGGGTATGGCTACTTTTAAAAGATAAATGAGTAAAATGCTATCAATTCATACTACATAGAGGTAAAATAAATTTGAAAAATGTTATAGGTCCGAAATTTTCTATCAAATAAATGATTAAATGTCTCACATAAGTGTAACACAAAAAAAAAATAGATACCCCTCATGTGAAACATTTGATCATTTACTTGGTTAAAATTTTTATATCCCTAACATTACCGAATAAATTTTGCCCTTTATTTTTTAGTTATGACAACCTTTTTTTAATTATAGTTATGACAACTTTTCTTTAATTATGACATTATTTTAATAAGTTTGATTATGACTTTCTTTTTTAATTATGCATTTTTTATTTTTATACCATTATTCAAAAGAAAAATGATATCATGATATTTATTATGTCAATAAAACTATACTCGCCATATTTTTACTATCTAATGTATGACATACACAATAATTATTGTAATGATATCCATACAAATCTCATTCATATCTGTATTCATATTCATATTTATATTCATATTCAACCATTAATAGTATACAAAAATATGATAAGTACAAAATTAATTATTTTTTTAAACATTTTTTTTTGGGTTAATAAATCTAGTTTTTTGAACAATTCTAATGGTGTCAATTTATCAAAACATCTAAAATCTTTATATAATACTACATAATTCTTGAAAAAAAAATAATAAAAATCAAAGTTCAGTGAGTTCAATTGAACCCACTACTTTATGCATAGCTCCGCCCATGCTGCCATCACTTCTAGTTGAAATGGATAGTAAAAAGGGATGCTCCATGCAATCTCAATCATCCACTGGTATTGGTTTGTTCCGTCTTTCCATTCTGAAGAACAACTGCGGCACTTCTTTCTTAGCTGGAAGAATGAAAAATTGAAGACATCGAATTAAGTTTCCTAATAACAAAGAAAGTGACACCAAGAAAGAAGCTACTCCAACTAGAAAAAAGTAGCCCGTAACCAATTACTATTAGTACTCACATTATATGTCTCTACGTCACCGCACAGAAATTTCAGATGAAATGCAAAGCTTCGAGTCGGCCCCACCACTGATCACACTATCACCTTTCCACCAGTCAGCACATAATACCTGAATTTTGAAACGACAACCATATTTAACGAACTCTGAGATTGACTGACAGAATACTGTGGACTCAAACAAAGAAAGAAAAATGGAATACCTTGTCCTTGTGTAAATCAATGACTGCTAGTGGCCACTGCAACAGGAAATCATACCATTTAGATTAAATTTTTTTGTTTCTTTGTTCTTTGTTCTTTTTTTCTTTTCTTTTTTTTAAAAAATGGTGTTGATCCATGCATCTGAATTATAATGGGGCAAAAATTTGGAGACAATAGCATACCGCAGTTCTTAGATCCCATAACATAACTTTTCCATCATAGGATGCAGAAACCAAATGAAACCATGACTTATCGTGCCACTTGCAAGCTGATATCCAGGAAGTGTGAGATGAGAACTGAAAAATAGGAGCCAAAGTTCCTGCCAAAACAATGCCATTCTTTGTAAGATATAGCAGGTGTGTGTCTATGAGAGAGAGAGAGAGAGAGAGAGAACTGATAGGTACTATGGCTTTTGCTAGATTAATACACCTGGTTTGCGGGGATCCCATATTCTTAGGATAGGATCAGAGCCACCAGCAGCAATAAGGGCAGAACTTTCACCTCCAACATCAAGGCAGTTGATGACCTTCCCACAAAACTGTAAGAAGATGAAGGAACTCATTACCTCCTTTTCAACAGAAAGCAGAACTACAAAAATGATTGTAGCTACGAATGTTAAGCAAGGCATGAATCTTTTCTAATAGTGGTGTGGAAGCCAATTTCTGGAAAATGACTTATGTAGGGCAAGTTTTGTTAAAATTATTAGTAACGACTGGCTAACAATCTCATTTGGTAAACATGGAAACCAAGTTTAAAGCAAACGAAAGGCTTCATTCAAAAAGCACACATGCAAGTGAAGAAAAAAGCACACTGATCTCACTCACCACGTTTAGCGAATCTTTGCCAGTTTCAACATCCCATCTTCTAATTGAGTGATCCCATGATGCAGAATAAATTGTTTCATGTTGCGGCCAAACCACAGAAGACACACATTGTGTATGACCCACGAGTGTAGAGACGGCCTCTCCCTGTATGCAACAGGAAACTCTATATTAAAATGTAAATAGCATGGCCGGGAATAAAATTAATGAAATCTTAAGTTCACTCGCACATTTATCGCAAAGAGCATGTGAAAAGGAAAAAGAAACCAATGCAATTGATATAAAAAAATGTGTGCATACAGGAAAATCCTCTTGCATGGTTCCTAGGTTTGATTGATATCTCTACTTTCCCTTCTATAAAAACCTTTGAAGTCTATTTTTTCTTATGAAACCAATCCCTAAACAAAGCAATATCAAGTGGAAGGTAATGTGAAATATCTGCGAGTAATGTTAATCATTAATCAGTGCATAGCTAAACGCCCATTATATGAAACAGTTCTATCATGTTTAAATATTGTGCATGCCCCATAAATTTTGCCCATTTTGATTTTCATAGTATTTGAAGTGAGTCCAAATAACCATAATTTATATTAATCACTAGCACAGACTGAACTTCTGCAACTAATATCCTCCCTTCCCAGTTACACATACTAAAGAATGGATTTTTGCACGTAGATGCTGATTTTTTTTTTTTTTTTTTAAAAAATCCGTAGAATTCCAAATTCCCAAAAGGCATGCTACCTCTGATTGAGATTCCTCATCTTCACTGTCCATTTTTCTCTTCTTAATTGACACACTGTCACCTCCTTTATCAAGTTCATTTGTCTGCCACAACTTGATTCTGCAGTCCCAAGAACCTGAACACACCTGAGTAAATGTAACAAAAGAAGGAAAGTGAACAAAGACAACTTTCGAATTTAAAACAAAGACACCTATGTAGAAGATGAAGATAAATGATACCATATCTCCTGCAGGCTGTGCTGCAACACACTGTACAGATGCATTATGCCCACGCAAAATTTTATAAGCTCTAATCTTTGTAGGATGATCAAAGGATTTATCTACACCAAACTTTAAGGGGACAAAGCAATTATTAGAAAGCTGGGGTGTTTTAGTTAACTATGAAACAAAAGTATTATCCTTCTTTCTAAAAGTTATAGCATCTTTCAAATACCTTCCACAGCCTTAATGTCCTATCTTTAGAAGCAGTGGCTACAGACACATCAGTACTGCTTTCCATGCCTGTAAATCAGCAGACTTAGATAAACAAAAAAGGAAAGACGATGATAGCATATGCACATATCAGGACATAGAATAAATTTCAAAAGGATAGACCGTGGAAAAAATAACACTAAATTGCATGATGAAGGCATAATAATAATTAAAGTTTACTCCATATCGACAATTAATTAATTATTAATCACAATGATGTGCCTCTAAGTATTGGAGTCTTCATTTTTGTTACAAGTAGTACCAGTCTTAGATTCAATGGAACAAAGGAAGCTGTGGCACTCTTTGAAGCAAATGACGAGGTGCGTACTTAACAAATTGGTAATGTATGATTGACAGGAGCCAAAAATCAATTGGATTTATAAAAAAAATGTTCAGGATATGTTGGTATCAGTTTGGTTTTCAATTTTTTATTATAACCAAACCAAACCAAACCAAACGAAGCCTTAAGTCCCATCAAATGGGGTCGGCTACATGAATCCTTCTTCTCCACGCGGCCCTATCAAAGGCCATTTCATTAGTCAAATTAAGTAGATTCATATCTCTATTTATAACGCTAGTCAACGTTAATCTAGGCCTACTCCGTCCCCTAACACTTCCATCTACCGTTACAGCATCGCATCTCTTCACTACTGCCTCTGTTGGTCTCCGTTGAATATGACCAAACCATCTCAAACGATTCTCTCTCAACTTATCTTCTATCGGTGCTACTCCTACCCATTCCCGAATACACTCATTCCTAATCCTGTCCTGTCTAGTCTTACCACACATCCACCTTAGCATCCTCATCTCAGCCACACTCATCTTATCTACATGTTGTTTCTTAGTTGCCCAACACTCCGTCCCATACAACATAGCTGGTCTAATAGCCGTTCTATAAAACTTACCTTTTAGTCTAGTGGGTATTCGTCTATCGCACAATACCCCAGACGAACTTCTCCACTTACACCATCCCGCCTTAATCCTATGGGCCACATCTGCATCAATCTCTCCCGCTGTTGTGATAATTGACCCTAAATAACGACAAAGTAGGATTCATTTTCATAAGGGATCCGAGCGGCTTTTTTTACGTGTTGGCTGTCGGCTACCTAAAACACAACCCTCCTCCTTAACCCGGGCTTGCAAACTGTTTTCAGGAAATCTTCTGAAAACATCCCATTTTTTAGGGAACACTTTTGATGTTTTGTGTTCTAAATTTTTGAAATTGTTTTTGCACAAAAATAAGAACGATATGAAAACGATGGGGTGTTTTCAAACTTTTGATTGTTTTTGTTTTTGAAAACATGAAAAATGATGACACTGAAAATGAAAACATACCAATTAGATTGTCAGTATTTGGAAACTCAGTAGCCCTTTCTTCTTTTCAATAAGTGGAGATTTAAGTTCAAATACAGCCAAAACTACCTCTTACCAGTTACCACATAACATTTACTGTAATAAACATGGCAAATTATAACCCAAATCAGCAAATTGGAAGAAAACATCTCTCCTGTTTTGTACCTTTTGGCTTAATGACACTAACGGAAGTTACTGCATCACTGTGTCCCTCTAATACATGTGAACACAACCCAGCAGCTTTCCATACCCTAAGTTAACAGAATTAAAAGAACATAAAAAATTTATCAAGTTTCTATTCATGAAGAAATGAACAAAACTAAAACAAACATAATGTAGTTCCATGAGAGAAGTAGAATGCATCAAAATTCTTGCAGTATTACCTTCCTAGACCATCATAGCACCCAGTCAGAATGAGCCTGAAACATGGCACAAAGAAGGATATATTTTGGAAATTAATGCAATTCACAGTGCAATTAAGAATGTGAAATACTAGTAACACATCAATATTCCACATTGTCTAATGCACACGTAATTGTAAAATATGCAAAATAGGCTTTAAATCTTTCACCATATTAAGACTGCCAGGTCTAAAATTTTGGGAAGAACCTCCTGCTCTTCATAGCAAATAAGCTACTGTATTCAATATTTGCTAGTAAAAATAGTCCATTTCATCTAGAAAATAGGAGATGTAAAATAAGGATTCCAAAAGACCTCAAAAAAAGTGAACGTGATATTTAGCCCCAAAGTTCCATCCAATACACGTAAGTTAAGGTTGGGGCTAGATATCTAGCCTGACAATGTACAGCACAGTACAGTCTCCGCCATCTATGGGAACTATATGATTAAGAGCTTATACAAGGATGAGAATAAACTTTTGTAACAATCTGTTATCTAGGTGAGGCAGTGGATAATTGTCAGCAATTCACAAACTGAAGCAGATTGGAATGAACTCACCCCAGATGGGAATGAACTCAACCCAAATGTACATTTCATAACTTTTGGAAGCATGATGATAGTATATCACAGTCACACTGCATAAATCCATTTGTGCATGGAGAAATGTAGAACATGTTATCTATGGAGAAAAATTAACGATTCATGTTTTCTTATCTGTTCGTGTCCTAGTCTGCTCATTGATTGCTTTGAAATGAATAGAAGCACATGCCCTATACCAACATCATACAAACAAAATTTAAGACAGACAATTGATTTGGTCTTATTGGAAAGACCATAAAAAAGATCATCCTCAGAGCTAGCTAATATAGAGGTGCATAATTTACCAGATGATCGAAAGTAAAATGTTCAATTCAATCTAATCAAATTCAGACAATGCCACGGTCAAATTTGGCACCATCAAACATTAGAGGTCACCATAGTGTGTCCCATTTTCACAACAGGCAAGAGAGAACAACTCCCTTCCAAAAGATATAAATCTTCCTAACAACGAAAGGTCATAAACATCAAAGTACTTAATACACGAAAAAATAGAATGGGGGAAGAATAAAGCAACATGGATACTCTTACAAATTCACAAGCTTACCCAGGATTTGAGCCATCAACAGCACTGACCCAATCATCATGTAAAGAAGGTTCTTCTTCTTTTCGTGGGGCCACAGCTTTTATGTATTCAATTTCTAATATTTTCTCCTGTAATAGATCAAAGATTCTGGTTAGGAATGTGCCAAAAAAGGACAAATTCATGATGAAGAAACAAAATTCTCTACGGAATAAACAAGGTATTTTCAGCTTCTTATGTGTCCCTTTCTTTAGTGCATACTCTGATTTTCCTTTTTTATTGCTGAGCTCATACTCTGGTTTTATGCATGAAATTTTACATGAGCACTTTTCTTGCTTAAGGTTAACATCAGCAGCCACAGAACAGTGGAACTTTGGACTAGGGTGTTCAACACTATAAAAGGTATAACAATAGATGTGAGAATTCGATTAAATTATCACATTTTTCATTCTCTATTAGTTTTGAAAGCAGGTTCATCTCTTTCTCGTTTTAGTAAAAATCAAGCAGTGAAACAATAAGCAGAGTTTTTTAAAGAGCACAAATGATATTCCACTTGTGAAATTGTGAAACACCAATTTTAGGAAGGAAAAAAAAAAGTACCGCAGAAATGCCCTTGGCGAGTAGAAATTCTTCAAGCGACATCCGAACTAGCTCTCCATTGATCAGAAAATCAAATGGTTCAGTTTTCCAATCAGCATTTCCTGGTGATGATCAGACAAAAAACTTAAAATAATAAAGTAAATAAATAAAGAATTTGTACATATCCACACATTCATGTGTGTGAGTGTTGATTTATGAACAAGCAAGTTGACTAATATAGATAAAAATATTCAAGTCAAACAGAGAATAGACTTGCAAATCACTAGCATAAAAGCTGGTGCAATCTTCAATTGTCTAGCAAACAATTCTCTAAAGCCTAATAAGAGCTCACACCATCAATAGCCAATCATTTTTCAATTCAAATTAGCAAGAGAAAAAACAATCTCTTATCTTATCATATGATCACAGAACCTAGATAAAAAATAAAAAAATAAAAAACTCCATTGACTATTAATCACAGAACAACACACATATGTACATACATACATATAGACATAGATACAGATAAGAGAAGAGAAGATATGTACCAGCTTGAAGAAGGTTGTTGAGAATTGCGGAGAGGCCCATGCGAGTGAGATTAGAAGGAATAGCAATGGAAGTGCTTGGAACCTTAAAAGGAGCCTGGAGTTTTGTGACGAAGCGGACTTGGATTCGCCTTGAAAACTCTTCAACATCTCCATTGATATCCATCTCTCTCTCTCTCTCTCTACACACACACACACACAGAACAGAGAGAGAGAAAACAAAACTCAGTGGAGAAGAAGGGAGGGAAGCCAATAAATTAGGGCAGAGGAAGTCATAATGCAATATGGGCCGTTTTTTTGGATTGTGAATTTTTGTAAGGGCTAACCTAGCTCACAGTGCAAAGTTTAGTTATGGGTTAGATGGCCTTATCAGGCTCAGATAATGGGCTTTTAGCCCAAACAAAAAAGTGGATACAATATGTCCTTCCTATTCCATTTATAGAAAAATTGCATTAGAAATTTGATCCTATTTAGTTTAAATGATTTTTTCAATTGTTACTTTTACAAAAACTAAAACAAAAAATCATGTATTATTTGCAAGAAAATAAGAGTCAAGTTACCATGTTGATATGTATTGTATAAGAAATTTAATTTTCTTGTATTTTTCCATCACATTCTTGCTAAATAAATGCGAGAAAATTTTCATTGTTTTTTCTTTCTATAATTTTTCACTATTTTCGTCACAATCAAACACAGGCCTTACTTTCATGATGTTGAATTTTTTTGGATCCGTGCACGTAGCTCGAATGTAATTGATGCGATAATAACACTCGTATTTGTGAACCCAATAGTCCAAATAGTCTCCAACAAGGCCTAGATCAAAATTTTAATTGCAACTTTAATACAAGATTTGGATGGGAAATTCTTTAAAATTCAAATTCGTCCAAAATTAATTTACATAAAAATTATGTTTGAGTTCTAAAAATATATATTTAAAAAAAAATATACGTAGGTTTGAATTGTCACGGCAATATCCTCTACATGGAAATGGTTAAATCCCATGAAAATCAATTGTTTGTCGTAGATTTGTTGACAATTAAAGCATTACCTGATTTGGCATGTTAACATTTTCACTTAAAAATTACTATAAAAAATTCAAAAATTAACAAATATCAAAAAATCAAAAAAATCATTTCTATTTACTTTACTTTTTACATATATTTTCATAAAGAATTTTAAAAATAGAGAAATAGCTGCACAATGGTATAATGAGAAAAAATTATAAAATCATGAAAAAAGTATAACATTTTAATTATTAAAGTGTATAAGTTTTACCACTGATTTGTAATTTATTTTTTCTATACCCACATAATTCTCCCTTAAAAAGTATCTTAAACATTTTTTTTTTTAATCTCATATTTTAGTCAATAAAATAAAAAGTCACTAAAAAATCATATTCTCAAACCACCCCTAATGAACTCAACTTAGTAAATCAAGTATGTCAAAAAACCAAAGGTTGCGTTTGGTAGAATTTTATAAATATGATTTGAGAGTATGAGTTGTATTTTGAGTTTATGAGTTTTGAAATTATGATTTGAGTGTAAAAAATTTGTTTGGTTATGGTTTTTGAATAGAGTGTTGAATTGAGTTTTGAATTGAGTGTGAAATTGAGTTTTGAAAATTTGATTTGACATGTGAAATGAGAAATTTTGTTTGGTTATGAGTTTTGGAAAAAGTTTTCAAAATTTAATTCAAATTGTTATAACTCATAACAAAACACACTAGTTTCACACTATTGAAAATTCTGATCAACACTCATAACTAAACTTTTTTTAAAATTCAATTAAAAAAATTTATTATTAACAGAAAATAACATTAATCAATTTTTTAAATGAAAATACTACAAAGGAAATAATTTTTTTTTTCAAAATAAATATTCAAAAAATTTAAATCATAAATATTTAAATAATCTAAAAAATTTAATAAGTAAAAAATTAAAATAAATATTCAAAAAATTTAAATAATTTAAAATGTTAATATTTTAAATTTAAAAACAACTCTACACTCAAATCGTAACCAAACACATAAAACAAAACCCAATTAAGAAATTATTTTTAAAACTCATAACCAAACACATAACTCGAAACTCCATACTACTTTCACAACTATACACTCAAATTGTAACCAAATACATAACAAAAAAATTAAAATATTTTTATAACATAGAGTTTGAATTTATTTTTATAAAATATTTTAAAATTTAAAAAATTAAAATCGTAATATTTTGAAATTAAAATATTTAAAAATATTCAAAAAAATAAAAAATTTAAAAAATCGTAACATATTTAAATATTAAAATATTTAAAATCTTAACAAAATTAAAATATTTTTAAAATATTTAAATACTAGCGTATGCCCGTGCCTGAAGGCACGATGCAATTAATGATGACATTAAAATATAAATCAAAATTAGAGAGGAATGTATTCAAATTTTTTGTTTTGTTTTGTTTTTTTTTTATTTTTTTTCTCTTTTCAAAGAGTATGTAATGAATCCATGGGAAGGAGAAAAATCCCTAAATGAAGACATGAAACTTAAATGAAACACCAATTTATTAGTAACTCAAATAAATTTCAAGAACCCCCAAAATTAGAAACATCCATGACTCTCAAAATGATGTGGACCAATCATATATTTTTATTTTTTTTCTTTCCTTTCTGGACTAATCATAGGTGAGTGAGAGTTATAAAGTTCTATTTTTTTAAGAATATGTAGCATTTCTGATATTTTTAATAAAAAAAAAAATCTTCCCAAGATAAATTGCACTTCTCCCAAATTGAAACACTTCCTATCAAAACACTAATCATATTTGAAACACTTCAATCTCATTTATGCTATATTTGGTACATTGAAATGAGATGAAATTAAATGAAATGGTAATTTCTTACACTTTCTTATGGAATGATCATCTCCTTATAATAGTTAATGATGACTCTCATTGTAATGAATTTTTTGCTATTATTTTAGTCAACCAAACATGAGAAGTGTAAAGAATGTTTGAACTTTATTACAGTGAACCAAACACTACCTAATTGATCAATTATCAGGAGTAAAGTCCTATCAATCAATCGTTGAAACTAATTGATTAAGCGATTTGATTTTCTAAATTATTATGTAAATGAATTATTATATATATATACTCTTATATATTTCCCACTTTCAACCCAATTTATAAAAAAAAAATTAACTGGAATATTAATTATGAAAGATGATAGTTATTGTGTTGTTGTGTGTGCACCTATAGATGCAAAAATAACTAAAACTTATTTAATAGTGCATGCTTACCATCTCGCACATGATCAGCACCACTATATATGCGAATATAATAGATGAATAGTGATTCGGTAAAAAAAAATCAAAGACTCATGTTTCAAATACCAGGAAAAGTTATTAATTTTTTTTTTAAAAAAAAAAAGAAAAAGTAATGGTAGGCCATCACATGCAACAGTTTTTGGTAAAATCACACAATATAAAATCACATCCAAAGAACAAAATATCCTCACAAAGGAAAAAAAAATTCAGACAATTCAAGAAATGGGTATTGATAAGAATACAAACACAATTCTAGATCTTCAATTTGCACAAACAAAATGATAAAATAATAATAATAATTAGAAGGAAAAAAAAAGGAAAAAGAAACAGGATGAATCAATGAATGAATAGGGAATTGGTATAAACATCCATCCAAACAATGGTGTTATAGAGATGGAGGCCAATAGATTTGCTCCAAACGACCGTTGTTTCTCTCTGATTGGTAAGTCCGATTGCCTTAAGTCCACCGTCAACATTGTGCCCATCTACAGTGGCTTTGTCAATTGCCTTGCTCATATAAATCTTCACACTCTCCATAATCTCCATCGGATCGTGCTTTACCCATCTGCAGATTCACAAACAAAACAACAATAAAAAAACAGAGCAATCACAAAGAGAGATAGATAGATAGATAGATAGATAGATAGATAGATAGATAGAGAGAGAGAGAGAGTTCTTCATACCCTGCTTGTGGGTAGAACTGGCGTGGAGATGACTGGAGGAAATGGCACAGGTAATGACTGGATGAGGTGATGAGTAGCACCATGGCTGAGAGTGGGTGTTTTGAAAATTGAAAATTTTGAGTGAGACTGAAAGAAAAAAAAAAAAAAAGTTTATAAAGAGAGTTCGATAAGCGTGGGTCTCTTTTTTGTAGGGAATGGATGGGTGTGTTTTGAAATTTAAAAAGTGGGAAGTTGAGGTGTGACAAATAAGGATGGGTAGTTGCAAAGTTTGTGGCTCTTGGGCGAGAAATTCAGGTAGAGTGAGAGAGAAGGTTTTCATCTGAGCTGTCCATCTAAATATAGAAATGAATCAGGACCATTAAAATGTCCTAGTAAGACAATTGTCTCTAACATATTTTCAAAAACCTTTGTGCCTTATTATATAGATATCTCTCATTCCACTTACCTCTGTTCCATCACCTGGTATTACAATCGCAATCTCATCTGCAGTTGGTAAGTTATACCGACATCGATCAGTTGTTGAATTGTAATGAAGATGAGCAGGTAGATTGTGTCTTGCCGCGTCTAATTGATGTAAAATGGCATGAGCCTGGCGAAATGTAGCTACAAATGCATTGACTTGCAACAAACTATCCTGAATAGTTTTGAGCACATCCCTTCTCAAGTTAGGATTTCCACGATTACGAATTTCTAACGCTAAATCAAGGTCATAGATATACAGTTGACCATAACTCACATCCTGCCCTGGTTGTGGTTGTAGTGATCCTGTTCGATGTCGTAATTCCCCATGAATTGTGAATGATGTAGGACCCCTTCCACTGAGTACTCTAGGATCCAATGTAGCACCAAGACTCGTAAAAGCATTGACTGCATTGTACAATCGAATATAATTTCGAAACGATTTTGATTGATCATTATTCCCATCATACAACGCTTGTAGTGATGAAGGAGGTGTAATAAGTAAAGGTAGCCTAATCTTTCATTCCAAACAGCAAGTTCCGAATAAGGGACGCTTTATAGATGATTTGGTCAATTTTTCATCCATCTAATGTAAGGCTGAACAATAAGGACATAATACGTTCATCTTGCCAAGATAATGGCGGCAAGAATTGTTGTGTGCTCGGGCATCAATTGATGTACTCATAGGCATATCTTCTAATTCATCATCAGTACATAGATCTTCTTGAAGAAATTGATTTATAGAAGTAGACCTACGAATATTTGTGTATAAATAAAATTCTATAAAACAAAATGGTAAGAATATGTATTTCAAGATTTGACATAGTAGTTTACCGATTCCTTTGTGGAGGTAAAGATGTGCTTGGCATAGAAAACGAACATATAGAATGATGGGGCAACCATTGTTCATTTTTGTGCCGAATGAGAATCTTCAGTTATTGTTTCCCATTCCAGGCAAGCGCGATTGCGACGATTTGGTGCTAAAGAAGGGTGTATTGGTTGAATACATTCTTCTGATCCCTCTTGTTCTCGTTGCGAGCATTGAAAATATGACTTTTCATTTTTTTCACGCTCTTGTCGTGCACGTTAGGCCAATGCAGCTTTTGATATAACATTACCATTTTGTGCCTAAAATGAAAATATTTTGTCATTGGTGCAAAATATGTGAATATTTTGTCCTTAACATGAAATATCTTCTTGTTTATTTTGTTTCTCTTAATTTTGTTTTATACCTTTAATAGTGTTATCTGTATTTATTTCTTTCTTTATGCATTTTGTTTTTTATCAAAAAAAATAAAGAAGAAATAAAAATCTATCATATTTAGTTTATTCTTTCATTACATAGTTTGTCTTTATTTCTTCGTTTTTTTTTTCCTATTCTTTTCATATGTTACATTATAAATGCACATGTATCTATGCTAAATAAAAATAAAGAAATTTGAAAGACAAATATAAATAATAGCAAATTATAGGAAAATATATTACAATCATTCTATGGGCAGAAACATAAAGCAACAAATTCACATAGTTTTGCTTCATATTTTTTAAAAGGAATATATATCACTTGACATGCATTTGTCATTCTCTTGTCAGAAGGAGCCACATTTTCTTTTTCCTTAGACATTGAGTTGACCTTTTTCTTTTTCTTTTGCCTAACAAATATAAATAAAATATTCAAAACATTTAAAAAAATCTTATATAAATAAAAATACATACAATGTTTTACTTGATTTTGTATTTACCGCACGAACACGAAGAACATTAAGGTCGTGCTCACCACGGATGACCACACTAACATTTCTAGATGGGGTTGTAGGAGCAGGCCCACAAAAATAGATTGTGAATAAATTAAAATATGTATAATAAAGTGGTAATAGTAAGAATATATATTTCAAGAATTAAACAGAGTTGTTTACCAATTGGGTGTTACAGAAGTTTGTCTTAGGTTAATACATTCATCTGATCTCTCTCATTCTCGTCGCAGGCGTTGTCCTAATTGGTATGCAGAACATGAGTTTTGATTTTTTTTACGTTCTCGCCGTGCACGTTGAGCTAATGCAGCTTTTGATAGCACATTATCATTGTGTACCTAAAATGAGAATATTCTATAATTAGGTGCATAAAATGTGAAGATTGTCCCACCTTTTGCTTCCCTTTTATCATGTATTTGTTATCAGAAGTTTAACTAACTTTTCTTCTTCGCTCGGTTGAGTTGTTAATCACATAAGAACCAATGCGTGTATTGATAAGATTTAAAAAGGGAGGAAAAAAACTCATGGAATTTCACCAAATTCCAAAAAGACACTATCCATCTAGTGTATACCAGTGCCTAAAGGCACGGTGTAAATAATATTGGTATCACATCCTTTACAAAAAAATTAATTCAAAATGATAATAATTTCATTGTTACAGAAATCAATTATAAGTAAAATTAAAATTTTAAAAAAAATCTATATTATATAATTAAAAACTTCATTTCATTTTTTGTTTTCTTCTCTTATATGTTTATTATGATATGTTGTAAATGCAACATGTGTTCAAATTAATGTTCAGACAAATGCATTAACATGTTATACAAATGCTTACTTTAACATGGTTTGCTTACTTTACCATGGTTTAGAAAAATATTTTACAATCAGTCAAAACAATTGAATAAATATTTTAAAAACAATAACTCATAAAAATATACATAAAAAAGAGTATATGACATTATGCAATTCTTACAAAAATCTATATAAAAAAAATTAATAAATATTTGAAAAACAAACTTTTTAAAAATGTTGAGAAACCATACTACGGGATTTGCATGTTCCTTTCCTTTGCCAGAAGGGATAGCCTTTTCTGTCTCCTTTGATATTGCTTTGTGTTTTTCCTTTTCCTTTCCCCATAAAAAATAAGTAGAATATATAATTCAAATATATTTTTAAAATGATAAGAAAATGCATACGAATATAAGTTACTTGTAGGCTTACCTCACGAATGCGAATAGTATTAAGGTCACGCTCATCGCAGACAACAACATTGACATTTCTTTCTTGAAGAAATTGAATCTATATATACAAAAACTTTAGAGTGATAAATAAAATTTTGTACACATAAATAAGAAAAAAAAAATCATTTCTTTCTTGATATTCCCGTTCGGCGTAAGTCTTCATCCACCTATAAAGTATGAGGGAAAAAACATTTATTAAAAGAAAATTAGATATGATAAGTTTAGAATAAATAAATATATAGGCCTTACATTATAAGAGAGGTATTTAAATTTCTATGGAGGGAGAAAAAAAAAAGTAAAAAGAACACTTACTTGACCGAAAATAGTGATATTGTTCATAACTATTGTACTTCAACCTGAAATGTTTGGTTATATAATTATGACTATTCGATGACGTATTTTAACAATCACATTAAAATGATCAAATTAAAATCAACCCTAGCAACATGAAGAGTATTAAAATGGGAACACAACAATTGTCCAAATTTGAACTCTTCTCTTCCCCAACTGACTTCAATTTTATAGTGTTGAAATTAAATTTAAATTTATCATTATCATTATCATTTAGAAAGTCCAAACATAAATGTATGCCGCCAAAAAAAAAAAAATGTTTAATCAGCAATTTATACTAACCCAAGCAATTTATACTAACTCTCAAGTAAAACTAACCCAAGCAATTTATACTAACTCTCAAGTAAAACTAACCCAACACATTGAAAAATTCAATGGAACATTTCTAAAAAAAAAAATGGAACAAAAACCCCAAATTCATAATGCAAAATGAAAATAATACAATCGATTGAGGTGCCCTTGGAAGGCATATATAGTTAGAAAGAAAACTGGCTATACAGTGTGTTCTCAATCGATTGTATTACTTAGTGGAAGTAACACACTGGCTAACAAGAACAAACATATTGGAAGGCATATAAGAACACACTACAAAATCGATAGTGAACATGTTCTAATCAGCAGCAATGTAGGTCCTATAACAGGGGACTATATGTAACAACCCTCATGCTGCTTACCGACTAATGACTGATTAATCGCTAATTACTGTTAACCGAGACTGATTATGACTGATAATTGAACTGAATAAACTACGGAACTGGCTGACTGAAATTGGAAACCGAATTGATTGAGTATATGTTAGTTAAATTGCATTCTATCTGTTCGACTGTATGATTATCTGTTCATGCTTATATGTTTAGACTGTAAGTGAAGGCCTTATCGGCGGCCGAATCCAAAATTGATTAGTGTTTTATGATCAGCATAATTTATGTAATTTTATGGTATAATTATCTAAAAACTGATTAGGTATGATTAATTGAGATTAAAATGAGTTAATTGCAAGTTTGCCGTAATTACCAAATTGCCACCCTTAGTGGCCCACTCAATACATATATTTGAGCCTCATTACACCTTGAATCAAAACACATTTTGCTCAGCCATTCTCCTTGCTTTGCCGACTAGAGAGAGAGAGAGAGAAAGAGGAGTAGAGTGTTTCAACTTGATTCATCTTTAGAATTGCTTGGAATTTGAGGAATTGAGAGGAGTTCTTGCTAGATTAAACCTCTAGACTTGCATTCAAGGAACCTAGGTATGAATTTCATCTTTTCGATTTGTCTTTAAGTTGATTCATGCATGGTTCATGTCTAATTGTAGAGCTAAGTCATGAATTGGTTCATTAATGGTGAATTGAAGCTCATTTCATGCATGCGTGTTTGTAATATAGATGTTTGAGTTGTTTTCATGGCAAAAGGGTACATGCATGTTCATAATTATGTTTAAGTCCATGGTTTCACCATGTTTTGAAAAGAATTGGCTCCTTAGAGCATCAAATTGGAGCTTCAAAATGATTTAAATTCATGCATGATTGCATGTCCTCCATGTTTATGTTATTGGTTTGAAATTGTGTGTGAATTAAACACCCTTGGGTTTTGATTTCTCAAATTGAGCTTTGAACCACGTTATTCTATGTGTTTATAAATGTTTTCCAGAAAATGGGCCCAAGAGGATTGGTTTTGATGCATTTAAACTTGGTTTTGGCTTGGAGGTGCAATCTGGGTTTTCCAGATTTTGCACTTCCGCTCGAGCGGGGAAAGTGACGCTCGAGCGTGAAATCCGAGCATCCAGCATCTCTCTGCACTGTTTTACAGTCCGCTCGAGTGGAGGATTGGGCGCTCGAGCGGAGTCATGTCTCAAGCTCGAGCGGGCGTCGAGCGGAGATTTCATCCATCCAGTACTTTTACAGTACGCTCGAGCGGGAAAGTTTACGCTCGAGCGTGTACCTTTGTTGCATGTCCGCTCGAGCGGGGAAACATGAGCTCGAGCGGGACTCTGTTTTTCTGAAAATTCCAAGACTGTTTTCTGATCACATCTTTGCATCCTCATCCCATTTTAGGCATTCTTAGACCTAGTTTAAGGCATCTTATTGAGGATATAGATGTAGAACACACCGAGGCAAATTAGGGATTAAGTTGTTATCTTTCCCAATTGTGTAGCTTAGTGTGTGTTCATCCTGTGAACTGTGTAGGGTTAGCGACTGGGGAGACACGCTCTAGCATACTGTAGACCAAACTCTGTGAGTAACAATTGTGTAAAGATATGTTCAAATGATTATCTTCTGAATACTGAACTGAACTGTTTACTGGACTGATATTGTTTACTGAATGAATGTATGTCCTATCTTCTGAACTGTATTGTGGCATCCTTAGCACCTACTGTTTACTGTTACTGTTACAGAGATCTCTATCGGTTCCCTCGTGGGACCACTACTGTTTACTGATTGATGGCCATCATTACTGTTCAGTCTTTAAGACCTACTGTTTACTGCTATGCTAATGGATGTACCACATATAATTGAATGACTGTTCTGACTGAAAGACTGAAGTATTGTTTAATGAACTGATTTCAATACTGTAAGGACATTTCATTCTTAACCCCTTTACGCATTATGTTATTCACTGGGCTTTAGCTCACTGTTTATATATATATGTAGGTGTTCAGCCACCAGATCAGAGCTAGGAGCGTGGGTTAGACTCCAGTTTTGTCAAGCCAGCCTTTGTGCTTCACTGAGAGGTTCCGAGTTGCCATGTTATGGCTTTGGGGTGTCTTGTTTTTCCCCCGTCTGTCTCCATACTGTTTGGATTACTGTATAGACTGTTAACTGCTAACCGTAATGTTATCAAGGGATTAGGTCCCTGTACTGTGACTGTAAATCTTGTATAGACTGTACTGTTTGTATATGTGAATGCATGAAAAATCTTTTTGGCATACAGACTGACACAGCTCAATGGACATTATTCATTTACTGTATTGGCTTCCGCCAGGCCCTGTACTCTGTTTTACTATTCTAGTGTTCTGCAGGCCTTCGGTAATCTCGGATTACTGGCCGGTTACGGTGCTAAACCCATAGGGCCGGGTTTGGGTCGTGACAGAGTGGTATCAGAGCGATACTTACCACGAGTTATATCGCACACACGTGTCCAAATGAGATATAGGGTGTCCTAGAAAAGTAATTAGGGCATCTCATGAAGTTGAAAAGTGTGTGGCTATGTTATGACTGAATACATGTTGATGTGATAACTGTCTAAATATGCAACTGTTTATGTTACAATTTATAACTGTTATAACTGCTTATAGTGAAATGGACAATGCAAATGAACCTGAATCCTCATCTACTGAGGCAAGAATGGAAAGAATGATGGAACTGATAACCACTAGACTTGAACAACAACAGAACCAACCGCCCCCACCTCCTCCTCCTTCGGTACAGCCGGAACCTAATACGAATGTGAATGATGGGGATATTATTGCTCTCACCCATAAATTCAACAAGATGAAACCGCCATCATTTCAGGGAGGACTGGAACCGCTAAAGGCTGAAGCTTGGGTGCTTGAAACAGAAAAACTATTTGAAGTGTTTCCGTGCTCAGAAGCGAATAAAGTATTGTTAGCTACCTTCACCCTACAAGAAGAAGCTAGAAGGTGGTGGATGCTTATCCGTAATGAAAATACAGTTATGACTTGGGCTCAGTTCAAAGGAGCCTTCTTTGAAAAGTATTTCCCTCAGTGTGTCAGGGATAGAAAAGTGACTGAATTTGAACAGCTGAAGCAGGGCACAATGTCCGTTGCGGAATATGAGACGAAATTCACCGAGCTTGCTAGATATGCACCGCATATGGTGGATACTGAATATAAGAAGGCCAGGAAGTTTGAAGGCGGCCTTAATGTTGCAATTCTTGACAGAATCAATGTTTTGAAGCTACCGAACTATGTAAATGTTCTTGACCGAGCCTTGATGGCTGAATCAAACATTGAAGCACTGAAAACTGAAACACCAACGTCGGAATGGCGTAGTAAGAGGCAGGGTTTCAAATTCAATAAAGGCAAGCACAACCCGGCCAACAAGAAACAGAATACGGGGTCGACAACTAGCCCCAGCCAAGTGAGTGGTTTCATACCACCCTGTTTTGAGTGTGGCAAGAAGCACAAAGAGGTCTGCTACAAAATATCTGGAGCCTGCTACAGGTGTGGCAAGGCGGGCCACATGGTTAAAGACTGCCCCTCTGCGCCACAAGCCAGTAGTAAAGCTGCACCAAGCGCAGCAGCATCAACTATAGCACCAAAGCCTAATCCCAAGGCTACCGAGAAAGAGCCCATGAGGCAGGGCAGAGTGTTCGCCCTAGTACCGGGAGACGTGCAAAATACTGAAACCGTTGTGTCAGGTATCCTCTCTATTTGTACACAAAACGCATATGTATTGATTGATTCGGGGTCTACACATTCTTATGTATCGCATGCTTTCTCACGGAAATTGAATAGACCCTTAGAACCCATGAACTATCTGCTAGCCGTATCATCACCCGTAGGAGGATCCATGACATGTGCTTTTATGTACCCCGCATGTGAAATCATTATTGGGGGCATGCATCTGTTTATTGATTTACTACCATTGAACATTGATCCTTTTGATGTAATATTGGGGATGGATTGGTTACAAAAATATCATGCCACTGTTGATTGTGTGACCAAGCAAGTTGTTTTCCATCCACCTGGTTTGCTTGAATTCGTGTTTAATGGGAGTGGAGTAGTACCTCCCCCGTATTTGATTTCGTCAGTGAAAGCCGTTAAATTAATTAGAAAGGGATGTAAGGGATATCTGTGTTCTGTACTGACTGTATCTACTGATGATAATGCTAATGTGAACTGTATTCCTATAGTCAGAGAATTCCCAGATGTCTTTCCAGACAATTTGCCAGGAGATTTGATTGACAGGGAGATTGAGTTTACTGTTGATATGGTTCCCGGAACACAGCCGGTTTCTAAAGCTCCGTACCGAATGGCTCCAACTGAATTGAAAGAACTGAAAGTGCAACTACAAGAACTGTTAGACAAAAAGTTCATCAGACCCAGTACCTCACCATGGGGTGCGCCTGTTTTGTTTGTAAAGAAGAAAGACGGCTCACTGAGACTGTGCATTGACTATCGTGAACTGAATAAGGTAACTGTAAAGAATAAATACCCATTACCGCGTATTGATGACCTGTTTGATCAATTACAGGGTGCTAAAGTATTTTCGAAGATTGATCTCAGATCCGAATACCATCAGTTGAAAGTTAAATCAGATGACATTGATAAAACTGCTTTTAGAACGAGGTATGGACATTACGAATTTTTAGTTATGCCTTTTGCAGTCACGAACGCACCAGCTGCATTTATGGACCTCATGAACAGAATTTTTAAACCATACCTTCACAATTTTATTGTTGTATTTATTGATGACATATTGATTTACTTCAAGAATATAGAAGAACATGAACATCATCTGAGACTTGCCCTACAAACCTTAAGAGAACAGAAACTGTATGCTAAACTGTCTAAATGTGAATTTTGGCTTAACCATGTTATGTTTTTGGGGCATGTTGTTAGCAAAGATGGAATTTCTGTTAATCCGCAGAAAATTGAAGCTGTAGTGAACTGGCCTAAACCGACAAACGTGACTGAAGTCCGAAGCTTTTTGGGTTTGGCTGGATATTACAGAAGATTTGTCAAAGATTTCTCCAAAATTTCTTTACCGTTGACTCAACTGACTCAGAAGGGGATACCATTTGACTGGACTGACCAAAGAGAATCTGCTTTTCAGGAGTTGAAAACTCGATTAGTGACTGCACCTGTTCTGACTTTACCTTCAGGTACGGATGGTTATACTGTCTTTAGTGGTGCTTCTCATAAGGGTTTGGGATGTGTTTTAATGCAGAATGGGAGAGTAATTGCCTATGCTTCCCGACAGCTGAGACCGCATGAAAAGAACTACCCGACCCATGATCTGGAACTTGCTGCAGTAGTATTTGCACTGAAAATCTGGCGTCACTATCTGTACGGGGTGACATGTGAAGTATATACCGACCACAAGAGTTTGAAGTATTTCTTCACACAGAAAGAACTGAACATGAGACAGCGGAGATGGCTAGAACTAATTAAAGACTATGACCTGCAGATTTTGTACCATCCGGGAAAAGCCAATACCGTTGCCGATGCATTGAGTCGGAAATCAATTGGAAACGTAGCATGTTTGCTTACCGGATAGAAAGAGTTGCTTGGTGACCTTGAAAAATTTGAAATCGAAATTGTTTTGCGAGAACAAGGTGGAACCTTAGCTGCTATTTCTGCTCAACCGGCACTGATTGAAGAAATTAAAGAGAAACAGCAACAGGATGACTTCTTGAAGAAGATCATCGAAGAAAGAGAATCTAAACCGAGACCGGGATTCAAATTTGAGAACAATGTACTGAAATTTCATGAAAGACTGTGTGTACCAAATGATACTGAACTGAAAAGAAGAGTTCTGCAAGAGGGCCACAATTCGAAATTGTCTATCCACCCGGGGAATACGAAAATGTATCAAGACCTGAAACAGAATTTCTGGTGGCCAGGAATGAAGAAAGAAATTGCCGATTTTGTATCGAAATGTCTTCACTGCCAACAAGTTAAAGCTGAACATCAACGACCTGCCGGATTGTTGCAACCCCTTCCCATACCAGAGTGGAAATGAGAGCATATCACGATGGATTTTATCGTTGGGTTACCTCACTCCAGAAAAGGTATGGATTCAATTTGGGTTATTGTTGATAGACTGACCAAATCTGCTTACTTCTTACCTGTCAAAACAATCTATAATGCGGACAAATTGGCCGTTATCTATATTGATGAAATTGTGAGACTGCATGGAGTGCCTGTGTCTATTGTTTCTGACAGGGATTCGAAGTTTACATCGAGGTTTTGGCAAAGTCTACAGACCGCATTGGGTACTGAATTGAGGCTGAGTAGTGCCTATCATCCTCAGACAGATGGACAGTCAGAAAGGACCATCCAAACTCTGGAGGATTTACTGAGAATGTGTGTCCTTGATTTTCAGGGAGATTGGGAAAGTCATCTGCCATTAGTTGAATTCGCCTACAACAACAGTTACCATTCGAGTCCTTGATTTTCAGGGAGATTGGGAAAGTCATCTGCCATTAGTTGAATTCGCCTACAACAACAGTTACCATTCGAGTATTGGTATGGCGCCTTTCGAGGCATTGTATGGCAGAAAGTGTAGATCTCCGATTTGCTGGGCAAAAGTTGGAGATGGGCCTTTGCTTGGGCCCGAGATTGTTTATGAAACCACTGAGAAAGTGAAACTGATACAGCAGAGACTGAAAACTGCACAGAGTAGACAGAAAAGTTATGCAGATGTCAGAAGACGGGACAGAGAGTATGAAGTAGGTGATCAAGTTTTTGTGAAAGTGACACCAATGAAGGGCCAGACTCGTTTTGGAGTCAAGGGCAAGTTAGCGCCGAGATACGTCGGACCGTATGAGATTATTGAGAAAATTAATCCGGTGGCGTATCAAGTTGCGCTCCCTCCTGAAATGGAGCATATGCATAATGTTTTCCACATTTCGATGTTAAGAGATTATCTTCGGGATCCCTTCCATGTAATAGAGCCTACCCACGTAGTGTTGAGTGATGACTACACTTACGAGGAACGGCCTATACAGATTGTAAACAGACGGATCAAGAAACTGAAGAACAAAGAGATCCCGCTAGTGAAAGTTGACTGGCAGAACCATGGTGGTGTGTATGCCACTTGGGAAAGGGAAGAGGACATGGCTAAAAGATATCCTGAACTGTTCCCACTGAACCCTGTTTTCTTCCAGATTGAAGGTAACTCGAGTTTAGAGGACTAAACTCTTTATAAGGAGGGGAGACTGTAACAACCCTCATGCTGCTTACCGACTAATGACTGATTAACCGCTAATTACTGTTAACCGAGACTGATTATGACTGATAATTGAACTGAATAAACTACGGAACTGGCTGACTGAAATTGGAAACCGAATTGATTGAGTATATGTTAGTTAAATTGCATTCTATCTGTTCGACTGTATGATTATCTGTTCATGCTTATATGTTTAGACTGTAAGTGAAGGCCTTATCGGCGGCCGAATCCAAAATTGATTAGTGTTTTATGATCAGCATAATTTATGTAATTTTATGGTATAATTATCTAAAAACTGATTAGGTATGATTAATTGAGATTAAAATGAGTTAATTGCAAGTTTGCCGTAATTACCAAATTGCCACCCTTAGTGGCCCACTCAATACATATATTTGAGCCTCATTACACCTTGAATCAAAACACATTTTGCTCAGCCATTCTCCTTGCTTTGCCGACTAGAGAGAGAGAGAGAGAGAAAGAGGAGTAGAGTGTTTCAACTTGATTCATCTTTAGAATTGCTTGGAATTTGAGGAATTGAGAGGAGTTCTTGCTAGATTAAACCTCTAGACTTGCATTCAAGGAACCTAGGTATGAATTTCATCTTTTCGATTTGTCTTTAAGTTGATTCATGCATGGTTCATGTCTAATTGTAGAGCTAAGTCATGAATTGGTTCATTAATGGTGAATTGAAGCTCATTTCATGCATGCGTGTTTGCAATATAGATGTTTGAGTTGTTTTCATGGCAAAAGGGTACATGCATGTTCATAATTATGTTTAAGTCCATGATTTCACCATGTTTTGAAAAGAATTGGCTCCTTAGAGCATCAAATTGGAGCTTCAAAATGATTTAAATTCATGCATGATTGCATGTCCTCCATGTTTATGTTATTGGTTTGAAATTGAGTGTGAATTAAACACCCTTGGGCTTTGATTTCTCAAATTGAGCTTTGAACCACGTTATTCTATTCGTTTATAAATGTTTTCTAGAAAATGGGCCCAAGAGGATTGGTTTTGATGCATTTAAACTTGGTTTTGGCTTGGAGGTGCAATCTGGGTTTTCTAGATTTTGCACTTCCGCTCGAGCGGGGAAAGTGACGCTCGAGCGTGAAATCCGAGCATCCAGCATCTCTCTGCACTGTTTTACAGTCCGCTCGAGCGGAGGATTAGGCGCTCGAGCGGAGTCATGTCTCAAGCTCGAGCGGGCGTCGAGCGGAGATTTCATCCATCCAGTACTTTTACAGTACGCTCGAGCGGGAAAGTTTACGCTCGAGCGTGTATCTTTGTTGCATGTCCGCTCGAGCGGGGAAACATGAGCTCGAGCGAGACTCTGTTTTTCTGAAAATTCCGAGACTGTTTTCTGATCACATCTTTGCATCCTCATCCCATTTTAGGCATTCTTAGACCTAGTTTAAGGCATCTTATTGAGGATATAGATGTAGAACACACCGAGGCAAATTAGGGATTAAGTTGTTATCTTTCCCAACTGTGTAGCTTAGTGTGTGTTCAACCTGTGAACTGTGTAGGGTTAGCGACTGGGGAGACACGCTCTGGCATACTGTAGCCCAAACTCTGTGAGTAACAATTGTGTAAAGATATGTTCAAATGATTATCTTCTGAATACTGAACTGAACTATTTACTGAACTGATATTGTTTACTGAATGAATGTATGTCCTATCTTCTGAACTGTATTGTGGCATCCTTAGCACCTACTGTTTACTGTTACTGTTACAGAGATCTCTGTCGGTTCCCTCGTGGGACCACTACTGTTTACTGATTGATGGCCATCATTACTGTTCAGTCTTTAAGACCTACTGTTTACTGCTATGTTAATGGATGTACCACATATAACTGAATAACTGTTCTAACTGAAAGACTGAAGTATTGTTTAATGAACTGATTTCAATACTGTAAGGACATTTCATTCTTAACCCCTTTACGCATTATGTTATTCACTAGGCTTTAGCTCACTGTTTATATATATATGTAGGTGTTCAGCCACCAGATCGGAGCTAGGAGCGTGGGTTAGACTCCAGTTTTGTCAAGCCAGCCTTTGTGCCTCACTGAGAGGTTCCGAGTTGCCATGTTATGGCTTTGGGGTGTCTTGTTTTTCCCCCGTCTATCTCCATACTGTTTGGATTACTGTATAGATTGTTAACTGCTAACCGTACTGTTATCAAGGGATTAGGTCCCTGTACTGTGACTGTAAATTTTGTATAGACTGTACTGTTTGTATATGTGAATGCATGAAAAATCTTTTTGGCATACAGACTGACACAGCTCAATGGACATTATTCATTTACTGTATTGGCTTCCGCCAGGCCCTGTACTCTGTTTTACTATTCTACTGTTCTGCAGGCCTTCGGTAATCTCGGATTACTGGCCGGTTACGGTGCTAAACCCATAGGGCCGGGTTTGGGTCGTGACACTATATGTCTTCCAAAACAATTAAAAACCAATCATGGGACTAAAGATATCCAATTAATTTTTTATTTTTATAGATAATCTACTGAACGGACCTTACAATATGAACGTTTCGAATAATTAAAAGTTGCTCCTCATAACTTGAGTTTTACAAATTTGTTCTTAATAAAATTGATATCTGTAAATTCATTTTTTCAAGATCTTTCAAATAAGATTAATATTGAATTTATTTATTTTTTTGGGCGAAAGTAATCACTCAAAATCGCCTTCCGCAGTTTCATATGCATAAATCTAAAAACAAAAACAACAAAACAAAACAAAATTTGTCCAAAATAGATTACCAAGTGTAAAGTTATGACATGTTAAAGATGTAATCCCACAAATGTTTTTTTTTTTATGTTTCAGGTATCTCTATCTGTTCAAATTGATGTACGTATTTTTCTATATTGAAAACAAATAAGTTAAAATAATTTAAACATATAAGTAAAAATTTATTAATTAAAATAAGTAGGCAGATAGGTTAAGAATATGAGAAGATATGTTAAAATAATTTGGACAAATAGGTTAAAAAAAAATTACAAATAGAAAAAAAAAATATTGACATACATAAGTTAATGGGGATAAATAAGTTCAAAAGAGTTGCAATATACATGGCTTAAAATAATTTGTACTGATAGATTAAAATAATTTGGACACATATATTAAAATTATTTGGATAGATAAGGTCAAATATTGGGACAGATAACCTCAAAAAATTTGGACAGATAGGTAAAAATATTGACATACATATGTTAAAATAATTTGGACACAAAAGTCAACAATATGGGGACAAATAATTTAACAATATGGGAACAAATATGTTCAAAAAATTTGCACAAACATGTAAAAATATTAGCATACATGGTTAAAATAATTTGTACAGATAGGTTAAAATTATTGAAACATGTTAAAATGATTTGGACCGATAGGTTCAAATATGGGACAAAGTTAAAATAATTTAGACGGTCAAATTCAAATAATTTGAACAAATATGTATATGAAGATGCAAAAATAATTCGCTCATGATGTTAAAATCTCAATAACTCATAACTTTACGCTTGTTATTCCGTTTTAGACAATTGTTTTTATTCAAATTATTTATTTATTTATTTATTTGTTGTGAGATCTATCCATTCAAAATTACCGAAAGTGGTTTCGAGCGCTTACTTTCTCAAAAAAAAAAAAAAAAATGTTGTTCTGTTATTTTAATTTATCGAAAAATCAATCTATTATTTATTTATTTTTAAATTTCATATTCAATATTGATCTTATTATTTGAAAGATATCAGAAAGACAAATCTACCTATATTAATTTCGTTAAAAATAGATTTGTAGAACTTAAGTTATGCATTTTTAAATTTTTTTAGGTCAAAATATAGGGTAAAAATGTTAAAAATTATCCCTACCATCACATGTTTTTCCTTACCAACTCAGAAGTGTTATGAGTCTTTATAAACAACAAAGACCAAAGCTTGAATCTAATACTTAATGCACCCCTCAACTTGGATTTACTGACAATTTTTCTATTTTAAAAATGTTGTCACTAATAAATTTTTATTTATTGACAGGTTACAAAAATATGTTTTATACAGATACTTTGAGATATTACTTATCATCTCAAAAACAGATGTTATAAACAGATGCTCATTATAAAGATGCTTTAAACATATTTTTATAAACATATGTAATTTTGAACATAAGTAATTTTTACTTCTTATAAAAACATGTTTTATAAAAATGGATCTTACATGGAGTGCAGAATTTTTGAGCAGATGTTTTAAAAATGAGCAGATGTTTTGTAAAAATTCAAAATTCCGAAAGTAATATTACTTCAAAATTTTGAATTAATGGATTCTGAATTTTTATAAAACAGATGTTTTGAATTCAAAAATAAAAATTTTGAATTCAAAAACTAATGAGATGAAGTGTAGTAATTTTACAAAAACATCATCAAAATTGAGTGCAGTAATTACATCTGCTCCATTTTTGTTCAAAATTACTCCATTTTTGTTCAAAACATCTGCTCAAAATTACAGATGTTTTTATAAAAAAATTTGAATTCAAAATTACTGCACTCCATTTTTATAAAACATCTTCAAAACATCTGCTCATTATAAAAATTCAAAATTCCCAAAGCATGTTTTACTTCTTAAAAATGGATTCTGCACTCCATTTTTACTTCTTTAAGCATGTTTTTATATCTCTGTAATTTTTGTAAACAGATGTTTTTGATAAGTAATAAGAAGTAATATTACTTCTTATAAACAGATGTTTTTTACTTCTTATAAAATGGAGTAATTTTGTTCAAAAACATCTGTAAAAACATCATCAAAATTTTTAATTTTTTATAAAAATGGAGTGCAATAATTTTGAATATTTTGAATTTTTATAAAACATCTGCTCAATAATTTTTAAAAATGGAGTGCAGTAATTTTGAATTTTTATCAAAAACATCTGCTTATTATAGAGATATTACATTCAGTAATATTACTTCTTATGGATTGATGCTCATTATACAGATGCTTTGGGATAAGTAATATTTTATAAAGATTCAAAAACAGATTCAAATATTACTTATAAGAGGCTGATGAAAGCATAATTCAATGGTTATGATACATGTTTATGTGACAGAGGGGATTGATGATAGTACCAATGGAGTAAAACTCATATAAGTATAGAACTAATAAGAGGCAAGACCACAGAAATTAGAGAGGTTTTAATTCAAATAGGTACTCAATTCAAGTACCAAATGTTGATAATTTCATGTCTATTAAGTGACCAGAAATGCAATAAAAAAGGAAAGAACAAAGAGAACAATGGTAATACCATCTTGATCACACAGAACAGAATGAAGCCGAACCAGAAAACCCAACAGCACAAACCCATGAAATGGACAGCTCAAGAAAACCCAACTGTCGATTCAGTTAAAAAATGGAACAACCTCTCAGACCCATTCAAATAAACACTTAATGGGTGTGAAGCCCTGGACTGAAAAAGAAGATTAGAATAAGAGAAAGAGAAGCAATGGGTACGGACGCTCTGGACTCTGTTTTGAGCTGTAAAATGGGTTGTAATGGAAGTCTTTGAGTAAAGAGAGAGAGAGGTGGTGATGATGAAGGGATAGTGAGAGTAATGATCATGATTGTTTTTCGTTAGGTGATAGTAAAAGAAAAGAAAAAAATGGTCGACTTGGTGATTGCAATCAAGAACACCGCCAACCTCCTCCTCCATCTTCTCTCTCTCTACACTCTCTCGCTTTTTCTCTCTCTAAAGAGAATGAAGACCGAGGGGAGTCAAATGATGAAAATAAAACGCAAGCCTCTGAAATTTGAAGCAGAACCAAAATATCAAAAAAGATAATTAGAACTATGATCGCAACAGTAGGGGTAATCAAACAACACACATTTATTTATGATCATTTATTTATGATCGCAAGAACAGTTGAAGATCGCAAGAACAATTGAAAAGTGATAATAAAACAACAGAGTGATAAAGACCACATTTATTTATCATTTATTTATGATCACAAGAACAATTGAAAAGTGATCTTACCTGGAGAGCAGAAGAAGAAGAGCAGGGCTGGAGAGCAGAGAGATAAAAGAGGGAATGGAGTGGGTGAGAACAAAGAAGGGAGGAGATAAAGATTGAATAACAGAGTGATCTTAAAGATAGAAAGAGATGAGACGTGGGTGAATAGAATGGAGATGAGACGTGGGCGAGCAGGTTGACGTGGGTTAGCAGGTACTTCAGTGTTTGGGCGAGAAGGGGATTGATATATATTTAAAGGGAGTCATCTCATCCGTCTATGTAAATACACAGGTGAATCATGACTAGGGGTGTGCGCGGTGCGGTTCAGACGGTTTGTGAGTAAATTTACAAACCGAATGGCGGGTTGGCGGATTAGCGGATTGACAAATTGCGGTTTGGGCGATTTTTGGCGGATTGGCGGATTGAAGAATATTCTAACTATTATCATACATTTGCAAAATATATAACACTAATTCGTATAATATTTTTTAGACATATAACAAAAAGTAATTTTACATAATATGTTTCATATAAATAACCACTAATGTGTAATAAATTTCATATCTTAAATCTCTCTCACACTCATTTTTACATTGATATTTCATTGGAGGTTAAAAAATATATATGTATTAACTATAGCGGAGCGGTTCGGTTGGCGAATTATAAATTTTAAAGTTTAAACCACGGTTAGCGGTTAGAGCGGTGCAGATAGATACGGATCGGTGCGATTTTAGCGGATTGAGCGGTATTTTGCACAGCCCTAATCATGACCATTGAAATGTCTTAGTAGGACAATTGTGTCTAACATATTTTCAAAAATCTTCCTGCTTTATTATATAGATTTAAAATATTTAAAAAATTAAAATATTGATTTGAATTGAGCTTTGAAAAGAGTTTTGAATTATGTGTTTAGTTATGAGTTTTGAAAAATAATGATTATATTTTGAATTAAGTTTTAAGAAATAGTTGTAGAATTATAATTTGAAAGCTCAAAATAAACAATACATTCAAATCAATGGATGAAACTATAATTCAAAACTCTTATCAAACGAAACAAAATAGTTTCAAAAGATAATCCTTCCAGAGAACTCCCTTGGCCTAGGAGATATTCTCAAATGCGGCGCAAAAAAAATAAAATAAAATAAAATACAAAATGCAAACACGAAATTGGCCAAGGAGTGTAACTATTTTAGATGTTGCGTGACTTTGTAAATCATATGTGTTTGGTAGAGCTTTTGAAAATTAATTTTATCCTTATATTTGAATGTCATGTTTAGTTTGAATTTTTAAATTATGATTTTAAATCAATTTCAAATTACATTTTAAAAACATGTTTGGCGAAACAGATAATTTTTGAATTTTTGGTCTACTCGGCCGTCCGACCGGTTGACCGGAACAGTACAATTTTTTTTTTGCAATTTTCAATCGCCATTTGTTATTTGGAAAAAAGAAAATATATTTGTTTTTGATATTTTTCAAATATACAAATTATTTTTTTAGACCAAAATGACAAATTATTTTTTTGAATTGAATTTTAAAAAGAATTTGGTTATGAATTTTGAATAAAATTTTCAATAGAGTTTTGAGTTGTGTGTTTGGTTATAAGTTATAAGTTTTTGAATTAAATTTTGAAAACTTTTTTCAAAACTCATAACCAAACAGCTTTTCTCATTTCATATGTCATATCAAAAATTCAAAACTCAATTCAAAACTCTTTTCAAAGCTCATAATCAAACAAATTTTCTTTTTTCAAATCATAATTCCAAAATTCACAAACTCAAAATACAACTCTATTTTCAAATAATAATTCTAAAACTTCCCCAAACACCTTTGTTTGGTAAAACTCTGAAATCGTAGTTTCACCCTTTACTTTGAGTGTCGTGTTTGGTTAGTGCTTCTAAAACTTAATTTCATACCCACTTTTCAAAACACGTCTATCCAGTCATCCCCCGGACATTTGAGTGGTTGACCAAAAGAGTGTTCGTTGTTGTTGTTGTTGTTTTTTTTTTTTTTTTTTTTTTTTTGCACATGTTATTTTTATATTTTCAATAAAAAATATTTTCAATTTTTTTTTTTAAAATTTTTTATGAATTTTGAATAGAATTTTGAGTTGTATGTTTAGTTATGAGTTGTAAATTTTTCAATCAAATATCATGTCACATCATTCATTTCAAACTCAATTCAAAATTATTTTCAAAACTTATAACCAAACAAATTTTCCACACTTAAAATCATAATTACAAAACTCACAAATTCAAAATACAGTTTTATTCTCAAATCATAATTCTAAAACTCTAACAAAAAGTGCCTTAAATTTTTTCCAGTGATTCTAAACCTTGTACTTTCATTTTATTTTATATTTTGAACGCATTAAACCTTGTCCTTTGAGAATTTATTTATAGCTAGAAATTATTCAAGAAATTCTAAAGTTGAGACAGGTATACTATTTTAATGTGAGGCTAAAAAGTCTCATTTGGGATAAGTTTTTTAATTTTTTTGACTTTTTTGAGAGAAAAAATGTAATGATTATGAGTTAAATGTGACATTTTGTCTTATTAGGCTAAAAAATCTATTTTTTATCTTGGCTAAAATAGTCCAAAACCCAACCCAAGTTGCCAAACGAAGGCCATATAACATTTATTGTTTACCATTTTCTGTACACTTGATCTGCCTCATCAACCTAGCCATGCTATTTCAGATTCTTAATATCATACATTTGGCCTGTTTGGCAAAGCTTATTTTTAACTTAAATCCACTTATAGCTTAAAATAAGTAATTTTGGAGTGTTTGGTGTAGCTTAATGGATGTAGATTATAACTTTTTATAAGTGGAAAATGAGTTTTTTGGTTGAGTGGGAGAAGGGGTGTTTAATTTTCAGCTTAACCGGCAAACTGCGTGTGAAAGACTTAAATGTCCTTCATACTTTGAAGTAATTACAAGTGAACCAGGTATATAAATAAAATACACTCACGAAAGGACTCTGGCAATTTTCGGTGGACAGAAGCGATTTCCGACGACAGATGGAGCGACGATATGGGGTCAACACAGCACAACATCCATATCTACTCCGTTGCGACCTCTCTCTCTCTCTCTCTCTCTCGCGATTTAGTAGAAACCATAGCTCCGTCGTGATCTCGATATGCCCCGTCGCGATCTCTTTTCTCTCTCTTTCTCTCGCACGAACCAGAGGAGACCCTAGCGCCGCCGCGATCGCGATCTCTTCTCTCTCTCTCTCGCACGAACCAAAGGCGATGAAACCTTAGCTCCTCGATCTGAAACACTAACCATTGTCTCTGGTCCGTCGTTTCGCCGTCGTCGTTTTGCCACCGGTGATGTACAAACGAAGAGGAGAAGGAAAGTAAAATAATTTTAAAATTAAAAAATAATTTTAGTATTAAATAATTAAAATAATTGTAGAAAAAAATAAATATTAATAAAAAATAATTGATAGAATTAAATAATTTTAGTATTAAAAAATATATATTAATAAACTAAAATATTAATAAATATTAATGTATTAATAAATTAATAAATTAAATTAATGTATTAATATATTAAATATTAATAAATTAGTATTAATATATTAATTAATATTAATTTATACTAATTAATAACAATTGTTGATTATTAATATTAATTGATACTAAAAATGAAAGTGATAATAATAATAATAATAATAATAATAATAATAATAATAATAATAATTAATCCATTAATTGACACTAATAATAATAATTTTACTAACTTTACTAATAATAATAATAATAATTGATGGACAATTGATACTAATTTTAATAATTGATGAGCAATTGATAATTTTTATACTAAAATCACAATTAATAATAATAATAATAAAAAGAAATACAGATATAAATAATAAAAATAAATATATGAAAATAATATGTAATGAAATCAAAACATTAATATAAATTAAAACATGAATATTAATTTTAATGAATTAATAAATCTAAAAAAAATAACAAAGAAAGAAGAGAAGAAAAAAAAATTTAAAAAAAAGAAAAGAAAATAAGGTGAAAAAGAAAAGAAAATAAAATAAAATGAAAAAGCAAAAAATATATATATATATATTATAAATGAAATCACAAATTTTATATCTTATAAAGGCAAAAATGACAATTATACAGCAAAAAACTATTTTACAGCTTATTTACCAAACACTATTCCGTTGCTTAAATCTATAATCTCACAGCTGCACCAAACAGATTACCAGCTTATGTTCACAGTTATAAGTTATAATCTGTTACAGCTTTACCAAACGGGACCATTAGATGACTGGCAGTGGTTTTCTTTATTAAAACCCTAGAACAAGCTCACCCTCCAGATGCATCGGCCAGCAATGTATACGCACGATGAGACACAACACAAGTGAGAGAAAGTAAAACCATCTAGTCGACGAGCAAAAGGGCCTTCTAGCAGCTATCACCTTGAGCAAAATCAGTGATCAACTTTGCAATAGCATTGGGCTTCTCAACGTGAGGAAGATGACCACAATCTGGTATTTGGCGCATAATTGAATTTGGCAGTTCGCAGTGCAGTCTCTGCATTATGTTCAACAACAAAATGAAAAAGAATAGTTAGAAAAATCTAACTCCAGTCTTTGTTGGTTGCGTTATAGCTTTGTGTTCTGTGATGAAAAACAATTTTAAGCAATGTTTTAGTCAAGAAGTTGTCATATGCTTTTTACAATTGGGCTGTTTTAATCTTATTGAAAGTGAGGTCAATGTAATTATACTAAACTTATTAAGCTTATTGTGTTTTTTCAAAACCTGAGAAGTGGACAGTGTAATTTACCCTAAATATTAAAGAATAGGGCACTTTGTTGTTTGCTCATCCTCTTTTAGTTCCTTGGTAACTAATATAATTTTTTTTTAACACCGTTCAAAAACAACATCTGCTGTTTTGTTGTGTGTGTTATTAAATTATAAAATTTTTATCTAAATGTCAAACATTCAAAAACTAACCATCACAAGCTTACTGCAGACAATGTTATCGCACTCGCCCCCAATGATAAGTGCTTTGTGCTTCACCTGTAGGATAACAAAAGGATTATTTAATAGATTATCATTAAACAACATATATGAACTCCACAGTTCTTCCAACATACGTAAAGTAGTTTACCTACCAGATGTAGAAATTGACAGAAATAATTAAAAAAAATGTCTAAAACTGTTTTGTAGAATTAGATGTCTAAGAATGCTCTGCAGAATTTTAAGTTCACATACACTGACATGTGAATTTTCTATAGAATTTGTAGAATCTAGAGAGCATTTAATATCATTTTTGTATTCTATTTTCAGTTCTCAATTTTTTTATTTAAAAAAAATGGAAATTGACATGAAAAAATTATTGGCAAACTATTTGAAAAAAAATAAATAAATAAAATTTTCTTATTATACCCTTATTTTAGGAACACTTCTATGTTGTGTATGAATTTTTGAAAATTATTTTTGCTTTCAAATACACATAAAACAAAAATATTGAAAATGAAACCTATACATACATTTTTAAAATGTAACCACTGACAAAAATTCGTGGAGTCATTGTCGTCTCTAACAGCTATTTAGAGGACCCAAGTAAGATGCAATTTCAGATATTCTCTTCATATCAATATAGCAAGATAATATGATATTAGATTTCAAGCACACATGAACAAATATAGCAAGTTAAAGATTTTTTTTGAACATTTTCTGGCATGAGGGTTGTTTGTACCCTACCTCTCCTCAATTAGTGAGGACCACCACTGGGTAATGTCCTGTCAGTGTCACAAGTGACCTAAACCACATGGTTGGGCTTCTCTCAGATTGAGAGAACATGAGGGCCCATGAGGCCAGCACTAGCCCCATTTTGATAATTTGAACCGTTTATTTTATATGGCTCTTCGTTGTCTATCATCCATGAAAAAAATAAGATTGATTTTATCATTTTTTGTCTCTAAAAAAATGGACGACAAGTACCAAACCAAACCAAACCAAACCAAACAGAACCGAGCCTTAAGTCCCATCAAATAGGGTTGGCTACATGAATCCTTCTTCGCCACGCGGCCCTATCAACGGCCATTTCGTTAGTCAAATTAAGTAGATCCATATCTCTATTTAGAACGCTAGCTAACATTAATCTAGGCCTACCCCATCCCCTAACACTTCCATCTACTGTTACAGTATCGCATCTCTTCACTACTGCCTCTGTTGGTCTCCGTTGAATATTACCAAACCATTTTAATTGATTTTCTCTCAACTTATCTTCTACCAGTGTTATGCCTACCCATTCTCAAATACAATCATTCCTAATTCTGTCTTGTCTAGTCTTGTCACACATCCACCTTAGTATCCTCATCTCAGCCACACTCATCTTATCTACATGTTGTTTCTTGGTTGCCCAACACTCCATCCCATACAACATCGTTAGTCTAATAGCCGTTCTATAAAACTTACCTTTTAGTCTAGTGGGTATTCGTTTATCGCACAGTACCCCAGACGCACTTCTCTACTTACACCATCCTGCCTTAATCCTATGGGTCACATCTGCATCAATCTCCCCCGCTGTTGTGATAATTGACCCTAAATAACGAAAATGGTCACTCTTGGGCAGCTCTTGATAAAAAAAAAAAAAAATTAAATGGACAACAAGTATGATTTTAAAAATAGACCATCTATTTTTTTGAAGACAAACACTATAAATTGAAATGGTTACGATTATCGGATCGACCTAATTTTTTTCATAGATAATATAAACAGAGAGTCCTACAAAATGAATGATTCAGATCATTGAAACGGGACTCATAGTGGACCCTACTAGTCCCTCAAGTTCTCTCAAGTTTAAATTTGAACTTGAAAGAACCCGTAAAGAAAGAAGTAGAAGTATAGAACAATGGTACATTCTTTTTCTTTTTTTGATGAGTAATGCTAGAGATACCAAATAAACGACCAAATATTTCACATAGGTGTAAGATCCAAAAAAGTGTGGGGTCTACACGTGAGACATTTGGTCATTTATTTAGTAGAAAATTTAGGACTTATAACATTTTTCTTTTTTGATTAGTATTGAAGAAAGATAAACAAGGTATGACAGGTCATAATGAGCCCCCAAGCTTAAGCATTTTGGATAAGATTGCACCATGCAATCATCATAATCATGCCTGTTTATGCTTACAAATTAAAAGAAGTTTGCAGAATTTATCTAAAAGACACTTAAAATTGCTCAAATACCTGTTTTATTTGGGCAACAACGTTATAACCCCCACTAAGAATATAGTTAACAGTAGCATCCTCCCACCAAGGTAACAAACAGTGTAAGCGGCCCACCTATTTAGTAAGATGAGAAAAACAATGTTGTTAACCCTGGACATTATAAATCGGGGCCAGAACTTCCATACATACCCCATTAAAATTCAACAATGACACGTGGTTTCCACTTCTCACGAGTGTCCACTATTAATCAGTACATAAATAAATAATATACTTACATTGGTCCAATCCAAGCTCGTAGTAAACGGGATATAGCCAAAGACCAAAAACTTTGCATACAGTCGTAGTGGTACACTCTTCAACAATGAGACCTGCTCTGAGATAAGAATTAGAATCCCAATGGAAGATTTCCATTTCATATTTGACATAAAAAAAATGTTGCATCAACGTAAAGCCTATGAATTCCTAAAGAAAAAATGTATCATCTCCTTTAATCAAACTAATCTCACAATCAGCCACTACGTGAATATTAATTTGTTATAATGGCATAAACAGTTCCAGCTACAGCATTTTGTATTTTTAGACATAAAACTCAGGATTAAGTAAAGTTACATTTAAGATTTCATGAAAAAGGGAAAATAAATGAGTGCACCTAATGACCAAACAGCAGTGAACACTGTTCCCTCATTTTTATTACCAGTTTTATTAGTTTATATTCCATACAACCTTTTGATTATAAAGTTTCTATTAAGATTTCTAAATCCAAAATTAGAGTCGATCAACTGCTATTTTGATTTTTGCCAACTAAAATTGAGAACCAACAAATTCATGCAAGTAAGCACAAACTAACTCACAAGCAAACACACATTTATGGCCAATGGCCATAATCACAACATGTTAGGACAACCAAAACCATCAGGACTAAACGCCAAAGTTGAAATACAATAACAAACTCACCACTGCATAGGCCATTATTGTAGGTAACTTTGTCAGTAGTCCTGTGCCTTCTGCATAGACACTTGCATTTATCAAAACTAGTTTTTCAACCTGTGAAGAATAGAGAACGTATCCCATGAGCACTAACATCAGTGACTAAGTGGTCAGATCATAGCATAAGAGCAGAAGCAAGAGCATCAAAAAAGTTATTATTAGATTACTAAACAGCCATCATTAGATCACTACCTTATAAAGATCCAGTCCATAAAGAAAAATTAAGTTTCTTTCTCTACCAACTCTGAAGTCCCAGTTCAAAAAAAAAAAAAAAAAAAAAAAAAAAAAAAAAAAATTGACTCAATCAGGAAGTAGTAGCACTAATATTTTCACACCGAACATATCTTGGAACATTATTTGATCACCGAGGCTTTGTATTTTGCCAAAAACTGTAGAATTTTGCTATTTCATTGTTCCATACAACAGTCTTGACAGTTGGCATAGCCAAAAGAGCTCAACAACACATTATATTATGCATTTACGGTTAAAATTTCAAAAACTTCTGAACTTGAAGATACTAACTACGACTAACCAGTCAATGAATGTAGAGTGCATGAACCATGGTATAAGCTCAATTGATTAGAAATACTCACAGCTTCAGGATAATTGACAGCAAAATCAATTGCAACAGCACCACCAAGGCTTGGTCCAACCAAGATCATTGGCCTTTTAATGTGGGTCTTCCAAAGCTATGATGTAAATGAGAGAAAGTCAATTAATTGTTCGACGAAAGAATATTAAATACCATCACAGATGGAAAAATTATATGATCGAAAACTAACCACATCTAATAATATAATGTATAGATTTATGGGGATGCATAGAATGAATAATAAAGCATTGCCAATGTGGAGCTTAATAAAGTGGTAATACTCACACTTCCAAGAGACAAGGAAAAGAAAACTTCATAAAAATACCTGATAGAGATGATATCGTTTTGTTGCGGCATTACATGGTGGAAGTGGTTCTGATAGAGTCAGAATAAGAAAGAATAGAATGACAAAAAATTAGTAATAGAAAAGATAAAACAAGTGGGTAAGTACATTAAAGCCGAAAGAGGAGTTGGGAGTAGGGGAATTAACCTAAATCGGAGAAGCCCCACCCGAGAACATCAACAGCCCAAACCTCCAAGCCCGCCTCCTCCAGCAAGGGATATGTGCATCTCCATTCTAAACAAGAGCTACGAATTCAACAGAATGGCAAAGTCTCAGTGGGGAACAATATTGGTAATTTTTGTAGGAGTAATGCTACAATGACTATGTTTATATATCACATTAGGTTTACCATCTCAATTTTCATAATTGTATTGGTTGAATGGGTCCCACCACACATGTTTGTTACCAATACAATGATGACACGTCATATGGTAAACTAAATGTGGTATATAAACATGATCTTTGTAGCATTACTCTTTTTGTAGTATAACTTGTGCATGCTACAAACCTGTCAAAACAGTGGAGAAGAACCACAGGGTTGGACTCACATTGTCTTATTGGCTTCACACAACTACTCATAATACAACTTTCAGAAAATTCAATCTGCAACATCCAAAGCAGTGAAACACAAATCAGTCGATTGCAACTTTCCCCTTGAATAAAAATAACTTTAGAGCTGTTTACTGTTCTTGTTCAATCTGGACTCACTGACTTCAACCACTTAACCTCAATGAATATGTGAAATCCTTCAAACAATATTCTTAGAAAAAATGCTAAAACAAATGCCAAAAATCATCAGATTATATTATTCGTTTAGATAATTTACTTAGTGAGACTTAGCAAATGACAACTTGATTGAATTACCAAAACAACAACAATAACAAAAGTGCTGTTTGATAAATACAAATTTGGACTACAGAAACTATGGTGAATTAGTAAGAAACTTAAATCTGAAATTTTGGTTGTAAAGTTTTGAGCTTAGTTTCAAATTTAAGATCTCATTTAACAAAGTGAAAAAAATGTCAGGTCAGTCTAGATTGAAATTTAACTTCAGAATTTAGTAAAAAGTAATTCTCACTTAAAATCCATGCCCTTTATTAGTGAGATGTAATATTTAATGTTACTTACTTTATTACAGTTTCAATATTTGACTGGGTTATCAAAGACAATCTTAATATCAAAAAATATAACCTTGATATATATTAAGTAGATAAACTTATTAAAAAGAAAAATGTATACTGTTTGTAGGCAAAAATAAAAACAATTTATTTTTAAAACCAAATGATCACCATAAAAATGCAACAACTGTAAAATTAAACATAACCTCTACTAGGTAAAGAAAACAGAACACAAGCAACAACAAGGCAGGAAATACCAAAGACATCTAAGAGCATCTCCAATCCTTCATCAAATTTTTCATGAAATTCAAATTTGAAGAAAAATAGCTAAAAGTGTGTTCCAATCATTTCATCAAATCTATATCAAATTAAGGATGAATCAAATCTTTCACCTAATTTCCAACCGTTATATTTTTACTCAAATTTGATGAAATTTAAAGAGGGATGGCTCAAACAAATTTTTAGGATAAGTATGGAATTTTTCAAAAATATTTGATGAAAAAAAAAAAAAACAAATAGAGAGGAGGAGGATTGAAGTGTTCCATATCAATTCAAGCTTTTAACCATATTTTCACTCAAATTTGATGGGGAAAAAAAAAAAAAAAAGGAACGAGGAAGTAATGATTGGAGAAGCTCTAATTCTTCATCTTTTCTTTCATCAAATATAAATTTGATGAAAAAGTACTCAAAAATCATCTCCAATCCTTAGTCAAATCAAGTAAGAGTCAATTTTTTCATCAAATTGAAAAATCATCAAAACCTTGATCAAATTTGATGAAAATTTAGAAAGATGAAGCATTAGAGATGACTTTTTTTAATCAAAATTGATGAAAAGTAAAATTTGGAATATACGGTGGCCATTTTTTAAAAGATTTTGATGAAAGGATTGCAATAGTAGTTGATATCAAATCAAGTATTTACTCAAATTTAAAATCAAAGTAAATGAAAAAATTGGTAAAGGATTGAAGATGCTCTAAGTAATACAAATTTACCTCGTTCTCGTTGCAAAGTAGTGGAATTTAACCCGAATTTGATGAAACTGACATTTCAAAATGAAATTTGACTTGTTTGGCATGCGTGGAATTCAAAAAAGAATATAATTTGGTGGGATGAATTTCAATTATTAGGACCCATTACCCTGAATTTTTAACAAAATCTTATATAATCCTATTGCCCATACTGCCCTCCTTACTTCCTAATTAAAAGCATCAACATCTAAATAATAAAAATAAAATAAAAGGGTGAAATTCCTTAAACATGCATTCATTTTCTTCCACAAACACAATAATAGAAATTCATTTGTACTTTTAATCCCCATTACGATTACCTAAAGACAATGACAAAAACACACACACACAAAAAAAAAAAAAAAACAGACCTGTACGGGAAGCCTTTGGATCCTCTGAGCTAGGGTTCGAGCAAATGGGTCTTTGATTTTGTGCACTTCTTTCGGCAGAAACGACGGAAACCCAGCTCCGCCGCCGCCGCTTGCGGTTGCAGAAATCAAACTTCTTGTACCGCTTTCCAGATTTGCCCCTCCGATCAACGGAAATCCCAATGTCAAAGACACCATGGTCGGTGACGTGATGTGTCAAAATCAAAAAAAAGCGTTTGGATCCCAAGAGGTCCTCCTGCCAAGACTACCTCAAATGTGCGAATTGTGTGTACTCGTACACCGGTACAGTGACATGCATGTCCATATATCTAACAGGCTTCTTTTTTTTCTTTTTTTTTCTTTTTAGTAATTATTTGGAATGTGTTATATTATAAATGTGTTTTTTGATTTTTTTTTTTTGTTAAAAAAAGTAGAGAAAAAATATTATAATTTTAGATGATATTTTGACTTTTTACGAAAAAATGTATAATCTATACTATATATTAAGCAAAATGATATTTTTAACCCCAAGTCTTGTGCGAGCTCCATTCTCTCAATTTAAATTTTTTGATTTTTTGATTTAAAAAAATAAAAAAACCTTAGCATTTATTAACTTCTCCCAACCCTCAAGTCTTACCCTCATAATAACACTTTAATATATTAAGAATAAGTATAAAAAAAATTCTTTGAAATCCAACACATATGAATTCCTTAAAAAGTCTCCACACATATAATTATTATTCCTCATAATAACACTTTAATGCATTAAGAACAAGCATAAAAAAAATTTGAAAAATCCTACACATATGATTATTATCAAAATATTAAACTGTAATATAATATAATTTAAAAAATACATTTAATTCCTTAAAAAGTCTAACACATATGATTATTATCAAAATAATAAACTTTAATATAATATAAAAAATATATATATTTAAAAATCACAATTCACATATATAGATAATTGTAAACACAATCTATGCATAGCACGGGCGATATATTAGTAAAATATTATAATAAAATCAAAATTACCACTTTATCCTTTTGACTTTTTGAACCTTTTTTAGTTGAATTCAAAACTGGCTTCTCCTACAATTATTTACTCTCGAATAGTATATACTTTTTAACTTTTTGTAATATTTTTTTTATCTTTTTAGTTTATCCCAAATAAAGCCAGTTTAGAAAGAATTTTTTTAGTTTGTTTTTTAAGATATTTTAATTTGGTCAAAAAAATTGTTTGGAATTATTTTTTTTTTTGTAATATTGTGAGAGCAAAAATAAAATGATTATAATTTCAATACGATATTTTATTTTATTAACTTTTTAATATATTTTTGTCTTTGAATGACCTAAATTATTTCCCACCATCTGGCTAAATGAACGTTAAGAGCTTTATTATTTTGGTAGTTCTAGACGCATCAATTAATATATCAATTAGTGTACCAATATATATTATGATATTATTATTTTAAAATTATGATATCACACATTGTACAAATTAAAAAGAGTCGTGATACATAATTCTAAAATAGTAGCTCTAATGAGGTGGAAGAAAGAAAAAGTAGAGAGAGATAGAGAGAGGAGTGTGAGCCTCATATCACATAGACACTCTCCATATCATTAGAATTTTCAAATTAGAAATCTCAAATATTATTAAATTACAAATACCAAAAAAATTTTAAAATTATCTCACATCATCTATTAATATATTACTTAGGCCTCGTTTGGGAACAGGCTAATTTAGTAACTTTTTGGCTAATTGACTAAAAAGGTAGGTAAAAAAAACTTGTATGTTTGGGATGACTTTTTGACTAATTACGAAAAGCTGTGCAAAAAGTAGAGAGAAGCCGTAATTGTTGACTTTTTGGTATGACTAATTGGCTAATTGGCTAATTTAGTAACTTTTTGGCTAATTGGCTAAGAAGGCCTCATCCCAAACGAGACCTTAATATACTAATTAATACATATAGCATTACTCTTATTATTTATGCACAACAGAGATATTGCTTGCAGAGGGATTCTCAAATGCACATGAAAGTGTGGTTCCACAATTTTTCTTTTTTTTAAAAAAAAAAATTTATAAATATACTTTATGAGATTTACTTAAAATATAAATTATTTTTTACAATTTTAAAAATTACATATTGTCTTTTGGAAATTTTAATTTCAAAATAAATAGTTCTTTTTATTAATAAACCATCAAATCAATTAATAGTTTTTAATGATGTTAAAAACTTATTTCAATTAATAAATTGGATAATTTTATTATTATATAAGAGAGCATTTAGAAATTTAATTTTTTTAGTTAATTATGTTAAATAAATTTTTTTATAATGGGGTATTTATTATTTTTCAAGCCGCATGAACAACCTGTATTTTAAGTAAATCTCAAAGAATGTATTTATAATTTACTCTTTTTATTTTTTTAAATGGGGCCCATTATAAGAGTTTTTGTGCATAGCAATACTACAAACTTAGATTTAACTATTTAGAAATTGTCTAAAATTATCGTCTTATAATTCAGATTTATTTTATATATAAACCAATAATATATAAATTTAATTTTTACCACACAATCATTCATCCAAAAAAATTTATATAATTTTGTCCAAATTCCCATACTTTTTCTTTTATACATGAGAAATAACTTTACGTGGAAATCATTGATCTAAAATTCTGATTTATTTTTTGGGTATTGTAGACTTTAATTTTGTGCGTATTAATTTTGTGCATGTAGCCGTGTTCAAGCTGGTAACTGTAGCATTAAAAATTTAAAAAGTTGGTAATGGTAGTTATCAAAAAAAAAAAAAAAAAAATGGTAATCGTATGCGTTTTTGAGAAGTTATTTGGTGGTCCTCTGATATTGCTAGGTAGGTGATACCCATAAGTCTTGTTCTTGGTGGAAAGAAAGAGAAGGGTCATGATTGTGTTGCGTCATGAAAATAATAAAATGGTATTTAAGTTTAGTTTGAAAATTAATTACTTTGTTTAGTTTTGATTTTTAAAAAATAATTTTTAGGATTTTTTTTTTGTATTTTAATATTTTCAATGAATTTTTTTAATATTTTAAGCATGTTTTTAATTTTTAGACACGTTTAACATAAATATACTTAAAAAATATAATATTTGTGAAAAATATCTTTAAAAAATACACTAAATACCAAAAAATACAAAAATAAAAATTCAATATAATTTTCGTATTTTTGTATATTTATTAATTTTTGAAAATATTTTTTACAAATATTTTACTATTTATATACATTTAAGTAAAGTGTATCTAAAAAAGTTTTTTTTAAAAAAAAATTGCTTAAAATTTAAAAAATATTCACTAAAAACAAAAAAATACGAAAAACAAAAAACTCAAATTTCAAAAAGCTGAAACAAACACACTGAATTAATTTAATTAAATTTTTTATGAAATAAGGATATAAAGATATATAAAGTGATGTGATAATTTATAACGATTTTTTGACTCATTGACTAAAATAATAATGGAAAATTTGGTCTAAAGTCCCTCTTCCATTTTTAGTAATGGAAGAGATTTACAATATTATTTTTTGATATCTAAGATCCCTCAATCCCACGTTCATCTATCACAGAGAAATTTGATATATCTCACCCTCTTTATCTCTCTTTCCCGCTGCTCTTCTCTCTCTCGTCAAACATTCATGAACACCACCAACAACAAAAACAACAACCACCACCACCACCCATCTCATCTTCTTAACTCTCTCTCTCTCTCTCTCTTCACCGCAATTTGCAAAAAAAGCAAGAGATTTGTTGTCACGACCCAAGCATGTCCTTATAGGTTTAATATCGTAGCCGGCTAGAAATTCTTGGATTACCAAAGTTCTCTTAACATAATAATGAATAATTAAGGGTTACAGAAGCAAATACATAAAATATATATAAATCATTGAGCTGTGAAGACATACATGAAATTGATAATCTTAAACTTTTATAAACATACGAGTGATGTCAAAATATATAGTATTTACACGTCACTTCATGTACATAAAAAATAAAAAATAAAAAAATCTTGATCATGGAGCAAAGAGGAACAAAGTCTTATATAGTCGTAAATAACACAACCACTAGACTTGACTTAATCTGGAACCTCTTCAGGATGCACAAAGGATGGCTAACAAAAACTGAAATGTTAGGTCCTCAACCCTGAGCCTGGTCACATGCCTAATCACCTACATACATAATATAAATAGTGAACGAGAGCCTAGTGAATAATAACAGAGTAAATGGTTAAATGAATAATGTCCCATGACTAAGCTTGTACATAGAATAAATTCATATCCGTATCTTTATTCAATGCGTACACAGAATTTGGAATTCATGCTTGATCATCCATAGTTTATCCGTTAGCGCTAACAAATCATTTGCAAAGCATCTTAGATTATACTTGTTAGATCCATAGAGGAACCTCCGGTCGGGTACGAATAACTTGTCAGTTCCATAAAGGAACCTCCAGCCTGGTACAATAACTTATTAGTTCCATAAGGAACCTCCGGTCCGGGTACAGATAGCATACTTGAATCATAGCATAATGTCACAAATATTTATCAGAGTTGGACAATCATTCATAGTGTAAAACATAACATTTCATAAAACAGATATTATTTCACATACAGAAAATAATTTAATTTGAACATAGTTTTACTAAGGTATTACTCACAGATAACAGATGGCTCAAAGTAACAGACAGAGTAGGCTATTTAGATATCTCGTGGTGCGTGACCTACACAGATACAAATCGACTACGTACAAAATTACACATCCGGAATCATAAACTTAGTTTTTTTTTGTCTTGGTGTGTTTCTACTTCTTTATTCTCATTATGGTGTCTTAAACTTGGCCTAAGAATGTCTAGGATGGAAAGATGATGCAAAAATGTACTTGAAAACACTTAATAAAAATTGCTGAAAATAGGGTCCTCGCTCGAGCGGACATGCAAAATGTGAGTGGTCGCTCGAGCGCAAGATCTGTCGCTCGAGCAGTCTGTAAACTTTTGTAAAAGTGCTGGTTGCTTGCTTTTTCCGCTCGATGCTCGCTCGTCGCTCACTTGAGCGTGAGAGACATGTCCTCGCTCGAGCGATCTGCAAAACATAAGAACTTTTGGGAGCATGCATTTCACATTCGAGTAGACTTCTGGTCGCTCGAGCGGAAATACACACACTTAGAGTGGTCGCTTGAGCATGGATTCCTTCGCTCGAACGTATAAGCAAAATTCTGAAATTTTCAGATTTGCTACCAAGCTCAAAACTCAAATTCAAAGCCATTAAACTCAACCTTTGCGCCCCAAAACTTGAACAAACATGTCCAACCTTGGAAAACATAAAGAATTAAAGATCATTTCATGAAATCAAGGCCTAAAAGCATGTCTGTTACCCAAAAAGCAACCTAAGAGGGGAGTGAATTAGGTTTCTACAAATTAAAATTAATAATACCCCAATAAAATTAACTACTAGTATAACAAATTATTAACAAACACAATGATGAACTTAGCAGTAAATGATCAAGCAAAATAACAATGAAGCATAACTAACATACAGGGTAAATCAAATGATTAACACATGAATATTAGATAGCTATAGCAGTAGTAGGAAAGTAAAGAGATTAGGGAAGAGAAGACAAACAGATTTATAGTGGTTCGGTTTCAACCAAGCCTACATCCACTCGTCAAGTTTCACTTGAGATTTTTCACTATCTTCTAGCTTCACAGGGGTGCTAGCAGCCTCTTTACAAATAGAGCAATCCTCCACGGATTTTACACAGACTTCACAAGCCCAAACCCTTGCAAATCTTAGGTGATTCACAATCACTCTCAAGATATCAAAAACACAGTGTTTACAACACTTTTACAAAATGAAATGGTATTTTTACTTTCAAAGAAAGCTTACAATAAATATCTCTCAAAGATAGATATATAAAATGAAACTTTGATTTTTCTGTAAATCTCACACAGGAAAGATGAGCTTAATACTATAAGGCTCAGTGTATAATTTCTGAGAGAGATGTAAACAAAAATTGAAGAACACTTCTCAGAGAATTTTTCAGATAATAGATGTGAGTGATTATAGATCAAAGAATATTTTCTGATTTTTTTGTCACTTGTTTACATTAGAGGCTTTGGTATATATAATGAAACTTATAGCTGTTTATAGCCGTTGTATTCATTTGAATTTATAGTCGTTTATAGCCGTTGTAGTCATTTGAATTTATAGCCGTTGTACTTCCATCATTACCAATTTGAATATCTTCTACTTCATCATTACTAATTTGAATATCTTCCACTTGAACCTTTTGGCCTTTTGAACCTTTATAGCCGTTGTACTTCCATCATTACTAATTTGAATATCTTCCACTTGAACCTTTTGAACCTTTTGGCCTGCTATTGTGCTAGGCTATTTGAATCTTTGTTTTGGGCTGCTTGAACTCCTGATTTAATCAAATATTAAATACATTCTAACAACATTTATGAAAAAGGTTTAGGTGAGAAATAATAGAACAAAATAAATTTTGATTCTATTTTTCTCTTTCAAATAAATCATTAAAATAAATTTTGATTAAAATATAATTAAATAAATCATCAAAATAAATTATGAATTCTATTTTTCTCTTTCAAATAAATTACAACATAATTAAATAAATCATCGAAATAAATAAGTCTAACAATGTCAATTGTGCAAAATACAACTTAAAAAGTAAGAACATGATGTGAACATGTCATGCATGTGCTTATTTGAATTCATAGCTTCCAAAACATGATCAAATGAGATATTTTACTTAAAAACACGGTGAATCTTTAAACTTCAACCAAAATATGAACGTGCCTGGAACAAATTCTTAGATAACATGCTCTAAATGCAATGTAATGCACATGCAAGTATGTACTCTTATCTTCTGCTTCATTAAGTTTAATTCTTGCTTCAACTCACTTAATTCCTTTGAATACATATGATAAGTACCCTAATTACACAACCAAAGACTTGATTTCTTACCTTAAGCTCTTAACTCCTTGAATTCTAGTAAGTTCTTGTTCAATTTCTTCAATTCTTCTTAATGCTCTAGCAAATTCCTTGTTGAAGACTTCTCCTAGGTCTCTCACTCTCTCTACACGTTTATGTATGTGTGTGCGAGCTCAAGATGTATTGGAGTGGAAGAAAAGAATGAGTGGGAGCACTTAAGAAGCCTTATATAGGCTTGCCTAATTATAGTTAATTATGACTAATTAAATGAGCCATTAAATTAATCTAATTTAATCGTTCCAAACTGAATTTTAATTAAACCCATCATGAAATTCTAAAATTTCCAATTAACACATAAATCAAGTCAATTTCTGAACCGAATGCCGATAAGATCTTTAATTCGCAAACCGAAATGAAAACATAAATAAATCTTCTTACGTTAAACAGATATAAACACAAATAATGCAATGCACACGTAATTAACTCAGGATTTTTTCTTAATTACTTATTAGGCACACTTAAACATGGATTAACGTTAATCACGGGTCGGGGTTGTTACATTTGTACTTGCACATCTGATGGGTCGTTGAACACACAAAAAATAAATCACTAAACTATACCAAATTCTTTTAGAATAATGGCAAGTCCAGGTATCGATCCACAAGGACAAATGTGAAATTAGATTAATTAAATCGCAAAATTCCTAAATTAATTTTGATTAAAATGATAAGATTGATTTTATAACTAAACAACAATTAAATAACATTGAAGAATTATATTGACAATTAAAATTCGGGTTGGAGATATTAATTTTCGAGAAAAATCCTAGGGTAGAGAATTCACCACTAACCACGTGAATGAGACTTAACATCAGCCATCAATCGCAATCCAGTTTGAACTACCCAATATTTCATAATTATAAGTTTGAAATATTAATCAAGAGAGTTGTCGCATTCAACGTACAAGCACGAATTATCTCGAGTAGTGCAAGTCATTTGCTCTAAACTATGTTAGCAAAACGACATGTCTCTCATAGCATGACTCGTCTAGTACTTTGAATACAAACACAAAGAATACTAATGTATGGAAAGTATTAAACAATCACAGAGAGTAAAATGCTCGAAGAGATGAGCGAAACAATTATTAAAAAAAACTTATAAACCATCCATACATTCATTCAAACCAATTTGCAATTAAAGCTCATGAAAAATTCCATTACATGGCTAGGGTTTCATCAAAACCCTAGAAAAGACGACTAGCCACTCATGGAGGAGTGGAAAGAGGAAGAAGATGATGAAGAAACCCCTATAGAAGTGTCCTTCAAGCTTTGGTAGAATATCCCCTCTTTTATAGAAACCTCCATTTTCTATGAAAGAATTTTCGAACCCTAGGTTTGGCTATTTTTCTGTCTTTAATTCGCAGTAAAACAGACCAAAAATTCCATGCACGCGTCCCTAGGTGGGCCGCTTGTGCGCCTATATGGGCCGCTTGAGCGGTGGTGGGCCGCACGTGTAACGAAGCTTGGTCGCACGTGTGGTAGTCTGGCTGGCTCGGATTCTTTACTTCGCGTATAGAGAATATGCTTTCATGCCCTTTTTTATTGAAGTTTCATATTGTCACGACCCAAACCCACCCCTATGGGTTTAGAACCGTAACCGGCCAGTAATCTGAGATTACCGAAGGCCTGCTTAACAGTCAAACAGAATTACAAAGTACAGGGGCTGGCGGAAGTCAATACAGTAATTAAAATATGTCCAATGAGCTGTGACAGTCTGTATGCAAAAAACTTTTCATATATATATACACATTAATAACATAACAGTCTATACATACATGTACAATATATACAATCATTCAGGACAGGGACTTAATCCCTATCAGAAACAGTACAGTACAAAACATCAGTTAGTCTATACGGTAATTACAAAACAGATACAAAGAAGGGGAAAACTAAAACACTCCAAAAGCCCTAGCTTGACAGGCTCGGAACCTCGCAGTGAGGCATAATGGTTGGCTTTGACAAAAAGGAGTCTAACCCACGCTCCTAGCTCCGGTCTGGTGCCTAAACACTTACATATATATATGAGCAGTGAGCTAAAGCCCAGTGAATAACATAATGCGTAAAGAGGTTAAAAATGAATGTCCTTTCAATATTGAAAACAGTCAATTGATTCAATGTATCAGTCATTCAGTTATAACAGTCATATGTGGTACATTCATTAGCATAACAGTACAGTAAACAGTAGGTCTTGAAAGACCGAACAGTCAATGATGGCCATCATAACAGTAAACAGAAGTTCTAAGATAGGAACTGACAGAGATCTCTGTAACAGTAACAGTAACAGTAACAGTAGTTGCTAAGGATGCCACAATTGTCACCACCCAAACCCGCCCCTATAGGTTTAGCACCGTAACAGGCCAGTAATCTGGGATTACCGAAGGCCTGCTTAACAGTAATACAGTAATACAGAGTACAGGGGCTGGCGGAAGCCAATACAGTAAATAAACAATATCTAATGAGCTGTGACAGTCTGTATGCAAAAAGACTTTTTATTCAAATATATACAGTCGAACAAAACAGTATGTACATATATACAATCGTTCAGTTCAGGGACCTAATCCCTATTAAACAGTACCGTAACAGTCTATACAGTCATACAAAACAAATATAAAGATAGACGGGGAAATTAAAAACACCCCTAAGCCATAGCTTGACAGGCTTGGAACCTCGCATTGAGGCACATAGGTTGGCTTGACAAAACTGGAGTTTACCCCGACGCTTCTAGCTGCGGTCTGGTGCCTGTACACCTACATATATATATGAGCAGTGAGCTAAAGCCGAGTGAATAACATAATGCGTAAAAGGGTTAAGAATGAATGTCCTTACAGTAATGAAAACAGTTCATTAATTCAGTATATCAATCATTCAGTCATATGTGGTACATCCATTAGCATAACAGTACAGTAAACAGTAGGTCTTAAAAGACCGAACAGTAAATGATGGCCATCAATCAGTAAACAGTAGTGGTTCCAACAAGGGAACCGACAGAGATCTCTGTAACAGTAACAGTAAACAGTAGTTGCTAAGGATGCCACAATACAGTTCATAATATAGGACATACATTCATTTAATTAACAGTAACAGTTCAGAAAACAGTACAGTTCAATTGTTCAGAAGATAATCATTTTGAACATATCTTTACACAGTTGTTACTCACAGAGTTCTAGGCTACAGTAAAGCTAGAGCACATCCCCAGTCGCCAACCCTACACAGTTACAGATTGAACACACACTAAGCTACACAATTAGGAAAAATAATAACTTAATCTATAATTTGCCTCGGTGTGGTTCTACATCTATATCCTCATTAAGATGTCTTAAACTAGGCCTAATAATGCCTAGGATAATATGAGGATGCAAAGATGCACTTTAAAAGCATTTTCAGAATTTTCAGAAAACAGGGATCACGCTCAAGCGTAGGTTAATCCGCTCGAGCGTACATGCAGACAAAGGGTTTCGCTCGAGCGTAGTCTTACCCGCTTGAGCATTCTGCAAAACAGTCAAAAGTGCTGGATAGGTGAAAATCACGCTCGATTGGGCGCTCGACACCCGCTCGAGCATAAGACACAACATCACGCTCGAGCGTCAATTATTCCGCTCGAGCGGACTTCAAAACAGAATAAAATGCTGGGAACACGATTTCCACGCTCGAGCGCCAGTCACTTCGCTCGAGCGTGAGTCCAAATTCTGGAAATTCCAGATTTGAACCTCAAGCTCAAAACCAAGTTTTAAACCATAAATTTCGATCCTCTTGGGCCAATTTTCAAGAAAATATCCCAAAACTCATACTTTAACATGATTCAAAGCTCAATTTGTAAAATCAAAGCCTAAGGGTGTTTCAAATAAATCCAATTCAAACAAATTTTCATGAATATGAAGAACATACAAACATGCATGTATTTAAATCATATCAATGCTTAAATACAAGCTCAAATGAGCTAACTCTTACAAAAACAAGATGAAAACATGGACTTAACCTAACCATGAGCATGCATGTGACAATTCTCCATGGAATCAATTCAAAATTCAACAATTCAAACATGCATGCATGGAATGAGCTCCAATCCAACAACTTGAGCTAGTTCTAGGCTTAGATCACTAAGAACACAAGAACCATGGATGAACATTCATAAACACAACAATAAAATGTTGAATTTCCTTACCTAAGTCTTGAATTAGAGGTATGGAGGCTCAATGTTGCAAGAACTCCTTTAATCCTCCTAATTTCCAAGCAATTCTCTCAAGAACAAATCAATTCTCTCCCTCTCTCTCTCTCTCTCTCGGTCGGTTGAGACAAGGAAAGGCTGATGAAAATGTTTTGTAAAGAGTGTAATGAGGCTCAACAATAGTCCAAGTAGTGGGCCACTTGGTGGCACCAATGTAAATAAGGCCAACTATGCAATTTATCACTATTTAATCGAATTTAATCATACCTAACCAGTTTTCAGATAAATATGCCATAAAATCCTATAAATTCTAACTAACACAGAACATCAATCAATTTCAGATTCGGCCACCGATAAGGCCTTCAATTCGCAATTTAACCATAAGAACACGAACAAATCAATTAACAATCAACAGATAGAAAATGCATTTAAACAGATACAGTCAATCAATCAGTTTCAGATTTCAATCAATCAGTTCAATTACTTCAGTTATCAATCACAATCAGTCTCAGTTTAGCAGTAATCGGTAGTTATCGGTAAACAGTGACGAGGGTTGTTACAGTCTCCCCTCCTTAAAAAAAGTTTAGTCCTCTAAACTCGAGTTACCTTCGTTTTGGAAGAAAACAGGATTCAGTGGAAACAGTTCAGGATATCTTTTAGCCATGTCATCTTCCCTTTTCCAAGTGGCATACACGCCACCATGGTTTTGCCAGTCAACTTTCACTAACGGGATCTCTTTGTTTCTCAACTTCTTGATCCGTCTGTTTACAATCTGAATAGGCCGTTCCTCGTAAGTGTAGTTATCACTCAGCACTACACGAGTAGGCTCTATCACATGGAAAGGATCTCGGAGGTAGTCCCTCAACATAGAAATGTGGAAGACGTTGTGCATATGCTCCATTTCAGGAGGAAACGCAACTTAATACGCCACCGGATTGATTTTCTCAATAATCTCATATGGTCCGACGTATCTCAACGCTAACTTGCCTTTGACTCCAAAACGAGTGTGGCCTTTCATCTGTGTCACTTTCACAAACACGTGATCACCCACTTCATATTCTCTATCCCGTCTTCTGACATTAGCATAACTTTTCTGCCTACTCTGTGTGGTTTTCAGGCTCTGTTGTATCAGTTTCACTTTCTCTTTCGTTTCGTATACAATCTCGGGCCCAAGCAAAGGCCCATCTCCAACTTCTGCCCAGCAAATCGAAGATCTACATTTTCTGCCATACAATGCCTCAAAAGGCGCCATACCAATACTTGAATGATAGCTGTTGTTGTAGGCGAATTCAGCCAACGGCAAATGGCTTTCCCAGTTTCCCTGAAAATCAAGGACACACATTCTCAGTGAATCCTCCAGAGTCTGGATGGTCCTTTCTGACTGGCCATTGGTCTGAGGATGATAAGTGTCACGACCCAAACCCGGCCCTATGGGTTTAGCACCGTAACCGGCCAGTAATCCGAGATTACCGAAGGCCTGCAGAACAGTAATACAGTAATACAGAGTGCAGGGCCTGGCGGAAGCCAAAACAGTAAATAAACAATGTCCAATGAGCTGTGACAGTCTGTATGCAAAAAGACTTCTCATACATTTATACATAAACAGTACAGAACAGTATACACACTATTTACAATCATTCAGACTAGGGACTCAATCCCTGCATAACAGTACAGTAAACATTCGGTCTATACAAACAGTAAGACAGTACAGAAGGGGGAATTGTAAAACACCCCTAAGCCTTAACACGATAGGCTCGGAACCTCGCAGTGAGGCACATAGGCTGGCTTGACAAAACTGGAGTAACCCTGACGCTCCTAGCCGCGGTCTGGTGCCTGTACACCTACATATATATATGAGCAGTGAGCTAAAGCCCAGTGAATAACATAATGCGTAAAGAGGTTAAGAATGAATGTCCTTACAGTATGAAAATAGTTCAATTAAACAGTATTTCAGTTGTTCAGTCAGTACAGTCATATGTGGTACACCCAGTAGCATAACAGTACAGTAAGCAGTAGGTCTTAAAAGACCGAACAGTAATGATGGCCATCAGTCAGTAAACAGTAGTGGTTCCAACAAGGGAACCGACAGAGAATTCTGTCACAGTAACAGTAAGCAGTAGGTGCTAAGGATGCCACAATACATACATTCATTCAGTTAACAGTAAATCAGTTCAGAAAACAATACAGTTCAGTTGTTCAAAAGATAATCATTTGTGAACATATCTTTACACAATCGTTACTCACAGAGTTCTGGGCTACAGTATGCTAGAGCGTGCCTCCCCAATCGCCAACCCTATAAAGTTAACAGATTGAACACACACTAAGCTACACAGTTGGGAAAGATAATAACTTAACCCCTAATTTGCCTCGGTGTGTTCTACATCTATGCCCTCCAAGATGTCTTAAATTAGGCCTAAGAATGCCTAGAATGGGATGAGGATGCAAAGATGTACTCAAAAAGTAGTTTCAGAATATTCAGAAAACAGAGTCCCGCTCGAGCACAGGTTTACCCACTCGAGCGGACATGAAACAAAGGTACACGCTCGAGCGTCAACTTTCCCGCTCGAGCGTACTGTAAAAGTACTGGATGGGTGAAATCTCCGCTCGACGCCCGCTCGAGCTTGAGGCCCAATCCTCCGCTCGAGCGCCCAATCCTCCTCTCGAGCGGACTGTAAAATAGTGCAGAGAAATACTGGATGCTCGGATTCCACGCTCGAGCGCCACTTTCCCCGCTCGAGCGGAAGTGCAAAATCTGGGAATTCCAGATTGCACCTCCAAGCCAAAACCAAGTTTTCACAATTCAAAACTCGACCTCTTGGGCTGAATTTCCAGAAAACATTTGTAAACACATAGAATATCATGGTTCAAAGCTCAATTTTAAGAAATCAAAGCCCAAGGGTGTTTAATTCAAACCCAATTTCAAACCAATTTCATGAACATGGAGAACATGCAAACATGCATGAATTTTAAACCAAATTCAACCTTCAAAGCTTGTTCAGATGGACTCATTTCTTCAAGAACATGATGAATTCATGGACTCAAGCCTAATTATGAACATGCATGTACAATTTTTCCATGAATTCAACTCAAAACTCATCAATTCAAACATGCATGCATGAATTATGTTCTAATCCTACATGTATGAACTAAAACAAGACTTAACTCTACAATTGAAGCATGAATCATGCAAGAATTAATTCTATGACAACAACAAGAAGATGAATGTCCTACCTTAGTCTTGTATTCAAGGTTTAGGAGTCCAATTGACAATTTACACTTCAATTCCAAGCAATTCAAGCCAATTCAACAAAAATGAACTCAATTCTCTCCTATCTCCTCTCTTGGTCGGTAAGAACAAGGGAAATGGCTGAGCAAATGTTTGATCTAGGTGTAATGAGGCTCAAATATGACTAGGTAGTGGGCCACTCATGTGGCAAAATGGTAAATAAATCAAACTATGCAATTGATCAATGTTTAATCTAATTTAATCATACCTAACAGTTTTCAGATAATTATACCACAAAATCACATTAATTCTAAGGATCATAGAACACTAACCAATTCCCGGTTCGGCCGCTGATAAGGCCTTCAATTAGCAGTTTAAACATAAAACACAAACAGATCAAATAATCAATTAAACAGATAGAATACAAATTAATATACACACTCAGTCAATTCAGTTCCAGTTTTCAGTCAGTCAGTTCAGTACTTGAACCAGTCCAATTATCAGTCATAATCAGTTCAATTTAACGGTAATCAATGTTTATCAATAATCAATCAGTCATTAATCGGTAAACAGTATGAGGGTTGTTACAGTCTCCCCTCCTTATAAAGAGTTTAGTCCTCTAAACTCGAGTTACCTTCATTCAGGAAGAAAACAGGGTTCAGTGGAAACAATTCAGGATATCTTTTAGCCATGTCATCTTCCCTTTCCCAAGTGGCATACACGCCACCATGGTTCTGCCAGTCGACTTTCACTAACAAGATCTCTTTGTTTCTCAGTTTCTTAATCTGTCTATTTACAATCTGTATAGGCCGTTCCTCGTAAGTGTAGTCGTCACTCAACACTACCCGAGTAGGCTCAATTACATGGAAAGGATCCCGAAGATAATCTCTTAACATCGAAATGTGGAAAACATTATGCATGTGCTCCATTTCAAGAGGGAGCGCAACCTGATACGCCACCGGATTAATTTTCTCAATAATCTCATACGGTCCGACGTATCTTGGCGCTAACTTGCCTTTGACTCCAAAACGAGTCTGGCCCTTCATTGGTGTCACTTTCACAAATACGTGATCACCCACTTCATACTCTCTGTCTCTTCTTCTGACATCAGCATAACTCTTCTGTCTGCTCTGCGCAGTTTTCAATCTCTGTTGTATCAGTTTCACTTTCTCAGTTGTTTCATATACAATCTCGGGCCCAAGCAAAGGCCCATCTCCAACTTCTGCCCAGCAAATCGGAGATCTACATTTTCTTCCATACAATGCCTCGAAAGGCGCCATACCAATACTCGAATGGTAGTTGTTGTTGTAGGCGAATTCAGCCAATGGTAAATGGCTTTCCCAGTTTCCCTGAAAATCAAGGACACACATTCTCAATAAGTCCTCCAGAGTCTGGATGGTCCTTTCTGACTGGCCATCTGTCTGAGGATGATAGGCACTACTCAGTCTCAGTTCAGTACCCAGTGCAGTCTGTAGGCTTTGCCAAAATCTCGATGTAAATTTCGAATCCCTGTCAGAAACAATGGACACAGGTACGCCATGCAGTCTAACAATTTCATCAATATAGAGCATAGCCAATTTGTCCGCATTATAAATTGTCTTAACAGGTAAGAAGTGAGCAGATTTAGTCAGTCTATCAACAATAACCCAAATCGAATCCATACCTTTACTGGAGCGAGGCAATCCCACTATAAAATCCATGATGATATGCTCCCACTTCCATTCCGGTATTGGTAAGGGCTGCAATAAGCCTGCGGGTCGTTGATGTTCGGCTTTAACTTGTTGGCAATGAAGACATTTGGATACAAAATCGGCAATTTCTTTCTTCATTCCCGGCCACCAGAAATTCAGTTTCAGATCTTGATACATTTTTCGTATTCCCTGGATGGATAGAAAATTTTGAGTTGTGGCCCTCCTGCAGAACTCTTCTTTTCAGTTCAGTATCGTTCGGTACACACAGTCTTTCTTGAAATTTCAGTACATTATTCTCAAATTTGAATCCCGGTCTCGGCTTAGGTTCTCTTTCTTCGATGATCTTCTTCATGAAGTCATCCAGTTGCTGTTTCTCTTTAATTTCTTCAATCAGTGCCGGTTGAGCAGAAATAGCAGCTAAGGTTCCACCTTGTTCTCGCAAAACAATTTCAATTTCAGATTTTTCAAGGTCACAAAGCAGCTCTTTCTGTCCAGTGAGTAAACAGGTTAAGTTTCCAATCGATTTCCGGCTCAATGCATCGGCAACGGTATTGGCTTTTCCCGGATGGTACAAAATCTATAGGTCATAGTCTTTAATCAGTTCTAGCCATCTCCGCTGTCTCATGTTCAGTTCTTTCTGTGTGAAGAAATATTTTAAACTCTTGTGGTCGGTATACACTTCACATGTCACCCCATACAGGTAGTGACGCCAGATTTTCAGTGCAAATACTACTGTAGCAAGTTCCAGATCATGGGTCGGGTAGTTCTTTTCATGCGGTCTCAGTTGTCAAGAAGCATAGGCAATTATTCTCCCATTCTGCATTAAAACACATCCCAAACCCTTATGAGAAGCATCACTAAACACAGTATAACCATCCGTACCTGAAGGTAAGGTCAGAACAGGTGCAGTCACTAGTCGAGTTTTCAACTCCTGGAAAGCAGTTTCTCTTTGGTCAGTCCAGTCAAATGATATCCCCTTCTGAGTCAGTTGAGTCAACGGTAAAGCAATTTTGGAGAAATCTCTGACAAATCTTCTGTAATATCTAGCCAAACCCAAAAAGCTTCGGACTTCAGTCACGTTGGTTGGTCTAGGCCAGTTCACTACAGTTTCGATTTTCTGCGGATCAACAGAAATCCCATCTTTGCTAACAACGTGCCCCAAAAACATAACATGGTCAAGCCAAAATTCACATTTAGACAGTTTAGCATACAGTTTCTGTTCTCTTAAGGTTTGTAGGGCAAGTCTCAGATGATGTTCATGTTCTTCTATATTCTTGGAGTAAATCAGTATGTCGTCAATAAATACAACAATAAAATTGTCAAGGTACGGCTTAAAAATTCTGTTTATGAGGTCCATGAATGCAGCAGGTGCATTGGTAACTCCGAAAGGCATAACTAAAAATTCGTAATGTCCATACCTCGTTCTAAAAGCAGTTTTATCAATGTCATCTAATTTAACTTTCAACTGATGGTATCCGGATCTGAGATCGATCTTCGAAAATACTTTAGCACCCTGTAACTGATCAAACAGGTCATCAATACGCGGTAACGGGTATTTATTCTTTACAGTTACCTTATTCAGTTCACGATAGTCAATACACAGTCTTAGTGAGCCGTCTTTCTTCTTTACAAACAGAACAGGTGCACCCCATGGTGAGGTACTGTGACGCCCCAATTTTTTTTTTGAAGTATCAAGAGAAATTAAATAAACAAAATGACTTAATAAACTAAAAAGTTGACATCTTAACAGGGTAATCTAACTCTCGTACATAACCAAACGTCCAAATAACAATAGATAAAAACTTAAAATTATCCAAATACAACATTAAATGAAATTATAAAGTCCTTAATAGCTATTATATAAAATAATATAATTTATTCGGCTCTACTCGGGGTTTCAGGTCAGCCAAAGCTCTACGTTAGCGTCGGCTCCATTTCAGCTTCAATTATTTTCTCGCCAAGACCTGGCATAAAACGCCAGGGCAACAAAAATATATGCCATGAGTTTTGCAACACAGTAAAAAAACATAACCAACCTACCATTCTTTTTAAGAGAAAAATAATGAGATTATAAACATGAGATAACAATATAATTGTAAGCATAAATTACAACCATTAAAATAATTTCAATAATTTTAATAAATTAGGTGACACTCGAAATCTCACTAAAGAGATTTAACTTACCAACTACTAAGCATGGCAACGGTTAATTTGAAACCCTCCCTTGGTCAAATATTTTAGTGTTACCAACCGTAACTACCAGGGATGCCCACGTCTAGAGTTATATACCCAAGTAGTAGCATCCGTGGTCTGCCCCAAGGAAACGGTCTGCCAGGGGTATGTAACCTCCCTGTGTGCCACCAGCACATCCACCCTTATTCCAAAACCAAATACCGAAAAGGGTTCAAATAAGTCCCGTGCCATCTTAGAGTTTCGCAACACAATTTACGTGAGAATTCTCAAAACCAGGGCTCACCCTGAACAACCGGTATTAACCGTCAATCCCTTGATTTCATACACTCTTTAAAATCAGAACTCACCCTGAACAACCAGTATTAACCGTCAACCCTTAATTTCGTACACTCTTTAAAACCAAGACTCACTCTGAACATCTAGTATTAACCGTCAATTGTTAACTTTGTATATGTCGTTAATCATTTCAGTTAATTTTGATATTACTCACAAGTAATTCCAATTTTTTTATCACAATTGATATTATACCAACTCATTAAAATTCTCAACATAAAATATTACACATATCACACAATAATAAACAAATGTACAGCATTTAAATAAACAATTTATTTAAACCATGGTAGGAAATAATAATTTAGATACAGAGAAAATAAACCAAAGTCACATGTGCATGGATTTTTAATTTACAAGATTAGACTACCACAATATTAAATAAACCACAATACACCCATACATGGATTACTAATTTACTATATTTGATGAATTGGACCAACACAATAACTGATTTTTATCCGAATAAATAATTGAAGTCACGATCTTAAACCTGTCTAGAAATTTTCAGGTTATACCTTAGATAATAAAAATTATAAATAAATTATTTATACATTTCTAAAATTCGTGAAAATGTACAGAATATTCAATAAATATATTTGGGTCATTTTTCAGAAATAAATTCCCAAAAATAAGTTATAAATAATTCTATAAAATTCTCAAAAATTTTATGACACTGATTTATCACATTTCCTTAAATTAATTCCATACTTAAATTTTATAAATAAATTCCATGATCTAAAAATTTATTATGAAACTAGACTTCTCAAATTTCATTTCTTGCTTAGAAATTACCAGATTTGGTTTAATATAAAATTTTTAATGATTTTTCAAACACATAATAAAATCTGTCTATAGCTCCAGATTTGGTTTAAAATATGTATAAATTCGTACAAAACTCAATAATTGTTGAAAAATTTTGTGGATGAACTAGACATCATTATCAACAACTTTGTAGAAGAAATAATCTTCAAATTTTGAGTATAAAATTGTCTAAAAATTAGTACAACCTTCTAGCAGATTTAAAGGGCCAAATAACATCTTCAATCATCTTTTTAATGGCATAAACTACACATGCAAGTCCAAATTTGATGTACCATCATAAATTTTCATACAATTATAAATAAAATTCTATCTACAAGTTTAGACATTTTATCATATGTATATAATTTGAAATTTTCAAATATATAAAAAAAATGAGAGGGTTGAGAGGGTTTTCTTACAATGTTAGGTTGCTAACGGTTTATCGTCCAAATTTGATTTATGATTCTGATCGTAAGATATGACCGTCCTGACTCCATGATCGTCTTGCTGAAATTTTACATTAATCGGACACGATCTCACCGTTGATCTTTCATTGGATTCTCTTAGAACCTTTAGTTGTTGATCATCATCTTAGACTTAGAATTTGAAATATCTAACCCCAGAAATGGATTCTACACGTCAAAAAACCTAGGGGTGGTCATCCCCAAAGTCATAGGACCACTCGATTAACCTAAATGTGCTAGAATGTACCGTAGCACCATGAGCCGAGAAACACTGGATAAAAATTTAGTTCATCTTCTCCAACAGCCACAGCATGCACGACAGAGAGACCCAGAATTTTAGTTTCAATGTCACCGGTTCAAATGCTTGTATCTTCTTCATCGTAACTCCGTTTTATCTTATTTTTCTGTCATTGGATTCACCTCACGGCCTAGTTTTTGGTTCACTACTCACACGCCTCGTTCCGTCTCTTTTTGCATGCCGTCGGATCTCCAAAATTTGACCAAAAATAAGATTATTTTCCTGCCGTCTCGGACATTTTTTTCGAACCATCTTTCGGACCCCATAACTTTCTTAATTCTTAACGGTTTTACTTCATTCTTTCGCCAATCTCTTCAACTTACTTCGTACTTCATCTTACATGGCCTATTTGTGTCACTTCTTCCCAGAATGGATGGTTTTGGCATGCCGAAAGTAAGCCGAAAACCAACTTTTGAACTTCAAAATAAATTTCTCTAACTTTGTTTCTTTCTCCTCCATCTTTTTTCTTCTTCTCTTTCTTCACCTACAACACTTTGTGGATGGTGGTTCTAGATGATAATAGAAATAGGTGATGGTGGTGGTGCCGGTCCGACGGTGCGCCAATGGTGGTGAAGTTCGCGGGTTGGCGATAGTGTGGGTTGAGGCCATGGCTATGGAGGTTGGGAAAGGAGGAAAAACATAGATAAAGGAGAAAGAGAGTTTTGATAATGAGAGATGGATGGAGAGAGAGAGAGATGAAACGGATAGAGAGAGAGAGCTATGCAATTGGAAGAGAAGCAAAATGAGGAAGAGTAAAAGAAGATAAAAGAAAATGAAAAGAAATAAAAATTAAAAATTAAAAAAAAAAAAAAAGAAATTGAACACTTGGTCAGCATGTTCACCACGTTGTCTTTTGATACATAAGATGATTCCACGTTGAAGGTGGAATGCAAGAAAACCTGGGGTAGCAAACCCATGGTTTTTTATTGGGTTTTAGTACAGAAAATATAAGGTTTCAGTGTAATTTGATTACCAAAAAAATATAGAGAAAAATATAATAAAAATATCATACGGTTCAGAAATTAATATTGAGTAATAATATAAAGTCAAAAATATTTTATTTTATTTTATTTTGAATAAATTTTCAGTATAAAAATATACAGACTATTAAATTCAAAATATTGTGAATAATTATTTAAGAAAATTAACAATATACATATTATTTTTATTATATAAAAATACGGGGTTTCACAGGTACTAGGTCTGATGAACTTTTTGTCTAACAGTTCTTGCAGTTGCACTTTCAGTTCTTTCAGTTCAGTTGGAGCCATCATGGTTCAAAGCTCAATTTTAAGAAATCAAAGCCCAAGGGTGTTTAATTCAAACCCAATTTCAAACCAATTTCATGAACATGGAGAACATGCAAACATGCATGAATTTTAAACCAAATTCAACCTTCAAAGCTTGTTCAGATAGACTCATTTCTTCAAGAACATGATGAATTCATGGACTCAAGCCTAATTATGAACATGCATGTACAATTTTTCCATGAATTCAACTCAAAACTCATCAATTCAAACATGCATGCATGAATTATGTTCTAATCCTACATGTATGAACTAAAACAAGACTTAACTCTACAATTGAAGCATGAATCATGCAAGAATTAATTCTATGACAACAACAAGAAGATGAATGTCCTATCTTAGTCTTGTATTCAAAGTTTAGGAGTCCAATTGACAATTTACACTTCAATTCCAAGCAATTCAAGCCAATTCAACAAAAATAACTCAATTCTCTCCTATCTCCTCTCTTGGTCGGCAAGAACAAGGGAAATGGCTGAGCAAATGTTTGATCTAGGTGTAATGAGGCTCAAATATAACTAGGTAGTGGGCCACTCATGTGGCAAAATGGTAAATAAATCAAACTATGCAATTGATCAATGTTTAATCTAATTTAATCATACCTAACAGTTTTCAGATAATTATACCACAAAATCACATTAATTCTAAGGATCATAGAACACTAACCAATTCCCGGTTCGGCCGCCGATAAGGCCTTCAATTAGCAGTTTAAACATAAAACACAAACAGATCAAATAATCAATCGAACAGATAGAATACAAATTAATATACACACTCAGTCAATTCAGTTCCAGTTTTCAGTCAGTCAGTTCAGTACTTGAACCAGTCCAATTATCAGTCATAATCAGTTCAGTTTAACGGTAATCAATGTTTATCGGTAATCAATCAGTCATTAATCGGTAAACAGTATGAGGGTTGTTACAATAAGCACTACTTAGTCTCAATTCAGTACCCAATGCAGGCTATAAGCTTTGCCAAAATCTTAATGTGAACTTCGAATCCCTGTCAGAAACAATGGACACAGGCACTCCATGCAGTCTAACAATTTCATCAATATAGAGTATAAATTGTCTTAATAGGTAAGAAGTGAGTAGATTTAGTCAGTCTATCAACAATAACCCAAATTGAGTCCATACTTTTACTGAAGCGAGGCAATTCCACAATAAAATCCATGGTGATATATTCCCATTTCCACTCCGGTATGGGTAAGGGCTGCAATATGCCTGCGAGTCGTTGATGTTCGGCTTTAACTTGTTAGCAATGAAGACCTTTCGATACAAAATCAGCAATTTCTTTCTTCATTCCCGGCCACCAGAAATTTAGTTTCAGGTCTTGGTACATTTTCGTATTCTCTGGATGGATAGAAAATTTTGAATTGTGGCCCTCTTGCAGAACTCTTCTTTTCAATTCAATATTATTTGGTACACACAGTCTTTCTTGAAATTTTAGTACATTATTTTCAAATTTGAAACCCGGTCTGGGTTTAGTTTCCCTTTCTTTGATGATCTTCTTCAAGAAGTCATCCAGTTGTTGTTTCTCTTTAATCTCTTCAATCAGTGCTGGTTGAGCAGAAATAGCAGCTAAGGTTCTACCTTGTTCTCGTAAAACAATTTCAATTTCAGATTTTTCAAGGTCACAAAGTAGTTCTTTCTGCCCGGTAAGCAAACAGGCTATGTTTCCAATCGATTTCCGGCTCAGTGCATCGGCAACGGTATTGGCTTTCCCGGGATGGTACAAAATCTGTAGGTCATAGTCTTTAATCAGTTTTAGCCATCTCCGCTGTCTCATGTTTAGTTCTTTCCGTGTGAAGAAATATTTCAAACTCTTGTGGTCGGTATATACTTCACATGTCGCCCCATGCAGATAATGACGCCAGATTTTCAGTGCAAATATTACTGCAGCAAGTTCCAGATCATGGGTTTGGCAATTCTTTTCGTGCGGTCTCAGTTGTTGGGAAGCTTAAGCAATAACTCTCCCATTCTGCATTAAAACACATCCCAAACCCTTATGAGAAGTATCACTAAATACAGTATAACCATCGGTACCTGAAGGTAGGGTAAGAACCGGTGCAGTCACAAGTCGAGTTTTCAATTCTTGGAATGCTGATTCCCTTTGGTCAGTCCAGTCAAATGATATCCCCTTTTGAGTTAACTGAGTTAATGGTAAGGCAATCTTAGAGAAATCTTTGACAAATCTTCTGTAATATCCAGCCAAACCCAAAAAGCTTCGGACTTCTGTCACATTTATTGGTCTAGGCCAGTTTACTACAGCTTCAATTTTCTGCGAATCAACAGAAATTCCATCTTTGCTAACAATATGCCCCAAAAACATAACATGGTTAAGCCAAAATTCGCATTTAGACAGTTTAGCATATAGTTTCTATTCTCTTAAGATCTGTAGGGCAAGTCTCAGATGATGTTCATGTTATTCTATACTTTTGGAGTAAATCAGTATGTCATTAATGAATACTATAATAAAGTCATCAAGGTATGGTTTAAAGATTTTGTTCACGAGGTCCATAAATGCAGTAGGTGCATTGGTAACTCCGAAAGGCATAACTAAAAATTCGTAATGTCCATACCTCGTTCGAAAAGCAATTTTGTCAATGTCTTCTGGTTTAACTTTCAACTGATGGTATCCTGATCTAAGGTCAATCTTAGAGAACACTTGAGCACCCTGTAACTGATCAAATAAGTCATCAATACGTGGCAATGGGTATTTATTTTTCACAGTTACCTTGTTCAGTTCACGGTAGTCGATACACAGTCTCAGTGAGCCATCTTTCTTCTTCACAAATAAAACAGGAGCGCCCCACGGCGAAGTGCTAGGCCTGATAAACTTCTTATCCAGTAGTTCTTGCAGTTGCACTTTCAATTCTTTCAGTTCAGTTGGAGCCATTCGGTAAGGAGCTTTAGATACTAGCTGCGTTCCCGGAATCACATCAACGGTAAATTCAATCTCTCTGTCAATCAAATCCCCTGGCAGATTATCTGGAAATACATCTGGGAATTCTTTGACTATAGGAATACTGTTCACGTTAGCATTATCATCAGTAGATACAGTCAATACAGAACACAGATACCCCTTACACTCTTTTCTAATCAATTTAACAGCTTTCACAGATGAAATCAAATACGGAGGAGGTACTACTCCAACCCCATTAAACACAAATTTGGGTAAACCCGATGGACGAAAAACTACTTGTTTCGTTACACAGTCTATGATAGCATGGTATTTCGTTAACCAGTCCATTCCCAATATTATATCAAAATGATCAATGTTCAGTGGCAGTAAGTCAATAAACAAATGTGCATCTCCAACAATAATTTCACAAGCAGGGTACATATATGCACAGGTCATAGATCCCCCAATGGGTGATGATACAGCTAACAGATAGTTCATGGGTTCTAATGGTCTATTCAGTTTTCGCGAAAAAGCATGTGACACATATGAATGCGTGGATCCCGAATCAATCAGTACATAAGCATTTTGAGTACAGATAGAGAGAATACCTGACACAACGGTCTTGGTATTCTGCACGTCTCCCGGTACTAAGGCGAACACTCGGCCCTGCCTCATAGGCTCTTTTTTGGTAGCTTTGGGGTTCAATTTTGGTGCAACAGTTGATGCTGCTACGCTTGGTGCAACTTTACTATTGGCTTGTGGAGCAGAGGGGCAGTCTTTAACCATGTGGCCCACCTTGCCACACCTATAACAGGCTCCAGATATTTTGTAACAGACCCCTTTGTGCTTCTTGCCACACTCAGAACAGGGTGGTATGAAACCACTCCCTTGGCTGGGGCTAGTTGTTGACCCCGTATTCTGTTTCTTGTTCAATGGGTTATGCTTGCCTTTCTTGAATTTAAAACCCTGCCTTTTACCATGCCATTCAGATGCTGGTGTTTCAGTTTTCAGTGCTTCGATGTTCGATTCAGCCATCAAGGCTCGGTCAAGAACATTTACATAGTTCGATAATTTCAGAACATTTATTCTGTCGAGTATTGCAACGTTAAGGCCGCCTTCAAACTTTCTGGCCTTCTTGTAGTCAGTGTCAACCATAGGTGGTGCATAACGGGCAAGTTCAGTAAATTTTGTCTCATATTCAGCAACGGACATCGTGCCCTGTCTCAGCTGTTCGAATTCAGTTACTTTTCTGTCCCTAACACACTGAGGGAAATACTTCTCGAAGAAGGCTCCTTTGAATTGAGCCCAAGTCATTACGGTGTTGTTATCACGGATAAGCATCCACCACCTTCTGGCTTCTTCATGCAGAGTAAAGGTGGCCAATAGCACTTTATGTGCTTCAGAGCATGGAAAAACCTCAAACAATTTTTCAGTCTCAAGAACCCATGCTTCAGCTTTTAACGGTTCAAGGCCTCCCTGAAAGGATGGCGGTTTTATTCTGCTGAACTTATGGGTAAGAGCAATTATGTCCCCATCATTAACATTCACATTCTGCTCCGGCTGTACCGGAGGAGGAGGTGGGGGCTGTTGATTCTATTGTTGATCTAGTCTCTCAGTTATTAATTCCATCATTCTTTCCAGTCTTGCCATTCTTGCCTCAGAGGATGAGGATTCAGATTCATTTGCAGTTCTCGCATTATCCATTTCACTATAGGCAGTTATGGCAGTTATCAACATAGGCAGTCATTTGTTTAAACAGATTAACACATTAGTATACATTCAGTTACATTCAGTCATGTCATAGCCACACACTTATCATGCTCATGTAATGCCCTAATCGCTTTTCTAGGACATCCTATAGCTCATTTGGACACGTGTGTGCGGTATAACTTGTAGTAAGTATCGCTCTGATACCACTCTGTCACGACCCAAACCTGTCCCTATGGGTTTAGTACCGTAACCGGCCAGTAATCCGGGATTACCGAAGGCCTGCTTAACAGTAATATAGTAATACAGAGTACAGGGACTGGCGGAAGCCAATACAGTAAATAAACAATGTCCAATGAGCTGTGACAGTTTGTATGCAAAAAGACTTTTCATTCAAATATATACAGTCGAACAAAACAGTATGTACATATATACAATCGTTCAGTTCAGGGACCTAATCCCTATTAAACAGTACCGTAACAGTCTATACAGTCATACAAAACAGATACAAAGACAGACGGGGAAATTAAAAACACCCCTAAGCCATAGCTTGACAGGCTCGGAACATCGCATTGAGGCACATAGGTTGGCTCGACAAAACTGGAGTTTACCCCGACGCTTCTAACTGCGGTCTGGTGCCTGTATACCTACATATATATATGAGCAGTGAGCTAAAGCCCAGTGAATAACATAATGCGTAAAGGGGTTGAGAATGAATGTCCTTACAGTAATAAAAACAGTTCATTAATTCAATATATTAGTTATTCAGTCATATGTGGTACATCCATTAGCATAACAGTACAGTAAACAGTAGGTCTTAAAAGACCGAACAGTAAATGATGGCCATCAATCAGTAAACAGTAGTGGTTCCAACAAGAGAACCGACAGAGATCTCTGTAACAGTAATAGTAAACAGTAGTTGCTAAGGATGCCACAATACAGTTCAGAATATAGGACATACATTCATTCAATTAACAGTAACAGTTCAGAAAACAGTACAGTTCAATTGTTCAGAAGATAATCATTTTGAACATGTCTTTACACAGTTGTTACTCATAGAGTTCTAGGCTACAGTAAAGCTAGAGCGCGTCCCCAGTCGCTAACCCTACATAGTCACAGATTGAACACACACTAAGCTACACAGTTGGGAAAAATAATAACTTAATCCCTAATTTGCCTCGGTGTGGTTCTACATCTATATCCTCATTAAGATGTCTTAAACTAGGCCTAATAATGCCTAGGATGAGATGAGGATGCAAAAATGCACTTTAAAAGCATTTTCAGAATTTTCAGAAAACAGGGGTCACGCTCGAGCGTAGGTTAATTCGCTCGAGTGTACATGCAGACAAAGCTTTCCGCTCGAGCGTAGTCTTATCCGCTCGAGCGTTCTGCAAAACAGTCAAAAGTGCTGGATAGGTGAAAATCACGCTCGATTGGGCGCTCGACACCCGCTCGAGCATAAGACACAACATCACGCTCGAGCGTCAATTATTCCGCTCGAGCGGACTTCAAACAGAACAAAATGCTGGGAGCACGATTTCCACGCTCGAGCGCCAGTCACCTCGCTCGAGCGTGAGTCCAAATTCTGGAAATTCCAAATTTGAACCTCAAGCTCAAAACCAAGTTTTAAACCATAAATTTCGATCCTCTTTGGCCAATTTTCCAGAAAATATCCCAAAACTCATACTTTAACATGATTCAAAGCTCAATTTGTAAAATCAAAGCCCAAGGGTGTTTCAAATAAATCCAATTCAAACCAATTTTCATGAATATAAAGAACATGCAAACATGCATGTATTTAAATCATATCAATGCTCAAATACAAGCTCAAATGAGCTAACTCTTACAAAAACAAGATGAAAACATGGACTTAACCTAACCATGAGCATGCATGTGACAATTCTCCATGGAATCAACTCAAAATTCAACAATTCAAACATGCATGCATGGAATGAGCTCTAATCCAACAACTTGAGCTAGTTCTAGGCTTAGATCACTAAGAACACAAGAACCATGGATGAACATTCATAAACACAACAATAAAAGGTTGAATTTCCTTACCTAAGTCTTGAATTAGAGGTATGGAGGCTCAATGTTGCAAGAACTCCTTTAATCCTCCTAATTTCCAAGCAATTCTCTCAAGAACAAATCAATTCTCTCCCTCTCTCTCTCTCTCTCTTGGTCGGTTGGGACAAGGAAAGGCTGATGAAAATGTTTTGTAAAGAGTGTAATAAGGCTCAACAATAGTCCAAGTAGTGGGCCACTAGGTGGCACCAATGTAAATAAGGCCAACTATGCAATTTATCAATATTTAATCTAATTTAATCATACCTAACCAGTTTTCAGATAAATATGCCATAAAATCCTATAAATTCTAACTAACACAGAACATCAATCAATTTCAGATTCGGCCGCCGATAAGGCCTTCAATTCGCAATTTAACCATAAGAACACGAACAGATCAATTAACAATCAACAGATAGAAAATGCATTTAAACAGATACAGTCAATCAATCAGATAAATATATGTATATAAAAAATATATTTCACTAAGAGAGGCCTTTAAAAAGAATGGACCAGTAATAAGAGATCATTAAAAAAAAAAAAAAATTAAACTCCATTTGGTAAGCTTTTTGAATTATAGTTCCACCCATTGATTTGTGTGTGTTGTTTGTTTTGAGCTTTCAAATTATAATTCTACACTCATTTCTCAAAATTCAATTCAAAGCATAATCATTACTTTTCAAAACTCATAACCAAACACATAATTCAAAACTCAATTCAAATCAATATTTTAATTTTTTAAATAATTTAAATATTTAAATATTTTAAAAATATTTAAATTTTGTTAAGATTTTAACTATTTTAATATTTAAATATGTTTAAAAATTTTAATTTTTTAATTTTTGAATATTTTTAAATATTTTAATTTCAAAATATTACGATTTTAATTTTTTAAATTTTAAAATATTTTATAAAAATATTTTTAAATATTTTAAAACCATTTTAATTTTGTTAAGATTTTAAATATTTTAATATTTAAATATTTTATGATTTTTTAATTTTTTGAATTTTTTTAAATATTTTAATTTCAAAATATTACGATTTTAATTTTTTAAATTTTAAAAATATTTTATAAAAATAAATTCAAACTCTATTTTATAAAAATATTTTTAAATATTTTAATTTTTTTGTTATGTATTTGGTTACGATTTGAGTGTACAGTTGTAAACGTAGTATGGAGTTTCGAGTTATGTATTTGGTGATGAGTTTTAAAAATAATTTCTTAATTGAGTTTTGTTTTATGTGTTTAGTTACGATTTGAGTGTAGAGTTGTTTTTAAATTTAAAATATTAACATTTTAAATTATTTAAATTTTTGAATATTTAAATTGTTTAAATTTTTACGATTTAAATTTTTTTAATATTTATTTTAATTTTTTACTTATTAAATTTTTTAGATTATTTAAATATTTATAATTTAAATTTTTTGAATATTTATTTTGAAAAAAAATTGTTTCCTCTGTAGTATTTTCAATTAAAAAATTAATTACTATTATTTTCTGTTAATAATAAATTTTTTTAATTGAATTTTAAAAAGAGTTTGGTTATGAGTGTTGATCAGAATTTTCAATAGTGTGAAAGTAGTGTGTTTTGCTATGAGTTATAACAATTTGAATTAAGTTTTGAAAACTTTTTTCAAAACTCATAACTAAACAAATTTTCTTACTTCACTTGTCAAATCAAACTTTCAAAACTCAATTCTATACTCTATTCGAAAATCATAACCAAACAAATTTTCTACACTCAAATCATAATTTCACAACTCACAAACTCAAAATACAACTCATACTCTTAAATCATATTTACAAAACTCTATCAAATACAACCTTATATTTTCTGTGGATTCTTCGACTTTCTTGTGTTTTGTATAATTTTTAATTTTTTCGAGAATTATAGCTAATATGTCTCGAAAAGTACAAACAACTAAAAGAAAATAAAAAAACATTAGCCAATATATATATATATATAAGGTGTGGCTTCTCTCATGTTAGGGTTAAAACTGGATCAAACAGTCCAATCAACAAGATCGTGACACATCAACAAATATAGTAATCAAAGGTTGAGATTCAGCCACACATGTAGAGTCTTAACTCTTACATCAAACGGCATCGTTTTGTACTAACAGAGGATCACAAACTAACGTTGAGGGCTTTTCATCGTCATCTTCTGGTGAGACTTCTTATCTTCACGCTCAAAAGCAATAGGTGATTTTTTTCGAGCTAAAAAACGATAGTGATTGTTTTTCTAGAAATTTTCTCTCCTCACCAAAAATCTTCATTCGTAAAAAATGAATGGATGAATCAATGTGTACTGAAGCTTTTGAACCTCCATGGATGAGAGATTTGTTGGGACCAAACAGGTGATTTGTATGCTCTGTCTCTCAATAGCTAGTGTTATAGGAGTTTATATGTTCATAATATACATACACACACACATATATATAGGGATATATATTGTATATCTATGGCTTCTTTTTTTTCTTTACCAGATGTTCACATGGTTTATATAACTTTTGTGAATGTACCTATATACAATAACTTCTATACTTCTAGGACTAATTTATAATTTTTCCAATCAATTTGATAGGTGTAACTTTTTATTTAGAAAATATCATAGGTATTTATGTTCTCAATTATGTGTTCACTAGAAACTATATAAAAAGAACGTGGTAAGGTTATATTACTCTGAATGATTTCATAATATAATTTATTTTGTTGTTGAAAATTAAAATAGGGATGCCAATCCAAACCTCAATATACCAGATTACAAACCCCGAAGAGGTTTGGAGTTTGATTCATTGGATGATGCAAAAAAAATTTACAATGAGTTCGGAAGGATTGCTGGTTTCAGTGTTCGAATTGAATACTCTAACACATGCAAAAAAACAGAGAGGATCACTTCTAGGAGGTTTGTTTGTTCGAAAGAAGGGTTCCGACGTGAAGACAATAGGGATATCAAAACTAAAAAGCCGCGTCAAGAGACAAGAATTGGTTGCAAGGCCCTTATGACAGTTGTATTGAATAAAAAGAGCCAAAAATATAAGGTTACTGATTTTTTTGATGATCACAATCACCCACTTCATATTCAAGAATGTGTCCATTTGATGCCTTCGCAACGAAAAATTACAAAAGCTCAAGCAATTGAAGCTGATTTGGCAGAGGCCTCTGGGATTAGATTACGATCATCGTTTGAGCTTGCATTTCGACAAACAGATGGAAGGGAATGTCCTGGTTTTACTCGCCAAGATTTGAAAAACTATCTTTGGACCAAACGACAACGGGACTTGAAGTTTGGGGAAGCTGGAAGTTTATTGGCGTATTTCGCGGACAAATCAATGAAAGATTCTTCATTTCACTTTAATATGCAATTAGATGTTGAAGAACAAATTACTAACATCTTTTGGGCTGATTCGAAAATGATAATTGACTATAGTGTGTTTGGGGATTTTGTTAGTTTTGACACAACATATAGAACCCATAAGGATTATCGTCCGTTAGCAGTTTTTTTGGGGTTTAACAATTATAGAAAGAGTGTTATATTTGGGGCTGCACTTCTCTATGATGAAACTGTTGCCTCGTTTGAATGGTTATTTAGGAGTTTCTTAGATGCTATGTCGGGAAAGAAACCGAAAACATTTTTCACCGATCAAGACCCTGCTATGGCAAAGGCTATTTCGTTGGTTATGCCTGGCACATTCCATAGAATATGCACGTGGCATATGAAGCAAAATGCAATTAAGCACTTGGGAAGTAAATATGTTGGTGATAATGGTGGGATTGGTGCCGAGCTTAGTAAATTCATTTACAATTATGAGGCTGAGGAAAGCTTTTGCATTGCTTGGGAAGAAATGCTTGACAGATTTGATGTTCATGATAATAGTTGGTTGCCTACTATATATGGGGTGAGGGAAAAATGGGCAAAGCCTTATGTTATGACAGTTTGGTCGGCTTGGGCTGATACTACACAGGTAAGTGAAAGCTTCAATGCCAAGCTTCGTAATTTCTTGCAATCGGACTTAGGAATAGTGCATTTCTTTAAGCATTTTGAAAGGGTTGTTGATGATATTAACCACATAGAGTTGGAATGTGAATATGCTTCTCGTCAAAAGTTGCCGAGAATCGGATTACCCGTTCCCATTTTGATTAATACAGGAGATTTTTACACAAACCAGATTTTTGAATTGTTCAAGATAGAATATTTGAATAGCTTGCTTGCTTTAGCTTGGAAACAAGATGAAAGTAACCTTTCACATGACTATATGGTCAAGATACCTGATGAGCCTATGGTTCGTGAAGTGAAAGCCAACCCCCAAGGCCCTCAAGTGTCATGCACTTGTCGATTGTTTGAGAGATGTGGAATTTTGTGTTCCCATGCTTTGAAAGGCCTTGACATGATGAACATCAAAGAGATACTAGAATCTTACTTGTTGAAGAAATGGGCAAAAAAAGCCAAAGATGGATTGGTGCAAGAAAATAATAGATGTGTAGCTAAACAAGTTATGGCTGATTTGGATATGAATGCTCATTATAGAATGTTGTGCCCGAGTTTGATTAAGTTGGGTTGTCGTGCGGCTGAAAGCAAAGAAACTACATGCATTCTTATGAAAAATTCTATTGAAATGGCAAAAAAGATTGATGATGTCTTAAGCAAACAAGCTAGTGTGAACGAACAAGAAAATGATGCTCATGCACCTTCATGTCCACAAAAATCAAGTGAAAAGGTTGCAGAAGAAAATCAACCTCATAACCCACATGTTTTTAAAGCGAAGGGGTTAAAAAAAAAGGAGGGTTTGGGGAAGGGTAGGCCAAAAAAAAGGCCTAAGAGTTGGGTTGAATTACAACCCAAAGTAAAGAAAAGTAGACGCAAAATAGGATCTCAATCAGCCCCTCAGCCGTCTATTACAGATTCTACAATACAGGTTGAAGGTTATTTTCTGTTTATATATGTTTTCTTTCTTAATCATACACTTCTTATTGATTTTATATAAATTTGCATAATATAGGATAATATGCCTCTTTATGTGCCTGCGTTCGAAGATAAGAACATGGATCAAAGTCCTCTCTATCCACAGGGTGTTGAGATGCCCAATTCCATGTCATGGATGATCCCAGAAACACCTCAAGCTTGGAACCATCTTTCATTCACTCATTTGTTATAGGTGAAAATGAGTTCTACTGAAGTTTAATTATTTGGTTTTATACAACTTATATTATTCGTGTCAAGACTGCATAGTTTTGATTTGTTTTCTGACACATTACTTTCTTTTTTGATGTAGGAGTCCTTACTTTGTCCTTCAATTGAAGATTCTAAAGGATCCTCAAGCGCACAATATAGTAAATTTATCGGACTTCAGTGAAACTAGTTTAGACAATTTTTGTAAAAGAATTTTTTGATAATGGCATTTTTTGAGATCTTAGACAACAACATGCTTGTTATTTACAGTGGCCTTTTGTTCTTGGTAATGCTTGTCATGTGCTTTTGATGTTGATTATGGGGAAGGTTGTTGATAGCAAAGAATTATTTTTGTAAGTAAATATCAGCAACAATATTTCTGCAAAATTGGAGATAATAACACTTTGTAATTGTGTATGGATGGGGGAGATGCCTAACTTCTTTTTCTAAGTTATTACTGCTGAAACAAATTTTGCTTTGTAATTGGTTTTTGAACTCATGGCCACCATCAAAAAAGGGAGAAAAAAAAAACCATATGTACTCTGCTTTTTCATTAACATAGTTGAACAAACACAACATTGTATATATTATATATATACAAAAAAAAAAAAAAAATCCTGGTGCCTCTCCAATTTCATTTACAATTTGTCCTCTGTTTTAGAACTGTTATTCACATAATTGAATTTCGAAACTAGATATAGATATAACCTTTGTATTATATGCACAAAGTGGCTGCATTTTGACTTGATTCAACATTTTCCCTTTTGGCAGCGTGAACTTTTACCATTGCACCAAGCAGTGCCTTTATTTGATAAGCAAGGCAACACTTCAGAAATAATTGTCACTTACCAATGGTTTGTACTTTTAGGCGTACAGATTTGACTTGCCACTAAACAAGTTTGGTTGAATTCAATTCTTAAATCCTAATCATGAATTGCAAAATTTATATCAAATGCGATTTTAATGACAAAAGTCTTGAATGATACTAATTTTCTGTTCCCAATTTCAGCCCATCAATCAACTTCCGCGTTTATGTTGGTTGTCTATCTACAATGATGTGCTTGGGATTGGTTGTATATTTTTTATTTAAGCTTTGCTTATAAGATAATTTGCAATGAATTTTAAAAAATGTATCATTTTCCATGTAGTTGTTCTACATTTTGAACTTTCTACTTCTTTTTGTGTTTGTATTTTTTTTAATTTAGATATTTTGTTTATCTCCAATTTTGCAATCTTGGTTTATAGCTGTTCATTTTTCTGCAAAAATATTTATATGCTGTTCTGGTTTCCAATATTTTTCTTTTGTGCTTCCTGTATAAAGGACTGAATCTGAAATGATTCTTATATTTTTGATGCCTTCAGTTGTACAGTTAGACCCATGTTTCTTTTCTATAACAGTTATATGGATTTTGTTACCCTTCTTGCATAAAAATTATAAGCTACAACTTTTGGATGAGATTTATAATGTATACAATCTTTAAATCTCTTTTTCACTATTTTTAGTCATTAAAGAGAATGAAATTATGGGGGAAATTCTTACTGATGCTTTGACTTGGTTTTTGTTCAGTTGCTTGCACAGGCTGGGAAGAAAATTTTTGGTTCTTTGAATAGAGAGAATGATATGCTGAGTATAGATGATGGGGGATCTGGTGCAACTAGTGCTTGTGAAAGCTATGCTAATATTCCAGAGTGGGTACAATTGTTGGAACTTGTTAGAAAGTTGCCCACAAATGTGGGAGCCCGAATAAGAAAGTGTGTATATAGTGCTTTGGAGAAAGGTCCGCCAGATTGGGTAAAGAAAATATTTGAGCATTTAATCAGCAAGGAAGTTTATAAAGGAAATGCTTCTGGACCGACCAAGGTGATATTTCTTGATAATCACTCTCTTCTGTAGTTGTTGATGAAATTCCTGTAGGATGTTGATAAATAAACAGTATGGGTATGTGCTTTATTAATTGGCATGTAGAGTAGTTTTTGCACTTCTAACTGATTGATTTATTTCCTTCAGATATGTTGCTATGTTGTCAGAGTTTGTTGTGCACCCTACTATCCTTGAGCTTTTAATTCTTTTTTCTATGTTAGATATATGTCCAATTGGTGTTTCTTCTCTAAGACATGACAATCCTTTTTAGGTTTAAAAAACTACTGTTGTATTCCTTGGAATGAACCACTACCTTGCCCTTTAGAAAAGAAAAAAATGCTTTAATTATTAGTTATATATACACTCCAACTGGTGCCTCTCAACAGTCCATTGTCAAAATCCTCTTTGTGCTCAAAATTGTTCACTATGAACCTTTTTCATGGTTTACCATAGGCAGAGATTCCCCCAAACCTGCAAAACAAATTATAATCAGTGAACTCTAAACCCAAAACACAAAAACAAATCATTTTTGCCTATAATATTTTCTAAATAAAAGTTACAATTCTTATCAAATTTATTGAAAATATTATAAATTAATCCCATAAGAGTTATCTAATAGAGTTCTTATCCAATAGAGTTATTATATAGGTACATTCACAAGAGTTATTTAAACCATGTGAACATCTAAAATACCAAAAAAAAAAAAAAAATTGACAGTAGATATAAAACATATATATATATATATATATATATGAACGTATATACTCTTGCAAAACTAACTATTGAGAGAGAAAGAGAATACAGATCACCTGATTGGTTTCGACAAATCTCGCATCCATGAATGTTCAAAACCTTCTGTACCCATTGATTCATCCATTCCTTTTTTGCGAGAAAGAATTTTTGGTGAGGAGACAAAGTTTCAAAGAAAAAGAAAGAATTTGAGAAGTTAGGAAGGAGATAACGATGCAATACAAATTTGTCCAGCTTGTGAGACGTTAGTTTGTGATCCACCGTTAGTACAAAACAATGTCATTTGTGTAAGAGTTAGGACCTACATGTGTGGCTGAATCTCAACCTTTGATTGCTATATTTGCTGATGTGTTACGACCCTGTTGCCTGGACTGTTTGGTCCAGTTTTAGCCCCAACATGAGAGAAGCCACTTCCATATATATATATGGCCACGGCTTCTGTCCAGTCCGGGATCGAACTGGACCGTGCTGTTGGGCCCGTGGGGGCCCACCACGAGTCCCGTTTTGATAATCTGAACCGTTCAATGTGTAGAACTCGTCGAGTACTATATGCTTGTAAAAAATCACGTTGATCGGATATCGATAGTTATGTGAACAAAATAGTTTTTTATCAACCGTTAATTTTTTCACCGTCCATTGTTTTTATACAAAACTAATTTGATCACATAGCTATCGATATCCAATCAATGTGATTTTTCACAGGCATGTAGTACTCGACAAATTCTACATATTGAACGGTTCATATTTTCAAAACGGGATCCGTGGTGGGCCCTCACGGGCCCAACAGCACGGTCCAGTCCGATCCCGGACTGGACAGAAGCTGGACCCTATATATATATACAGTTAAACTATAATTGTTACGAAACAAGTCAGCTTGTTTGATTTTGATTTTCAGAAAATACATTTTAGAAAATTTTATTATTTTTATTTTTTGTATTTTATTTTTGTTTTCAATGAATTTTTTTTAATATTTTAAGTAATTTTTTTTATTTTATTTTTAGACACACCTGACGAAAATAAACTTAAAAAGTATAATCTTTGTGAAAAAATATTTAAAAATTTCACTAAATAAAAAAATATAAAAAAATAAAAATTCAGTACATTTTCTATATTTTTGTGTATTTATTATTTTTTTAAAATATTTTTCACAAATATTTTACTATTTAGATACATCTAAGTAAGGTGAATATAAAAAAATAAAAAATTACTTATAATTTTAAAAATATTCACTAAAAAAATGAAAAATAAAAAACTCAATTTTTAGAAAACTAAATTCAAAAAACTCAAACAAAAACACTGAAGTGTCGTTTGGTAACATTTGGTATCGTTTGGTAACACTTACGTTTTCAGTTTTCAGTTTATATTTACAAAAATTTAAAAAACTCAAATAAAAACTTGTTTCATAAAATTTTTGATTTATAAATCAGTGGTCTCAGTTTATAAATTGGGCCAAAAAATGAAAACACAAAAAATGTGTTTCCATTTTGAGTTTTGAGTTTTTTTTTTTTTTACCACCCAACACTAGCCACCACCCGCCACCATTTTCCACCACCGTCTTCCGCCACCACCACCCACCCCTCACCACCACCTGCCACCACCACCAGCCACCCCTCGCCGTCGCCACCACCACCACCCACCACCCACCTGCCATCCACCCGCCACCACTGACCACCCGCCACTACCATCCCCGCCACCTACTTGCCACCACCACTCGCCACTCACCTGCTACCACCATCCACCACCAGCCACCCCCCACCCACCATCCACCACCACCACCCACCACCACCACAACCCACCCGCCACCCGCCACCCAGCACCACCCATTCGCTACCACCTACCACCCGCCACCGTCACCCACCTACCCGCCACCGTCACCCACCTACCCACCACTACCCGCCACCGTTACCCACCTATCCACCCACCACCACCACCCGCCACTTACCCGTCACTACCACTCCCCATCCGCCACCCACCACTCGTCACTACTACCCACTCACTACCACCCGCCACCGTCACCCACCCACCCACCCGCCACCACCTACTACCACCAACTACCCACCAACCACTGTCACCACTTTCCACCACCGTCTTCCGCCGCCACTTGCCACCACTTGCCACCATCCATCACTAGTCACCATCCGTCACTATTTTCCAACACCGTCTTCCGGCACCACCACTCACCACCCACCTGCCACCACCAGCCACCAGCCACCAGCCACCCACTCACCACCACCACCCATCCCTCGTCGCCGCCGCCACCACCACCACCATCACCCACCATCCACCCGCCACCCACCTGCCACCACCACCCACTCGCTACCACCTACCACCCGCCACCATCACCCACCCACCCACCACCCGCCACCACCCACCACCACTACCACCACCCGCCATCCGCCACCCACTTGCCACCATCACCCACCACCTACCACCCACTTGCCACCACCACCCACCACCTACCACCACCACCGCCACAACCACCCACTCGCTACCACTTACTACCTGCCACTATCATCCACCCGCCATCTGCCACCCACCTGCCACTACCACCCACCACCACTCACTATCCACCCGCTACCACCCGCCACCGTTACCCACTCACCCACCACCGACACTACCACCCACCCGCCATCCGCCACCCACCTGCCACCACTACCCACCACCACCACCATTACCACCCACTCGTTACCACCCGTCACCGTCACCCATCCATCCACTACCACCACCCGCCACCTACCCGTCACCACCACCCACCCGCCATCCGCCACCCACTTGCCACCACCACCAACCACCCGTCACCACCACCACCACCACCCGCTCGCTACCATCCGCCACCGTCACCCACCCACCCACCACCACCACCACCCATCGCCGCCACCACCACCACTCACTCGCTACCACCCTCCACCACTTGCCATCCGCCACCCACCTGCTACCACCACCAACCACCACTACACACTCGCTACCACCCACCACCCACCACCGACACCCACCCACCCACCACCACCACCACCACCACCCACTACCACCAGCTACCCACCACCCACCGTCACCACTTTTCACCACCGTCTTCCGCCGCCACTTGCCATTTCTCACTCTTTTTTATATTTTAATTTTTTTTTAAATATTTTGTCAATTACCAAACGCGTTTGTAATTTATATTTTTCTAAAAATAAACAAAAAATAAATAAAAACCAGTTTATAAAATTTTTGTAAATATAAACTGAAAACGTAAAAGTTACCAAACACACCCTGAATGATTTTAACTTGTTTTTCAAACTTCAATGTTTTACAAAGTCTTATTTTGAAATTATGAAATAGTGTCTTGGAAACAAATAGTTCAATTAGCCTTCGTTTAGAATGTGGAATGTTTTTTTAGTATTTTTAGTTTTTTTAGCCTTCGTTTGGCAACCTGAGTTGGGTTTGGAACTATTTTAACCACAAAAAGGAATAAGTTTTTACCCTAATAAGACAAAGTGGGTGTTTGGGAAGTGGCTATTTTAGAGGTTTTTTGACTATTTTAATAGGCTATTTTAGTTTTTGTGTTTGGGAAGATGGGATGAATTTTTATTTAAGTTGTTGTATTAAAAAATGTATTTGAAATTATATTTGAGGTTGAAATGACAAATTTGTCCCTAATCCCACTTTTTTTCAAAATTAGTGTAAAGGGGCAAAAGTGTCGTTTTGTACCGGTGGGACAGCAATCAAGTGATAGTGGCAGGCTGCAGTTCCACTGACCATAGGCTGTAGAGCTACAATTTTTTTTTTCTTTTAATATAAATCAATGGTGTAGCTACAATGCCGAGCTACATGGCTTTTTTCCAACTTGAGGATAAAATAGCCTACTCCACAACTTCTCAAACACTGCTAAAATGTTACATCTAACTCATAATCATTACATTATTTTTCTAAAAAAGAGTCAAAAAGTCAAAAATTTATTTGAAACGAGGCTTTTTAGCCCCAGACTAAAATAGTCAAAAAATCAACCCACTTCCCAAACGAACTTTTAGTCTGGGCTTAAAAAGTCTCGTTTGAAATAAACTTCTTGACTTTTTTGACTTTTGTGAGAAAAAAAATGAAATGATTATGATTTGAATGTGATATTTTATCTTATTAACTTTTTAACCTATTTTATATTTGTGTGACTAAAATAACCTCAAATTGGGTGGTGGTCTTTGTAGTAGTTTCCAAAAAAAAAAAAAGGGTCGGTGGTCTTTGTAGCAGTCTCCAACCTAGGGGTGAGCATAGCCCGGATTGAGATAAAATCATGACCAATTCGTTATCTATAGTTTCTGAAAAATTGGAACTAATCCAGTCCGTTTAAATTGTTGAACCAATCCATTTAAATACGGATTGAATCGATTTATAACCACGGATTTACATAAATAAATAAATAAAAACTATATAACATTTTAATTGCACAAAAACATAAATATAGTATTATATTAGTTCCATAATAGTAAAATGTCTTTCCATAATAGTGACATATTGTTATAGAATTTAAATAACCATAAGAAAACTGGTTATACCATAAGTATTTAGATCATTACAAATTAAAACTAAAAAATAACATACAAAAGTTATAAAAGAAGATACTATGGGGGTTTGGGGTTTACGTTTTATATGAAATACGTGAAGATACTATACGGGAGGGTATATAATTTAAATATAAGCTATATGTATACGGTCCAGATCGGTTTTAATTCAAAACTGATTTGTGGACTACGATTTTTTAATTTTTCAATCCGAAACCGAACCATGAATTCAAAAAATCAATCCAAGCCTACTAGATTAAACTTAACCAAATCGAATTATGAATTTTACAAATTCCTTATTCATCTCTACTCGAACCCCGATCACCTACAGTTGTTAAGTTGGCATAAGCCTAACAAGACACATTTTTCATTGCCACGCACTATCAAAGCAGGAAACCAACATTTGTTTTCTTACATGCTATGTTTCTCTACATTTTTCTCCCTCTCATCACCTTTCTCCCACATTTTTTTTCTCGCTCATCCTTTTATTCTTTCTGTCTATGTTTCTTCTTGCGATTCATTATTAAATACTAAAATGCGTAGATGATAAGATAATAAATAAATAAATATGCTCAACAGTGGCTAATTTTACAGGATTTGAATGTGACAATGACAATTGACAGCAGTGTAGTGATTGTGCATTGTTAGTGAAAGAGAAGGGCAAAATAAAATATAGATGATAGAAGAAAAAATAAATAAATACGCCCAACGGTGGCCAATATTGCAGAATTTGGATGTGGCGAAGACAATTGAAAGTGGTGTAGTGATTGCATTTGCCGTCAGAGAAACAAAAGATGAAGAAAAAAAAAAGTTTTTGAAGTGAGAGAAAAAGGCGAGACAAGTTGGAAAAAAGAAATGTAGGTTGCGTTTGGTAGAGTTTTGTAAATATAATTTGAAAGTATAAGTTCTATTTTGAATTTGTGAGTTATGAAATTATGATTTTAGTGTACAAAATTTGTTTAATTATGGCTTTTGAATAGAGTGTTGAATTGAGTTTTGAAAGTTTGATGTGACATGTGAAATAAGAAAATTTGTTTGGTGATGAGTTTTTAAAATAATTTTAAAAACTTAATTCAACCTATAACTGATAATCAAACACACAACTCATAACTCAATATCCGTATTTTTTATCAACAGTCATAACCAAACTATTTTTAAAATACTCAAATAAGAAAATAATTTTTTTTTTCAATTAATTATTTTTAAGTAATTTTTTTGAATAATTTTTTTTTTCAAATAACTTCTATGTCAATTATTTTATGTTAATTAATTTTTTTGTCAATTCATTTTTTAAGCTTGTATAAACATTAAAAATATTTTAAAATTATTTAGAAAATTAAAATATTTCGAAAATCAAAGTATTAAAAATATTCCAAAAATCAAAAATTTTACAATTAAAATATCAAAATATTTTTATAAAAATTAAAATATTAAACATATTCCTATAAAATAAAATATTTAAAATAAAAAAATATATACTTAAAATAAAAATTAAATTATTTTTGAGTTGTGTATTTGATTATAAGTTTTGAAAAATAATATTTATAGTTTGAAATATATTTTAAAAAATAGGTATAAAATTATGATTTAAAAACTATAACTAAAGATCACATTTAACTCAATGATGGAATTATGTTATGTTTTCAAATCTAAATCAAACAGAGCCTATTGTGTGTTGCCAATGAGACAAAAGTCCGTGAAAAAAATTTGGAGAGAGAAAGGCACAATAAAAGGTAATAAGCGCTAGAAGGAGGGCTTGAACCTCCGACCTTGTGGTTAACAGCCACACGCTCTAGCCAACTGAGCTATTCCAGCTTCGTGTTTTGGAATGATTCCAAGTGCTTATTTATTATAAACCGTTAATTATTCAGCATATTATATTTTATATTCATGTGCACATAATGTTATATTTTAAAAATAATTACTTTTTCCATTTGTTAATTAAAACAAAGTGTTAACTTTCCTTTACATTATTTATAAAGTTTACTTAAATGCCTTTATATTTTTCATATTTTTAGAATTAAATTATCCACTTTATCCACTATTGCATAGTTTATATGGACAACTCAATAATTTGAAAATAGAAACGGATATAATGCATTTTCAATATTTATCATATTTTTAGAATTAAATTATCCACTTTATCCTCTATTGCATAGTTTTGTTGGCTACATATTTTGTAAAAGCCAGTTACAGTTCGACACGTGGCATAGTAAGGGTAATAAAGGAAGGTTATTCAAGCCTTTAATCCTGATCATACACGTGGCAATAAATATTGGTCCTCACATGATCTGAGTAACACTAGATCAAATAACGGGATGCAAGATGACGTGTCTTCAACGGTTACTCATATTCAAATCCAGTACAAGAGGGAAGCTCAACTGCCAGTAATGGTGTAATGGAGCTACTTTTAAGGAAGCATGATCAGCGATCATGGAGGAGCAGTTCGACGGATCGAAGTGCAGTTCGAAGGTCATCATTGACGAGTATAAATAGCAGAGCAGTCCCCAGGAAAAAGGACAGACTCAGATCATACAAACCAGTCATTTACTTCATATATTTTCTTTTCCAGTCATTTACATTTCCAGTCTTTAAATACCTGTTCTTTAAATACCTGCACTTTAAATACCAGTACTGCACTTCGATTCATAGGAGTAGCTTCAAGTAGATTCACAAGTAGATTGCTGTTGTAAACCTCTTTGAGGCTGAGTTCGGACCATTGTAAGTGTTCATTTTTATGAAATACTTCAATTGTTCTTCATATTACTGTTATTTTCTATTAACTTCTCCTAAATCAAGCCACCAGTAAAAGTCCTCTTCATTGAGGCTGAAAAGAACTAAAACACAATCGTCTGATAATTGGTTGGCAATCACAATTTCTGTAAGGACTGATTGATCCTTGCTGGCACGCTCACATTCACAAAAATACCCTTCGAAAAGCCAAAAAGCCAACATATATTTTTGGCACGCCCGGTGGGACTTAATTAAAAATGGCTAGAAGAAGACGACAAGGAGAAAGTGAACGCTTCGAAGAAGGCGTGGAAGGAGAGGTAGAAATACCAAATCCAGAGGATAATGTAGTAACACATCCTGTGGAAACTCCTATATTGTCAGAACCTATGGTCGAACAGACCAGTACTTCTGGACAAGAACCATATGTTCATATTATTGGACAAAACCAAGGAATTGGACCGTCCACTGTGCCATTTATTCAACCAATAAATCCATGGGATGGTTTAGTAAATGCCATGGGACAACAATTAATGAACACAATGGAAAGGTGGGCAACATCCTTTTTGGATCGAATGAATAACCACCAACCAACAAACACAAGACACACGGAGGAAGTCGTAAATGTCCCCCAACAAAGATTGGCTAGAGAAAAACAGCCTATGCAAGTTAATGGACATGCTAATGGTCAAACTAGTACCCAAAACTTTGAAAGACCATCGCCTCAGTCTTGGTATGAACCCATTTCAAGGCCTATAGCAGGCCAAAATACCTCAGTACTTAATAATGAAGCCACACAAGTTGGTGGATCTGGCCAAGCACAAGAAACTGGCATAAGAGTGGTTACAAATCCCATGTTCGAAGCCATACCTGGCACGAGGGGGTACACTAATCCCTTATTCGAATTTACACCCGGGGGGTTGGAGGGTTTTCCCACAAATGGCAGAGACACAACACCTGTTCCAGCACCTTTTGCAGGTCATTTCGTGGGTCATGCTCAAAGAGGTTACCCATACCCTCAACAGCAACCTGCATTGCAAGGACAACCAGCCCCAAATTTACCGCCTTATGGACCAAGAGGACCACAAGCACAAGTTTGTCCACCAAATCCTGTGTTTGCCCCTCCAGTAGTGGTTCAGCAGGCACAAAATATGGTCCCTAGAGACCAGATTGCTGATATTGTTAGGGAGATATGTGGACCAATGGCTCGGGGGGTCCAGACTCCCATATACAGAAAACCATACCCAGAATGGGTGGATAGGGTACATGAATACCCGAGGGGATTTAGGATACCAGATTTTACCCTTTTTTACGGGACTGGAAATCAATCAACGATAGAACATATTGCTAGGTTTGCTGCTCAATGCGGTGAGTTTACTAACCATGACTATATGAAACTGAGATTATTTCCAAATTCCCTAACAGGGGGAGCATTTGTATGGTACATCAACCTTACACCTGGATCCATTCAAAATTGGCAACAAATGGAAGAGGCATTTCATGCCCAATTCTTCCAATCAGAGCCAGAAGTATCTATGGCAGATTTGGCTAGATTGAGTCAAAGACCTGAAGAAAAGGCTACTCAGTTTATTGCCAGATTTAAAAGGGCTCGAAATAAATGTAGAGTTATCCTGCCAGAGCCAGAATTCGTCAGATTGGCTCAAAATGGTTTGGAATTCAGGCTTCGAAAGAAGTTTGATTCAACTGAATTCAGAGATTTGGTCGAACTGACCTATAAGGTGTCTCGATATGAAGCATTATTAGAAGAGGAACAAGATCGAAATAATGCATCATATAAGACATATTATAGAGATCCTAATTATGAAATAGATGCAGCAGAGATTGTAGGCAAAGAACCTGTAATCTGTGAAGCATTAATTCATAAGGATACAATTATAGACCAGCAGTTTAAAAAGAAAGACTTTCACAGAAAATACTCTTTCGATTTAACAAAAGCAGATGACATCTTTGATCATTTGCTCGCGGCTAATTTCCTTAAGTTACCTAAAGGAGTAAAACTACCATCTCCAGATGAACTGAAAGGAAAAGTATACTGTAAATGGCATAATTCTTGGTCTCACTCGACTAAAAACTGCATTGTTTTTCGAGACAGGATCCAAGAACAGATTCGAAAGGGAAGTTTGAAGTTCTCAGCTAAAACAGAAAAAGCCATGGGAATTGACAGTGATCCCTTTCCAGAAGTTGGAGAGGCAGCAGCCAATGTCATCACATCAGACTTTCAGAACTTGTCCTTGACAGAATTGGAGGAAGTCAATGTGCAGATGCATGTTGCTAATCAAACCAACATCAAGAAGAATGCTAGAGGCCCACCAGTTATTGAACAAGGTTTCTCGCACCAGAAGGAACACTCTGATGAAGAATCACTGGATGATGATTCTTTAGAAGCAGCGGTGATGCAGAGAATGTGCCCCAGGTGCAGACTCAGTTACAAGTGGTTGAAGGGGCTCCCAACTGATGGGAAGCAATACTACAGGGATGTTCAGAGACGTCCTAAGTCAACCAATGCTTACAACAAAAGGCCGTATCCGGCTAGTGATAGGCAGAGACCACCAGTGGTTGAGCCTGTGGTGAACAGAATGCATGACAAAGGCAAGAAGCTCTTGCATGAATCCAGGCCACATAACTATTATAGAGTGAAGAGTAGCCATTCCGAAAGAAAATTGGAGAGAGGTTCAGTTCATGGAATCAGAGCCAGAGATTGGCCCCCTAGGCCAGTTTCACGCAGGACAGAAAATGGTCACCCTTATCGAAGGTCTGAATCAGATTCAAAACATGAGGACAAAACCAAGCACTTACCTTCACGGCCAGTTTCGAAGATGGCTTCGAAGGTGGAAAGGGGCAGTTCAGCGTCTGAATCAGCAAGTTCATGGGTACCTGGAGTCCCAGACTGGTTTGTAATGCAAAACAAACCTAGAGAATTGCCTGTTCGAGGAGATGTTGTAAACCAAGGCAGGATGATCAGGCCTCCTATGGTAGCTCCAAATAGCTGGGTGCTGCTTAAACACCCAAAGACGAAGGAACCAGGAATGGTCCCAGTCATCTCAAGGTCACAGAGAAGAAAAATTCAGCGCAGGTACACCCAATACCAGAAAGATCTGAAGGAAAGTGGAGAAAATTCTTCACCAGTCAAAATGGAAGGAAGGAAGAACCCAAAGTCAGACCATGCTCCAAAGCCGGTTCCACAGAGCAAAGTGGTCTGTAGCCGAGAACAATTGGCTAAGGTTCATGCCGAACTAACAGCCAGAGAGAAGTCTAGTCTTGTTGGATTGGAGAAGACTCTGATGGAGACAGATAGCGAGACCGAAGAAGAGAGTAGCGTAAGCCAGAAGAAAGAGGTCGTGGAAGAAGAGATGTTCGAAGCCTTCATGGCTGAGCAAACGTTTCTGACTGAAGAACCAGTTGAGAAAGATCCTTCGAATGGATCAGTTAGCAATGAAATACCAGAATGCATCATGCAGGATGTTTCTGAGGGAGTCGACCAAAGTAACCAAGAGGGGGAACAAGTACAGCCAGCCATCCAGTTTGGCTCGTTTCCCCCAGTCTCAGTGAACATGGTACACATACTACCACAGGAATTCCGAGCTGGAGATGAAAACCAAGAGGGGCAGGAAGCTGATCCAGTTCAGATTTCTAGTGAAGACTCGCAAGCAAGCATGGTGCAAGATAACTTCAAAATGGTTACACCGATGAAAGATGAATATGAAAGTGAGGAAGTGGTAAGCATCAATCTATCGTATCCATTCGAGTACCCCTCAGATTCGATGACGCAGCACGTCAGGCCTTTGTACATCAAGGCTTTCTTTGATGGAATACAGCTGAACCGAGTTCTGATAGATAATGGGGCAGCAGTAAACCTACTCCCGAAATCTTCTTTGAAGAAACTAGGAAAAAAGAATCCCAGGTTGATACCAACCAGCACAACCATTGCTGGTTTTGCTGGAGATAAGCAAATGGCTCAGGGGATTCTTCCCATTAATTTAAGTGTGGGAACCAGGGATTGTATGACAGCATTCTTCGTAATCGACAGTAATGCTAAATACAATGCTTTGCTCGGAAGGGATTGGATCCACACTAACAAATGTGTGCCTTCTTCTTTACATCAGAAAATCATGATGGCTCTAGGCAATGGAGAGACAGAGGAAATCGATGCAGATCCTCAACCCTTCATAGCCTGTGCAGACTTTGCGGAGGCTAAATTGTATATTGAGGGAGTAACACCTCTCAGTATACTGATGAAAGATGACAGCTCAGCCGAAGTGACGGCTGATGAGGAGGTGACACACCTGAAGCACTTAGTCCAAAAAGGTGCTGATGAAGAGGTTGTTCTTAGAGATGACAATGATGCCTGGTTATAGGCAAAGAGAGGAACCGCAAGAAGCCAAGTCCTTGGCTTTGATTAAATTTTCAGCATTGGACATAAAAGCAATAGTCCAGAAAGTTCAGGAGCAAGAGAGAGAGGCCATGATAATTGGCCGCAAACAGCAGAAGCAACAGGTTGGAGTCTTGACTCTTGATAAGTACTGTGCATTGGACATTGAAACAAAAGTCCAGGAGATACAGGAAGAGGAAGCCTTGTGGACAGACTTTGTCTACGAGGAGGAGGACAGAGATATTGAATTGAAGAACCTGGGGGCAGAACCAAGCTTGAAGATCACTTCAAAGGTAGCAGAAACCAGAGGGAGTTCTCATGCACAAGACCCTTTAGAAGAAGTAAATCTAGGGGAAGGTTCTGTACAACAGCCCACTTACGTAAGTACTCGTTTGAACGCTCTGGACAGAAACCAGCTTTTGGTTGTTCTGAAGAAATACAAAGATTGCTTTGCATGGTCTTATAATGAACTACCAGGATTGGACAGGTCATTAGTGGAACATAGGCTCCCTATGAAGCCTAATTTCAGGCCATATAAGCAGAAACCAAGAAGGATGAGTCCAGAAGTAATTCAGAAGGTCAAGGAAGAGATCCTTAGACTCCTCAAGGCAGGTTTTATTAGAACAGCCAGGTATGTCGAGTGGCTATCTAATATTGTGCCTGTAGTCAAGAAGAATGGCAAAATGAGGGTATGTATCGATTTCAGAAATTTAAATCTGGCAACTCCTAAAGATGAGTACCCTATGCCTATAGTGGACTTGCTGGTGGACAGTTCAGCAGGTCACCAAGTCTTGTCAATGATGGATGGGCATTCCGGCTACAACCAAATCTGCATTGCAGAGGAAGATATCCACAAGACAGCATTCAGATGTCCTGGGAATATTGGCACCTTTGAGTGGGTTAAAATGCCATTTGGTCTAAAGAATGCTGGAGCTACATACCAAAGAGCCATGAACACTATCTTTCATGATCTTATTGGAGGATATCTGGAATGTTATATTGATGACATTGTAGTTAAATCCCAATCCATGGAAGAGCACCTGTTTCACTTAGAAGCAGCTTTTGAAAGGATGAGGAAGTTCAAATTAAAGCTCAATCCTCTTAAATGTGCTTTTGGTGTATCATCTGGAAATTTCTTGGGTTATGTTGTTCACAAGAAAGGAATACAGATTGATCAGAATAAAGCCAAAGCAATCATTGAAGCCAAACCCCCATCAAGTAAGAAAGAATTACAAATGTTCCTTGGGCAGGTTAACTTTCTTCGAAGGTTCATTTCTAACACTGCAGGGAAAACTAAAGTATTTTCTTCCTTGTTAAGGCTGAAAGATGAAGAGGAATTTGTGTGGACAGCAGAGCATCAAATTTCTTTCGAAGGTATCAAGGCCTACTTGGCTAAACCTCCAGTGCTGATGCCACCAAAGGGGAACAAGCCCTTGAAGTTGTACATAGCTGCAGTAGAGGATTCATTGGGAGCTTTCTTAGCCCAAGACAATGAAGAAGGCAAGGAGCAAGCTATTTATTACCTTAGTAGGTTTTTAAATTCTTGTGAATGTAAATATTCAGCTGTTGAAAAGCTGTGTCTTGCTTTGTATTTTGCTGCAATAAAATTAAGACATTATCTTTTGCCTACAACTGTCTTGGTAATTGCAACCACAGATTTGGTTAAATATATGTTATCTAGACCAATGTTGAGGGGAAGAATTGGCAAATGGATACTTGCCTTATCAGAATTTCATCTAGAATATGTCCCTCAAAGGGCAGTAAAAGGGCAGGTTTTAGCCAACTTCTTGGCAGATCATCCATCTCAAACTGAGAGCCAGGAGATAATGGAACTTGGTATGACCAGTGTTGAGCCATGGCAAATGTGGTTCGATGGGTCGAAAGCAAATGGGTTAATTGGAATTGGTATTGTAATCAAGTCTCCACAGGGGACAGAAACTACCCATGGTTTTAGAGTGGATGAAGCTACCTGTTCCAATAACCAGGCTGAATATGAAGCCTTAATTGTGGGACTATAGATTCTTATTGGATTACAAGTACATGCAGTTGACATATTTGGAGATTCTCAATTGGTGGTTAACCAAGTGAAAGGAATTTTCAAGTGTCAAAGCATAAGTATCCTATCATATTATGTTGTTGCATTACATTTGCTTTCTCAGTTTCAAATAGCAAATGTAACCCATGTTCCAAGATTCTTGAACAATAGAGCCAATGATGTGGCTCAAAAGGCTTCGAACTTCAAGAGAAGGGATAATACCCAACGGGACATAAGCCAAACAACATATCAGAAATTAATTCAACCTTTGAATAAAAGGAATGTGATCTTGGAAGTCAATCATAATGACTTACAAGAACAAGATTGGAGGCATCCAATAATGCAGTACTTGGCTGGTCCATCTTCGAAGGCCAGTAGAAAAGTTAAATTGCAGTCTATGCAATATATGATATATGGTAATGCTCTCTACAAAAGGGGGGGAGATGGCTTATTATTAGAATGTCTAGGCCCAAAAGAAGCATTAACAGCCATGGCTGAGGTTCATGAAGGCATCTGCGGTGCTCATCAGCCTGGTGTAAAAATGAGATGGTTGCTTCGAAGGCATTCCTATTATTGGCCAACCATCCTTAAAGACTGCATAGAATATGCAAAGGGGTGTGAGGCATGTCAAAAGCATGGCACAATAAGGCACGTGCCCATAACTGACCTACATGCAGTAGTGAAGCCTTGGCCATTTAGAGGGTGGGCCATGGATATGATGGGAAAAATACACCCACCTTCTTCGAAGCATCATTGTTTCATTCTAGTGGCCACTGACTACTTCACTAAATGGGTCGAAGCTAAGCCATACAAGGCTGTAGACCAAACAGAAGTTATTGGTTTTATTAAAGACTTGATCCATAGATTTGGCATCCCGCAAACCATAACAGTTGATAATGGAACTGTGTTTGATGGGAAAATGGTGAAGGCTTTTGTGGCAGAATTTGGAATTAGCCTTGTTAATTCCACACCCTATTATGCACAAGCTAATGGTCAAGCTGAGTCATCCAATAAGTCTTTAAAAAAAGGAATACAAAAGGTTGTGGATGATAATCCCAGGGATTGGCATAACCTATTATTGGATGTTCTGTGGGCATATAGGACCTCACCGAGGTCAAGCACAGGAGTCACTCCCTATGCTTTGGTGTATGGACATGATGCAGTCTTACCAGTAGAGATTAATGTTAAATCTTTGAGAGTAAGATGTCAAGATCAATTGAATCCTGAACAATACCATCAAAGTATGTGCTTAGAATTAGAAGGCATAGATGAAGCCAGAATTTTGGCATTAAATAGCATTCTTTTCCAAAAGAAGAAAGCAGCCAAGAATTATAATAAGAAAGTCAAACACATTGGCTTTGATGAAGGTGATTTGGTATGGAAGACAATACTCCCAATTGGGATTAAAAGCCATAAGTTTGGCAAATGGTCACCTAATTGGGAAGGACCATATCAAATTCATAGGGTTCTGCCTTTTGGAGCATACCATTTAAGAAATTTGAATGGTTATGTACATCCCAAAAAGATTAATGGCAGATATTTAAAACCTTATTTTCCAACCGTTTGGGAAACACAAGGGATAGAGTGAACACCATATGCAAAAACACAAGCTTGTTCAAGTAATATTCAAAATATTGTGCTTTCATAAAGAATTAAGTACATTGTGCCACAAATTGGCCCAAAAATCATTACAATGCTTTAGTTGTTTTTGTACAATAGCTTTCCTATTGCTAAGAGAAGGAAATAATTGAATAGCCGCAGCCATGTCTTCTTTTCGATTAGCCAGCCCTTGATTGGTGATGTGCAGTTTCTTATCAGTTCGAACCAAGGCTTGGTTTACCGCGGCTAACTCCTCTTCGAGCTGAGCTTTCTTCTCCAGAAGTTGGACTCGAAAGTGGGAGGCAGAAGAATATTGTTCTTTCAGAGATGATACTTCGGTATGCACTTGAGAAACAAAACTCTGGTCCTTAGCCAGCTTATCATCCGCAGCCTTAGCAGCATGGCAAATGTTGAGATAAAAATCAATAGTAGCTGCAGCCTGAGATAGATGACTTGAGACACTCATGGCAGACTGCTCAGCAATATTACAGCATTGAAGGAACCCATTCCTGATGATTGGCCTTTGTAAAGCCTCGAAGGGGATCCTTGAAAAGGAAGTCAGCAGTTGCAAGCATGTGTCCAAATCTACTGAAGGTACAAAAGGCTTGTTACTGGAGGAAGGAGAACTCTCGAAGATTTCCAATAAGGAGTTAGCCAAGGCTAATGGCTCAGCTTCAGCAGTAGAAGTGGGAGAGGTAGAAGGTACGTCAAAGAGACTAGCTAGTCTTCCTTCAAAAATGTCTACCTCATCCCTTGACATTAAGGGCATAGAGAGTGTTGTGGTGGAAGACGCAAAGGGCTGCATAGGGATGGGAGAAACGGATGGAGCATCTTTGGCAGCCTCTATGGTCTTGGCCACCAGCAAATCAAGAGAAGAGGGACTGGAAGTGGGCATTGGTAATGAACCATGAATTGAAGGGCTACCAGTGTCTTCTGTGGAAGAATCAACTGCCATTGGGGATGGAGTAGCAGTTGGAGTTTCTATAAAGGATGGAGAAAGAGCAAGGCTCGAAGGAAAAGTAGATTGAGGTAGGTTACGAGCCAAAAAAGGGAGGTATGGCTTTAATCCAAGAAAAGGAGATGCAGGAATACTGGAGTCTAAAGAAGGCATGACAAATATAGGCTTTTGAAGTGGAAGCACGACTCGAACAACCCTGACATTCTGCATTTGGTCAACCTCAACCGAAATTGAGGAAGGTCTCATTGGAAAGGTGAGTGCAGTAGTTGTCGCTGTAAAAAGAAGAAATGCAGAACAATGTTAAACTTCAATACCACAGGCTAACAAAGTAAAAAACAGCAGAGGTATGAAAGAAATTACTTGTTCCAGAGGCGCTAGTACTGATGAGAGAACTGCGGAGAGAGTAATGTCCAGCAGTCTGCTGCCTTCTTACCATTTCCCCTTGTGCTGCATCGGCAGCAGCAGCTTCCTCTCTTTGTTCTTGCCATCTTTTCTTGGCTCTCTCAAATACAACGATTGCCCTGGAATGTTCTTGTTCGACTGCCTTATGAGTAGAATCCTTAACATGGTCAATGACAGGAACAGTCATTCTCTTTCTCTTCTCCCTCGGCAGAGATACAACCAATTCTTTTCCAACCTCCCCTTCTTCAGATCGGGGTTCAGACTCTCCAGAGATAAGTTCTTTCTCCGCTATTATGACGATTGCCTCGCTAACAGGATTTTCAATGGCATCAGATGAAGACACAGCTACCTTTTGTCTCTTTGTTCTTTGTAAGGGCACTTCCTTCTCTGACTCAACCTCTCCTTCTTCTTCAAGAGATTCAGGTACTTTAGGAGGAAGGACTAGTCTCCTTTTTGTTTTTTGTTGTTTCTTCTTGAGAATAGCTAAAGTCTCAGCTCTCTTGGGAGACTCTTCTTGTGGAGACCCTACACCAAAAGCATGAGTATAAGAAAACCAACAAAAGATTCAGAAATGAAAGGGGAGGAGAAGAACTTGAAGGTACTCACCCTTCTTCGAAGCAGCTCTAATAACCCTGGCTGGAAGGGGTAAAGTGGCAGGAGTAGTGGTGACAAATTCAGGAGGGGGAGAAGTGCTTTGGGCTGTTGTTGACTTATCCTTCGAAGGCAATCCCAACCCCACCAATAAGTCATGAGGATGTGCAGAGAGGCGCACTTCCATATTGGCTGTCCACCAGTTCTTAAACCTTTTTAAGACTGAGCCAAAAGGGCGAAAGGGGATAAATTGGAATTCACTCAATTCCTTCAACAGTCTGAGTACTGCTGCCTCTGGTTTGGATTTGGGTATTCTCAAATCTCTGGCAGTGAGATAGACATTTGAAAGACTGCAAAGAGGAACAGGTATCCCTTGAGAGAGCCCAAGTTGCCTTGCAAATTGAGAAGGGCAGTATACCTCTGATATGCATTTATAGGCTCGAGGGTTCAGAGTGCCAATGAACAGCTCCCTTGGTAATAATATAGAGGCCCACATATCTTTGTGGGGAGAAGTGGAACATTCCTTATCAGCCAGAAAAGATTGTAGCCAGGTTGGCCCTCTATTGGCTTCGAAAGGACAAAAGAAGGAAGCAGATGGAGAGATAGGAAGTTGATAAAAGAAGGTGAAGTAATAAGCAAAGGAAGCAGGGTAAAGGGCAATCCGAGCATATTTTTCCCCGTAAGTACTAGGATCCTGAACAAGGAATCCTAAACACTTGGGATGTAGGTCAGTGAAATAAGCAAAGAGCCAGAGTTGGAGCACCCAGAGGGGACCTCCTTGGTTAGCATCGAGGGGTTTTTCGCAAAATTGGGAGCAGGCTCTGTAGACATGACCTAGAAGATAAGGAGCAAGAGCGATATGTTTCTTCAAGACGAGTGCCTTCGCAAGTGGAGCAAACTCAGGCATAATCCTCTGAGATGAGGTGCAAAAGAGAAATTTACATAACCAGTATAATATGAAGGAGAAGAATTCTCTGTCCCGCACAGGACCTTCTCTCTTATTTTCAGCCTTTACGAAGTCACTATAAGAAGAGTTTAGGGCTGGGAGAGAAAATTTAACAGGAAGGTCTGGATAGTTGGGAGTAAAAGGAGAACCATGAGGTGAAAGCCCTAGGAGATGGCAAATATCAAGAACGGTGGGGGCCATCATACCACACCGAAACTGGAAGAAATTGAAAGCCATATTCCAAAAGCATAAGGCAGCAGGAATCAAAAAGGGGTCTTCAGGAATAATGAACCTGGAAAGTCGAAGGGCATCGAGGATATAAATCTCTTGTAGGTCATCTTCTCTCGCAGGCACTACTCTGTCATACCATTCCTCCCATTCAGTCCTCAATGTCGGCCAGCAACGATGAGGACGGTTTACCCTCCAAGTTCCCCAATCAAGTCTTTCTTCGTAAAGAAGGAAGTGGTCCTCCAAACGAGGGTACAGAGCTGGGAGTTGAGCAGGAACCTCCTGGAAGATAGGACCCAGGATGTACTCCTGTTTGTTGCTGTGGCGAGGAACGAAAAGACGACCATCGATGTTACTTGACTCACCAGATGTCAGCTTGCTGATTTCTTCATCAATACAATGTTTCAAAGCCATGGTAGGACTGATTTGGTCGCCAGCAAGTACTTTTAGAGAGGAGGGATCCATTGGTAGTAAGCAAGAGAAGAGCAAAGAAGATCAGAAAAACCAGTAGAGAGAAGGGTTTGAAAAAGGCAAGAGATTTCGGAACACGAAACGAGAGGGTTTTAAAACCTTTGTGTCCGAAATTATACCCCGTAAGTCGTTAAGTACTAAAAGTACGAATGCGGGGAATTTCTTCCAAATTGATAGTTTTGGAGGGAAGAGCTTATTCCGGGGATTGGGGCCGGCTTCGAAATGAAATATTTGGCTTCGAAAACAAGATCTTGGCGTCAGAAAATCAAATAACAACGGCTTCGAAATACATAAGTCAGCTTCGAAGCCTAGTATCTGCTTAAAGGTGCTAAATTGCTTGATTATGGGTCTGTTTAGGAATCAAAGTAACGACCTTCGGAGCAAACCCTAGTATTCTCTGAGTATGAGAAGCGCTGTTCAGAGCATACTACATGCTTAAAAATGCCTAAATGCTCAAAAGTATTGGTCTACTTCAAAAAATCCAAAGACCCGTTTGAAGGTTATCAGTCAAAATGACTCTTTAAGGAAGAGGGGCACTGTTCGAAACATCCAAAACCAATCATTGGTTTCTGTATGAGCAAGTGGGAATTGCCATAGGTTGCCCTTCGAAGCCAAAAGAGATCAGTTTAAAATTGATTGGCTATATCAACCATGACCATATATTGGTTACAGTTAGTGTTGAAAAAGTAAAGTCATTGAAATCGAAGTACTAAAATAATATCTGCCAGAATTGTCAATTTTACTCCATGAATTGGACAAAGACATGATTGGTTCTTTTAGTTCTTCATTAAACAGTTGATTCGAAGGATGAGATTGTTCAATTCGAAGTTATGAGTTAGCTTTTAGAGATGAAAGAAAATAGAGTCAAACAGTGTTGAGTACAGAAAGACTTTGTTTATATTAAAGCCAAGATGATTACATTAAGTAACTCTATCTGGGTACAAATTCAAGCTCATAAAAATAAGGAATAGAATAAATAACAAGGTCATGAAATTTTGTCCAGCAATGGTCAATAAATTTCTGTTCTTTCTTTATTATTTCTTCTATCTCTTCTAAAGTTGATTGCATAAGCTGATGAGCTCTCACTTCATAATAAAGTTCTTCAGCCTTTGCTTCGAAGGCCTCTTCCCTTGATTTTTGTTCCAATTCATCTATAACCAAATCATCCCAGTACGCAGAATCTTTATTCCTGAAGTCATCGAACTCTTCGATAAAATTCTCTGCTTCATATTGGGCATGAATTCGGAGAGATAAGAGTTGATCCAGATTCTGGATGGTGATCTTAGAATTTCGATGCCAGTAGAGGAGCACTGGGAGTTGGTCCAAAAACAAATGAAGTTCTGCCTGGGCAATAGGGTTGAGAACATGACCTCTAGTCAAGATATCACAAGCCCATTGAAAGTTCTTAAGAGGAATGTCATCCTCAAGAACATTGAAGGGCAGATGGGAGAAAGCCGCGAGCAAAAGTTGAGCTTGCTTTCGCTCGGCTGAAGAAGGGGGTGACGGAGGTTGGTAAGGTGGAAAGACTTTGTCCATGGGAAGGGCAAGTCTTAGTTTCTCTGTCCAGGAGAGGATGGGAGAAGGAGAAGGAGAAGATGGTTCTGCTTCAGAAGACGAAGGGGAAGGAGCAGGTGTTTCTATCTCAGAGGATGCAGATGCAGAAGAAGGAGTGGATGCTTCTATTATGGGAGATGGCACAGGAGCAGATGGAACAAAGGCATTAATGTAGTCAAGCCAATCAGAAGAACAAATCTTCACCTTTTTGGCTAAAAAGGAAGGGGTGTACCCTTGTGCTTCTTCTGGACGCTGGGCAGGGTGCATTATCTTCGTAGGCATGGAAGAAGTATACCAAGCCACAAGCAGATTCTCCTCCAAGCTACGTCGAAGGTCAATGGGCACGTAAGGGTAGACCACTGAGCTTCGAGCGTAGGAGGGAAACTCCAAGGGGTCAGTAAACTCAACAAAATGGTGATTGATTCGCTCCCTTAGATCATAAGTCTCAGGAGTGGACCAGCTTGTCCAGCCAGAAGCTCCAGAGGATGAAGAGGTCACAGTTTCATCCCATGCAAAGGTCTGTGAAGAAGAGTTTCCTAGATCCATATTTGCAACTTGTCGAAGCAAAGGCTCGAGGGTAGTTCGGTCAGAACACAAAGGGAGCTTAGGGGAAGAACTCTTTGTATCTGTAAGTTTGTAAACCAAGGGATTAAAGGCAATGTGTTCATAGTCCAAAGGTTTATAATCTGCAAAAGCCTCCATTACCTGAATATAGAAGGGCGGGTAAAGGTGGCTAATGAATGCGTGGAGGTTCTTTCGAGGGGGAACAACATCACTCAAAGGCTCTTCATATGCTTGATCAATAGAAAGGGAAGTTGATGCAGCCATAGCCTGTTCGAATACTAAGGTATTGGGATGTTCGACGAGTTAATGCAGATGATCTCCAAATGGATGACGGTTGTGTTTCCAGAATATGGACTCCATACACGTTCTGGAAGCGCGGGAAAACTGCAGTCCACTAATATCACCAAGTATTGGGTATATTAGTGCGGGGGGTAATGTTGGCTACATATTTTGTAAAAGCCAGTTACAGTTCGACACGTGGCATAGTAAGGGTAATAAAGGAAGGTTATTCAAGCCTTTAATCCTGATCGTACACGTGGCAATAAATATTGGTCCTCACATGATCTGAGTAACACTAGATCAAATAACGGGATGCAAGATGACGTGTCTTCAACGGTTACTCATATTCAAATCCAGTACAAGAGGGAAGCTCAACTGCCAGTAATGGCGTAATGGAGCTACTTTTAAGGAAGCATGATCAGCGATCATGGAGGAGCAGTTCGACGGATCGAAGTGCAGTTCGAAGGTCATCACTGACGAGTATAAATAGCAGAGCAGCCCCCAGGAAAAAGGACAGACTCAGATCATACAAACCAGTCATTTACTTCATATATTTTCTTTTCCAGTCATTTACATTTCCAGTCTTTAAATACCTGTTCTTTAAATACCTGCACTTTAAATACCAGTACTGCACTTCGATTCATAGGAGTAGCTTCAAGTAGATTCACAAGTAGATTGCTGTTGTAAACCTCTCTGAGGCTGAGTTCGGACCATTGTAAGTGTTCATTTTTATGAAATACTTCAATTGTTCTTCATATTACTGTTATTTTCTATTAACTTCTCCTAAATCAAGCCACCAGTAAAAGTCCTCTTCATTGAGGCTGAAAAGAACTAAAACACAATCGTCTGATAATTGGTTGGCAATCACAATTTCTGTAAGGACTGATTGATCCTTGCTGGCACGCTCACATTCACAAAAATACCCTTCGAAAAGCCAAAAAGCCAACAAGTTTATATGGACAAATCAATAATTTGAAAATAGAAATAGATATAATGCATTTTCAATTAATTTATTTTTAATCCACAAATCACATGCTTACAACAACTCTAATGGAATTGCTAAAGTAGTCCTTATTTCTAAATCATAGCAAAAACTGCAATTTTTATCATTTACTTTTACTATTTTTTTAATTATCATTTATGTCGCATATTTTATGACGTTTGAATGTTAGTAATATGTATATGTAGAAACCACTATACCAATGACAGTAAATTATGCTGCATCAAATGACAAATAAAAATAGTAAAAACAACTTCTGGACATAACATTTATTTATTTATTTATTTTTTTGATCGGCAAATGTTAATTGTTAGTTGTTTGATTAGATTAGCACATATGGAAGAAAATCTCCCCACCCTTGGCAAAACACCTAAGTGTTTGCACTCCCTTAATTCAACCTCCCTAAAAAAAATTGAACCCATGACCTCCTTAAGACTAAACCCTAAAGAAGACATGGTGGCCAACTAGGCTAGGCCTAGTTGGTTACTGCTAGACATAACATTACTCAAACTATAACAACTTTATTAAAAAAAAAAACAAATTATAATGGCATGCCAAATGTTAAAATATGACATTGTTAAATTTTACACTAAACTTGGCACAATATTTAACAAAATGCCAAATCTCAATTTGATGGAAAAAGTTGTTTATCCTTTAATTTGACAAATATTTAATAGAATAATTATAAGTGATTTTTGATCATTTTTTTATCAAATTTAAAATTGATAAAAAAAAAGAGAGCCAATAATTGGATATTTTTAGGATTTGCCCAATAGTAAATTGTTTTTTACACCTTGTTTAGAAAATGACGTTTTAATTTTTTTTATGAAGTGAATTTTTATTTAATGAGTTTGGAAATTAATAATAAAGACCAATTATCGCCCCAAAAATTATTTTTTTAGTTAGGTTAAAATAGTTAAAAGTCAAAAAGCCAACTAACATAGTCAAGTAAGACCATCTCCAACGTTTACTCAGATTCATCACTAAATTTAAATTTGGTAAAAAAGCACAGTTTTTAGCTCTCCAATGATATCACCAAAACAATACCAAATTGAGAATAACTCAAATCTTGTACCAAATTGAGGACCTGGCTCGGCTTTTACCAATTCACTATGTGTAACCGTTGGGTGTGGGGCCACAAGACGACCAGCCGGACGTCCGGCGGGTTGCCCTCCCAGTCATCCGAAAACCATGGTTTGGACAGTTTTTACCAATTCATTGCTTTCGTGTTTTTTGCCCAGTACCTGCTGTTTGTTTTTTTGCGTAACAGAGAGAGAGAGAGAGATATATATATATATATATATATTTAAGTGGTATGTGTGGGGGTTAAAGGAGGAGGATTTGGTGAGTTGTGAAAGAATTTGATGGATTGAAAGAAGAGGAAGAAGAGGTGAGAGGACCCCACTTTTTGCAAGTTTTAATTTCATCTTCTTCTTCATCAATCAATTTCCTCATCTTCTCTTTCTTACCTTATTATTTTCAAATACGTTTGTATTTGTTTCACTACAACTCAAAGATCTGTAGATACAAGTCTTTGTATCTAGGCCCATCTTTTCTTTTTTTTTTAATATCTTTTCCTGGAGATTTCCCAATTGTAAAAGACGCCCATGGATTGCTCTGAATTCCCCACTCTCTAGGTTCATCCCAATCCCCTGAAAGAGTAGCAGCCATGGATTACACAGAAAATGAAAAGCAGCATCAGCCATGGAGGGGGGAAAAAAATTAATTTTCCATGTCTGGTCGACCGGCCGGTCGTCTCTCCGGACATCCTATAGGACAATCTTCACTGTATTTAAATAAATTAAATTCTGTTGTGTACTAAACAACAACTAGAATATAAAGAAATAAAGGAAATGAGAGAATATGTTTGATTACAAAAATCAAACTCAAAATAAAAATAAATAAATAAAAACAGATTTTATTTTGTTACAAAAATAAAATTAAAATCTGATTTAAATAAATAATAATAACACTAAAAATAAATTAAATAACTTACTTGGTTTAATTTGTTTGAATTATAATCTGATCAAGTCCAGTGTTTGACACTGTGTCCTTAAGACAGATTCGTCCTCTCCACGGTACTTTCAGAAATTGGACGTCTATCTCCCAGGATAAAATGATCTACTACAAATAATAGCAGCACTACAAATTGTTTACCTAACGAACACACTAAGTGTTTATACTCTCTCTGACAAGAAAATAATGCAGCAAAATGAAGAGGATGTTTGCAGAATTATGAAGGACGGAAATTAGAGTTTTAAAATCCAAATGAGGACTGTCCTATTTATAGATGTAATGGTGGCTGTAGGTTTTGAATTGAACAGGTATGAAACTTGTTGGTTTTGAATTCAAACAGATTTGAGTCTGTTGGATTACAATTCAAACAGATAACAAAAATGGGAAGGGCCCTATTTGGGTGTACAGTAAATTCGAACCAGTTTAATTCCGGTTTAAAAACGGGAAGGGCCCTATTTGGATGTACAGTAAAACCAAACCAGTTTAATTTTGAATTCTGGATTTTATTTTACCAAAAATAAAATTAAATTTAAATGTTTTTTGCCCAAAAAGATTAATATTGAGCTGAACAAGCCCAACCCAACCACACACCACGCACCCGCGCCCAAGCCCAGCCCGGACGGACGGCGGCAGCGCGCGCGTGTGTGGTTTTTGGGTCCAATAAGTCTAGCCCATTTTGCCCATAACCTCTCCCTCTAAAACACTTGGGTACCCCTTGGGGCACACCCCAAGTACCAAACCCAAGCCTTATAAACCCATTCAAAACTTCCCACCAAATCAATGTGGGGCAAGCCATTTTACAACCTTAAGGAATTTCTACCAAAACTTCATTTCCATGGAGCACACTTTGGCTTCAATTTCCCATTTACTCGGTAATGGTTTTGAGCAACCAAATATACCACGTGAATCACAACGCGGCATAGAACGCGTTACCTCTTTGACCTGTGAAAATCGATGCACGGGGCCCACCTAAAAAATAAACCGAACTTAGGATAAAATTCTGGTTTTACCCAGAATTTATAACCATGTCCAACAATCCCCCACATGAATGGAATTTGATGACAACGGAAATGCAACAATATGCAAATTTATCGAAAGAGTATAAGTCGAAAATATCTTGCATCAGGATAGGTAGTTTTCGGCCTTGAACCTTCCCTAGTGATAACCTATCGGACTTACTGGCTAACCAATGGACGCGATGCCTTGAATTGTTCAGCCGTTTGTGTAAGCCAAGACAATAGATTTCACACAAAATATCTTCTCACACATCGTGGTTCTCACTGTTGTGTTCATTTTGGCCTTGAACGCGTCTGGTTTTCATAAGTGTTTCTAGAGAATTTAGCCTCTTTATTCTCATAGAACCGGCCCCAGTTCGACACTCATATAGGTGATTCTTATTGTGAGTATCTCCTTATACTCGTCTTGATTTTATGCCTTAATCAAGATATAAGTAATCATTAAAAGCAAAGCTTATCCTTATACCCCTACATACAACATATGTTGCAGATATCACTCTCACCATAGGAATGGGTAGGAACTTAATCCTTTGGTGATTTCTGGCGAGCCATACATAACTTAGTTGTCCCTTTGAACTTAGTTCTTGGGATCTCCAGTCATATAAGTAGGGTTACCATTATGACGACTCTTATGTAATAGGCTTTAATCTCATCTCCTTTGATGAACTATACACTAGCTCTTTTGTCAAACCTTTTGTTAACGGATCCGCAATATTCTCTTTAGATTTTATATAATCTATTGAGATTATTCCATTTGACAACAATTGCCTTACGGTATTATGTCGACGACGAATATGTCGTGACTTACCGTTATACACATGATTCTGTGCCCTGCCTATTGCAGATTGACTATCACAATGAATGCAAATAGCTGACACAGGTTTTGGCCACATCGGAATGTCTTCTAAGAAGTGACGAAGCCATTCTGCTTCTTCTCCTGCTTTGTCCAAAGCAATGAACTCGGATTCCATTATGGATCGTGCGATGCATGTTTGTTTCGTGGATTTCGAAGAACAGCAGCGTCTCCTAGAGTAAAGACATATCCACTTGTGGATTTTGAATCTTTAGTATCCGATATCCAATTGGCATCACAATAACCTTCAAGTACTACTGGATATCAAGTAAAGTTCAAACCATGATCGCGAGTAAATCTTAGATGTCTAAGAACCCGAATGATCGCTTTCCAATGGTCTTCTCCGGGGTTACTAGTGTACCTACTCAATTTACTGATAGCATAAGCTATATCAGGACGAGTACAATTCATTAGGTACATTAGGCTTCCAATAATTTGGGAGTATTTTAACTGAGACACTGCATCACTTTTATTTTTCGATAAATAAAGGTTGACGTCTACAAGTGTTCTAGCTAAATTCATATCATCCTTGATAAATTTACCAAGAATTTTCTCAATATAATGTGATTGAGATAATGTATATCCGTCAAATGTTTTAATAATTTTCATTCCTAATATAACATCTGCGACCCCCATATCTTTCATATTAAATCTTTTGTTAAGCATTTGCTTAGTTGATTTGATCATATTTTGACTCCTTCCAATGATAAGCATGTCATCCACATAAAGACAAACTATGACATATCCTTGGTCAGTGTTTTTAACATAAATGCATTTGTCACATTCGTTTATCTTAAACCCATTAGTAAGCATTGCATGATCAAATTTTTCATGCTATTGCTTAGGTGCTTGTTTTAATCCATAAAGGGATTTTACAAGTCAACAAACTTTCTTTTCTTGCCCTGATACTACAGACCCTTCGGGTTGCTCCATATAGATCTCTTCATTTAGATCACCATTTAAGAAAGCTGTCTTAACATCCATTTGATGTATTTCTAAATTAAACAACGCTGCTATAGAAATAAGCATGCGAATGGATGTTATTCTTGTCACAGGGGAATATGTGTCAAAATAGTCTAGACCTTCCTTTTGTCTGTAACCTTTAACTACAAGTCTTGCTTTATACTTGTCAATTGAACCATCTACTTTTATTTTTCTCTTGAATATCCATTTATATCCAAGAGATTTAGAACCTGGTGGAAGATCCACCAATTTCCAAGTATGATTTTGCATAATGAATTCAATTTCATTATTGATAGCCTCTTTCCACAAAGGTGCTTCAGGACTTGTCATTGCTGCCTTAAAGCTTTGAGATTCATTTTCTAACAGGTATGTCAGAAAATCTGGACCAAAGGATTTTGATGTTCTCGCTCTCTTACTTCGTCTTGGTTCATCATCAGTTAAATCCTGTTGGTCGAGACTATTACTAGTCTCTTGTGTTTGATTGTCATTAGTCTCTTGACTTTGTGTACAATCATAAGTTCTTTTCTGTGAACTTAATTCTTGTCCTTTCTTGTAAGGAAAGACATGTTCAAAAAACACAGCATTCCTTAACTCTATAATAGTGTTCACATATATATCAGGTATTTCTGATTTATAAGTCAGAAACCGATATGTACTACTATTCTGAGCATAACCAATAAACACACAGTCTACTGTTTTTGGTCAAATTTTAGTCTTTTTAGGAACAGGAACTTCAACTTTTGCCAAACACCCCCACACTTTTAAGTATTGGTAGGAAGGCGGTCGACCTTTCCACAATTCATAAGGAGTGTTGTTTGTTTTCTTGTGGGGTATTCTGTTAAGAACATAATTAACAGACAATATTGCTTCCCCCCACAAGTTCTGTGGTAAACCTGAACTTAGTAATATGGCATTCATCATTTCTTTTAGGGTTCTATTCTTCCTTTCAGCAATTCCATTTTGCTGTGGAGAATAAGGGGCTGTAGTTTGGTGAATAATGCCATGTTGTGCACAAAATTCATCTAATGGTGCATCATATTCACCACCCCTATTCCTTCTGATATAAATCAATGAATTTCAAAACAAATTGAAGAAAAAATCAAAATAATTATGACTACTCAAGTCAGAATTAATGTTTTGACAAAATCATATCCTCATAAAAAATTTGCCTAAGAATCAAACAATTCAAAAACCCATTTCATTGTATACATTCTTGCAACTCAATAACAAATAAATGTCACTGTCATAAAAATATTGGTGACAGAAAAAAATTAAATTATCTCAACTAATGCAAGAGATACACCCCCATATTAATAAAATGGTTCATGGTTTAACAAATTCTACTACGCAAGTAAAATAATTATTAATGACATCTCATGTCACATAATTCAAAATAAACTAAAAATCCACATAAAAGATTTCTTAAATTTACTTTCCAATTAAATGGAATGATATAACTACAAACATCTTCATGTTTAAATTTCCCTGGTGTTTAAACACCCATTCAAAATTGATTGGAAAAACTCAAATTAATCAACATATCAATTTAACATTCCAAATCACATGAAATTTTTGTTAAGAAATAACTTGAGTTGACATCATACATGCATATCAAACGCATCAACTAAAAATAATGAATTAACAAAATAAATTAATCATGCATGATCCCAAAATTTGCATCATGAAATAAAAAGATTCTCAACTCATAAATAAAATTCAATGCGTTTTGAAATTTAAACTCCAAAATGACAAAACATACCTTCATTTAATAAGTTTGATTTGTACATAAATAAACTAATTAAATATGCAAGCAAAAGTCCTTGTGAATATATATATATATATATATTATTCCGACTCATATGCAGAAACTATTCACGACTACAGATCCACACAGAAATGTAAAAAAGATTCAAAAAACCAGTAAAGAAATTAAACTTGCCACAAAGGTTTCTTTGTAATAAAAATGAAATTTGTTTGTAAATTAATATTTTACTCCAGAAACAAATTCTCCCATGTACTACGATAAAGTCAAAAGAACTATGATAAATTAACAACATTAATTTTCTAGTTACTAAAATCAGAAAATAAATTATAACATAACATAATTTTCTTTTCCTTGTTATTTAAACTAGTAAAATAATATACCGAAATAATATCTGATTACAAAAAATTAGAAAAACAAACCACAAATTAATTTTCTAGTTACTAAAACCAGAAAATAAATTATAATACAAAATAATTTTATTTTTCTTGTTACTAAAATTAGAAAATACTGTAATTTTATTTTCCTTGTTACTGAAACTAGAAAATAAAATACCACAAAACTATCTGATTACAAAAATCAGAAAAAACACAAAATAATTTTCTAGTTATCAAAATCAGAAAATAAATTAAAACACAAAATAATTTTATTTTCTTTGTCACTAAAACTAGAAAATAATATAATTTTATTTTTCTTGTTACTAAAACTAGAAAAATAAAATACCAAAATAATTTTCTGTAATACCAAATAATATTCTGCAATTGTTAATGACACCAGTATATTACTACTAGTTGTCAAAGAAAAGAGACAGTATATTACTACTATCTGTCAAATAGCATAAATCACTATTTGTTTTTCCAACCAGAATATTATTTTGAAAACACACAAAATTAAATACAATGAAGATACCAAAAACAAAATACGGATCTGTCTTAAGATTGTTGGACAATCTTCACTGTATTTAAATAAATTAAATTCTGTTGTGTACTAAACAACAACCAGAATATAAAGAAATAAAGGAAAGAAGAGAATATGTTTGATTACAAAAATCAAACTCAAAATAAAAATAAATAAATAACAACAGATTTTATTTTGTTACAAAAATAAAATTAAAATCTGATTTAAATAAATAATAATAACACTAAAAATAAATTAAATAACTTACTTGGTTTAATTTGTTTGAATTATAATCTGATCAAGTCCAGTGTTTGACACTGTGTCCTTAAGATAGATTCGTCTTCTCCACAGTGCTTTCAGAAATTGGACGTTTATCTCCCAGGATAAAATGATCTACTACAAATAATAGCAGCACTACAAATTGTTTGCCTAACGAACACACTAAGTGTTTATACTCTCTCTGACAAGAAAATAATGCAGCAAAATGAAGAGGATGTTTGCAGAATTATGAAGGACGAAAATTAGAGTTTTAAAATCCAAATAAGGGCTGTTCTATTTATAGATGTAATGGTGGCTGTAGGTTTTGAATTGAACAGGTATGAAACCTGTTGGTTTTGAATTCAAACATATTTGAATATGTTGGATTACAATTCAAACAGATAACAAAAAATGGGAAGGGCCCTGTTTTGGTGTACAGTAAATCCGGACCTGTTTAATTCCGGTTTAAAAATGGGAAGGGCCCTATTTGGATATACAGTAAAACCAAACCAGTTTAATTTTGAATTCTAGATTTTATTTTACCAAAAATAAAATTAAATTCAAATGTTTTTTGTCCCAAAAGATTAATATTGGGCCGAACAAGCCCAACCCAACCACACACCCGCGCCCAAGCCCAGCCCGGACGGCGGTCGCGCGCGTGTGTAGTTTTTGGGTCCAATGGGTCTAGCCCATTTTACCCATAACCTCTCCCTCTAAAACACTTGGATACTCCTTGGGGCACACCCCAAGTGCCAAACCCAAGCCTTATAAACCCATTCTAAACTTCCCACCAAATCAATGTGGGACAAGCCATTTTACAACCTTAAGGAATTTCAATCAAAACTCCATTTCCATGGAGCACACTTTGGCTTCAATTTCCCATTCACTCGGTAATGGTTTTGAGTAACCAAATATACCACGTGAATCACAATGCGGCATAGAACGCGTTACCTCTTTGACCCGTGAAAATCGACGCACGGGGCCCACCTAAAAAATAGACCGAACTTAGGATAAAATTCTGGTTTTACTCAGAATTTATAACCATTTTCAACACATCCATTGTGTTTTGATGAAAGCTATAGTGCACTTGTTGGAGTTGCTCTAAGGTTGACCTTGGGCTAAGGTCATTAAGACTTGTGTCTTAGGTCCCAAAATTTGGCCAAAAAATAGGTCTCCCAAATTCATTAGTAGTATATTTAAAATTTAAATAGGCTTAATTTATTTTTGTTGATTTAGGGCCAGTCTAAAAGGTTTCAAAAAATTCTATTGGATCCAATTTAAAAAATAATTTAATCACAAATGTAGTTAGGCCAATTGAAAAAAATGAATTAAAATATATACAAATATAGTTAACCCAATTAATAGAATAAATAATTTTGCCATAGTTTTCTCTCTCATAAACTATCATATCTTAATGGAGTAAATAATGAGGCCCTATTTTTTTTTTTTTAATTCTATGTCTTTATCATATTTTAATTGAATAAAATTTCCCTAATTTTTTTGTCATAATTTTGTTTCATTAAATTGTGTTCCATAATTTATCTACTATCACATATCAGATAGCGAGTGGATTGTGTGTTTTGTGTGAAAAATTAATTATATAGTAATGTTTCATTTTGATTTATATTTACTTCACACTGCTGGAACATTTCATTAATTAGATTTGTTAATTAATTAGTTTGTTTTGTTGATTTAAACTATACCTTTTTGTAACTTTTTTTTTGATACTTTAGAATGAATATATTTTGATATGTATTTTGATATTATTAAACAGTAGTAATATTAAACAAGATGATTTTTTATTTTTCTATTTATTATTATTATTTTTTTGAATATGGGTCTCCTTTTTTAGTTTCACCTTAAGGTCTCGTTTGGCAACAGGCCAGTTTAGCCAAAAAGCTAAAAAGTTATTAAAAAAATAAAAAGCCAACAACTCATACCAAAAAGTCAAAGATTCTCTTTTCTCTTTACTTTTTGTACATCTTTTCGTAAAAAGTCAAAAAGTCATCCCAAACATACTAGTTTTTTTTAGCTCATATTTTAGCCAAATAGTCAAAAAGTTACTAAATTAGCCTGTTCCCAAACGAGGCCTAAGTCTCTAAAACTTAGAAGCGGCTTGTAGCCACGTTTCCAAGTAAATTTATTATAATTTTTTATACTTATTTTTATATATTTTTTTAAAAAATGCAAAAGTAATCAAATCCAAATGAATATTAACTTTAAACTTATTTTAAAAAAGCTTAAAAAATGGAAAAAAAATTTATCAATTGGTGTCATTATCTTATGGATAAAAAAAAAAGGAGTCATTATCTTATGAGTCACTACAAGAATTTACACAATTACCGACCACTTTTGCCGACCAAAAAAATTTTGGTCGCAAAAAAATGACATTTGGCGACCAAATATTAATTAGTCGCGAATGATCATTATTTTTTGCGACCAAATATTATTGGTCGCAAAAAGTTATATTTTGGTGACCAAAAAATGAGTTGGTCGTAGAAAGTGGTATGCTTTTGCCGACCAACTACAAATTTGGTCGCGGAAGGTCACATATTTTTTGGCGACCAAAGATTTGATCGCCAAAAACTTATTTTCAGCAACCAAAAAAAATTGGTCGCCAAATTAGTACATTTAGCGACTAATATTTTAGTCGCCATTGATTGAGATTTGGCGACTAAAAAAATTTGTTGGCGAAGGTACCTTTTCTGCGATTAATATGGTCTTTGGTCGCCAAAAGTTTGAGAGGGAAATTTGAAACGTGGAGGTGAGAATTGAAAGCCCTGGCTCCCAAGATCAACAAATAAAAAAAATCAAAAACCCCGACTCTCAAGATCAATCTATAGCCAATGGTTCTAATCATAAAGGAAGAACAAAGAATGCCATTAGTGGCATGGGTTAGTGAGAGAAGCTCTTCCATTCTCTGGAATTCCTAAAATTCTACGGCTGCAATAGCTCATTGATGTCGATGGAGTCTCCACAGTTTACCAAAGGGGTTTCGTCTAGGGCTAAGGATGTAGTTAGGGATTCGAAATCACCAGCGTTATTTGGTTAGGGGCAAACTGAATCGGGGTTTGAGCTTAGAGCAAGGGGAATCAAAAATTTCCTCTGAGGAGGTTTCTTCGATTAGTGTTAACAGATTGACGATGGGGGGTGAAGGGAGTCTTAGCCCTAGTTCGAGGTCATTCGCTGCTTCTATGGAGGGCCTTCGATTAGAAATTGTTGCGATGGATGCTCTTGGTCCTGATGAGCGAGGTTCAACTAGAGGTAGGGTTTTAAATCGGGGTTCAGATGTGGTAATTTCTCAGTCTCAGGCTATTGAGGACCTGCGGGCTAGGCTCAACACCATTTGTTTGCAAATATGTTGGGGGTTTCGAGGGAGGATCTGGTACCTATTGAACTTGCGCGAGAGGAAATATCCACTCCTGCACTTCAGCGTTCAACCTGCTTCAGACTAAGTGGTCGGACAATGTTGAAATGGAAGGGGGAGAGGAGGCTATTATTGATCGATTCAAGGACCAAATGGCTACTTCCGTTCTATTTTTTGGTTGATTTCTGATAATTTAATTTTCAGTTTATTATCTGTTCTGGTTATTTGTAGTATTACTAATTCCAGGCATTCTGCATAACATAAGGCTAATTCAATATATTTTGTTGCTGAATAATCATGCTATGACAAACTTCTCACTGCACTGCACTGCACTGCACTGCACGAAACAATCTAAGTGGCATAATGAAATATGTTTCCTTTCACAATATCTCTAACTAATCAAGTTTGTTCAGCACTTTGTTGCTGAATTTGTGAGTATTATTTATTTTTATTCACAGTTAAACGTTCAAGGAATTCAAGTCACTAAATAATTTCTTGGAATTATCTGCTTTTGGGAGATAATTACGAGTAACTTTAACTTTAGTATGTTGGCTTAAAAAGACTCGAGAATTGATAAGAGTTACAGTGATTGTTTATTTAATGAGACTACTTGTTCTGTAGATTGTCATTTCTAATCTATCAGAACTGTAGGCTGAGTTTTGTGGGATCTTAGGAAGGCAGGAGTGCCTTTGGCTTACCTAGTGGACCACATTTAGGTATGGGTTCAAGGGAAATACACGAAATAAGGGTTATGTTTTTACCATTTAGTTGATTGTTATACTATGAGCTAAGATCTTCACTGTGTTCCTATCTATGTCTAGTCTTTTTTCCTCATTCTCTACGGCTAATTTCATAACTAATGAAACTTATTTATAATTATAAGGTGCAGTGAATTTTGAAAATTTAACCACCATCAAGCTGTAGTTTGTTTTATGGTGGGCTGAATTGTTCTTATGGTCAGTAGATGTCGCCAACGATGAAATAATCCTCTCCATCAAGTATTAGTTTTGCATGCCGTATCACTATACTTTTCATATAATAGACATATTTTTATAAGTCAAATAGTGAAATTAATATTACCAACTTCAAAATTAAAGTTCTAACTTTAAAAACTGTTAGCTAAAATAATGTTGTGATTATTAATGTTTAGGTTATTCTGGTACAAGCAATAAATTATCTAAGGACAATAAAATTTGATACAGAATGACTATTAGAGTAAAGCTTAGTAATTATTAGTTTTGTTGAATGTTGACTATTTTGCATTTGGAATGATATGTGGCTTTTATGGCTTTGAGAATTCTTCTACAATTTACCTGTGTTCTTTCATTTTGCTTTTGTTCAAGTTTGAATTATTAGTTTATCTATTTCTTACCAAAAAGGTGTGCCTCACCTTGCGCCTACGCCTGAATCTGGCCCCTTGGTGTGCCTTGAGCATTTAAAATCACTGGACAGCCACTATGGATAATGACTGCATGAATGTAACTTTTTCTTCTCTAAAAGGTTAACTTAGTTTAAGTCAAAGTAAGACGATTTCCAAAAATCAGATGTTTCTTGGGTTTATTTCTGTGTGTTGTATATTTCAGTACTCCCTAGTCTAATTACATCGTGTGGTTTAAATCTATTTTCTGTGAATTACTTGGTAATTACGATGTATGTTGTTTATTTTGTGTGGTACAATTTCATATATTTTTTGATCTTCAAAAGTAAGATCTGTATCTACCACTGAAGTTGCATTTCCTCAAAAGTGAACTGTTTGTGTTCTGTCTTTTCTTTAATAATTGAGAGTTGTCTGGTTTTCAACCTGAAAATTGATTGGTTTTTTTCAAAAAATTCATTATATCATACTATTTCATATGCCTATCATGGTTAATGAATGGAAAAAAAAGTACTTTTGCATGTATTCCTTAGTTTTTGAGTTAACGATGATCGGATTAGATTTATGGTTGGGTTTTACATCTTATTTGAATTCATCATTGCTTGATTGTAATTAGTCGATCGGATTTATGTAGTCTTGAAATCATCTTTGGCTTTGTTAATTGCTGCTTATAAATAAATAGATTAATGCTTGTTTCTGTTTTAGCTACATTCGCTTTCATGTTACTTTGTGTGGACAAAACAAAATCATGGAAGCATAGAACATAGAATCTGTAGATATATCTGTGTATTTTTTGCCTAAAACAGTATATCTTCTTTAACATCAATTGCTTTGTTAGTTCTCAATCTTTATTTCTTTCTTATTTGGAAGGATCTTCTATGTGTCAATTTTTGAATAAAAGTCAAACGTTTCGACATAAATTTATGAACAAAAAGAGTTGTTAAGATATAATCAATTGAACAAAATTATAACAATTCATTTTTGTTTATAAGTTTATGTCCGGACATTTGATTTTTATTTAAAAATTTATATCCAAACAATAGAAATAGTGTGCATTGAAATTTTTTGTGATTTGTGAGTGGATTTCTCAATTCGAAGGGACCAAGGAGAGACGGGCTATGGTATATATGGGAAGTAAATTTGCCAGAGATGTTTCTATTTTTTTTTATTTTTTTTGGGGGTCTTAATTTGATCAAAATCATTAGATTATTTGAAAATTTTAAAATATGATCAAATGCTTACAAATAAACCAAGAGAGAAATAAATTTGAAACAGATGATTGTGGTAAGTATCAATAATCCAGAAACACAAAAACTAAACATGTATCCGGATATAAAAAGAAAACAAACAGATGAATTTGATTTTTGAGAATTGGACCCTATGAATAAATCTTATAAAATTTTATCTATTCATATGTTTTTTGTATCCAATGTTATGCTTGGTTTATGTGTTTTTAGCATTGTTGATTAAGCATAGGCTTGCCAAACTAAAAAAGATATTATCTGGCTGTGTATATGGGTTAGGAAATGCAATGCAAAGCAAGTCATTGGTTCTTGTGATGAATAGCTGTGTTAATAAATAAATGTAGTCTGTTTTCAGAAATGGAGGAGCACAAGCAACAACAGTGTACATGGCACGCAAATGGCATGTGGATATTGAAGAAGATATGAAGATGAAGACAAAGAAGATTTACATTACATTAAAAGAAAGTAGAACTTCTGCATGAGGGAGAAGATATCAACTTTTTTTATGAGTTAACGATGATCGGATTAGATTTATGGTTGGGTTTTACATCTGATTTGAATTCATCATTGCTTGATTGTAATTAGTCGATCGGATTTATGTAGTCTTGAAATCATCTTTGGCTTTGTTAATTGCTGCTTATAAATAAATAGATTAATGCTTGTTTCTGTTTTAGCTACATTCGCTTTCATGTTACTTTGTGTGGACAAAACAAAATCTTGGAAGCATAGAACATAGAGTCTGTAAAAATTTATGTATTATTGATTGATGTTTATTGATGTTATTTTCTGTCTATTACAAATGGTTCCTTATATAGATGTAGGTGTAGTGGATGGTGTGTAGTGGATGGTGATAGTGGTGTAGTGGGTTAGGTTTAGTGGAATAGGTGAGGTGGTAGTGGTGGTAGGTTTACAAATGGTTCCTTATATAGATGTAGGTGTAGTGGATGGTGTGTAGTGGATGGTGATAGTGGTGTAGTGGGTTAGGTTTAGTGGAGTAGGTGAGGTGGTAGTGGTGTAGTGGGTTAGGTTTAGTGGAGTAGGTGAGGTGGTAGTGGTGGTAGGTGATAGTAAATTCTAACAGCCCCCCGCAAACTCAAGGAGGATAGAAACTAACCAACTTGAGTTTGAAGAGAGGAACAAAACAAGAAAATACATAAAAATAAAAAAGGATAGGAGACACTGAATGGTCGTGTCAGACCGTTGGTGAAGACACTGAAAGGTGGTGTCATAACGGTTTAGAGGACAGTTTATGGGGACATGTCGGACCGTTGTAGAAGACAGTTTATGGGGTCATGTCGGACCGTTGTAGAAGACAGTTTATGGGGTCATGTCGGACCGTTGTAGCAGACAATGCTGTGACAGTTGTTGGGACAGTTTACGGAGTCTTGCTGGACCCTTGTAGAAACTAACCGGAATCAATGTCGGGACAGTTTACAGAGTCTTGTCGAACCCATAAAGGAGCTAACCGGAATCAATGTCGGGACAGTTTACAGAGTCTTGTCGGACCCTTGTAGAAACTAACCGGAATCAATGTCGGGACAGTTTACAGAGTCTTGTCGGACCCTTGTAGAAACTAACCGGAATCTATGTCGGGACAGTTTACAGAGTCTTGTCGGACCCATAAAGGAGCTAACCGGAATCAATGTCGGGACAGTTTACAGAGTCTTGTCGGATCCTTGAAGGAGCTAACCGGAATCAATGTCGGGACAGTTTACAGAGTCTTGTCGGACCCATAAAGTTGCACCCTCAAAAGGTGTGCCCAATTTTGTCAAAAGGCGTGCCATCAAAAGGCGTGCCCAATTCATCAAAAGGTGTGCCGGACATGATGGCGAGGCACGTGGGCGCCTTGGCTTGCGTGCCCGGTTGTCGGCTGGTGGCAAGAGGCGCGCGATGCGCGTGGCTGCCTCAGCTATAAGACCAAGACGAAGGCAGAGGCTGAGGCAGAGAAAAACTGAGAGAAACCTCTGAAAAATCCTTCGCAGTCTGAAACACTCTGTAAACACTCTGTAACCAACCCATCTCTGAAACACTCAGCAACATGGCCTCTTCTTCCCGTCCAGCTACCCAGAACATGGCCTCCTCTTCCCGTGGTCTGCTCACGCTCTTTCCAGAATTGAACGAGTCCACAAGAGAAATAACTGGTGCGGTGGCCAGTGAACCTCAACCAAACACCTCTAGTTTTGCTCCGTTGAACTTTTCGATGCGGTCGGTGGAGCAAAAAATGGCGGTGCAAACTGATATTGAGGCCAATCAGTATACTCTGAAGTCATGTGTGGAAACCATGACTGCGGTCACAAACCTGTCGCACCGGCTGCAGAGCAGGACAAATGAGGTGCAACAGTTAAACTCCCAGCTGGCTCTGCTCCAACGCATGTATAAGGATGCGCGAGCAGAGATAAGTGTGCTAAAGACAGAAAACAAGGAGCTGAAGCGGAAGGCCACCGTGATGTTCCGATTTGGAGGTCCACCATATGCTGTAGTGGAGGAGCAGGGAGGAGGCAACTTGCTTGGTGGTCTAGGAAGTACGGAGGCAACACCGGCAAGGACCACCCAGGACGGAGGCAAGAAGAAAAGACCGGCGGCTGAGTAGAGAAGAACAATCCCACTGTGGGTGTGGTAGTTTTGTTTTTTATTTGTGTGGGTTTTTTTTTTTTTTTTTTTTTGATGTAAAAGTGTGATCGGGGTTGATCCTCTGATATGAATAAAATGACAAGGTTGTGGAATGTTGTTGGTGTTATTTTGTGGTGTTGTTTTGTTTAATAAGAAAAATAAAATAAAAGAAAATAATGGATAAAGAAAATAGAGAAAAATATTTGTGGATGGGTGATAAGAAAAACAGCAGTGTGATTTTTTTTTTTTTTTTTTTTTGGTGGAATATAAAATAAATAATAATAAGAGAATGGAAAACGGGTGATGCTTACTAACAAGGGATAGGGAAAATATATTATAATAAAAAATATATATATATATATTAAAATAAAAGAAAAGGGTGAAAGAACGTGGATGAAATAAATTAAGAGAAAGGAGAGATATGATTAAAGTGGGTTTGAAAGTGGGAAAAGATGAGAGAGAGGGAGATAGAGTGGGTGCATGATGATGATGTTGGGTCCATGGAGAGAGAGAGAGAGGGATGTCCAAGAAGCTTGTGCTTTTGACAGTTACACATTACCCAAGCTGTATGTGAAGATGCATGTTACTGTCTTACACTTCTGCAGGCTTGGTATTCTTTGTGGGGCACTTGCAACACGTGACATTGAAAATTGTATTCGAAAATGATGACATCTCCAACATGAAACGTCTTGGAAGCAGCCCAGGCCTTGTAATCAATATTCCCAATGATGGTTCAACCAGCGGAGTCCCCAACCTTGTACACTGCTGCCATTGAAACCTTCAAGCCAGCAAACATGGCTACCAACAACAGAGCCACAGCTCTACACCCCACACCCAAATCCATGGCTAAGAGAGAGAGAGCAAATCGGAAAAAAAAACAGCAGTGACGAGCAGAAAAGCAGCGCCAGAAACGCCAACGACGACGAGGAGTAAGAGTACAACCACGGATATGTGAGAGGCGAGGTGAACGGCGATAGAGGCTAGACGATGATGCGTGTGCCGCCGCCGACATAGCGGAAGAGGGGTGTAAGAAAATGTTGAAGAAGTCAAGGTATGTGTAGAAAATAAGCGGAATAGGTTGAGGTCCGGCGGGCGGCCAAGGCGAGGTTGCCGCCCGCCAGTGAAGCGAGAAATACTAAGGTCTTAACCTTGCTCTGATACCATGTAAAAATTTATGTATTATTGATTGATGTTTATTGATGTTATTTTCTGTCTATTACAAATGGTTCCTTATATAGATGTAGGTGTAGTGGATGGTGTGTAGTGGATGGTGATAGTGGTGTAGTGGGTTAGGTTTAGTGGAATAGGTGAGGTGGTAGTGGTGGTAGGTTTACAAATGGTTCCTTATATAGATGTAGGTGTAGTGGATGGTGTGTAGTGGATGGTGATAGTGGTGTAGTGGGTTAGGTTTAGTGGAGTAGGTGAGGTGGTAGTGGTGTAGTGGGTTAGGTTTAGTGGAGTAGGTGAGGTGGTAGTGGTGGTAGGTGATAGTAAATTCTAACAGAGTCTGTAGATGTATCTGTGTATTTTTTTGCCTAAAACAGTATATCTTCTTTAACATCAATTGCTTTGTTGGTTCTCAATCTTTATTTCTTTCTTATTTGGAAGGATCTTCTATGTGTTAGAAACTGTGTGTTAAATTGATATTTTCTCCTCTTTTTTGGTGGATAAGATTCACTTTTTGTCACTGTCAGGGCATCTGATGTTGTGTGTTTTTTATTTTTTGGTTCAGTTTTAGTAATTTATTTGTTTTTCCCCGTTTTGTTGTCTTTTTCTTTTTTGTATTGGGATGTGATTTGTATGATATGGAAACAATTCTCTTGTAAAAGTATTTGTGCTTCATAGGTTATACTGGAGGAGCTTAATGCCATGTTTCTTCTTTGTTGTGTTAACTCTTACATAATAAGCTTCTAATTTTATTGTCTGATTATTGATTTATAGGAAAGTCATTCTTTTTAAGATTACAGGCTACCATGCAACCTCGGGATTGAGCCCAAAAGATGAGAATGTATTTGATTTGATTTGAAACATATGCACTATGTATTTTGCCGATACTAAACATAGTAACATGTTTTGTATCCTGTTCTTAATTTCTACCTTCCATGATTGAATTCACAGAAGCAATCCTGTTTTGAGGTTGAAGGCCTCGATGGAACCACCAGGGCTGACTGAGGGGCTCACAAATAGCAAACAAGAGAGCATAATAGGAACTCAAAATGGGTCTGATCTGTTCAATGAAATGAAACATCAGTTTCTGAGTTTCAAAAGGCAGAAATTCCTGTAAGCAAGCTTATAATTCTGACATCTTGTTGTTTTGCTTCACAGAAAATTGAGTTTCCCTGATGTGATGTTTTCTTTGAACAGGGAAAACTTGGAATGCTATGAAAATCTTGCCAAGAGTCAAGCACCGAAGGTATGATGGGTTTTTTAGGGTTAACTTTTTTTTAGTCCATGATATATTTTGGAGCCATCTGGGGATTACATTGGCAATTTGCCTCAATTTTGTGCTGAACTGGTTAAGATTTTCTTAACTGATGCTTGCAAGAACAGTTCATGGTCATTGCTTGTGCAGACTCTAGGGTTTGTCTCTCCTACATCCTAGGATTTCAACCCAGAGAAGCCTTTGTAGTTCGCAATGTGGCAAATCTGGTGCCCCCATTTGAGGTACCATATACATTGCATTTGTGTTTTGTTGGCTTTAGTTTAGTACTACTAGTTCTTCATTTATTGTAAGCATAAATGTGGGAAAACGGAAATATATGGTTGTGATAAGTGTATTAGAAGCAAAATTCTGAATAGGCCTATGCTTTTTTATCTTCTGATGCAGAATGGACCAACAGAAACAAATGCTGCCCTTGAATTTGCCGTCAATTCTCTAGAAGTAAGTGACTTCTGTAGACAAATCTTCTGCCAAGTTGCTTTATTCTTTGTCAACCAAGGCAGAAAAAATGTGTGTAGTTACTATTGGTTGCTTATGGTCTGCACATTGACTGGGACTGCAGCTGACATGTTAGGAATTCAAAAATCTGAAAGAATTTGACATCGTGTGTCATTCAAAAAAAAAAAAAAAGAGATAAAGTAAGAATAAGTTTGGAGAAAGGGAATTGTCTGCAAAAGTATAGCAATTAGTAACCAATTATGAAGCTTATGTTCTCATTCTGGAGTTGCTTACAGTGGACTATGATATAGTTACAATAATGAATAATCTGGAATTGCTGATTCATGATTAAAAAATATGTCTCTGTGTTTCATGACTAAGTCACTAATACCGTACACAAATATATTAGATGACTGGAATTGCTGTAATTAACCTCTTGATATCAATGTGTCAAACAAATTGGCCACTATATTTGGCAACAAACTTTGATGGGAAAACATTTTGGTAAATATAAAGTTTTCTACATGTTGAAAATATACTAGTCATTGGCCACAGCTGCTGTGGAGGTATTTGTGCTCTTATGAGCATGCAAGATGATGTAAATTCAAGGTTTGGCCAATTCCAATCTTTTCTATTTTTCATCTCTCTCTCACTCTTACACATGCGCGCAAGTAAGCAAGCAAGCGCACATTATACAAGAAATCATTTGATTTTTTTTTTTCCAATTTCAAGGAAGCTGTGAGCTGTCAGTATTGCAAAGGTAAATTCCTTTTTGGTTTATGCTCTCAGGGATATTTTTTTTCCTTTGGTTTATGCTCTCGGATTTGGATTACCTTTATCATACTATGGATTTTTTGCATCTAGTATGTTGGGGCACCATACTCTTGTGATATCAGCTATGAACCATTTCTTGGGCTTGAGGTTTGTTCCTATTTTCTTTTCAATTTTTGCTTCTTTTGAACATCACAATGTATGTTAGTGAAATGATGACTCCAACACATCTCCGAATCTGATAAACATATTTTGGTTTGATTTGAAAGTCATGCTGAAAGTACTATATGATTTTATTCTTGTTTTATTTTTAGAGATGGTTCTTTTTTAAAAAAAAAAACAAAAAACAAACTGTAATTTCATTTATTGGTAGCCTAGGTTAAATGAGAAGTGAAAATACATTCCACATGATTCTCATGACTTTGCTTGTTCATTTACCTTCTGATTGAAAGATCTTGCCATCCTCATGGGTACTTCAGTTATAGTGGGCAGTCCCTCTTCTTGATTATTTATGAGCAAATGAAGATATGCTGACTATATTTACAATTGCGAGCTTATAGGGGGCAGTCCCTCTTCTTGATTATTTATGAGCAAATGAAGATATGCTGACTATATATACTTTAGCTATAATAGTCAGCTTGATCTTCATCCATAACAAATGATGGGTATGTATGCAGATTATCAGCCCATAAGAAGCTGGATCATAAGAAGCTGGATCATCTCATAAGAATGCGGCAAATGGATATATTATGAGAATGACTTTGTTTTGGATATATTTGTTGAGATCGGAATGGGGCAAATGGATCATTGTGAGAATGACTTTGAAGCAGATATGCTGAAAGATACTGCGGATTATTATTCTCGAAAGGCTTCAAACTGGATCTTAGAAGATTCCTGTCCAGATTATATGTTGAAAGTAAACATCTATTCATTTTTTTTTTCTTGTTAAGGTCAGATATATTTGTTTGATAATCCTATATAATTTCTAAAAATTCCTTTTGTAACTCTAGGTTGAGGAGTGTTTGAAATGAGAGAATGATAGGGTTGCTCATTACCTACATTCTAGTAGCGAGCTAAAGTTGCTTAAGGTTTGTTCTTCCTCTTGTAAAGTCATACTAAATTTCTTTCTACCCAATAATAATTAGTCTTTTAATGGTTATTTCTTTTATTTATTTATTTATTTTCAGGCCAATTTTGAAGATATGCACTTTCGCTGTTATAATTATGGGTAATTTTGTCTTCCTATAGAAAGTTCAACATGAATTGTTGTCCGTTTATGCAACCCAATTGCTCGAGCAGGAGCACTCTGGATGTCATGCATTGCTTAGGGATGACAAGGTAGTCATTTGGACCATTTTTTTTTATCAGACTTGGACAATGTTATTATTCAAGCCTTCTTGCTGTTATTTCAGTTGCAATTAACTAAAGTTTATTAACATTTTTTTCCTGTTCTCTTGTAGGTAGAGGATTTATCAAGGATGTATAGGCTCTTTTCCAAAATACCTCGAGGTTTAAATCCGGTTTCTAGTATATTTAAACAGGTTTTGGTCTTTAACTTGCAATACATTGTTCTGTAAAGAATGTAGCATTGTGCCTCTGGTATTATTTGTTTCTTCCCCTTGTTTATTTTGAAGTTTGGCTGGGTTTTTCTTTATGCAGCATGTTACTGTTGAAGGTACAGCATTGGTTAAACAAGCGGAAGATGCAGCCAGCAATAAGAAGGTGATGTAATCTTGATTGTGTTATTTCAGATCCCATAGTCTTTGTGCAATTTGTCTTCTGAGGAGGTGCATTTCACAAGGCTCATGATTGATCTGCCATTACATTGGACTTGGTTAACAAGTTATATACTCTTTTTTTTTTTTTGGAAGGAAATTAAATTTGGATTTTAATTAAATGAATGGCAATGTACAAAATTTAGCACTACATTTGACTTTGGGGGTACAAATAATTGTTTGATGTGGTGGCATCATTAACCAAGGTTGTTCACTTAAAATTTTTCTTTCTTTTCCTTTTTTTTATTTTATTTCCCCTTTTCTGGGTGGAAAGAACATATCTACTCTTATATATGTCTTAGTGATAATCTTTTCTAATTTTATTTCTGGTTCTAATGCTAAGAAGTGTCCTGGTACAGGCAGATAAGAAAGATGTGGTTGGTTTGCAGGAACAGGTAATGTCAAATTCTTATAGTACTTCACTTCTAGGATTTGTTAATGGATTCTTGGTATGGGAACTGACTAACCTGTGGGGCCTTCAGGTTTTTTGTTAGAAAAGTTATCGAGCTTCATGACAAGTACATGGCGTACGTAAATAACTGTTTTATGAACCATACTCTTTTCCACAAGGTTTGTATTAAACAATTGCTGCATAGTCGTGGTTTCCTTCCTATTATTCATGTATTAAAATCTCCTTTGTTTGCCTTAGGCGCTCAAAGAGGCTTTTGAAGTCTTCTGTAACAAAGGTGTTGGTGGAAGCTCGAGTGTAGAACTACGAGCCACATTTTGTGATAATATTCTTAAGAAAGGTGGGAGTGAGAAATTGAGTGATGAAACCATTGAGGAAACACTTGAGAAGGTATGCTTTTATCTTTCATAGCATTTGCTTTGACTTATTGTTGAGAATGAGATACAAACAGTTGCAATTGGATTTCTTTTTATTCTACAGGTAGTAAAGCTCCTTGCTTATATTAGTGATAAGGATTTGTTCACTGAATTCTACCGGTAATTTTATTTAATTTTTTGTTGGTTTTTAAGTGATTGCAGAATATTGTGATTCGATGATTCATAGATACTTATTTTTTGTTGCAATGACTGGCAGAAAAAAGCTTGCTCGACGCTTACTTTTTGACAAGAGTGCCAATGATGAGCAGGAGAGAAGTATCCTGACAAAGCTGATGCAGCAGTGTGGTGGTCAGTTCACATCAAAGATGGAGGGAATGGTGAGTTGTCTACAACCTGTATTAATTTGCAAGCCATACTTTAATGTAGTTTTGGGATACTGGCAGAAATAATTGTTTTCTTGCTTTGCTGTTTTCCAGGTGACAGATTTGACTTTAGCAAGGAAAAATCAAACTAACTTTAAAGAGTACCTCAAAACCAATCCAGATGCAAGTCCTGGGATTGACCTAACTGTTACTGTCCCAACTACTGGCTTTTGGCCTGGTTACAAGTCTTTTGACCTCAACCTCCCAGCAGAAATGGTAATGCTTGTAGATTTTTATTCGCTCATAGATTGAAATTTTGAAATTGTTTCTTTTAATGTGAATTTATGTCATATGCTGTTGTCACGACCCAAACCCGGCCCTATGGGTTTAGCACCGTAACCGGCCAGTAATCCGAGATTACCGAAGGCCTGCAGAACAGTAGTACAGTAAAACAGAGTACAGGGCCTGGCGGAAGCCAATACAGTAAATGAATAATGTCCATTGAGCTGTGTCAGTCTGTATGCCAAAAAGATTTTTCATGCATTCACATATACCAACAGTACAGTCTATACAAAATTTACAGTCACACAGTACAGGGACCTAATCCCTTGATAACAGTACGGTTAGCAGTTAACAGTCTATACAGTAATCCAAACAGTATGGAGACAGACGGGGGAAAAACAAGACACCCCAAAGCCATAGCATGGCAACTCGGAACCTCTCAGTGAGGCACAAAGGCTGGCTTGACAAAACTGGAGTCTAACCCACGCTCCTAGCTCCGATCTGGCGGCTGAGCACCTACATATATATATAAATAGTGAGCTAAAGCCCAGTGAATAACATAATGCGTAAAAGGGGTTATGAATGAAATGTCCTTACAGTAATGAAATCAGTTCATTAAACAATACTTTAGTCTTTCAGTCAGAACAGTTATTCAGTCATATGTGGTACATCCATTAGCATAGCAGTAAACAGTAGGTCTTAAAGACCGAACAGTAATGATGGCCATCAATCAGTAAACAGTAGTGGTCCCACGAGGGAACCGACAGAGATCTCTGTAACAGTAACAGTAAACAGTAGGTGCCAAGGATGCCACAATACAGTTTAGAATATAGGACATACATTCATTCAGTAAACAGTTCAGTTCAGTATTCAGAAGATAATCATTTGAACATATCTTTACACAATTGTTACTCACAGAGTTTGGGCTACAGTATGCTAGAGCGTGTCTCCCCAGTCGCCAACCCTACACAGTTCACAGGTTGAACACACACTAAGCTACACAGTTGGGAAAGATAACAACTTAATCCCTAATTTGCCTCGGTATGTTCTACATCTATATCCTCAATAAGATACCTTAAACTAGGTCTAAGAATGCCTAGAATGGGATGAGGATGCAAAGATGTGATCAGAAAACAGTCTCAGAATTTTCAGAAAAACAGATTCCCGCTCGAGCGCATGCTTCCCCACTTGAGCGGACATGCAACAAAGGTACACGCTCGAGCGTAAACTTTCCCGCTCGAGCGTACTGTAAAAGTACTGGATGGGTGAAATCTCCGCTCGACGCCCGCTCAAGCTTGAGACATGACTCCGCTCGAGCGCCCAATCCTCCGCTCGAGCGGACTGTAAAACAGTGCAGAGAGATGCTGGATGCTCGGATTTCACGCTCGAGCGTTACTTTCCCCGTTCGAGCGGAAGTGCAAAATCTGGAAAACCCAGATTGCACCTCCAAGCCAAAACCAAGTTTAAATGCATCAAAACCAATCCTCTTGGGCCCATTTTCTGGAAAACATTTATAAACACATAGAATAACATGGTTCAAAGCTCAATTTGAGAAATCAAAGCCCAAGGGTGTTTAATTCACACTCAATTTCAAACCAATAACATAAACATGGAGGACATGCAATCATGCATGAATTCAAATCATTTTGAAGCTCCAATTTGATGCTCTAAGGAGCCAATTCTTTTCAAAACATGGTGAAATCATGGACTTAAACATAATTATGAACATGCATGTAACCTTTTGCCATGAAAACAACTCAAACATCTACAATTCAAACATGCATGCATGAATTATGCTCTATATCAACATGTATGAACTAAAACATGACTTAGCTCTACAATTTAACATGGACCATGCAAGAATTAGTTCAAACACAAGAATGAGAAGATGAAATCCTTACCTAGGTTCCTTGAATGCAAGTCTAGAGGTCCAATTTAGCAATCTACACTTCAATTACCAAGCAATTCTTCAAGTTTCCGAGCAATTCAAGGTGAAAAACCAATTTCTCTCCCTCTCTACTCTCTAGGTCGGCAAGGCTCAAGAAGGGGCTGAGGAAATGTTTGTTTCAAGTGTATACAAGGCTCACATGTTATATTGAGTGGGCCACTAAGGGTGGCAATTTGGTAATTACGGCAAACTTTGCAATTAACTCGTTTTAATCTAATTTAATCATACCTAATCAGCTTTCAGATAAATACACTATAAAATCACATTAATTATGAGGATCATAAAACACCAATTAATTCCCGATTCGGCCGCCGATAAGGCCTTCAATTAGCAGTTTAAACACAAAACACAAACAGATCAAATGATCAATCAACAGATAAAAATGCAATTCAAACAGATGTACTCATTCAATCCAGTTCCAGTTTTCAGTCAGTCAATTCAGTACTTTAATCAGTTCAATTATTAGTCACAATCAGTTCAGTTTAACGGTAATCAATGTTTAAAGGTAAGCAGTGGTGAGGGTTATTACAGTCTCCCCTCCTTATAAAGAGTTTAGTCCTCTAAACTCGAGTTACCTTCATTCTGGAAGAAAACAGGGTTCAGTGGAAATAGTTCAGGATATCTTTTAGCCATGTCATCTTCCCTTTCCCAAGTGGCATACATGCCACCATGGTTCTGCCAGTCGACTTTCACTAGCGGGATCTCTTTGTTCCTCAGTTTCTTGATCCGTCTGTTTACAATCTGTATAGGCCGTTCCTCGTAAGTGTAGTCATCACTCAACACTACGTGGGTAGGCTCTATTACATGGAAGGGATCCCGGAGATAATCTCTTAACATCGAAATGTGGAAAACATTATGCATGTGCTCCATTTCCAGAGGGAGTGCAACTTGATACGCCACTGGATTAATTTTCTCAATAATCTCATACGGTCCGACGTATCTTGGCGCTAACTTGCCTTTGACTCCAAAACGAGTCTGGCCTTTCATCGGTGTTACTTTTACAAATACGTGATCACCCACTTCATACTCTCTGTCTCGTCTTCTGACGTCAGCATAACTCTTCTGTCTGCTCTGTGCAGTTTTCAATCTCTGTTGTATCAGTTTCACTTTCTCAGTTGTTTCATAAACAATCTCGGGCCCAAGCAAAGGCCTATCTCCAACTTCTGCCCAGCAAATCGGAGATCTACATTTTCTGCCATACAATGCCTCGAAAGGTGCCATACCAATACTAGAATGGTAGCTGTTGTTGTAGGCGAATTCAACTAATGGTAGATGACTTTCCCAATCTCCCTGAAAATCAAGGACACACATTCTCAGTAAATCCTCCAGAGTTTGGATGGTTCTTTCTGATTGGCCATCTGTCTGAGGATGATAGGCACTACTCAGTCTCAGTTCAGTACCCAGTGCAGTCTGTAGGCTTTGCCAAAACCTCGAGGTAAACTTCGAATCCCTATCAGAAACAATAGACACAGGCACTCCGTGCAGTCTCACAATTTCATCAATATAGATAACAGCCAATTTGTCCGCATTATAGATTGTCTTGACAGGTAAGAAGTGAGCAGATTTGGTTAGTCTATCAACAATAACCCAAATTGAATCCATACCTTTTCTGGAGCGAGGTAACCCGACAATAAAATCCATCGTGATATGCTCCCATTTCCACTCTGGTATGGGTAGGGGTTGCAATAATCCGGCAGGTCGTTGATGTTCGGCTTTGACTTGTTGGCAATGAAGACATTTGGACACAAAGTCAGCAATTTCTTTCTTCATTCCCGGCCACCAGAAATTCTGTTTCAGATCTTGGTACATTTTCGTATTCCCCGGGTGGATAGACAATTTTGAATTGTGGCCCTCTTGCAGAACTCTTTTTTTCAGTTCAGTATCATTTGGTACACACAGTCTTTCATGAAATTTCAGTACATTGTTCTCAAATTTGAATCTCGGTCTCGGTTTAGATTCTCTTTCTTCGATGATCTTTTTCAAGAAATCATCCAGTTGCTGTTTCTCTTTAATCTCTTCAATCAGTGCCGATTGAGCAGAAATAGCAGCTAAGGTTCCACCTTGTTCTCTCAAAACAACTTCAATTTCAAATTTGTCAAGGTCACTAAGCAGCTCTTTCTGTCCGGTGAGCAAACAAGCTAAGTTGGAAATTGACTTTCGGCTCAATGCATCGGCGACAGTATTAGCCTTTCTCGGATGGTACAGAATTTGTAGATCATAGTCTTTGATCAGTTCTAGCCATCTGCGCTGTCTCATATTTAGTTCCTTCTGTGTGAAGAAATATTTTAAGCTCTTGTGGTCGGTGTATACTTCACATGTCACCCCGTACTGGTAGTGACGCCAGATTTTTAGCGCAAATACTACTGCAGCAAGTTCTAGGTCATGGGTCGGGTAGTTCTTTTCATGTGGTCTCAACTGTCGGGAAGCATAAGCAATAACTCTCCCATTCTGCATTAAAACACACCCCAAACCCTTATGAGAAGCATCACTAAATACAGTATAACCATCCGTACCTGAAGGTAAGGTAAGAACCGGTGCAGTCACTAATCGAGTTTTCAACTCCTGAAAAGCAGATTCTCTTTGGTCAGTCCAGTCAAATGATGTCCCCTTCTGAGTTAACTGAGTCAATGGTAGGGCAATTTTGGAGAAATCTTTGACAAATCGTCTGTAATATCCAGCTAATCCCAAAAAGCTTCGGACTTCAGTCACATTTGTCGGTCTAGGCCAGTTCACTACAGCTTCAATTTTCTGCGGATCAACAGAAATTCCATTTTTGCTAACAACATGCCCCAAAAACATAATATGGTCAAGCCAAAATTCACACTTAGACAGTTTAGCATACAGTTTCTGTTCTCTTAGGGTCTGTAGGGCAAGTCTCAGATGATGTTCATGTTGTTCTATACTTTTAGAGTAAATCAATATGTCATCAATAAACACTACAATAAAATCATCAATGTATGGTTTAAAAATTCTGTTCATGAGGTCCATAAAAGCAGCAGGGGCATTCGTGACTCTGAATGGCATAACTAAAAATTCATAATGGCCATACCTCGTTCTAAAAGCAGTTTTATCAATGTCTTCCGGTTTAACCTTCAGTTGATGATACCCCGATCTGAGGTCAATCTTAGAAAACACTTTGGCACCCTGTAACTAATCAAACAGGTCATCAATACGCGGTAATGGGTATTTATTCTTTACAGTTACCTTATTCAGTTCACGATAGTCAATACACAGTCTCAGTGAGCCATCTTTCTTCTTTACAAACAAAACCGGTGCACCCCACGGTGAAGTACTAGGCCTGATAAACTTCTTGTCCAGCAGTTCCTGCAGTTGCACTTTCAGTTCTTTCAGTTCAGTTGGGGCCATTCTGTAAGGAGCTTTCGATATCGGCTGTGTACCCGGAATCACATTAACGGTAAATTCAATTTCCCTGTCAATCAAATCCCCTGGCAGATCATCTGGAAATACATCTCGGAATTCCCTGACTATAGGAATACAATTCACATCAGTTTTAACACTATCATCAGTAGACACAGTCAGCACAGAACACAGATATCCTTTACATCCCTTTCTAATTAATTTAACGGCTTTCACTGACGAAATCAAATACGGAGGAGGCACTACTCCACTCCCATTAAACACGAATTCAGGCAAACCAGGTGGACGGAAAACAACTTGCTTGGTCACACAATCAATAGTGGCATGATATTTTTGTAACCAATCCATCCCCAATATTACATCAAAATGATTAATGTTCAATGGTAGTAAATCAATAAACAGATGCATATCCCCAACAATGATTTCACATGCGGGGTACATATAAGCACATGTCATGGATCCTCCTACGGGTGATGATACGGCTAGCAGATAGTTCATGGGTTCTAAGGGTCTATTCAATTTCCGTGAGAAAGCATGCGATACATAAGAATGTGTAGACCCCGAATCAATCAATACAAATGCATTTTGTGTACAAATAGAGAGGATACCTGACACAACGGTTTCAGTATTTTGCACGTCTCCCGGTACTAGGGCGAACACTCTGCCCTGCCTCATGGGCTCTTTCCCGGTAGCCTTGGGGTTAGGCTTTGGTGCTACAGTTGATGCTGCCACGCTTGGTGCAGCTTTACTACTGGCTTATGGAGCAGAAGGGCAGTCTTTAACCATGTGACCCACCTTGCCACACCTGTAACAGGCTCCAGATATTTTGTAGCAGACCCCTTTGTGCTTCTTGCCACACTCAGAACAGGGTGGTATGAAACCACTCCCTTGGCTGGGGCTAGTTGTCGACCCCGTATTCTGTTTCTTGTTGGCCGGGTTGTGCTTGCCTTTCTTGAATTTGAAACCCTGCCTCTTACTACGCCATTCCGACGTTGGTGTTTCAGTTTTCAATGCTTCAATGTTTGATTCAGCCATTAAGGCTCGATCAAGAACATTTACATAGTTCGGTAGCTTCAAAACATTGATTCTGTCGAGAATTGCAACATTAAGGCCGCCTTCAAACTTCCTGGCCTTCTTATATTCAGTATCCACCATATGCGGTGCATATCTAGCAAGCTCGGTGAATTTCGTCTCATATTTCGCAACGGACATTGTGCCCTGCTTCAGCTGTTCAAATTCGGTCACTTTTCTATCCCTGACACACTGAGGGAAATACTTTTCAAAGAAGGACTCCTTGAACTGAGCCCAAGTCATAACGGTATTTGTATCGCGGATCAACATCCACCACCTTCTAGCTTCTTCTTGTAGGGTGAAGGTAGCTAACAATACTTTATTCGCTTCTGAGCACGGAAACACTTCAAATAGTTTTTCCGTTTCAAGCACCCAAGCTTCAGCCTTTAGCGGTTCCAGTCCTCCCTGAAAGGATGACGGTTTCATCTTGCTGAATTTATGGGTGAGAGTAATAATATCCCCATCATTCACATTCGCATTAGGTTCCGGCTGTACCGGAGGAGGAGGAGGTGGGAGCTGTTGGTTCTGTTGTTATTCAAGTCTAGCGGTTATCAGTTCCATCATTCTTTCCATTCTTTCCATTCTTGCCTCAGTAGATGAGGATTCAGGTTCATTTGCATTGTCCATTTCACTATAAGCAGTTATAACAGTTATAAATTGTAACATAAACAGTCGCATATTTAGACAGTTATCACATCAACATGTATTCAGTCATAACATAGCCAAACACTTTTCAAGTTCATGAAATGCCCTAATCACTTTTCTAGGACACCCTATAGCTCATTTGGACACGTGTGTGCGGTACAACTCGTGGTTAAGTATCGCTCTGATACCACTCTGTCACGACCCAAACCCGGCCCTATGGGTTTAGCACCGTAACCGGCCAGTAATCCGAGATTACCGAAGGCCTGCAGAACAGTAGTACAGTAAAACAGAGTACAGGGCCTGGCGGAAGCCAATACAGTAAATGAATAATGTCCATTGAGCTGTGTCAGTCTGTATGCCAAAAAGATTTTTCATGCATTCACATATACCAACAGTACAGTCTATACAAAATTTACAGTCACACAGTACAGGGACCTAATCCCTTGATAACAGTACGATTAGCAGTTAACAGTCTATACAGTAATCCAAACAGTATGGAGACAGACGGGGGAAAAACAAGACACCCCAAAGCCATAGCATGGCAACTCGGAACCTCTCAGTGAGGCACAAAGGCTGGCTTGACAAAACTGGAGTCTAACCCACGCTCCTAGCTCCGATCTGGCAGCTGAGCACCTACATATATATATAAAGAGTGAGCTAAAGCCCAGTGAATAACATAATGCGTAAAGGGGTTATGAATGAAATGTCCTTACAGTAATGAAATCAGTTCATTAAACAATACTTTAGTCTTTCAGTCAGAACAGTTATTCAGTCATATGTGGTACATCCATTAGCATAGCAGTAAACAGTAGGTCTTAAAGACCGAACAGTAATGATGGCCATCAATCAGTAAACAGTAGTGGTCCCACGAGGGAACCGACAGAGATCTCTGTAACAGTAACAGTAAACAGTAGGTGCCAAGGATGCCACAATACAGTTCAGAAGATAGGACATACATTCATTCAGTAAACAGTTCAGTTCAGTATTCAAAAGATAATCATTTGAACATATCTTTACACAATTGTTACTCACAGAGTTTGGGCTACAGTATGCTAGAGCGTGTCTCCCCAGTCGCCAACCCTACACAGTTCACAGGTTGAACACACACTAAGCTACACAGTTGGGAAAGATAACAACTTAATCCCTAATTTGCCTCGGTGCGCTCTACATCTATATCCTCAATAAGATACCTTAAACTAGGTCTAAGAATGCCTAGAATGGGATGAGGATGAAGATGTAAAAGTACTGGATGGGTGAAATCTCCGCTCGACGCCCGCTCGAGCTTGAGACATGACTCCGCTCGAGCGCCCAATCCTCCGCTCGAGCGGACTGTAAAACAGTGCAGAGAGATGCTGGATGCTCGGATTTCACGCTCGAGCGTTACTTTCCCCGTTCGAGCGGAAGTGCAAAATCTGGAAAACCCAGATTGCACCTCCAAGCCAAAACCAAGTTTAAATGCATCAAAACCAATCCTCTTGGGCCCATTTTCTGGAAAATATTTATAAACACATAGAATAACATGGTTCAAAGCTCAATTTGAGAAATCAAAGCCCAAGGGTGTTTAATTCACACTCAATTTCAAACCAATAACATAAACATGGAGGACATGCAATCATGCATGAATTCAAATCATTTTGAAGCTCCAATTTGATGCTCTAAGGAGCCAATTCTTTTCAAAACATGGTGAAATCATGGACTTAAACATAATTATAAACATGCATGTAACCTTTTGCCATGAAAACAACTCAAACATCTACAATTCAAACATGCATGCATGAATTATGCTCTATATCAACATGTATGAACTAAAACATGACTTAGCTCTACAATTTAACATGGACCATGCAAGAATTAGTTCAAACACAAGAATGAGAAGATGAAATCCTTACCTAGGTTCCTTGAATGCAAGTCTAGAGGTCCAATTTAGCAATCTACACTTCAATTACCAAGCAATTCTTCAAGTTTCCGAGCAATTCAAGGTGAAAAACTGTCACGACCCAAACCCGGCCCTATGGGTTTAGCACCGTAACCGGCCAGTAATCCGAGATTACCGAAGGCCTGCTGAACAGTAATACAGTGAAACAGAGTACAGGGCCTGGCGGAAGCCAATACAGTAAATAAATAGTGTCCATTGAGCTGTGACAGTCTGTATGCAAAAAGGCTTTTCATACATTATACAAAAACAGTACAGAACAGTATACACAATATTCACATCCATTTAACTAGGGACTCAACCCCACATAACAGTACAGAAAACATTCCGTCTGTACAACACAGTATACAAAATTAACAGTCACACAGTACAGGGACCTAATCCCTGTATAACAGTACAGTAAACAGTCAGTCTATACAAAACAGTGAAACAGTACAAAAAGGGGGAAATTCTAAAACACCCCTAAGCCTTAACAGTAGGCTCGGAACCTCGCAGTGAGGCACAAAGGCTGGCTTGACAAAACTGGAGTAACCCTGACGCCTCTAGCTGCGGTCTGGTGCCTGTACACCTACATATATATATGAGCAGTGAGCTAAAGCCCAGTGAATAACATAAAGCGTAAAGGGGTTTAGAATGAATGTCCTTACAGTAATGAAAACAGTTCATTTCAATCAGTAATTCAGTTGCTCAGTACAGTAAACAGTCATATGTGGTACATCCATTAGCATAACAGTAACAGTAGGTCTTAAAAGACCGAACAGTAATGATGGCCATCAGTCAGTAAACAGTAGTGGTTCCACAAGGAAACCGACAGAGATCTCTGTGACAGTAACAGTAACAGTAAACCGTAGATACTAAGGATGCCACAGTACAGTTCAGAAATAAAGGACATACATTCATTCAGTAAATAATACCAGTTCAGTAAACAGTTCAGTTCAGTATTCAGAAGATAATCAGTTGAACATATCTTTACACAATTGTTACTCACAGAGTTCTGGGCTACAGTATGCTAGAGCGTGTCTCCCCAGTTGCCAACCCTACACAGTTCACAGGTTGAACACACTAAGCTACACAGTTGGGAAATCTCATAACTTAATCCCTAATTTGCCTTGGTGTGTTCTACAATGATATCCTCATCAAGGTGCCTTAAACTAGGCCTAAGAATGCCTAGGATGGGATGAGGATGCAAAAATACACTTAGAAAATATTTCGCAAAGTTTGCTGAAAATAGGAGCCTCGCTCGAGCGAGACTTTCTACGCTCGAGCGTAAGTCCAAAATCAAAGGCTTCGCTCGAGCGAGTAATCCTTCGCTCGAGCGGTCTGCAAAACAGTAAAAGTACTGGATGCTGAAATTTTACGCGCGATGGTCGCTCGATGGTCGCTCGAGCGGAGCCCTGGACAAAGGTGCTCGCTCGAGCGGGGAATCCTTCGCTCGAGCGAGGAAGCCAAATCTGGAATTTCCAGATCTGCCTCCCAAGCTCAAACCAAGCATTCAACCACTCCAAACTCGACCTCTTGGGCCCAAATTCTGGAAAACATCATTAAATTCAATGTATAACAAGTTTCAAAGCTCAATTTATGAATTCAAGCCCCAAAGGTGAGTCAATTAAAACCACATTCAAACCCATTTTCAAGAATATGAAGAACATGCAAACATGCAAGGATTTAAACCAAATCAAAGCTTCAAAGCTTGTTCAAATGAGCTCATTCTTTTCAAAACAAGATGAAAACATGGTCTACTCTTACAACATGGACATGCATGTAACCCTTTACCATGAATTCAACTCAAAACTCATTAATTCAACCATGCATGCAAGAAATGAGCTTCAATTCACCATTAATGACCCAAATCATGACTTAGTTCTACAATGAAGCATGAACCATGCAAGAACTAGTTCAATAGCATCAATAAGAAGATAAGATCCTTACCTAGAGCTTGAATTAGAAGACTAGGAGCTCAAATATGCAATCTATACTTCAATTCCTTCAATTCTCCAAGCAAAACCCAAGGTAGAATTCAATTTCTCTCACTCTCTCTCCTCTCTTCCCTCTTGGTCGGCAATGAGAAGGAAAATGGCTGAGGAAATGTTGTTTTTGGCTCAAGTATGTGTGTGAGATAGTGGCCCACTCAATGGCAAAACGGTAATTAAGTCCAACTCTTCAATTGGCTTATTTTAATCTAATTTAATCATACCTAATCAATTTTCAGATACTTATACCATAAAATCACATTAAATATGAGGGTCACGTAACATCAATCGGTTTCAGATTCGGCCGCCGATAAGGCCTTCAAATAGCAGTTTAAACATATAAACATGAACAGATAATCAGACAATCAAACAGATAGAATGCAATTGACTAACATATACTCAGTTAATTCAGATTCCGATTTCAGTCAGTCAGTTCAGTATTTCTTTCAGTTCGATTATCAGTCAGTTATCAGTCATTATCCGTTTCGTTTAACAGTAATCGGTGATTATCGGTAATCAATCAGTCCCTAGTCAGTAAACAGTATGAGGGTTGTTACAAAAACCAATTTCTCTCCCTCTCTACTCTCTAGGTCGGCAAGGCTCAAGAAAGGGCTGAGGAAATGTTTGTTTCAAGTGTATACAAGGCTCACATGTTATATTGAGTGGGCCACTAAGGGTGGCAATTTGGTAATTACGGCAAACTTTGCAATTAACTCGTTTTAATCTAATTTAATCATACCTAATCAGCTTTCAGATAAATACACTATAAAATCACATTAATTATGAGGATCATAAAACACCAATCAATTCCCGATTCGGCCGCCGATAAGGCCTTCAATTAGTAGTTTAAACACAAAACACAAACAGATCAAATGATTAATCAACAGATAAAAATGCAATTCAAACAGATGTACTCATTCAATCCAGTTCCAGTTTTCAGTCAGTCAGTTCAGTACTTTAATTAGTTCAATTATCAGTCACAATCAGTTCAGTTTAACGGTAATCAATGTTTAACGGTAAGTAGTGGTGAGGGTTATTACAGCTGTGTTTCTGAACATTCCCATTGACGTCATTCTATTTATTCACTTCTGCTCTAGGTTAAGTGTGTGCAAGTTTTCAGAGAATTCTATCAAACAAAAACAAAACACAGAAAACTTACATGGATTTATTCATTGGGTACTTGTAACCTCAATGGAAAATTTGAACCCAAAACGATGGAGCTCATTATGACAACCTACCAGGTATTTTGTTGAAGAAACTTATTTTAATCTAATACATGGATTTATGATTCTTAACGCAGAGGTTTGAGCTTTAGCATTTCATCCATATAGGCTTCTGTGCTGCTGCTTTTTAATGCCTCAGACAGATTGAGTTACAGGAAATCATGACTCAATTAAACTTGACAGATGATGATGTTGTTAGGTTGCTCCATTCTCTTTCATGTGTAGTATAAGATTCTTAACAAAGAACCAAACAACAAAACAATCTCTCCAACAGATCCATATTAGTGTGCTTTCTATTCCTTTTTAATTTTTTGGGGGAAATTACACTTCTTGACCATTTTGATTTTAATTGATGTATTCAAAATCTGAATTGTGTCTATTCTTAGGTATGCAATGCATTGTTTTTTATTTTTAATTTTGTTTTCAAGCTTAGTTTATTTATTATTTTAATAAACATCAATTTTAGTTCTTGATAATTATTTGACAGGTTTTTTTTTTGTTCAACCATATTAAATTTGCTCTAAACCTAAATTTCCTTCTAACTTTGTATTCTATTGTCCTTTAAATTTGACTTTAATATTGGGAAGTTGTTTGTTGCAGGGTATACTGTCAGATGTTTTGAAATGCCTTGGTGACAATAACAAACATATGAGAGAAAGCACTCTGACTACTTTAGATGCTTGGCTTGCTGCTGTTCATCTCGAGAAATAGTTATGTTTCAAATTGTTATGCTAGATGTGACTTGTGAATGAAAACTTAGAATAGTTGTATTTTGTCGAATGTTAATGAATTATGTATTGTGTTGAATGTTAATGATTCAGTTAATTTGAATGATGCTTTAAAATTATAGGTTTATTATGGATTGAATGAATTATTAGGAATTGCAGATTGTTTTCCTGCTTTGGCGACCAATTTATTAGTCGCGACAAATAAATAATTTTTTTTCGTAAAAAAAGACAATTGCCGACCAAGAGTTTTGGTTGCAAAAAATACATTTATTGCCGACCAAAACAGCTCTTGGTCGTGGAAACTCACTTTTGCCGACCAAAAGTTTTGGTCGCGAAAAGTAACAAATGGCGACCAAACCTTTTGGTCGCGGAATGTCATAATTGGCGACCAAACTTTTTGGTCGCGGAATGTCACGATTGGCGACCAAACTTTTTTGGTCGCAGAATGTCACAATTGGCGACCAAACTTTTTGGTCGTTGAATGTGATAATTGGCGACCAAACTTTTTGGTCGGGAAAATATCACTTTTCGCGACCAAAGTGTTTCAGCGACTAAATGAATTAGTCGTGGTAATGATATATTTCGCGACCAAAAATTTAGTCGGCAAATCCGACTTTTCCTGACCAACCAATGCAATGGATAAAAAACGGTTTATTTATTTATTTTATAATATTACTGTATTTGGTTAAGATTTGCCCTTCTTTTATTTAGGGGAATTTTTTTAAGGTCCCTAATAATAGTAATTTAGAGGATAAAGGACACCAAAAAAAAAAGTGATGCATTAGGTCCCTGAACAACATGGCGCGCATTTTTAATTATTTCGTGGACCAAAATACCCTTCACACAATCAACACACAGACGAAACTGATTTCGACGACTGAGTTTCATTCCAAGCATCTAACCATCTTCATGAAAAACAGAGCACGAAAAATGAACTCTGATCAGCATGTTGATGAAAAACAGAGCATGAAAAATGAACTCTAAACATCAAAATCAACCACACTGTCAACACTCTTTGAAATTGATAAAAAAACAGAGAATAAAAAATTAATTCCAAAAATAAAAATCAACTCTATCAAGCTGGCCTCTGTCTAAAATTGATCAATAACAGCAAATGAAAAATCAACTCCAAAAATCATAAACAACTTCACTGAGCTAGCTTTTCTTTTAAATTGATCAAAACTGAAAACAAAAACCTAATGCAAAAATACAGTTGAAAAATTAATATGAAATCGGAATCCTTACATAAAATTCAAAACAAAAATCAAAAATTTATATGGAATCTCTATCGAAACCAAACCTGATTCAACTCCACTGAAAAACCTACGCGATCAACACATTATAACACCTACAAGATCGTCATAATCTCTATTGTGAAGTCCACTGCAACACTTGCGAAATCCCTACAAAATCTCCGACAAAATCTCTATCGTGAAATCAGTTTCCAAAATCTCACCGTGAAGTCAGCATTGCCAAAATCCAAACAATCTTATGTTATAACGAGGGTAAATTAGGTATTTTATAACATAGAATAAAGTTGAGGGACCTTAGCCATCATAACATATTATTGTGTACCTCTCCTCCTATTAAAAGTTGGGGAGGGACCTTAGACCAATTTTCCCTTTTATGGGAATTTTTTTTAAGGTCCCTAATAATAGTAATTTAGAGGATAAAGGACACCAAAAAAAACAATGATGCATCAGGTCCCTGAACAACATGGCGCGCATTTTTAATTATTTTGTGGACCAAAATACCCTTCACACAATCAACACACAGACGAAACTGATTTCGACGACTAAGTTCCATTCCAAGCATCCAACCATCTTCACGAACAAGAGAACTGCAGAACTAGGGTTTCAATATCTTCACCATCGACATTAGAGCTTCGTTATCTTCTGCAAAAATCATTCCCATTCCTTTCTCACAAATTTCTCTGACTCCGTTTTCACTGTTCATTGTCATCTCAGTTCATCTTCGTCACGTCACATTTTCGTCTTAGGACATATCAGCTCGTCATTAAAGTTTCATCCTAACTCTAGTAAGTTTTTCTACAATACAACTAGATTTTCTCTAGAAACACAGTTAATTGCATTTTATATTAACTTTTCATAAATTAGGGTTTCAATTTCGTAATAAAAAGCTATATGAATTTGAAAAAAGTTATTTATGTATGTTTTGAACTTATTATTGAACATGTTTGTCATTTTATCTGTAAATTTCTCTGGCATTTGAATTTCTCTGGTTTTTGCTTGATGTATGTTTCTTCTTTCAATTTTCTCTAGCATGTTTATTTTGAAAAAAGTTATTTCTCTGTGTTTTCATCTTATACTTGAACATATTTCTATGATTTTGTCTATAAATTTCTCTACTTTGTAAATTTCTCTGTAAAGTATTTTTAATTGGAATGTCTATCTTTCTCTGGAATGTCTATTACTCTCTTATCTCTGTCTAAGTTTCTCTGGTATTTATAATTTTCTCTGACCACATCACTTTCCTCCCTTGTGTGTTTCTATCATGTTTAATTTTCTCTGATTGTGTATGTAAATTTCTCTGGCATTTTAATATTATCAACTGGAATGTATGTTTCTTCTTTGAATTTTCTTTAGCATGTTTATTTTGAAAAAAAAGTCATTACTCTGTGTTTTGATCTTATTCTTGAACATGTTTCTGTGATGTTGTCTATAAATTTCTTTGGAATATGTATTTTTCTCTGGAATGTTTATTACTCTTGTCTGTGTCTAAGTTATAATTTTCTCTGGCCACATCACTTTTCTCCCTTGTATGTCTCTATCATGTTTAATTTTTTTTGGTTGTGTATGTAAATTTCTCTGGCATTTTAATATTATGGATTTGAAATTTTCTCTAGAATGGAAATTTTCTCACGAATGTGTAATTTTCTCTGGTATGTTTATTTTGTTCAATTCTTGGTTTCAATGTGGAATAATTTTCAGTGGCATGTTTACATTACTTTGTTTATTTTATCTTGCTAATTGTGGAATGGAAATTTTCTTTGGCTTGCCATGTTTACTTTTCTCTGTCCTTAATTTCTGTACTTGCTAGATATATGTTTCTTTTTTCAATTTTCTCTAGCTATATTTTACTTCTATATGTAATTTTAACAATTATTGAAAATTTCTCTACCATGCTTATAATGCTTTGTTGATTTTCTCTGGCAATGAAAATTTTCTGTAGCTAGATGTATTCCACAGGAAAACAATTAGTAATCTGAAATTTAATTTTTAGTGTCTGATTTTGTCTGACATTTATAATTTTCCTTAGCCACCTTAGTTTTCTCCCTTATGTGTAATTTTCTCTGACATGTCCAATTTTCTCTGGCATGTTCAATTTTCTCTGGGATTTAATGTTGACATCTTTATGTTTTCATCATTGTCTATAAATGGCAAAACGTAAAAGCAGCGAAACACCGGAAACACCAAGCAAGAAACAGAAAACTCTCTCAGTCTTCTTATGATCTAAGATAAAAAACCAGCAGCAAAAAATCGGAAACACCAAGCAAAAAACGGAAACTCTCTCGGTCTTCTTATGATCTAAGATCCAAAACCAGTAGCAAAACACCACAAACTCCTTGCCAAAACACACAAGTCCAAGGTGATGAAGCAACTAGCATCAAGATGAGTACCCCAACTTCAATAGACTCAAGCTCAAGGGGGAAAAAACCTGTTAAACTCCAAAGAAAAAGAGCTCACTACAACATTCAATACCGATCCAACCTCTCATCTGTTGTCTCCTTTTTTCAAACACTTAAATTCAATTCAAACCAACTTGTAGAGCTTCAAAAGACCCCATTCTGGTATTTGATCCAAGCTCTAACCACTAGAAGGATAGATCCAAGGAAATCTAGGAAATCTGATGATGATGTAGTTGCAATAATCCAATGTTACAATGAAAAAACAAAAGCATTCACAGTTGGTAAAAAGAGCTTGACCTTCACAACCAATGACATGACCTTGATTTTTGGTTTGCAAGGAGGTAAAGGAGCCATGTCATTAAGATACTCTAAAAAGTCAAAATCTGCATTCCTTAGGGGAAGATTCCAAAAGGACACAAGGCTCACTAGTCCTGTTCTTAAAAATGCCTCGGTCAAAGTAATGAAAGGCAAGCAACCAACTGACTTAAAAAATGTAGCAATCATTGTTATATTGTACTTGTGTCTCACCCTATTTTTTGCAACAAGTGGGAATTCAATAGGGTGGGTTTTTATAAAGTATGTGGAACCTCTTGAATCAATAAAATAGTATGATTGGCCAGAAGCAATCACATCAACATTGATTGATTCTATCATAGCATTGCACAAAACTCCAGAAAAAGTTACGGGATGTGTCATTGCATTGCTGGTAAGTATAATATCCATTCAAATTTACAGTTATCATAGTTACAAATTTGTGTATTTAGCAAAATTTAATTACTTTAATTTTCATCACATTTTTGGCTATGTGAACATGCAAATATCATTGACTTGGAAGACAGTAACACAACTGACTTCCCAAGATGTGCCAAGTGGAACCTGCAAAGCTTGACGAAACAGCTGCAGAAGACACCAGTCTACTTTCTTGCACCTCGACAGGTTAGATTTCTATCGCCACTGAAATCTCAGTGAAATTCCAAAATTTCTCTAACCACTGGTTTGTTTCCCTCATTATGCCTTGATTGATTGAGATCAATTTTCTCTGAACTATCAATTTATGTTTCTTCTTTGGTTACCACTGGTTTATTTCTGCCATTGTAATCAATTTTCTCTGCAATCCAAATTTCTCTGACCATAATTGTAACTCATTAACTTATATGTCCTGATTGATTTTCTCTAATATCTGAATTATGTTGGTTGTTTCATAATTTTCTCTGGCCCATAAAATTGTTTCTCCTTGTGTGTAATTTTCTCTGGCGCATAACTTATGTGCCTTGCATCTTTGATTAATACTGTTTATTTCTACCCTTCTAATGAATTTTCTCTGGAATCAAAATTTCTCTGACACAATTATAGTAAAACATTAACTTATATGCCTTGATTGATTTTCTCTGATATCTAAATTATGTTCCTTGTTTGTAATTTTCTCTACCTCATAAAATTAACTCATTGTCTGTAATTTTCTCTGGCCCATACAATTTTCTCTGAAGTTTGTTTCCCATTAGTATCATTTAGATGAATTTTATTTTCCTTATTTGAATTTTTTCTTTCAGTGAATTTTGTAACATTTCTTTAATAAAAGAGCCTCATGTTACAGATAGATAACAAGGAGCTAGTCAAAAATCCATCAGAGGAGTTCTGTCTTGGTAAAAAGACAAAGAAAGAATCAAAAAGGCAATTGTCAAATTCAATGAGACATTACAAGATTCATCTGAAGAAGGAGGGAATGAAGAAGCAAAAGGCAACATAGAAGAACACGAAGCCAGCAATGGACAAGAAGATCAAGCAAGCAGTGGAGAAGCAGAAGACAGAGAAGAAAGTGAAGAAATAGAAGCAGAAGGCAAAGAAGAAAATGAACAGAAAGAAGAAGACAGTGAAGAAGAAGATGAAGGCACTCAATCTAAACAGCCAGAAGAAAACAATGAGGAAAGTGATGAAGAATAACATAATGAGCCGATGGACCAACATCGTGATAGCATTTGTGGCTCAACAATGCATCATCCTCAAGAATCTGAGAAATCAAAGGATGCCCAAATTGCTGATCTACGTCAAAAACTAAAGGCACTTTCCAAATCTAAAATAGAATAAGAGATAAATTGGAATGAATTACTTGCAGAAAAGGATATTGCAATAAGAACCTTGACATCACTTAACTCAAAACTTCAAGAAAGACACAACACAATCCAAATGAAACTAAGGATATTGGAGGTTCAAAAAGAAAATGATACAAAAACAATTCAAGCGTTGAGGTATTCAATTTCGGAGCTTGAAAATGAAAATGCTAAATTGCATGAACAAGTTCAAGAACTATTCGTTCAACTAGCAACACAACCATACCGAACACCAACACAAGTTCAACCACAAGGTCAGTGAAAATCTTGAGCCACAAAAAGTTATGTCCTTGTGTCAACATAACTCAGAGAAATTTCTATTTATTATAATTTTCTCTGTCAATGGTAATTTTCTCTGAAAGTTAAATTTCTCTGAACACATTAGTTTCTGATGCTTATTTTTATTGATTTCTACTGCTTATTTGATTTTCTCTGTCTATTTTCTTATTCGATTTTTGGGGCTTGTTTATTTTTCATTGTGTAAAGTTGGAATGTAAGTGGAACAATAACCAACAACCCCACAAGAACAAATGGCACACAAAGAACAACCAAAACAAAAGACAAAAGTCTATGATAACTGGAAAATATTGAATCAAATAAATTTACATATTGAAATAGCATCTGTTATTTCAGAGAAATTTCACTTTTATTGATATTTTCACTGTCTACAGTAAAAAAAGATCCTACATCAATGATAAAAAATTTAAAGGCAAAAGAAAGGAAGAAAAGCAGCATGATCCAGAATTTCAATATCTCAAAGTTGCGAAAGTGACTAGAGGTTCGAAGCAAGCTGCAAAGCAAACCGAGCAAACCATGAAAGACAAAGAAGTACTTGATGCTGATGCGTACGTCTTACCTCAACCAACAAATATCAGAAAATCTTGAGTTTTTTCACAAACTCTACCAATTTCAAGATTGATAAAAGATCATGTTGTACAACAAATAAAATAGAAGATAACAAACCATAATTTACTAACTTATATTGCATTAACAACTATTAAATCCCTTCTTTGTCATCTTGTAGGGCTTTAATCTGGACAAGTGAGTTGAATCTCATTACCTTCGAAGACATTGAAAATCTAATAAAGCAAAAAGAAATTGCCAACAATGTAAGTCTTTCATCAAAATTTCTCTACAATGTTCTAACAGTCTTTATAAACCAATATTACAATTATAAATAATATTTTTCAGGTCATTGATGGCTATTAAGCGATCCTTTTTGTTGACCAAATCAGAGAAAGACAACAACCAACTTCATTTTTTTTTTCACATCCATGAGCTTAGTATGTTACTACTCTTTTATTTGATTTTCTCTGAAATTTATTTACTACTTTCTCTTGTTAAGATACTTTTTGAAGCCAGTTGTGTCACTAGTCTAATTTTTTCTGGCTAGTTGTGTGCATTTAAAATTTCTCTGTCTGTATATTTCTTAAATTCCTGTCATTTCAACTTTCTCATAACATAACCATTTTTTGATTTTCTTTGACCACAGAATTTCATCAAGATGACGGAAAATCAAACTTTCCGTGTCTTATTAGTTGACAAGCATATTGAAACAGTATGGAGGAACTACAAGTTTCTCCATTTCCCAATAAATATTGAAGGTAATGAGAAGTCAACACATGGAAATCACTAGACCTTGCTTGTCCTCGACAAACAAGACAATTTATGGAGGTTCTATAACTCACTAAGGCCAATGAGGGATGATGCAGAAGACAAATATGTCAAAGATGCAAAACAATTGGTAACGAGTGCAAATTTCTCGGATCCATCATAATGTTTATGTGATGATAATTTTCAAAGAATCCCATTGATTTGTCTGTAAATTTCTCTGTTATTTAAAAAATATTTTTTTGCAGCAAGTTTATGTGGAGAATTTTTTGAAAGCTTGCCTTGAAAGAGAGGCTCAATCACAACCCTCTTTCAAATTGATAAACTCACAAAACACAAATTACGACTTTGAGTATGTCAACAATGCTCCACAACAAGACAGTGATTCGTAAGTTTCATACAACATCTATAAATAAGATAATCTGATTTGAATGTTTCTTAAAACTAACCATACCTATAATTTGTATGCAGACTAGATTGTGGCCTCTTTATATGCTATATAATAAAATAATATAGCAAAAACGAACCTATCAGCTCCAAATTGTCCACACAAGACATAAGGTTGATGAGGGCAGAAATCATAGAGAGATTTGTGACCGAAGTTGGCCGGTCATGGACTGAACCAATTGAAATACCTCCAGAAGAAGAACCAAAAGTGTAATAGTGAAACTAGTGAAATGAAGACAATGTGAACAATATAATTAGGATTAACCATTCAATTTTTTTTTCCATACATTGAAGGAATGATGATACTTGACATATATGTATATATCATTTTTTTGACTAATGTAAATTTCATTTTTTTTTAATATATTTTGACTAATGTAAATTCCATACCTATCAATGGTTAAATATATATTTATATTTATTGTGATTGTCAACACAATCCATACAGAGAAAATTGTCTCATTTTTTTTTTCTTTTCTCTGCTATTGGAAAATTTCACTAGATGAATTTGAAGCTTCAAAACACAATGCCCAGATAATTTTCTCAGCTAGAGTAAAATTTCTCTGGATGAAATTGACGGATTCGAATGGTGACAGAAAATGTAATTTCTGAGTTGTGCATTTCTCTGGGTTAAGTGATTTGAAGAGGGGGAATTTCTCTAATTTCAATGAATTTCTCTTAGTTGGTGAGGAAAATTTCTTTGGCTTTCAGAAAAATTTCTGAGTTGAAGTGAGTCTATAGAAATTATTCCATGGTCTAGAGAAATTCTCAACTCAGAGAAATTTCAAAAGAGCTTAATTCTCAACTCAATACAATAATTTTGTGTATGCTCTGTCTGGTGTGCATATTTCTTCATGTGAGTCTAGAAAAATTCTTCCCTGGTAAGAATTTCTCTGTGAAGTCCAGAGAAATTTTCTGGATTTCTCTAGTTTAAACTTAGAGAAATTTCAACAAACACAATACACACTGTAATTTTCAATGCTAGTGGCAAATTTCTCTGGATAAATTGGACCTCACAAAACACAATACATATTTCAACAAACATATTAGAACAAGCATATTAGTGTATATCAATAAACACAATGCACACTTTAACTGCTATTGAAAAATTTCTCTGGATGAATTTGATTGATATTATTATATGCACTATCTAAAAAATACATTGCAAAAAACAAAATATACAAAATAATAATCAAATGTAATATTCAATCAATAAAATATATTATCCTCAATTATTTAACAAAGGTTCCTTGTATGTCATCTTATTATGGCGACCAATACTCTCACAACGACTACACTTAATCACCCTTTTAAACTCTCGAGTAGAAGCAATTCTGTTCTTCTTTGGCCTCCCAGCTGGTCTCTTACTCAAAGGAGGTAAAATCATAGCATCATCAATGCTACACACAGGTTTTTCAACAGTTGGAACTAGGCCAATCGAAAACGAGTATGCTTGACGATACATATCAGCATGAAAAAATGGTTCAACAAAAGAATTCAAATTCTTTTCACTCTTAAAAATTGCAGCAACAGCATGTTGACATGGATACCCATTTATTTCCCATTTTCGACATGAACAAGTTATCAACCCAAAATCAACCATAACCGAAGGAAAACAATGCACTTCAAAGACATTATTAGATGATAAGCTCATATTCCATGTCCTCCCATCCAAGAAAGACTTCTCCAATACACTATCCATACGAGGACAGAGAATTTTATTCCATTTACTAAAGAGCAGCCTCCTATCAGACCTCATATTCATCATTTGCAACTGTATCATGCCCACCAAATTTGTTATTGGCAAGTGTTGAGCTTCTCGTATCCATGAATTGAATGACTCAGCAACATTTGAATACATCTCACCATAACGTTTCCCCTCAAAATATGCATCACTCCAATTTTCATATGGTAAACTTCTCAAGAAAACACTCACAACATCTCATCCCTCACTTTTTAATTCATTTAACTTGAAATGAAACGATGCCTTTGTTGGCGCATATGCACATTCTGAAAACTTGGGCACAATCGTCTCCCTAACCAAATTTGTGTTTCCACATGACAACTTATCCCTCAAGTTTCTCTTTAGATGTTCAAGACAAAATCCATGAAAGCAGTTAGGGAAAAACCTAACAATTCCTTCCACAATACCGCAATGTCGATCTGACATGAAACTTATCACTCTCTCTGATCCCAATACTTCACATAAATGTTTAAGGAATCAACACCAATTGTTTTTATTCTCAGCATCAACAACAGCAAAAGCTATAGGAAAAAAAAAAACCTACAAAATAAATAGGAACAAGCATATTCGATATACACATGTAGAGAAAATTAGAACAATAAATAACCAAAGAAATTTGATACTACCAACATCCAGAGAAAATTCACACAATGGCAACCTCCAGACAAAATTCACTTAGTGCCCAACTCCAGAGAAAATTCACACATTGGCAACATCTAGTGAAAATTGACTTGGTAACCAACTACAGAGAAAATGCACACAATCAGAATATCCAGACAAAATTCACTTAGTGACCAACTACAGATAAAATTCACACAATGACAACATCCAGAGAAAATGCACACATTGACCAAAATCCAAAGAAAACTCTCACAGTGGCCACAACCAAAGAAAATCCACACAGTGGCCAAAATCAGAGAAAATTCAAAGAGTCAGAGAAAAATCACATTCACTCAATTCCTACATGTATAGAAAGTTCACATACTTAGATAAAATTAGACATATTTACAATTACCTTCATTCCCATCTTTCCCCATCGCAGCAAGCATAACTCCTTTATATCATCCTTTCAAAAATGTTCCATAAAAAAAAAACAATGACCGGCAATATTCGAAACAAGCAATGCATGCATGAAAAGCCACAAACACTCTTTTGAAACGCTTGTTATCTTCAAAATCTAACTCAAAACGACTACCTGGATTCTTCTTCGATGCCTCATCAAAATATCACCGTAATTGATCGAATGACAAACAAGAATCCCCATATGTACTACATTTTACTTTTTCAACCCCCAACCAACCACAGTTATAACTGATTGAGACCCCATACTTGTCTTTCATTTCTTTGACAACATCCACTGGATGAGTTAAAGGTTTTGCACTTACCTCTTTAAGTATCAGCCCAGAAACTAAGCTGGAAGTCATCCTAGCATGTTTACTAGTACGAACCGCCACACCACACGCATGTTCATTGTTCAAAGTTCTTATGTAAAATAACCCATTTGTTTTTTCAACTGAAGCATGTGCACGCCATATACATCCCCTTGATTCCTTATATGCATATTGTGTCGTAACCCTCAGCTTGTCATTTTTAACATACGTAAATTGAAAGCCAACTTCAATAGCATACTTGCATAAAACAGTATGAAACTCAACCACACCACCCTCAAACTTTTGTCCAACTCTCGTAATATTATTTCGCCAACCAGCTGACAATAACACCTTTTCTTGGTGAGAACAAAACTTAGAGAGTGATTTCCTTTCAATATCCACCAGCCTATCACATTCACCATCCACAACATCTACCCAATTAGACCTCACTTCATTCTCTTGATCAGAAGTACTACATCTAGTAACTGAAACATCAACTATATCAATACCACGTGCCCAAACAATCCTCAACGTATTTAGAAAATCAATATCATTTCGAACCATACAATTCGGATGGCCCACAATTGAATATGAAATACACATCGTCTCAGGTTGCAAATTCTCCTATGTTTCACACAAAATGCCAACCAATTTCTCGAAATTCAATTCGCATGAAATATTAATGACAATAGTATCATTCCCATATTTGCACAACAAGAACACTACACTGTCCATCAAAACTGAAAGAAAAAAACAAGAAAAATAATTTGTTCAACATAAAAACACATCACAAGAACAACATAAAAGTCCAAAGAAATTTCTAATAATTATAATTTTCTCTGGATTATAATAACAAGCTTATAATTTTCTGTTGACTCAAATAAAAGTTCAGAGACATTTAGAAACTTATATTCACCTTCGAGATAATGAAAACAAAATTACAGAAAAATTAATGAATCCAAAGAGAATCACAGAGAAATTTACTGTTAACTATTAAACACAATCATAGACAAAAAACACACAGAAGATCTGTTTTAAAATTATAAGCTTCTCTGTGATTTTCACTGAAGTACAAGCTTACAATTTTCTTTGCGTCATTTTGCAATATTACACTCATATCAAAGTCCAGAGAAATTTACAAATTCATATACACCTTCAAGATAACAAAAAAACAGTGCACTGCTCATCTAAACTGAAAGAAAAAACACAAAAAAACTTTTGCTCAGAGAAATAAAAACTTATATTCATTTTCTACAAACTTATAATTTTCTTTGAACTACAAACTGAAAGTGAATAACAAACTTATAATTTTCTCTCAACTACAAATAAAAGTCCAGAGAAATTTAAGAACTTACATTCACTTTCTCAGATTCTATCTGCATTAGAAATTAATAATATGTCCATATGAACTTATAATTTTCTCTGTCATTTTTGTTAGATTATAATAACAAACTTACAATTTTCTTTGGATTATACCAACAAAAGTGCAGAGAATGAAATTTCTCTAGTTTAAACAAATTACTATGGTTTGAAAAAATAGAGAACAAAACTTATCATTGATCAACATGTTGATGAAAAACAGAGCACGAAAAATGAACTTTGATGAGCATGTTGATGAAAAACAGAGCATGAAAAATGAACTCTAAACATCAAAATCAACCACACTGTCAACACTCTTTGAAATTGATCAAAAAACAGATAATGAAAAATTAATTCCAAAAATAAAAATCAACTCTATCAAGCTGGGCTTTGTCTAAAATTGATCAATAACAGCAAATGAAAAATCAACTCAAAAAATCATAAACAACTTCACTGAGCTAGCCTCTCTTTTAAATTGATCAAAACTGAAAACAAAAACCTAATGCAAAAATACACTCGAAAAACTATTATGAAATCGGAATCCTTATATAAAATTCAAAACAAAAATAAAAAACTCATGTGGAATCTTTATTGAAACCATACCTGATTCAACTCAACTGAAAAACCTATGCGATCAACACACTATAACACCTATACGATCGTCGTAATCTCTATCGTGAAGTCCACTGCAACACTTGCAAAACCCCTACAAAATCTCCAACAAAATCTCTACCGTGAAATCGGTTTCCAAAATCTCACCGTGAAGTCAGCATTGCCAAAATCCAAACAATCTTATGTTATAACGTGAGTAAATTAGATATTTTATAATATAAAATAAAGTTGATGGATCTTAGCCATCATAACATATTATTGTGTACCTCTCCTCCTATTAAAAGTTGGAGAGGGACCTTAGGACAATTTTCCCTTTTATATATATATATATATATATTATTAATGGAGTTAAGATTTGCATTAAAAAAGTAAAAAATAGAGGAGTCATGAATCAAGTGCAAGTCATATGACTTTATCCGACATGGCTTATTTTGATTGGATGTATCCTTGTGTTATGTGTTCTTGTCCGTAGCTCTTCACGAGTTCGGATCCTCGGTCGCCATTATTTGCAACCCTTCCCTGCAGCGCCCTAAAATGATGTCGTTTTGGGGCAAATTTAAAAAAAAAAAAAAAAAAAACAGCACATAACCGAACCCAGCAATAGGGAAAGAAGAAAGATAGTAGCGATGGGTAACCCACCATCGTGAACCCACACGACCGTGAGCCCATAGCCGGCGACCTTTGGCCACCTTTACCTACGGTGCCACCACCTCCCCGCCATCGCCGCCGCAACCCACATTCCCTTCCTCTTTTAATAGAGAGAGAGAGAAAGAGTTCAAATCATGGGCTAAAAAAGATGATGAAAAATCAAAGTTCATCACCAAAAAATCAAAACCTCGAATTCTCTCTCTTAAGTCTTTCTCTCTCGACCGTCAAGCACCGCCGTGTCAAACTCACCTCACCTCCTTCATCTTCTTCTTCAGATCGAGATGGTGGCTCGTCACTAGTGGCGAGATCAACATCGCAAGAGAGAGAGATGGCTCGTCGTTGGTAGCGAGATCAAGATCACGAAAGAGAGAGAGAAGAGGGCTCGCGAGATCAAACCCACCCCACCGCTGTTTTTTTTCTTCTTCACCCTTTCTGGGTTCTGTTTTGTTTGTTTTTGTTTGTTTGTTTGTTTGTTTTTTTGAAAGGGTTACAGATAATGACCATGTTTAGTAGTGTTGTAAGAAAGTAATTATAACCTATAAGTTAAGAGCTTCTAATTCATAATTGTGAACCAAACCAATGTTTTAAAAACCGGACCGGTGAACGAACCGGAAAAGGCATCGGGTGGACGGGTCACCGGTTCAACCGTCGGGTTGAACCGGAATCGAACCGTGACGTAATAAATATATTAAAATTATATTTAAATAAAAATATAAGTAATAAAATTATAAATTAAAAATATTAAAAATATTAAATTATCTTAAATATTTGTCCTAATATTTTTTTTACTGAAAAATATAATAATATATTTTAAAATATTATTAATTTCAATTTTGGAAGATGAAATCAAATATTTAATATTCCCTCCATATGATTTTAATTCAAATAATTTGATTGAAAGGAAAGCAAAAATTTTGGAGGGATATCAAAATTTCAATATTCCCTCCAATACATTTGATTAAATCCCACATAGATTTCTTGAGTTTTTTTGAAAGAGTTTTTTTCTTATAAATAGGTGAAGACTTTCACAATAATTTCATCAAACTCTTAATGGGATTCCTCACAAGAGGAGACCCTTGAAAAAGAGTTTGAAATTAAAATTTTCTTATATTCTTATATTTTATATATATATATATATATATATATATAAAATAAGAAAGAAAGAAAGAAAAGAAAGAAACACAGAAAAATTTAAAAAAAAAAAAATTTCAAACCGGTCCGGTTCGGTCAACCCGTCACCGGGTCGACCGGTTCACCGGTTTAACCGGTGGGTTCACCGGTTTTCACTAAAGAGGCCGGTTTTTACCTTTGGCCGGTTTTAGGGGGCTGACCGGACCGGAACCCCATCCGGTCACCGGTTCAACCGGTTGAACCGGCCGGTCCGGTCCGGTTTTTAAAACCATGAACCAAACACATCAAAATAATTTAAATTAAATTAAAAATTAAAATAAACTAAAAATAATTTAAATTAAATTAAGAATTAAAATAAACTGAAAATAATTCCTGCCAAACAGCGATCGCCGCCGAGGATCCGGACTCAGCTCTTCACGCCCAACGAAATTAGCAATATACGCTTCCGATTACTCGTTTCGAGAGCAAGAAAACCAACCCTTCACAGAACACAGATCGATCACAAAGCAACGATTACAAACCCTAAATTATACGTATATACACGCATATATATACACCGTATCTTCAAATTTCTGCGAAGGAAGAAAAGTATCAGACGACGAGGGCGACATCGACAGAATGACGGAGGACAATTGTTCTAGGGTTTCGTCTGCCGAATCCATGGCCGCCGCCGAATCATCAACAACTAAGCAGAGGTGAAAAACCCTAGTTTTCGACGCTTCCTTTATCGCAATTCAACCAAAAGATGGATTTATTGAGGCTGTATGCATCAAGATTGTTGATTTTGCTAGATTCATATCAAATTACCACGTTGGACACGTTTATAAGTTTCCAATTATGTACATATATATTTGACGCTCCCTCTTGTCTTGGTTGATGATCATTAGGGTTTTATCTTTTTAGGGCTCCTCTTCCTTTTCTTCTTCTTTTTATTTTATTATTTGAATTAGTAAGAGTTTTGAGTTTTGTTATATGGAGTTATTGAAACAGCTGTGTAATTTTTAATGGACCTATGTGATTTATTTACATTTGGGTATATTAAGGATCTTCTGAACTATTTATTCTCTTTGAGGAAAGAAAGAGAAAAGTATAATTTACATATGCACTTTATGTGAGAAATAGTAGTTTCAATTCAAAGCAGGGTTTTTGACACATATGCTGATGAGAAGGCAAAATTATTCCATATTGATAAAACCATGATTTTGAGTATTTGCAATTGGAATGACATTAGTTAAGACTGTTCTATAGAGTTTAACCCAACTGAGCAAAGTCACAAATCCGTAGCTTGGTGCATACACTATTCTTATTATTTAATCGAGTAATAAATTTTGCAAATAGTTAAGTTAATGGTTGGCTCAAGTGATATTTAAACTTTTAGGACATTTTGCAGGAGAAAGAGAAAGTGGGATCAGCCTGCTGAATCCTTGATTACAGCTGGAGTAGCAGTATCTGGGATTCTTCCATCGAGCAACATTGGATCCCTTGCTGCGATTAATCTTCCAGGTGCTTCTTCAGCTTCTGGAGCTCTTTTGGCAAATCCTCTTACGACTAGCCCTGCAACTATATTACAGGTGTTTCAGGCTCCCTTAATACAGCCACATGCCACTGTGGTGGTCCAAAAGATAAATCAAGTAAGATGCCTTAACGGGAATTGCGACAGTCCTTTTTGATTCATATTTCATAATAACTGTGTGTTTTACTTTGGGTGTTGTTTGTGAAATGGTGTAGATCAGAAATGAAGATGATTAAGAATGGGTTTTCTGCGTTTGTTTCTTAAATTTGATATTCGGTGTCTTTTTATCTTTAATTTAAATGTATGTTTCAAATGTTCATGTTTACTTATTGGTAGGTGAGTTCATTGGAAATTGTTGGTTGCTGGGTTTGATGGGTGACATCTCCAAAACTGGACATCTTAGGTTCACCTCTCTTTGGATTTGTTTGTTGCACAAGGTTTGCGAGTGGTAGGTGTATCTATAGCAGCTATCCACTTTTCCAAAGTGGGGTTGAAGACACCGTGGGTAGTGGAAAATATATACAAAATAGTATGAAAAGTAAATTTAGTGTTGTGCATTGTTCAGCAAAAAAGCTTTGTGACTGAGTTATTTAAGTGATTCATCATACACGAGGACCCCAATGACACAATAATCAGTTTATCCTCAAATGTTTCTTATATAGTTGAGGTATATTAAGATGGAGGGGTGGCATGCAAAATGCTTTGAGTTGAGTGCAAGATTAACCTATTTTATTTAATATTGTTACTTTTTAACTTTCCCTATTTTTGAGAATTAAATCAATAGGCTGCTCAAAATTTATGTCTTTTGAACACTATAAGAGAGGATGAGGTCTTTAGAGGACTAAGGAGTGATGCAACATGGTAAAATTGAAGTGGGTATTCAAATGTAGGGTTGCCATATCTTTGACAGGGAAGGAAGCAGAGAGGAAGGTGGAGTATATCCAAACATGTTCTAATGTGTGTGAGGTTCCAAATACATATTGGAGATGATGGGTGGGATAGAATGTGGTGGAGTATTCAGCTAACTTTCCTCCTTACCATTATTATATGGTGATATGGGTGAATTTGGGGAAGGGAAAGTACCAGGGTTTAGGGTTGAAGCGTAACATTCCTTGTCCTTATTATATATTTATTTTCAGCCTAGATTATAGTTTTGTTTTATTGGTTTAATCATCATGTTTTATAAATGTTAAAGCTCCAATCTGTTGAAGTGTAATCTTCCTTGTCCTCACTATATATTTGTTTAGAGCATAGATTATTGGTTTGTTTTAAATCTCTATTAGTTTTTGAATAATATTATTTTTCTGCTGTAGCAAAAAATTCAAGATGAGTTGATAGCTCGAGAAATTGTCATTAATGATGCTGATTCTGCTGTTCGCTACAAACTCACAAAACGTCAGACCCAGGAAGAGGTGAAAATTATTCATTTGGTTTTCATGATTGAAGGATAACTTTCTATTCTGTCTTTAAGTTAGTTTTGAAAAATTATCACTTGTGGGATTGATAGTTTCTTCTACTAACCTTGCAGATCCAAAAGTGCACTGGGGCCGTAGTAATAACAAGGTAAATATGTCATTGCAGGTGTAATGAGGTCCTTTGTGCTGATATCTTATTATTGTGTATAATGCATTTGATCAAATTATGTTTGCAGGGGCAAATATCGTCCTCCAAACGCAGCCCCTGATGGTGAAAAGCCACTCTATCTTCACATTTCTGCTGGTGCACATGTAAGTGCTTTATATATATTTATTCTCTCCATCTGTGGCAAAGGTTGAATAAAATGGTTGAACATCTGACATTGCTCTGTGTTTACCTATGGGGCCTCTAATTGGTGTTACTTATACCAGCAAGACCTGTAATCTGTGCCTCTTATCTTCCTTCATTTTGCTGTTGTTAAGTAGTTCTGGGTATTGATTCCAACCATTTTAGGGATCCCTTGGGTTTTCCTTTGGAGGGTTTTAGAGGGGTTGCATAGTTGGTGAGGAGGTAGAGCGGGGAAAAGAGGAGGAAAACGTTGCTAGTATTGTCTTTCTGCTTGATGTAGTTTATTTGGGAAGAATAGTGTAGGAGAACTCTCAAGGGTATAGAGGCTATATTGAAGAATAATTTTTGGGTTATTTTCTATAATTGACTTTCAAAAAGGGTTAATCCCAACCTTGGTCATTTAGAAACCATAGATGTGTAATGCGTGTGTATATCTTTCTCATTGACCTCTTGTTTGTTTGTGAAGTTCTTTCTTTTTGTTTTTGTATACAGCTTGTATTCGCTTGATGCTCTCTCTCAATAAAGCTTATTATTCATTAAAAAAAAAAAAACCTATTTAATATCTATGGCTCTTAATGATTCCAAAAATGGCTCACAAATCTCAACTTTATTTGTCCTTGTAGATCTTGTATTATGAACTTTTTTCTTATATAAAGAGATTTTCCTTTTATTTAATACACATGTTTATCAGCAATTCCAAAGATGGCTCACAGATCTCAACTTGTTGTCTTTGACTCCTTGTAAATAAAGTGTTATGAATTTTAGATATTACTTGTAAATGTTACTTACAATTTTGATCAGGGCAATTCAACTTGCTGGTATGGATCAGTTCATCACTCAAAATTGCAGTTGCAAGTTATTGTATTACTATTTACCAATTATATTTTTTCCTTTTATTGTTATTTTTATTTAGCTTGATTTTAATATCCTTAAATTATGGTTTGCTTTTGCAGTTGGAGACGACAGTGGAACGGATAAAATCTGTTGATCTTGCAGCTGCCATGGTTGAAGAGGTGCTGAAGCAAGGTTCTGTCAACAATGTTGGAACGGTAAATGTCTTGCACTTAAGCTCTATAAGCCTGCAGAATGGGGTTGACAAATAATTTTGACTATTTGAAACAGGTTACTAATCATCTGAGCACATGTGTGTATCTGGGTTTTGAAGCAGACCCATCCTTGAACATCGCTGCTCGTATTCGTGGGCCAAATGTGAGCCTCACCCCTCATGCGATTGTGCATTTCTGATTGTGTTGCTTAGCTTGTGCTTATTCTTTTATAAGGGGTATTGTATGGTCATATATGGATGTTTTGCTTTAATTTCTTTATATATGAATTTTTTATGCATTCATCTGGCATTGATACTCATTTTTGCAGCTTCTTCTTTTTCCCCTTTCTTTCTTTCTGTCATTTTTTGTTTGGTCCCTGTTATGCTATTTGATGAATTTAGTTCAAAGTTTATATTGTTCATGATGAAGATGAGAGATTCTAATGTTTGAAGCTTTCTCTGACATCTCCATGCAATTGGGAGAGTTGTTTTTTTCGTGTGTTGGTGGTGGTTGGTTTTTGAACATGCAGGACCAGTATGTAAATCACATTATGAATGAAACAGGAGCAACTGTCTTACTAAGAGGACGTGGTTCAGGAAATTCTGAAAGTGCATTTGGCAAAGGTTGTACTTGTGGTGCCATGCAACTGTTTTGCAATTTGGACAATATGGATTGTGTGCATATTGTTCTTCAAAGCACTGACCATATTATTACTGTTACTTTCTATTCTTGCAGAAGGAAAGCAGCCACTGCATTTATACTTGTCGAGTAACAATCCAAAAAGTATTGAAAGTGCAAAGCTTTTGGCTGAAAATCTTTTGGATACAATCAGCATAGAGTGCTGTGCCTCTAGGTAATTAGGTTTAATTTTTGCTTATGTTTATATTAGAGTATATGTGAATATTCTCAATAGGAGAATTCTGTCCTCTAAAATTGGGTGAGGGTAACTTAGATTTTTTCTTTTCTTAATTGATAGGTACTTGGAGAATGTAAGCATTTTGGGTAATATGTGGGCATAACATTTTTTATCCTCTTTTGAGAGTTCATATGATGGTCTGTTTGGTGCAACTAGAAGCTAATAATTAGAAAGCAGAAACTAAAAGCACCCATCCCGATAATCAACCTATTTTTGCCTCATTAGCTGTAACCAAAAAGCTGCACTGCACCAAACACACTGGCATAAACTCCTAAAAGTTAAAAAGTAATTAGCAGTCCCTATAAGCTGCACTAAACAGGCTGAGCTCTTAGAAGATAGATAAGCTTCCCCCCCCAATAATATTTACAATTTAGAGATATTTGTGTTTCATTGAGCATGTAGTATTCAGTACTCCTTTTCTCTGCAACAATATTTGTTTTGTTGTTGATTTTTTTTTGTTTTTTGTTTTTAGTATCTGTTCCATCTGTGCTTTTGCATGAATGTGTTGTTTGTATGGACTAACTGGTATGATATGGTTGCATTGCTTTTATGCCAATATATTCTTTTCCGCTTTCAAGGAGAATAAATTGTGGTGATTATTCAATGTCACAGGGTCTCATCAAGCAAGGTGTATGGTGCTGTTCCACCACCACATCAGTTGCTGAATGGAGTTCAGAGTTCTGGGAATGAGGTGGAGGCAAATAATAGTTCAGCTGCCAGTTTGACATCAGTACCTGTGAACTCTGTAGCAATTCCACCAATTTCCTCAGCTACACATCCTGGCATCACCACTACCCTTCTTCAGGGGACTTTGTCACAATCCATAGGACTGAGCTGTGGGCATTCTCAACCAAACATAGTTTGCCATCCCCAGCCTTCGTTAACTGGTGGAACGAGCTATAGTGGATATGGTGGGATATATCCTCAAGCCACCCCTTTGCAGCAAGTTGCCTTAGCCCTTAGACAGTCACCTTCTCTTGTCAATTCAACAGTTGCTCCTGCAACAACAGCAGCAAGCACAGCAGCGAATTCTAGCGAGACCTTGTCTTATGAGGAGAAACGGCGTCTGCAGAAACGAAAGTTTCAGGAGTTACCAGTTGCTTCGAAGGGGCATGCAAACCCCCATCAGGTATCTGTGCTTACTCTCGTCCTGGAGGGTATTGCATTTTATGGCCTTTTAAGAGAACAAAGGAAGAAATAACTAGATTGAAAAAGCCCCCTCTTTCAATTTAAATTAATTAGAAGTTATAACCTGTTGAATATAAATAAAGGATGAATATTTTACAGCATTTGTCATGATTATTTCGACTATAGTAAATCTGCACCAGATTTTAAATAAAGTTTTCTTAAGACAGTATTCAGTCCCTTGAAGTGGTAAAGCATGTATGATGCTCTAGGGTTGCGAGTGAACATGACAATGATAAGCCTTCCAAATTTAATGGTGCAAAATTGTTTGAAATTTGTAAATGCATTGCATGCATCTACTCCCCTCCCTTCTCTTCCCTTGAAATGTTGTTGGTTTATTTGTTACATTACATAATTGAAAGATATGTTTACTTTTGATTTTAATGAAACTATGGCCCTTGATCCAGTGGAATGGCAAAACTGAAGTCATGTTGCCGGCCCCAAGTAGTTGGGAATAAGGCTTTGCTGAGTTGTGTTGAGTACATAATTGTATCACTTTTTCATGCTTGGTATTACGAAACAAATGGAAATGGATCATAAAAAGTAGTTAGTAATTTGGGGAGGGCAAAAAAGCTAATTGGGCTTTGTTTTAAAGTTGTCATTGATCAATAGAGGCTGCTACCGGATCCTTTTTTTTGCCGTTGGGTTCTTGTTCTTTGCAGCTTCGAAGTCAAGGGTCAAAGATTTGTTGTCTGGTTTCACAACTTGGTTGTGAATTCTTTTCTGACCTTGATCAGTTGGTTCCATTATTTTTCATTTGCATTTTGGGTCTAGGAGTGGCCTAATTAAGAGTTCTCTCTCTCTCTCTCTCTCACGGAATTGCATGAAACTCAATCATAATCCAACATTTTTCCCCCCTATTATTCTTCATCTAATAATGAGGATGATAATCTAGGTCCACTAAACAATTTTTTATATTTCTAAATTTTCCTATTGAATTTCAATATTATTCATTCTGACTTCTACCACTTATTATTCCAGGTATTTTCTCTGACCTTGTATGAAGCTAACAGGCTGATACTGGACCTCTGTTGGACCGTTTCTATGTTTCACAGGGATTTCTATTATGAAGGTGGCATGGGATTGGTGCATGCTGCTCCAATGCTTTGATCCAGAACTGATTCCAGAATTTTTGCTGCTTGATTTTAAACTGCTTCTGTGGCATGAATTCCAAGCACACGTATTCATATTACGATTCATGTTCATATGGGATCTGAGATGAATTTTTACATATTGGTTGTTAGGCTAGTACATAACGCACAACCCTCCTTAGCAGGGCTTGGGACTAAAAGATTAAATTCTAGCACGACATAGGCGGAGTTAAACCACACACCTGCACCATTTTTAATTTTTTTTTTAACAATAGCAGATTTTGGAAATGAAGACATGTTTTGTTAGTACAACAGCCATGTCTGTATCTGTCTTGCCCTTGTTCCACAACTTGACGTGGAAGTAAAAATACTGTTTCTGCATCTGGGCCTATTATTGCTAGATCACTCTATATCAACAATTGGTGGTGAACTTGATGAATGTACCTAGACCAACACTTAAATGTGTATGGACTACGTCAGCTCAAGTTTGCACCTATTGAAATACCCTTCTATTTATTTCCATTGACATCTGATTACCTTCCATTCATCTCACGTGTTAGTTGCCACTTTTTTGTATCTTACGTTGCTGCTGCCTTCTTCTTCTTCCTTTTTTTTTTTTTTTTTTTTTTCATTTTTGGTAATTGGATTTATTCTATCTTTATTCTACCTTTACTGAGGAATCAGGTTGGATTCTTTTCTCATAACTCATTACAGGGTTCAAAATTTCAGAAGGCAGGTGAACCAACACCAGATTTGGGGGTAAGAAACATTTCAACAATGCAGGCTCCAAAAAAGTTGGTCCAGCAATCAGTCAATGGAATGGTTTTGCCCCCTCCCCGGTCCATGCCCCCGCCACCACCACCACCAAAATTCAATTCACCAGTGCTTCCCTCAAAAGTTCATGAGAAGAGTGTTCTGAATAAATCAAAACTTGAAAGCGTCCCTGGTAGTTTTTTAAATTCGCTCTACTGGTGTCTTATAGTTCAAATTGAACCTGTCATCATGATGAATGTTTGAGATGCATAAAAAAAACTTGAATGCTATATAATGCTTCTCACACTTTTGTTAAATGCAATGCTGCTGTTTGGTTGTTTCAGATACTTTGATCAAGCTAATGGAATATGGAGAGGAAGATGATGAACCTGATGAAATAACTGAAGCACCATACAAAAGCAACTCAAATGGATCGGCAGCTCCAAAACCATTTTGGGCTGTATGAGCATCAAGTTGCATCTGACTGGTTGGTTCTGGGCATGGCGTTAACACACAAAGTGTTTTAATTTGTTTTGGATTGGAGGTTGGGAAGGGCAAAAAATGCATGCTTGTTAGCCAGCTGGCATGAATTATTGATGGAAATCAAAATGCAACAGCTTTGTGAAGTATAAAATTAGAGGTTGCTAGCCTGTTGGTCTGTGCTTCTCAGCCTTAGCATCGTGCACAAGCATTGTGGGGCGGGGAGAACTGTGTTGTATTCTGGCCATTGTAACTATATGGTTGTACAATCAGGCAGAGTGAGTAGCCTTTTTTGTTTCGTTTCGTTTTATTTTTTTGCTTTTCGCTTTGGTAATTGAGTTGAATTAAAGTTACAAATCGGTGGTGTTACATGCACCAATTAGTATACTAATTAGTGTACCAACACTAGTTATGATATTATTATTGACTCCACACATTAATTACATTACAAATACTAAAAACTTCTTAAATTATGTAACATCATCAATTGGTATTTTAGTTAGTACACTAATTGGGGTATATAGAATTATTCGGTACAGATAGTGTTTTCGAAATGCAATAATCAATCGAGATGAGGCAGTGTTAAATACTAAGTCATTGGCAGTGCTATTGCATTTCGAAAACATAGAGAGAGAAGTGATTGTTCGTTATCATAGAGATCGAAGAAGAGGGAGGAGTTTGCGGCGATGACGGTGGTGGTGGATGACAGTGAGAGTCCGAACCTGGCGGCGTTTGGTCGGGGAGTTTCCAGATCTAGATCCGTCGGGTGCGGAAGCAAGAGCTTTTACTGGGTTTCATCACTTCCTCGTCCTTTTCATCTTCTTACTGGGTTTCATCTTCAATTGAAGAAAATACTCACTTGTGTCTGTTTGATTCTTCTGCCCAGTTCAGTCAACCTAACACAAACATATTTATTCAGCAGGAAGAAAAATAGAAAAATCTGAACGGTAGCCCCAAATTTTAGTTGGCTGTGATTAAGTATAGTAGGTTGTGGTGATTGAAGAAGAAGCGACCGATTAGAAAATTTTCTGGTTATTCAATTTTCTTAGGATTGGTAAGTTTATTTGGTTTATCCAATTTTGTTGGTACTGATATGGAGATGAAATAGAATATATATAGTGGTTGATCTTGGTTCATTTTCATTGTTGGATTTCTGTTAGTGCAATCTTAAAGGGCAGCTGTTGATTATATTGTGGTCACATGTAAATTGTTGTGCAAAAGCCAACTATTCACCATGCTCACCAATTGAAGAAGCAAGTCAGCTTGATCTTCATTGAAATCAAATAAGGTTATATATACATATATACATATATATATATAGTTACAAATTATATACATTGGATTCCATTGGAAAGGTTGCTAACTTGCTCCATTTCTTCCTTCTTCTTTTTTTCTCTCTTTCTCTATTTTTCTCTCTAGATTGATGTGTTACTATCATAAGAAATTAAGAGAAAGAGAACAAAATCAAAATCATCACATTTCTCCTACTGTAAATGTGATGATTTATTTTGTGACTGAAAATGTGATGATTTTGTGTGAATTGATGTGATGATGTTTAGAAGGACTTTTGTGATTTAAAAGCAGAATGATTTTGTAACTCTTAGATTATTACAAGAGAGGAGCAGTTGAAATGTCAACAAAATCCCACCTCAATGAGATCTGGTGATGAACCATTTAGTTTAATAACATTGCAAGGATGCGGTTTAGATACTTCATTTGATTTTTACTTCCCTGTAAGGGTTATATATACAAGGATAAATTAATCTTTTTACGTTTGTCATTAACGGTGTTAACTGTGCACTTTACTCTATCAATCACATAGGATTATGTGGTGATATTCAAACGCTAGGGGTAATCTGCACATGACTTAAATCATAAGAGGGTAAAATAAAATTTGCTTTAAATAAAAATCATCAAGAATACAACCAATCTTCTCTTTTTTAAAATCTGTTGATTGACAAAGGAAGTTTCTTTGTTTTTTTTAAAAAAAATAAAAAATATAAAAATAAATGGGAGTTTCTTAAATTTATTTATTTGTTATTTTAAATTTTCTTATTTGGTGATCATAAATGACTTATCAACAAGATGGTGGTTTTCTCAGCCACATAATATTTGTGATAGGCTAGCTTTGAACTTGGTTTTTAGCAAACAAATATCTCAATCAAGATTGCAGACAACTATTTACTCTGGACCTACGAAGACTTAGTATAAGGTTGGACAGAGAGCAACCTCCTTCACAATTTCCCTATTTGAAGTTGTGGACACGAAAAGCTCAATAGAAACATGCTTTACTTGAGGGATATTAACAAGGTCTCATCAGAAAAGCAGTCCCCATTCAAACTGCCAAAGCTTCTGGTTTCGATGTACTTGCCATTTTTATTTATTTATTTATTTTTTCCAGAGAGTTGGATACGAATAGGTTTACCGATCAGAATTATAACGATTTTTTCTCCGTTTGGGGCTTGGAAAGGAAGAACACAAGATTGCCAATGGGAATGAGTTTTTTCATATTTACTGAGAGAAATTTGAATTTTTGCTAGTGACTTGCCAAACTTGAATTCAGAAAAAACTTATTTCGCAATTTAACTAGAATTCAAAAAATAAAATAAAATAAAATTTCAAGAGTGTTTGAATTTTGAGAAATATGTTTTAAAATCACTTACGTTTATTAAAAGACTCCTAGAAGATACATGCCAGAGTAGGCAATTGTTATTATTCAAAGAACATGTAAGTTCATCAAAAGTTAGGCCTTTTTGGTGGATGTGATTTACAGTCTTTGGACTTGTTTATGCTCAAATAAATATACAGAATCTGACAACACTGACAAATAGATGCAACCAAAGCCACCGCATACAAAATTCAAACAATCTCTGCTTATACATCAATTTCTATTATCACAAAAAAGATAATACAATAGATTACAACACTGGAACTCTTGCATCCTTGTTACATTACTGAAATTTTCTCTATGAGAGAGAGAGAGAGAGTCCTAAACTAGTATACCCATTATGATAGGAAAACTCTTATCACCGATGCTGTCAATCACTTCCTGTGAAAACTGTGTAATGATCTTGGAGACCCCTCAAACAGATCCAACAAGTAATTCTCCAAATCATCAGCACTATACTTGATGTTCTTTTCACTAAGATGGCTTGTATGTCTTCCCACAAATGTCCTATAAGCTTGAATCACCTTGAGTGATGTCGAGATTCTCAGATCTTCTCTAAGCTGTGTATCCGGGATTAACCATCCAGTTTGACTCTTATAAACCTCTTCAAAAGCAACATAAAAGCTCTGCAGCCTCTCCTTGAGCAGAGTCTTCGATACAGAATTCGAACCAGGATAGTGAATTCCCTCATCTTTCAGCAAAGACAGGATTGAACTCCATGTGGCTCGCTCATAATTCATCGCGTGCTGTTGAAACTTCCAATTACGCTTGCGAATCCATTCATCCCCTAAGATAGTTCTTAGCTCTGAACCCTTAACTTTTTCAGCCATGTAATGTATGTTATTCATCAAAAAGAGGTGTTGAAGAGAATCATCCTTGTATAATTTGGACTTGTCATCAAGGTTGCATTCTAGAATTGAAATGAGGGATCGGAAGTGGCAAGCCATTGGCGAGACAAAGCGAGACGAGCTTCCACTTACACTATCATCCTCGGAAACTGGACTCAAGTCAGGCGAAAGCGAAACTGCAAAGTCTCTATCGGGATCCTTGAGGACCAAATCAAGGGTCTCACTGTAATCAGTGAGAGCCCTGATGTAATTCATCACATATCTACTAATGTGGTGGATTCCACCACCAGCGAAAGCGTTTGTCGATATGTTTGATGCCACAGCATTTTCAAATTCAATGAATGTTGCCTTCGCACAATAGCCCAGTTGACTAATGACGTGTTGGCATTCGGTTCTCACAAAAGAACCGACCTCATTGATGTATAAAGCATCAATATCAGGACTAAGATCCACCAACACCTCATGCATGCTAAGAATACGATGCAACTTCTCTGGTTGGTGAGGTCCAATGGCTATGGCTTCAGCAAAATTCAAAAGCTGCAACATTGAAGCCTTCGACGCCTCAGCAAAGCAAATTGAACTAGTTGTATCAAGATCTCCAAAGATTTGATCACTCAACCATTTCTCACTAGCAAGATAGACTTGCACGAAGATCTTCATAGCCCGCGTCCATCTTCTGATTTTGGAATTCAGGGTACCCCATTCCATCCTCAACACATCCTCGATGCTTAGCTTCTCCACATCGAGTATGAACAGACAATCATCCAAGGCATCTTTCCGGATGCTAATAAAGGCCTGAGTGCATTCCTGATCGTAATTCGCATTAAACATCAAATTGGCAATGCATTTGAGGTCAGGAATTATATGTGGATTGACCAAATCAACAATGAATTCCTCAGAGCTTCTGCTGATACTGTCTCTCTGAAGCACGTCCTCAACTGAGTAATCCCCAAAAGAAAGAACCGATCCCTCATCCACAACATCTTCTTCATTAGAACGAAAAGAGACGTGCTCAGGCTCAAAGGGTTGTCTGTTCTGAACAAGCATATGCTTGAACTCATCCTCAAGCCTTGCCATAGCTGTCTGGAGAACATCATGAGCCCTAAGAAGAAGCTCGTTTTCCTCACTATCTCTATTCAAACACAAACTCTCTAAAGTTTCAGTCAATTTTCGGGTTTCCTCCACCGTCTTTACGTACTCATAAGCTTCATCAGAACCACAATCCCATATCATAGACTGATCTACCTCCCAATTCATGATCTTATCTTGAACAACATTTAGCCTATGCTCAACCTCACTCGATCCCTCCTCATCCTTTTTTTCATGAATTTTAGTTATGGAGGACAATTGGGTGCCTAAATCTGCCAATATTTTCCTCGCATCATTGGTTAAATTCTTTCTATTCTCTAATGCCTTTACAAGGTTTTGGGCAGCAGCAATCAAATTTTCTTCTCCTTCCAACATTGGAGTTGCAGATTTGCAATCTCCCATATCATATAACAGTCCCAAGACCAACAAAAAAAAAAACACCCAAAACAGAAACCTTAAAACCAGAATCTAAAAACTACCCCTTTAGATTCATAGTGACTTGATCAATGAAAATTGGAAATTTCCCAATACAACAACCTAGGAATAAAAAATTGTGAAGATCTAAGTGTCCCATCCCAATCTCTTGGAGGGTTAGTCAAATAAAAGACATAGGAGTTATAAAAGGGAAAAATCAAAAAACTAGTACAGTATATGTCAATCACACAAATGGGTTTTTAAACTATTGCCATGAGAAAGAATCAAAGAGCTGAACATATACAAAATTTCCGACAAAATTTGATGCAAGTAACACATGCACTTTATATAAGTAACTATATATATATGTATATAATCCAAAGTAGTGATTGGGTAGAGAGAGAAAAAGGGGAAAAGAAACTGACCCTTTGGGAGTGATAATCTGAGGAAAACGTTATTCAGAGATTTGAAGCTATGAGTGTGTGGGTGGTCTCCGCAACTTTGGAGATATTTCTTTACTTTTCTTTCTTCTGCATTGCTGGGCTTTGACTTTCTAGGCTTGTAGGAAAATGAAAGAAAACATATGCTATTACCTGAAATAGTGCTTGTTTGTGAGGCAAATTACAAAAGTGCCATTCTTTTTCATATTTGTGCTTGCTCCAAAAATAATATAAAAAAAAAAAAATGACATTTTTGTCGGAAGCTCCATTGAATCTTTTTTTTTTGAACTGGACTCCATTGAATCTCGGATGATGGGGGATTTGCATTCTGTTTTATAGGGGCGAGTCAGGATTGAATTTTGGGGGTGTATTCTTTTTGCAGAGGTTTTTTTACTCTATTTCGGTTGATATTTAACTTCTTTTGTAATGTGTAAATGAGATTCATTAAATATGTCAGTGGTGAGTCGCTTTTTATAGATTAGGTTAAATTTGATCAACAATCAATTATCCTGAGAACAGGACTTGCGAATAATATGATATTCTCATAGAGCATTTTTTTTTTGATGAAAAAAAATTCTATTATGGGGGGTTTGGCAATTTGTTTTTCTTAATAATTATTTTGCTGACTTCTTTTTAGTGGATCTTTTGGGTAAATTTTAGTAAATTCTACTGATTTGAGAAATTAAAAAATGAAAAAAAAAATTATTATAAAAAAACTTATGTCGAATTTTTTTTAATGAACTATTTTTAGATTTTTTTCATTAAAAAAATTTAAAAATATAAATTTTTTAAGAGGCATTTACACACAAGTCTTAATTTATAAACTTATACTCCATTAAGTCTTAAGTAAGATTTTGTGAATCTTCAAGTTCCATTAAATTATTAATAGTCGGAATTATTTTTCAAACAATAATTATTTATTATTTATGATTATCTATAAAGGTATATAATAATGATTTGACATTTATTTTGATTTTCAAAACTTTAAAAATCAACTTTCAAATTGAAAAAATTAAAAAAAAAATATGTGCAAAAAAAAAAAAAACAAACGCTTTTTTTGAAAAAAATTGATTTTTTTTTTTTGTGCAAAACTGAAAATTTTATGTCTATAAAGGAGCATGATGATGGAATATTGATATGCAAAACTGGAAAAAAAATATAAAATAAAAAAATGATAATGTTCTCAATTTTATTGGATAATTGAATCAAACCAATAAGTAGAAGAGCAAAAATGTTTGATTTCATGCTCTGTTTTTTTTATCAGTTAGTAAAAAAATTATTTTGAACATTACTATGTACAATTGATAATATTCTTAATTTTAAAAATTGAAAAAAACTGATAATATTATCAGTTTTATTAAATGAAATTTATGGGTTTAAAATTTTTTAAATAGAATCTGAGCTGCCATAACATTTGTAAATAGAATTTTTAGATAATTAACTTATTATTTAATTATTGTAAGAAAAATCATTTATTACAACGCAATTTGTGATACATGCATCAATTAATATATGCACTAGTGTATCAACTAGTGTTATGTCATTATTACTGTGCTCATTTATTATACAAATTATAAATACTCAAAATCTCTAAAATTATATCATATTATCTGTTAGTATACTAGTTAATACATTAATTAATACATATAACATTATTCCAAAATTGCACCTTTTAAAGTGCAATTTAATTGCTTAACAAGGACGACAAATTCAGTATAGCATTATAGTTTAAACTCTTGAAACAATAAGAGCATCTCTAATAGAGCTGTTATTTAACCTGCCGACGCTAAAATTTGACAAGAATGGCAAAAAGAGGGTCTTTAATGGCCTGCTATTCTACTTGCCAAAGATAGCAAAGGCCATAGCTGTTCTCAAATTTAGCAAGTTGAATAGCAGCTCCCAAACTTCTCAGATCAGCAAATATCAACAGATTTTTGGCACCAAATTCAGTTCAAAAAAACAGAATTGAAACAGTAGGGAATCCAAAAAATTCAGGATCAAACCCAATTTTTAGAATCAAACCCAATTTTCTATTTTGTTGCCAAATTAACAAATTTCAAAATGAATTTGACAAATCCAAATCCGGTTTCTCTTAATTTTTATTATTATTTTTAATTATTTATCACCAAATCAGTCGATCCAAATCAGATGGTATGTATTCACAATAAACCAAACCAAATCAGATGGATATTATCACAATAAACCAAACCAAAATAGGTTTCAGTTCTTTGAAGATCAAAATAAAATAAATGGATAAACAAATATAGATGGATGAACAAAAATTAAACCAAAAATTAAAATAAATAATTAAGAAAATTTTAGCAAGTTGAATAGCAGCTCCCAAACTTGTCAGATCAGCAAATATCAACAGATTTTTGGCACCAAATTCAGTTCAAAAAAACAGAATTGAAACAGTAGGGAATCCAAAAAATTCAGGATCAAACCCAATTTTTAGAATCAAACCCAATTTTCTATTTTGTTGCCAAATTAACAAATTTCAAAATGAATTTGACAAATCCAAATCCGGTTTCTCTTAATTTTTATTATTATTTTTAATTATTTATCACCAAATCAGTCGATCCAAATCAGATGGTATGTATTCACAATAAACCAAACCAAATCAGATGGATATTATCACAATAAACCAAACCAAAATAGGTTTCAGTTCTTTGAAGATCAAAATAAAATAAATGGATAAACAAATATAGATGGATGAACAAAAATTAAACCAAAAATTAAAATAAATAATTAAGAAAATTTTAGCAAACATACCAGATTGTGTTATTTGAAGATCCTTTTGGAGATGCTTGAGTTCTTTGAAGATCTGGTTTGAATCCATCGCCAGATTTGAGTTTTAAAAATCGCGATCACCTCAGATCCACATCAACAACCAGAAAAATAAAGAAAAAATCAAAGCATATATATATAGATGGAGATCGTACCACAGAGAGAAAGAGAGAGAGAGGAAATGAGGGGCGATTATATGGAGGTGAAGACTTGGAACCAAGGACAAAACGAAAGCGAGAGAGAGAGAGATTGAAGAGTAAACATATCGGAGAGTAGAGAGATCAGTGAAGACTTGAGCTCAAGAACAGAGACATAGATAGAGAAAGACGTTTGGATGATAGAGGAGAGTGAGAGAGTGAGAGGAAGAGTGAAAACAGCTTCATAGGTAGAGAGAGAGAGAGAAAGATGTTTCGATCATGGAGGAGGAGAAGGGACTGGTTTGAAGAGAGGGAAGACAAAGAGATGAAGATGAAGAGTGAAAACAGAGAGAGAGTGAGACAAAGTGAGAGAGAGGGAGACAAAGTGAGAGGGAAGACATAGTGAAAATAGAGAGACAGAGGTTTCGAACATGAAGGAGGAGAAAAGAGAATGGTTTGAGGAGAGGGAAGACAGAGTGAGAGGGAGAGGAAGACGGTGCATATCAGTCGAAGGGAGGGTGGATGATTCTATATGGTGCATATCAACCATTGAAGTTTTATACGTGGACGGTGGAGATGCTGTCATTCTGTATAAAAAGAGCCGTTGTGCTCTGTTTTTTTTTTTTAAAAAAAAAAACATTAATTTTTTTTTTACAACAACTATCTTTAAACGACTATTTCCCCTAAACAGTAATATTTTGAATTTCTATGAATTGAAACCCTCCATGTCAATTTTATTTCATACAAACATTTGGATTTAATTTTTCTTTTCTCCTCTCTTCTCTGAATTTGATTTCATAGCAAACCTCTAGATTTAATTGGTGATTGTTTATTTTTTGTGTAGTTAAAAAAATTTATTAAATATGTAGTGTTATGTTTTTTGGTGGGGTGAATTATATTTTTTTTCTTCCAATTTTTCATTTTTATATTTGTCTAGTTGGGAATAATATAAATATATAATTTTTTTTTTACAAAGAGGTAAAAAAATGTTACAAAAGACAAAAAATAAACAAAAATAAAATCACAAAAAAACTTATAGCCAAACAATACCTACAAATTTTGAGGGAAAGTTGGTTGAGATTTGCCAAAATAACAAACGACCATTGGAGCACCATTGCTATAATTTGGCAAAATAACACTATTCATTGTCAAATTATAACAATAGCAATGACATTATAGCAATAATAGTTGGGGATGTTCTAACATGTGATACTTCAAGACAAGTTCAAGAGTATATTAGGGCTATTTGTCACCATTTTTATGGAGTAAATATAATTTATTTTAATTTGGAAGTCTGTATTAAATTGTTTGATATAATTTTTTACACGAAAATAATTTAAATAAATTATAAAAAAAATTAATTATTTGAAAGTTAAAAAGAATTTTTTTTAATTTTTATTTTAACTTAAAAGAAATTCACTAAACCACGCCATTATTTTGTTTCACTACAAAAAAAATTATTTTTTGCCGTCTCCCGCACGCCGTCTCAAAAGCTACTTGCGACGGTAATTTTTCTTTTTGCGACGGGAAGTGGGGGTCGCAACAAAGGGGGTTGCAAAAGAGCTTTAGCGATGCCGTCGCCATTGTATTTGCGACGGGAAATTTTCTTTTTTGCGACGGCAATTTTCTGTCGCCAATAATGGATGAAAATCTGGGTTTTTTTGCGACGGCACAAGCTTTCCGTCGCTAAAATAGGTTTGTGCGACGGCAAAAATCCCGTCGCTAAAAAATGTCGTCGCTTTTGACTATTGTCGACGGCAACCTGAGCTGTCGCTAATGACTATTGGCGACGACAATTATACCGTCGCTAAAGCCTTGTTTTTCAATAAATTCCATACCTTTTGCGACAGTATGGCTGCCGTCGCAAAAAGCCTGGCACTTTTTTTTTTTTTTTTTTTGCGACTGGATGTGCTGCCGTCTCAAAAAAAATTTAAAAAAAAAACCCTGTTTTACAATTATTAAAAATATAAAAATAACCTGTAATGTTGGCAAATGATATGATAATATAAATACATAAATAAAATAACTAATGTTGGCAAATGAAAAATAACTACAAAAAAATCCAAAAATTACATAATAATATAAATACATACATAAACAAAAGTTGGCAAATGATGAAAATACATAATGTTGGTCACATGATACATACATAATGTTGTTCACAAATTTAAATAACATAAATCAAAATCAAAATCAAAACCAAAAGTTTTCATCTTGATTCTTTCGTGGGTAACAAAAACAGAAGTTGGTCATAATCTTTACATGCCCACATTCCATACGAAGCAAACTGCTACTCAGGAAATATCTGAAAAAACAAAATAAAAATAATTAATAACAATATAATGGTGTTAATATTTTAATTACAGAAAAATATAAAAAAATTAACTACTATATAATTAGAAAGGTAGTTTAGTAAATAATTTTGACTAGACTGAAATCCGACTCTAACTCCCAAACCGGGAACCCAATTCGAGCCCCGTCTTCTCCCACAAGTCTTTCGTGCCTAGGAGGTCGTGTGTGCCAAGTTTCATACTAAACCGACGCCGATTGGTGAATTTGGGGCATTAACACCTCGAATTTAAGTTTCTTAAGGAACTAGTTTGCCTAAAGTGAAATCCAGCTCTAACTCCTAAACCGGGAACCCGATTCGAGCCCCGTCTTCTTCCACAAGTCTCTCGTGCCTAGGAGGTCGTGTGTGCCCAGTTTCGTCCTAAACTGATGTGGTTTGGTGATTTTGGGGCATTAACTCCTCGAATTCAAGTTTCTTAAGGAACTAGTTTGCCTAAAGTGAAATCCGGTTCTAACTCCCAAACCGGGAACCCGATTCGAGCCCTGTCTTCTCCCACAAGTCTCTCGTGCCTAGGAAGTCATGTGTGCCAAGTTTCGTCCTAAACCGACGCGGTTTGGTGATTTTGGAGCATTAACTCTTCGAATTCAAGTTTCTTAAGGAACTAGTTTGCCTAAAGTGAAATCCGGCTCTAACTACCAAACCGGGAACCCGATTCGAGCCCCGTCTTCTCCCACAAGTCTCTCGTGCCTAGGAGGTCATGTGTGCCAAGTTTCGTGCTAAACTGACGCCGTTTGGTGAATTTGGGGCATTAACTCCTCGAATTAAAGTTTCTTAAGGAACTAGTTTGCCTAAAGTGAAATCCGGCTCTAACTCCCAAACCGGGAACCCGATTCGAGCCCCGTTTTCTCCTACAAGTCTCTCGTGCCTAGGAGGTCGTGTGTGCCAAGTTTCGTACTAAACCGACGCGGTTTGGTGATTTTGGGGCATTAACTCCTCGAATTCAAGTTTCTTAAGGAACTAGTTTGCCTAAAGTGAAATCCGGCTCTAACTCCCAAACTGGGAACCCGATTCGAGCCCCGTCTGAGGTCGTGTGTGCCAAGTTTCGTGCTAAACCGACGCCGTTTGGTGAATTTGGGGCATTAACTCCTCGAATTCAAGTTTCTTAAGGAACTAGTTTGCCTAAAGTGAAATCCGGCTCTAACTCTCAAACCGGGAACCCGATTCGAGCCTCGTCTTCTCCCACAAGTCTCTCGTGCCTAGGAGGTCGTGTGTGCCAAGTTTCGTGCTAAACTGACGCCGTTTGGTGAATTTGGGGCATTAACTCTCGAATTCAAGTTTCTTAAGGAACTAGTTTGCCTAAAGTGAAATCCGGCTCTAACTCCCAAACCGGGAACCCGATTCGAGCCTCGTCTTCTCCCACAAGTCTCTCGTGCCTAGGAGGTCGTGTGTGCCAAGTTTTGTCCTAAACCGACGCGGTTTGGTAATTTTGGGGCATTAACTCCTCGAATTCAAGTTTCTTAAGGAACTAGTTTGCCTAAAGTGAAATCCGGCTCTAACTCCCAAATCGGGAACCCGATTTGAACGCCGTCTTCTCCCACAAGTCTTTCGTGCCTAGGTGGTCGTATATGCCAAGTTTCGTGCTAAATCCGGCTCTAACTAGTCCCGTCTTCTCCCACAAGTCTCTTAACTTAGAATGTAAAGAATGCAAAGATACATTTTAGCTTAGAATGCAAAGATACATTTTATACCTGATCTTCTGGTGGTGGTGTATATGGATTCTCGTCTTCTGCAGATTCCCTAAATGCCCAGTGGCCACTCGATGCATCAGGAACCTATGTTAGTCAATACATAATGTGTTAATCATATTCGAATTTTGTACATAATCTTGAGTGAAAATTGAACTATCAAACAATTTAATTTATATGGAACCTGTCTGTTGGGATCCACACTCGCCCCCTGTGACACAAGGGCCATCATCTCAGCTCTCATCTGCTGCAAATGTATAGAGAACTCTGCTCGCAGCTCCTCCCTCAACTCATCCCTGAGCTCTGCACGAAGCTGTTGCGTGATCTGATCAATAGTCTATGGCCGGGGTGTTGACTGTGATGGCCCAGCACCATCTTTATACACCGCTCTCTGAAGCACAATTCTCCCGTATGTGCGACAATATCCATGTCCGTCATGACCTATCAACTCATGAAAAATTGCATTCCTAGCCTCCAAAGTCCGACCATCCTCAGGTAGCATAGAGAGTTGACGATTAAACTCATCCTGTATTGAATAAGACATACAAGTATACGCCAAATTAAGATGGTTGACACACAAAAAATAAACTTTAAATACAATCAAAGGTGTTTGGAAACTACCAAGGTCTGGATAACCTCTGGGCCAAGTGCTATGAACTATGTTCATCGTTCTGAATGGGTTAAAACCATCGGATGCTAAGCCAAGCCTTACACTTCGGCAATCATTACTAAAGTCAAGATTTTGACGGTCAAAATCTTTCCATGCAAGGGAGTCAGCAGGATGCCTGAAGACACCATCATCAGTTCGTTCCTCTGCATGCCATCTCATTAACTTGGCCGTCTTGGATGACATAAACAACCTCTGTAACCTTGGCTTTAAAGGAAAATGCCTCATCTGTTTTGCAGCTATTCGTTTGCCACCTTTGTTAGGACCATTTGAACCACCATCACCATTTGATTTCCATCTAGAACTGTTGCATATGACACATTTATCAAGATTGGCGTTCTCGTTTCGAAACAACATGCAACTGTTGGGACATGCATCCCACGTCTCATACGTGAAGCCCAAATCTGTTGTGACCTTTTGAGCTTTATAATATGAGTCCGGGAGTTTCACACCCAACGGGAACGCCTCATTCAATAACTCAAGCAACATGTCAACAGACTTGTCTGTCCACTGATTAAGCACCTTCAAATGTAAAAGTCGAACAATGAATGACAAAGATGTGAACTTCTGACAACCCGGATACAATTCACTTTGTGCATCTTGAAGAAGTTTGAAATATTTTGCAGTCTCTGCATTTGGACCGACCTAGGGTTCAGATGCATAGGGATTAGGCCCCTATGGTTCATTACCCTCGACACTTGTACCGGCATGTGGATTTCCCATAGCCCCTTGTATCATTCCAATCATATCATCCCCAATGTCTAAATTAGCTAATGTTTCATTCTCTCGATTACCATGCAGAGATACGTAAGATTCCCCATGATTAATCCAATGTTTGTATTTTTTAAAAAAACCATTCAAAATCAGATGCTCACGTACACCCTCTCGTACAAAATAGTATCGATTCTCGCACTTCCTACACGGACAACTGATCATCGATCCTTCAACCCTATTGGTGTAGGCAAACACAAGGAATTCATCAATCCCATTAATGTATTCGCTCAACATCCTATTTGGCAAATCAATCCAACTCTTATCTATCATCTGTACACATTCACAAAAATATCTCATCAAAGTAACTCTAAATATAATACCTTTAACTCAAACTTATTCAAAAAAATACTCAAAACTCATCTATTTAAGTTTGTCTAAAAAATACTCAAAACTCATCTATGCTCTTTAACTCAAACCTATTCAAAATTAAATTCTACTCTTTTTTTTTATTACCCAAAATCAAGAGATCCTTTTAGCAAACTCAAAACTCATCTATGCTCCGTCACCCATTGGCAACCCCTCTAACCACCGTCACCAGTCACCACTTTCAACAACTAAGACGAACAAAATTTTCAAATTTTTTAGAAGAAAAACAAAAACAAAAACCAAAATACAATCTTTTTTTTTTTTTTAAATTCAAATGAAGTAAAAAACAAACAGGTGCAGAGTTATAAAAAAGAAAACCAGAGGGCAGAGGCTTAAGCCCTCCTGGAGTTTGCAGATATCAAGTTTGAAAACCAAAATATAATCAAATACATATATAGGACTATATAAATTCTCAGAACGACTCATCCCTCTCCAATCAAGATTTCATGGTCAGGTTAACGTGCCTATTTTGCTATAAACAAACAAACAGACACAGATATTTATTAAATGATATTAAAAAGAAGGTTTAATAAAGGTAAATGAATACAGATATGTTTGGTCTCAGTTTCGGTTTTTCACTATTGTTTGGTCTCAGTCTCGACTCTTCACCAAGCCATTCAATATGAGACACCACCCAAAGAAACCACAGTGTGAGAGTTGAGACCAAACATAATTGAAAACACACAAAAATAATAAATAAATCAAGCACAAATATACAGCAAGATTTATTTAATTTTCTCACATCACTAAAAATATAAGCAAGATTTACACCAAAATTAGTCTAGTTAATGGGGTCTGGAAGGAGTAAACTATAGTCTCAGAGGGGTGTGTTCAATGGAAATGAGGGGTAATATGATAAAAATAAATCATTAAATAACTTATTTGAGTGTTCCCAAACCATGCTTTAATACATATTGAATGCCTCTTCATCAAAATAATTTTAATTGTGAAAGTTGGAGATATTGTTATAAATTTTAAATAAAATTTACAGTATTAAAAAAATAAAATTAGATTATGAGTAATTATAAAGGGCCTCAACTAGATATTTCAAAGTCATTTTTTTATTAAAAAAATAATAATAGTAAATAAATAAATTTACAAATAGAAAAAAAAAATTTATATTCATGTATATTTTTTTTATTTTTTTTGAACAGGTAATACATACATATATATATACAGAGAGGGAGAGAGTGAGAGAGAGAGAGAGAGAGAGAGAGAGAGAGAGAGAGCATACCTGAGTAGCTGTCGTCGTCGTCGAAGCACCACCGCACCACCGCTAGCCCTTTGCCGTTCGTTGCTCGTCGTCGCCGCACCACCGCACCACCGCTAGCCCTTCGCCGTTCGTCGCCCGTAGCTCATTTGGGGATTTTGGGGGAAAGAAATTTTGTTTCAAACAATTTTAGGGATTTCGATCCAACTGAGCGGCAAGATGAAAGGGAAGAGGAGGGGGAAATTTTTTTTTTACTTTTTGCGACGGGACGGTTTACACCGTCGCAAATGATACATAATTATTAATAAACCGACGTCGTTTTGGTAATCCTTTTTTCGTGACGGACATTTGTCGTCGCAAATTTTCAAGTATTTGCGATAGCAAACTTATGCCGTCTCAAACATTTTTTTTTTGGCGACGGTTCAACACGCCGTCGCTAATACTTCCGCATTTTAATACCTGCCCGTGCAGTTTTATTACCGACGGTTAAACGCCGTCGCTAAAATTATTTTTTGCGACGGTTAATTTTGCCGTTGCAAAAGACCATTTTTTTGCGACGGGGAACGCGCCGTCGCAAATGCTTCCGTGTTTTTTGCGCTCTTTTCTTGTAGTGTTTTCACCAACTAGTACTAGTACTTGTTAAGATTTTTTTTAGCAATGGTTTGTTGGTGTACTATGTGGGAAGTGTTCGGTGCGAGGACTTTTCAACATGTGATCAATTCATCATTGCACTTTAGAAGTAGTGCTGTACTTCAATCTTATGAGCTATAGCTTTCATTCCTATAAAATTGAGTTATAAAATTGAGGTTTTTTTTTTATGGAAAATGAGTTGTAGCTCGAAAATCTTGGCTCGAATGTCGTTTTGGGCGTTTGGGTGGTTTGAAATAGAGGAGAAAGAGGGAGAGAAGAGAGGAAGAAAAGAGGAGAAGAGAAAGAGGAGGGGAAGAGGGAATGGAGAGAAGAGAGGGCCCCTCCGCTTCGGCCGTCGGCCAAGCCCCTCCGCTTCGTCGCAGCACTAGCGATCGTTGCAGCACCACTGCCGTCGCCTCCGGTCCCGCCGAGCCCCTCCCTTTCGTCGCAGCACCACTGTTGTCGGCCGAGCCCCTCCCCTTCCTCCTTCCTTCTTCTTCCTCCTCCTCCTCCTCCTCCTTCCTTCTCTTCTTTCCCTGTGATTATGCCCCCTCCAGTCCTCCTCCTCCTTCCTCCTCTTCTCCTTCTCTATTTCTGAAATTGGATTCGAGCCAATTTCGAGCTCGACAATTCGAGCTACGTAGCAGTTCCATTTTTTTTTTATAATTTGGACATAATTATATTATTTACAATAATAATTGGACCTTTGGTGACTTTTTTTTTAAAATTTTTTTTTTACAACAATACGATTACCTTTGCAAAAAACTAAACTTTATGACATCTTAACTTTTAATAATCAGTTCATATTTTGAACTTACATTAAATTCGTCCATACTGTTTTTAGAGTGCTATAACTTCAATGAAAAATGGAATTTTAAAGGTAAAAGCCCAAAGCCATTACCATTAGAACAAATTAACAAAACCGTGAAGCTGTTAAATATGATGAGAGGGTAATTTATATGTGAATTGGGCCGAGCTGGGTAATGGGCTGTTCTTTGGGCACGGTAAGAAGAGCTGGATGAAAAAGGGCTTGAATTTAGCCCGGTCCCAGAAAGCCCTATTGTTATCCCGGTCTAGAGAGGCTTGTCGTTATCCCGATCTGGGAGAGATTTATGGATTGCTCGATCATCACACTCAGAATTAGTCCGGTCATGGCATGTTGCGGTTAGCTCGGTCAAAACCTTGCTATTTCTTAGCTCGGTCCAAACATACCATGGTTTGTAGAGGAGAAGCCGAGGTAAGAGTAGTGAATGGAAGAGACCGAACTGGCTTTAGTTCGGTCTACTCTGCGGCTCAGCATAGCCATACTTACCTTGGTTATATTGGGATCCGACCATGGTAAAACCATCTCACTTTGTTTAAGCAGTGAGGGAGGTGTTGAAGGATAAGCATTATCTTTCAGGAATGTGACTCCTAGGAGGATTCTACAGAGAGGAGTAAGAGTCCTACTGGGATTGTACCACACGGAACCTATAAAAGCTCACAACATCACCTATGGAGAGGTAACACAACTTTGATTCCTGAATACCCAGAGCTTTTTGTCTATTTGTTTATTTTGCTGACTTAGGCATCGAAGAGGTATCCGGCACCCACCCGCCGGCTAGCTCACGTTTGTGTTTTTAAGGAGTAAAGCGACGTCGTACGGAGGAGCACAGACTTGATCAACAGGATCATACGAGAAGGTCTATTTCTTTCCCGTACAATTGGCGCCGTCTGTGGGAAAATCAGACAAAGAACAAAACCTCTTGATCAAGTTTCCCTCGTTAGTTGAATGGCGCACAACGAAGATTTACCATAGTCCACCATCGACGGACAAACCCCAGAGGGGGGTAAGAGGCGCGAAGGATTGCCTTCTATCCCTCCCATGGCGGACTTAGAGCCCTAGCGACAGAATCTTCGGAGGGATACAAGGGGGAGACGGAACAACAGCCCCCGTCGCTCTCGCTCACAAAGTCCTGAAAGGCAAAAGCGAAGAATCGACCCTCAAGCTTTGGAGGATTGCGTAAAAGAGCAAGATGAACTAATAAGGAAAATGGCGGCGGATATGGAGGCCATGAAGCGCTAGATCAAGGGAAAATGTGTGGCAATAGGAGAGGGGTGCAAAGGCAATACGCCTCCTCGCCATTCAGAAGATCGTGGTAGGTATACCACACCGTCGCAAGCAGAGAGTAGAAACCTCAAGACAGGTGACACTCAATCAAGGACTTCCAGAACTCGTTACTCCAGGTCTGAGAGAACGAGATCATTGAGATTTTGCACTGAGGGAAGTACCTATCGGCCCTCACATACGCATTAGACATCATCCAGGCAAACAGAGTTGCCTAGATCGTCCGATTTACGGACAGTGCTTGAAAAAAGGGTGCGACAGAAGGAGGATGTCAGGGCATGCGACCCACACAGAGTTTCAACCCTTCAGCGGTTGGCTCCTCGGACGCATGGAAGCGTCAAGATTGGAATGCCAATACCGCACCTTGCCTACGAACCAACAGATAAAGCGTTGGCAAGACTACATAGCTCGCCGTTCGTTCCAGCGATTGAGAACGCATCATTACCCTCAGGCTTCATCCAGCCTAAATTTACCACATACGAAGGGAAAACAGACCCTTACATGCACCTAAGCCACTTTCGCCAGGTTATGGCAGTATACTGGCGGAACGAAGCTTTGATGTGCATCCTATTCCCATCTAGCCTTGGCGACCTAGGTTTAACCTGGTTCGAAAGGCTACCAGAAGGCAGCATAGCCTCTTGGGCGCAATTAGCGGAGGCGTTTGTGACGAGATTCAGAACAAACACCAAGACTCCAGTAGAGATTGATCAGCTACTCTCCATCGATATGGGCGACAAAGAAACATTAAGGTCCTACAACAGTCGCTACTGAGAGACGTTCAACCAGATAGGGGACTGCCCTACCAATCTCTTCATTGCACAATACAAGAGAGGATTTCTAGTTGGAAACAGATTGAGGGATTCGATTACAATGACTCCACCCCTCACAATAGAAGCCTTGATGGAAAGAGTGCACCAACATATTCGGGTGGAGGAGGATGGCGCTCGTGCCAAGGCAAAATCTGGTGCGACAGCAACACCAGAAAAGAAGACTACGGCAAAGGTCAATACAGTAGAACGTCAAAGCAAGAATGGACGAGGCAGGCGGGACAATGAAGAGGACCGAGATAAAAGATGGTTAAGAGTCCGCACTGCCATCACCACGGTATTCAAGAAACCAATCTACTGAATTCTCAGTGAGATACGCGATGAACCTTTCGTCAAATGGCCAGCTAAATTGGGAGAGGCTCAGAAGGACTACGATGAAAGATCTCGGTGCACCTTCCATAAGGAAAAGAGGCACCGCACTAAAAATTACGTACCGTTGAGACAACATTTGGAGGAATTGGTGGCAGCCGGTCACCTGGACAAGTATATTGAAGAAGGGGCGCAGCCAGCCCCCCAGAATGACAGCCACCCGAACGGAATGCCAATCGACGCCCCACCTCAAGGCGTGATCAACGTAATCCATGGGGTATTCAAACCTGAGCGCGTATGCGAGCTCAGGGCCATGATAAAGAAGGCTGAGCACTTAAGGGAGGTACTAAGCGCCCAACCTACCATAAAAAAGGGGAGAACAGAAGCCACGAACGTCATATCTTTTTCAGATAGAGACTTGGCAAGGATATACTGCCCTCACAATGATGCACTGGTCGTCACTATCCGAGTCAAGGATTTTGACGTCAAGCGGATTTTGATTGACCAAGAGAGCTCATGTGAGATAATGTACTACGAAATATTCAAACAATTGAAACTAGAAGACAATTACTTGGCACCTGCTATATCTCCCCTGATCGGATTCAACTCAATGCCAGAATGGCCAATTGGCAAGATAATCCTCCCAGTCAAAGCAGGAAGCATGACAAAACAAGTGGAATTTTAGGTGTTGAAGGTCCCTTCCACTTACAACATAATCTTGGGAAGAACATGGCTGCATGCCATGCGAGCGGTAGCTTCATCCTATCATCAAGTAATGCGATTCCCCAACGAAATCGGGGTAATTGAAGAGGTCTTCGGAGACCAAATCATGTCCAAGCAATGCTTTGTCACGGTTAATGGCAGCCGCACTGCCAAGTAATATGTTCATTCAGTGAAAGAACTTGAGAGCAATGAACTGTTCGCAGATGTCGGCAAAGCAGCTGATCAAAAAGTGGTGGAAGACTTGGTACAGGTAAGAATAGATGAAAAGAACCCGGATAAGTTCTTTTTGCTCGGTTCGTCGTTGTCCAGCATTGAGAGATTAGAGGTCTTGGAATTCTTGACCTCTAACATCGAAGTGTTCACTTGGACACCCTGCAACATGCTTGGCATTGATCCAAACTTCATCTGTCACCAACTCAATGTCCACCCATCTGCCAGACCAATCATTCAGCGCACTCGCAGATCGGCACTCCACCACGCCGAGATAGTGACGGAAGAAGTGGAAAATCTGCTAGAGGCAAGAACTATCAGAGAGGTGTACTACCTCATATGGATTTCCAACACAGTCATAGTGCCAAAGAAAAATGGCAAATGGCGTGTTTGCGTCGACTATAAGACAGTCAACAAAGCATGCCCAAATGACAGCTTCCCCCTACTACGGATAGATCAACTGGTAGACCTAACGGCACGGCACAATCGACTTAGATTTCTTGATGCGTACAGAGGCTACCATCAGATCGCCATGTACGAACCAGACCAGGAGGTCACGTCCTTTACAACTCCAAGAGGATTATACTGCTACAAAGTCATGCCCTTTGGCCTAAAGAATGCAGGGGCAACATTCCAAAAGATGGTCACCAAGATGTTTGAACCATTGTTAGGCAGAACAATGGAAGCTTACATCGACGACATGGTGGTCAAGAGCAAGGATAAGAACGACCATCTCAAGGACCTAGGTGAGATGTTTCAGATCCTTAAGAAGCATAAGTTACGCCTCAATGCATCAAAGTGTGCGTTCGGAGTAGGATCTGGCAAATTCCTAGGCTTCTTGGTGACCAATCGGGGTATAGAAGCAGACCCCTCTCAGATCAAAGCAATTCAGGATCTGGAGAGGCCAAAAACAGTAAAAGAAGTGCAGCATCTCATCGGCATGGTAGCTGCACTCAACCGATTCATAAGCCGGTCGTCAGACAGACTACGACCATTTTTTCAAGCATTAAAAGCCAAGTTCGAGTGGGACGAAGAATGTGACCGCACTCTGGAAAGCTTGAAAGAATACATGTCTTCTCCACCACTGCTTGTCACCCCAATACCTGGAGAAGAACTCTTCCTGTACCTGGCAGTCTCTCAGCACGCAATTAGCGCAGTGTTGGTCCGTGCCGAAGGAATTCAATATCTGCCCATCTTTTATGTCAGCAAAACATTGCTGGGCGCCGAAACAAGGTACTTGCCACTGAAAAAATTGGCCTTGGCCTTGATGATGGTCTCAAGGAAGTTGTCACACTACTTTCATGCCCACACCATAGTCGTCCTCACAGCTTTCCCATTAAAAGCTTTGTTTGAGAGGGCGAACTTTTTTGGGCGAATCTTGAAGTGGGCAGTCAAGTTGGGACAATTCGACATCAAATTCTAACCCAGAACCGTGATAAAGGCCCAAGCTTTGGCAGAATTTGTTGCAGAATTCACCCCACGAAGTCATCATATCTGCCTAGTCGACTTGACTGACATAACCGAACTAGGGATAGAAGTTGACGCCGGAATAGCGTAACCCCTGGTGCAGGATACTTAGTCAAACCCCAAGGCAGACCAGAGTAAAGAAAGCAAGGAAGAAGCGAACCATGCTACACCAAGCCAAGACTCACCAACAAATAAAGACTTGATACAATCAGATAGCGAGGGGCAGACAGCAAGCATGGACCTTGAAGAAGACACCAGCAACATTCTTGACTCCACGGCATCATCTGACCCCTCCACTTGCTGGAAGTTGTTCGTTGGAGAAATATGGAAGCTCTTCGTAGATGGAGCATCCAACCGGCACGGCGCAGGACTTGGCATAGTCCTCATCTCACCAGACGGCCTAGTTGTGGAGCAAGCAGTCAACCTTGGCTTCCCAACATCAAACAACGAAGCAGAGTATGAAGCTCTTCTTGCAGGTCTCAAATCAGCATTCTACATGAAGGCCACTGAGCTAATGGTTTACAGCGACTCACAACTGGTGGTAAACTAAATTTCAAGCCACTACGAAGCAAAGGATGACAGGATGACTAAGTACCAAGACTTAGTCAGAAAAGAGATCAAGAAATTTGAAGTAGTAAGGATAGAACAGATTGGCAGGGAGGAAAATAGTAGAGCAGACGAACTAGCAGGCTTTACTTCAATGGCAAACACATCCATCCCTCATCCGCTGCTAATCGACTACCTACCAAGACCAAGCATTGAAGACCCCGAAGCAGAAGAGGTATGCTGCGCCGAACTAGGCCTCTCATGGATGGATCCCATCATACTGTTCTTAAAAGATGGCGTTTTACCGGAAGAAAAGAAAGAAGCCAACAAAATTAGAGCAAAGTTGCAGCGATTTTGGCTCTCCCCTTCTATGGGATTGTACAAAAAGTCATTCTCAGGACCTTATCTAAAGTGTGTTCACCCCAGCAAAGTGGAAGCATTCTTGTTCGAGATACATGAAGGTGTGTGCGGAAGATACCAAGGAGGAAGATCGTTAGCTTATAGAGACATTTCGCAAGGATACTGGTAGCCATACATGCAGGCAGACTCGGAGAAGTATGTGAAGAAGTGCGAGAAATGTCAGAAGTTCGCACACCAAATACATTAGCCAGCCAGAGAGCTCCTACCATTGACCAGCCCATGGCCCTTCGCAATGTGGGGCTTAGACATAGTAGGACCACTTTCAACAGCACCCGGAAACAGGAAGTTCTTTCTCGCAGCAACAGACTACTTCACAAAGTGGGTGGAAGCAGAAGCATTGGCATCAATCAAGGAAAAAGATGTGAAGAAGTTCATCTAGCAGAATATCATTACTCGGTTCGGCATACCTAAAGCCCTAATATCAGACAACGGCACTTAGTTTGATGGCAGAATCTTTAGAGGCTTTTGTGAAGAATACAAGATAGAGTTCTACAATTCTACACCGGCATATCCCCAAGCAAATGGCCAAGCAGAAGCATCAAACAAGGTTGTCTTGGATGGATTGAAGAAGAGGTCAGAAAAAGCAAAAGGCAAGTGGGTTGAGGAACTGCCTCATGTTTTGTGGGCTTACCGTACCACACCTCAGCGATCAACTGGAGAGACACCATTCTCTTTAGCCTATGGCATAGAGGCAATAATCCCACTACAAGTCGGCCTCCCTACAATTAGAAGCGAAAATTTTGATCTGGACTTGAATAGAGAAGCCATAGCATTGGAGCTCGACCTCGCCGAAGAAAGAAGAGAAAGAGCACTGGTTCACATTGCCTCGTACCAGCAAGAGTTGTCCAAAAAGTATAACAAAACAGTACATTCAAGACAATTCAAAATCGGAGATTGGGTACTGCGTAAAGTGATGGGAAACACCGTGGTACCAGGAGATGGCAAGTTGGGGCCTAATTGGGAAGGACCTTACAAAGTGGTCGGATAAGCTGGCAAAGGGGCATACCACTTAGAAGACAAGGACGGCAAAGCAATTCCCAGGCCATGGAACACTGCCAATCTCAAACTATTTTATTTTTAGCCTTTCTTTAGAATACTTGTAATTTTTCTTTTCCCCAATAAAACAAGTAGTTTTCTTTTCAGCATAAGTGTTTTATTCTGTAAAAGTTGTTTTAGTGAGTTAGGGGCATTGAAAACATGGTTGACTGGAAAAACCAACACCTTTCCTAAGCCTAGGATAAGGATCCAGGCTGCAGAACGTTTGGTCGGAATAACCAAATACTTTACTCTAGGTTGGCTGGAAAAACCAATCTAGAGGTTGACTGGAAAAACCAACACCCTTCCTAAGCCCAGGATAAGGATCCAGGCTGCAGGACGCTTGGTCAGAATAATCAAACACTTTACTCTAGGTTGGCTGAAAAAACCAATATAGAGATTGGCTGGAAAAACCAACACCCTTCCTAAGCCCAGGATAAGGATCCAGGCTGCAGGACGTTTGGTCGGAATAATCAAATACGTTACTCTAGGTTGGCTGGAAAAACCAACACCCTTCTTAAGCCCAGGATAAGGATCTAGTCTGCAGGACGTTTAGTCGGAATAACCAAATACTTTACTCTAGGTTGGCTGGAAAAACCAATCTAGAGGTTGGCTGGAAAAACCAACACCCTTCCTAAGTCCAAGATAAGGATCTAGGCTGCAGGACGTTTGGTTGGAATAACCAAACACTTTACTCTAGGTTGGCTGGAAAAACCAATCTAGAGGTTGGCTGGAAAAACCAACACCCTTCCTAAGCCTAGGATAAGGATCCATGCTGCAGGACGTTTGGTCGGAATAACCAAACACTTTATTCTAAGATGGCAGGAATAACAAATTTAGAGATTGGCTGGAATAAACCAACTCTTAGTACTCTTTAGCCGAGGTAAGTATCTCGGCTAAAGAATGGTTGGATGGATTAAACAAACTCTTGGTACTCTTCAGCCGAGATAAGGATCTCGGCTAAAGAGGTGGTTGGTTGGATTAAACCAACTCTTGGTACTCTTCAGCCGAGGTAAGTATCTCGGCTAAAGAGTGGTTGGCTGGATTAAACCAACTCTTGGTAATCTTCAGCCGAGGTAAAGATCTCGGCTAAAGAGTGGTTCGCAGGTATACTTATAGTTGCAATGTTAAGACCAGGATAAAGTATCTCGGTAAGAGAATGTTGTACCTCATCCAAGACTTCAGTTAGAAAGTAAAGTACAAGCATAGAGATCAACCGAAATAAGAGTTGGAACTTGAAAGCAGACTTCATTGAAAATTCAAAACAAGTACAAAGGGTGGGGCCTCAGCCCGGTTACAATTTGTGCCCAAAAGCAAAGAAAAGAAAATACAGAAATCAAGCAAAAAGAAGAGAAATGCAAAGTCAGGCAAACAGATCATCAAGATCAACATCAAGTTCAACTCGCAGCCCGATTTCAATTGGAAGCTCGGTTTCGGTCGGGAGTAGGGTCTCGGTTGGAAGCACGGTTTCAGTTGGTAGTTCCACAGTCAGGTCTTCCACCATTGGCTCCGCCCGAGCTAACTGATTGGCAGGTTCATTGACGACCGGGGTATCGTTGGGCACGGTTTATTCTTCATCATCCGGATCTTCAAGAAATTGTTGCTGAGTGGTGGCAACATACTCTGCAAGTGAGCTCGGTATGAAGTATTGAAGAGGATTGAAGACCTCGGTCTCAGGCCCATGACCGAGCTGCACCACGGCACCCCTCCATCCGCACTTAAAGAAGAGGTCCTTTGCAGCTTTACACTGCTTAAGATACAGAGCTTCGCCTTCTTTAAAGCCACGGTCTTCCGCATCTTCCAGCTTCTTTTCGAGCTTGGTTATTTTGGCATCCTTTTTCCTTTCAAGCTTGGCCAACTCGCGCAAGTATTTGTCTTTCATCATGGCGAGGGCCTTCTGTTTATCAGCATCAGCCGAGGTAACTAGCCCAGCGAGACGCGTTACCTCGGTCTCCAGCTCGGCCACCTTCTGCTGGGATACTTTCAGCTCAGCCGCCTTTTCATTTGCCTCGGCCATGGCTTGCCTGGTAGTTTTTCGAAGTTCCAACACTCGCTTATGAGCGATGTGGTTTTTCTGAATGGCCTGCAAAAGGATGGTAAGACACTTTTTCAATATAACCGAGCTGAAAGTTGGAAAAAGTTCTTTAGAAAAAAAAAAGAAAGTAAAAGGGCAACTTACCAACACCATGGATTTTGTGGACGAGCGAAGGCCTTGCAGCTCGGTCAGGTGGTTGTGGTGCCTCATGTTGGCTGGAAGACAAACACCTTTAGCCAGGTTGAATGCCATCAGGTGGTCTTTTTCTACGACCACTGAGTCAGAATCCGTGATAGCAAGATTCTGAAAGGTGATTTTTGGAGCCCACTTGGAGGAGATAGCTCGGTCAGAGCGCTCCAGTTGTGGGCTCGGCAGAGGGCTTGGCGGAGTTGATTGTGGAACCACGGTTTCGTCTTCATCAACGAGGCGTGGCTCGATTGTGGAAGTCCGAGCACGCTTGCTTGGCCGCAATGACGAAGGCTGGTGGGTTGGCAGAGCTACTATAGTTTCTTGAGTTTGATCGGCTAGCGATACCTCGGTCGGATTTGTTTCGGTCAGAAGGGCTCGCACGGCTCTCTTCTTGGCTATCTCTTGCTCAGCAGTTAAAGGGATCAATCTGATTTGAGGCAAGTTTGGGTCCGGTTCAGGAGAGGCTTCCAATAAGAAATCAGTTACCTTGGTCTTCCGTTTGCCACTATATCGATAGGTCGGTTGAAAGTCCAGTAGCTCGGTCCAACTTCGGTTTGGATATCGCAGGGCGGTGCGAAGTGTATTGAGGTTGGGGTAGCTGTATTAGGACTTGAGGAAGTTCGAATCTGCATAAAAAAGACAAACAGTTAGTACGGTTTAAGATGAGAAAACCGAGGTAAAAGAAAATTGTGGAATTTGGCCGAGGTAACCCTACTGGTTACACCCTTGTTCCAATTTATTCTATGGCCTGGGATCTGGGCTTGGTGGTCTTCAAAATTTTCAGATACCCAGAAAAAATCATCATCGTTCACGTCTTTATCCAGGGTATCCTTTATTATTTTTTCACGCCGGCGCCTTATTCGTAAGTAGTAAACCCAGCCATCTTCGGCCGATCCTATGGAGTATTGATGAAAGAGCTCGGCTAGGCCGAGGTTAAGACTAGCCATGTCGTTTAGCGCGGTAATGCTGTTTATTATACGGTAGGAATTGGTAGAAAGTTGGGTAGGGCAGAGCTTGGTTTGCCTAAGGAATTCACAGAGGAGGGGCTGTACGGGGAAACGTAGACCGCACTCTACGATTGAAATAACATTAAAAGGGACAAAGCCTTGCCTTTCCCAAGGAACGGATTCTGGTTCAGCTAGGGAAATGTGGACATCATCTGAAATTTGGTAGTCCTTACAAAATTTGGCTATGGCCCCTGGTGAGTTTACTAAAAATCTATACTTTCCCATTTATGGTTTAAGTTATGAATAAATTAAACTCGAGTATTAGCTCGGGCGAAGAATGGTGCTGAGTAGCTCGGTTGAGCGCTCAAAGGAGTGCCTGGACAGCCTAAGTCTACAAAGTGAAAAACAAAGGTGTTAAGTACAGATCGAGTGGACCGTGCTAAAAAGAAACAAAGGCAAGATAATTGAAGACCTAGCACGGTTAGGTGAAATGCTACGGATCTTAGCTCGGTTTGAACAAGGGTTTTTTAGCCCGGCTGAGCTTCTAGGGGCAGCGTTCTTAGTTCAGTCCAAACTAAGAGGGCTGGTTTAGCCCCAAGCTGTAGTTCGGTCGTGGTTGAGGCATTCAAGCGCGGTATTGCGCAAGCATTAGTATGGTCCAATAGCCCAGCTAAGATAAATGAAACAAAAGGTGGTTTGACCTGATGAAACTACTAGTTTAGCATGAAGTACTAGTCCGGTTGGTAGTCTGGCTAGATTGACATCAACTACAAACAACTTTCTATTTCGGTTATATTGTGATTTTGGGTCAAATATAGTGTTCTACAGATTGCTTAGTGAAATACAAGTGGTTCTTGTAAGGTTTTTCCCAAAAAACGCAAGGAAATGCAAAAATGTGTTTTGCAAAGACACATAAACAATATGTTGTGGATTTGTAAAAAAATAAAGTGTAAAAAGAGAACAGATTTATGTTACTTAACAGGATTAAGAGGAAGGAACTGGAAGTAGAAAACAGCAATGGACACGAGCTTCACAGTTGCAGAGTTGGAGAACAATAGAGGCTCGAAGAGAGAGAAGGAGATGAATAGTGGTGTGAGTGATTCAAAAGAGAAAGAAAGGGTTTGTTTTGATGGAAGGCTCAAAATTTGGGCGGGACTGTTCAAAAAACACGAGGTATGAAGACGGTGTGACAGCTACCTTCAGCCAATGAGAGTATACCACGTGTCATTGGAATAAAAAACGATTCAGTTGCTGTGATTGAAGGGACGTTTTGACCGGACAGATAGAATCCAGTGTAAATTTAGCTTGGCTGGAAAGGCTAAAAAGTTTTAGCTCGGCTGCAAAGGCTAAAGGGTTTTTAGCTCGGCTGAAAGGGCGAAAGAGTTTAGCCCGGTCGTAAGGCTAAAGTTTTTAGCTCGGCTGGTAGGCAGGTAATCCCTATCATGTTGCACAGATGGAATTAAGAGGCAATTGAGAGGGTAATTTATATGTGAATTGGGCCGAGCTGGGTAATGGGCCGTTCTTTGGGCACGGTAAGAAGAGCTGGATGAAAAGGGGCTTGAATTTAGCCCGGTCCCAGAAAGCCCTATTGTTATCCCGGTCTAGAGAGGCTTGTTGTTATCCCGGTCTGGGAGAGATTTGTGGATAGCTTGGTCATCACACTCAGAATTAGCCCGGACGTGGCATGTTGCGGTTAGCTCGGTCAAAACCTTGCTATTTCTTAGCTCGGTCCAAACATACCATGGTTTGTAGAGGAGAAGCCGAGGTAAGAGTAGTGAATGGAAGAAACCGAACTGGCTTTAGTTCGGTCTACTCTGCGGCTCAACATAACCATGCTTACCTTGGTTATATTGGGGTCCGACCATGGTAAAACCATCTCACTTGGTTTAAGTAGTGAGGGGGGTGTTGAAGAATAAGCATTATCTTTCGGGAATGTAACTCCTAGGAGGATTCTACAGAGAGGAGTAAGAGTCCTACTAGGATTGTGCCACACGGAACTTATAAAAGCTCACAACATTACCTATGGAGAGGTAACACAACTTTGATTCCTGAATACACAGAGCTTTTTGTCTATTTGTCTATTTTGCTGACTTAGGCATCGAAGAGGTATCCGGCATCCACCTGCTGGCTAGCTCACGTTTGTGTTTTCAGGAAGTAAAGCGACGTCGTACGGAGGAGCGCAGACTTGATCAATAGAATTATACGAGAAGGTCTATTTCTTTCCCGTACATATGACATCAACTGGATCGTAGCCGTTTTTTCCTTCTTTTTTTTTTTTTTTTTGTTATTTGGTTGGGATGACCCTTTAAAATCTTGTTTATGTAATGTTGTTATTTATTAATATCATGTTTTCTATGTTCTAAAAAAAAATATGACATCAACTAATGTCCTTTCTTGCACCTTTCTTTTCCTTTTTTTTTTTTTTTGATTATTTCTCCTGAAGAACTAATAAAACTTGAAACCAGTACATGTAGTTACAAACAAAAGCCAACTCCATTCCTCCTGTACAATTCTTTCTTTTCAATTCTCTCCCTTGCCCCCCACTCCAATATATATATTTTAATAATTGAAATAAAAGTTCTATACCTACCTATAGTACAGTTAATACATTAAAAAAAAAAAAAAAAAAAAAACACACACACATTGTTCTTCCAATCATATATATATATATATATATAAATATTTCAAGACTTTGGAAGGGGTTCCCCTCTCAAAAATGATTTGAAGAGTTGAAGGGCTGCTCTTGGCTTGAAAAGTGGTACTTCATGACCTGCCCCTCTCACTGTTGCAAATGTTAGCCCTTCATATGCCTCGGTCCACCCTCCCACCTTCATCAACCAACCCCCCAAAAAACCCACATTTATTAAGTTATATGCAATAACAATAAATACACAATTTTTGAAAAAGAAAATATACAAAATGCAATAGTAGCAGCACTGTATTCATCTGGAATGGGGCTCACAGTCCAACAAGATCGGTGTTACCAATACTGCATTTTGTGCACTTTTCTCTAAAAATTTCCATATTTAGAACATCACTATAAGTTATGACATTGAAAACCAAAAGTACTAGTTACTAACCTGTTTCTTAACATACCAAGGGTACCATGGAATCTTGGTAGGCAGCTTGAGTTGTGCAAGGGAGTACCTAGTGGCAGTCACTGGTACTACCGAGTCGATATCGCCGCTAGAATAGAAAATTTTGACAACCAAAAAAGAAATAAGTTGTCTAAGTACATTCAATGCATAACCATATTGATATTTAATTTAGAAAGGTGATGATGATTATATATAGGAGTAATAAATTGAAATTTGCCAACCTGAAAACCCAAATTCTCAAACCAGCAGCAATCAATTCCCGATATATGGGAAGAATCGATATATCTGTGTCGTTCCAATTTCCATTTAATTCTAGGCTGTAAATTTTTTTTTTAAACATTTTTCATTAGCACCTAGTGATCATAGTTAAAAGAAATGGCAATTCAAATATTTCAATATATAATGAAAATGGAAATTAAAATAACCTGCAAGCAGTCCATTTATATGGAATTTTGGTGGAGTTGGCATGGAGAGCCTTCTGCACATCTGGCCTATTGTAGTAAATCTCTGCATACTTTTCTGTACAAGGATCATACCCTGATATCTGCCTGAATATCTGACCAAATTACAAAAGGAGATTAATAATTTCATATTTTAGGAAATAATAATAATTGCAGTTTACTAGTCATTATCATTTATGTGATATTCAGTTTGGTAAACTTATTGACAAAGTGTTGAAAATGGTGGTTTTAGTTGTTGTACTTTTTTGACAATATTTATTGTTTGGTAAGATTTTTCATAATCTCAACTAATTTATTTACTTTTTTTGGGCTAAAAAAAAATCATTTTCCTTTTTTCAGTTCAAAATTTTTTTTTTTTAAAAAAGAACTTTTTTAAAGTTGGGTATTGAAATTTTAAGCTGCCAACAACTTAAAAAATCTGGCTTAAAAAAGTTATCATTAACCCAACTTGGCATTTTGCTCTTATTTCCAGTTTTTGAACTGGAAAGTAAACAAATTGAAATAAAAAATAAAAAAAATTATCAAACACCAAGTATCTTTTCAAAGTATAATTAGTTAAGTAAGTGATTTTAAAATTTAAGGTAAATTAACTATAAACAAGCTTTGTCAAACAAGACTACAAATAATAGTGTGGGAGTAAAACTATACAAACTAATAAAATCCTACAGATTTTTGTTAATCACTACTATTGCACTTATGTCAGTAAGAAAAATATATTCATTTTGTTCTTGCTGATCTAAATTCTTCTTCTTCTGTATATATATATAACGATTTTCATATACCGGATGGGGTCGATGAGGCAAATGTATGGTATGGCGGCCAGTGTGAGTGCCGCTTCCATCGGAGTTGTTGCAAGGGGGTGCATAAATGTTGTACTGATCAATGTTTCCAAATTCTTGATCCATCGCATAATTGAACAATGATTCGCACTCATTCGATGCCTTTTGGTGGCTGAAATCGCAAGTGTTTATTAGTTGCCGGTATGTTCTGTCGGAGATCATGGCATGGCTCCACCAGTATGTCACTGTTCCGAGGTTGTCGTAATAGTTGTCTGTCACTGCATTGCCAACCTGCATTCCAATGCCCATTTAGGAGTGGTTTGGCAATTAGTTATTTTAACCAAAGAAATTAAGAAGTGAATAAAAAAAATTAAAAAGCTATTAGAAAAAGCCATAAAAAATGGAAAATTCTATTCATACAAAAAAGCCTCAAAAAAATAATAATGTGGTATTGATATTGTTAAATATAAATAATTTTTATGAGTATATATTTTAAAGTGGAAAGTCACTATTAAGTCATATTAATATATATAATTTTTTTTGTTTATTTATTGTTACTCTACAAAAAAAAATTCAAAGATTCCTTTTCACTCTTTCTATTTTAGTATGTTTTTAGTAATAAAAAATTAAGAAGTTATTCTCAAATATTTCAATTTTGTTCACTCATATTTTAACCAAAATATCACTTGTCAAACGAACTCATAGGTGTGTTTGAGATTCAGTTTTTAATATATATATATATATATATATATTTTTTTTTTTGGTTGATGTTCGAGTAGATAGACCAAAAAAGTTTAAAAAAATTAAAACTTTGGATTTATTTTTATTTTTAGATCTATCTACTCTAGACAGATGTGAAAATTAATAAATCTTGACATAAATTTTAAAAAATTACTAAAGATGACAAAGTTCAAAATAAAATAAAATAACTTGATCCTAAACTCACAAAGTAAACTACTAAGTCCAGTGAATACAAATATTCTTTTCTCTTATATATTCACAAGTAATCATGAACTGAACATTGAAATTTAAAATGGGTTTTTGAATCAAAACAAATTTGTCAACAATAGATCATTTTTAGATTTTTTTAAAAATGAGAATATGACATATATATGACTGATGAATTACCATAAATCCTTTCAAATTTATAGGGTGGTTGTTAGAGTTAGCCAGCTGAGGGACATAATGGCCGGCATAGCTCTCTCCGGTGAGATATACTTCTCGGCTTTGTAACGTGGGAACCGTTCCATCCATCGGATTAGGAATTGCAGAGAGTCCTTCGCTGCATATATATAACAATTAATCTCCCATTGCAATATTATTACTCATACTATTAATATTGGACCAAAAAAAATAAAAATCATTCTACTGTGAAATATCATAAGGTGGATGATAGCTGATGCAGCATTGACTCCATGAATGTCCCCAAAGGGACCACATATAGATGTCTCACCCTACTTGAGCAATGTTAACCATTCTTGTCCTGTCTTAATTTATTTGCTAAAGGTGGTCAACAACAGATTAATTTGTGGCCATGCAATGTTCAAAGTGCAACACCAATATTCATCACAACTCAGTCTTACTAGTCACTTTTGTAAAATAAGTGGAGAGATGTAAAATAAGTTGAGAGAGAGTTGAGAGAGTAAACACTCTGTTGTTGAAACTCTGTATTGAAACCAAATGAGAAGCTCCATAATATAGGAGCGTAATTACAAGACATCATTATGAGTTACTTTAATAAAATAAAGAAAAGAGGGCCGAAAGAAGGGCGGGCTGCTTTCGGGCGGCCGAAAGCAGCGACAAAGAATATACATGATTATATATTATATTATATACATACTATATATTATATACTAATCATACTATATTATATACATATTATAGTATATGTTAACAGCCCCCCTCAAACTCAAGGAGGACAAACATCAACCAACTTGAGTTTGGAGACAAGTTCAACGAAGCGGACAGGAGAATGAGCTTTGGTGAAGAGATCAGCAGGTTGATCAGCAGAGGAGATGGGATGGAGATGGACAGTACCACGAGTGACGTGTTGACGAATAAAATGACAGTCAATCTCAATGTGCTTGGTGCGATCATGAAAAACATCATTGTGAGCAATTTGAAGAGCACTGTGATTGTCACAAAAAAGGGCAGTAGCGCCAGTGGGGGAAACACCCATGTCAGCAAGAAGCCAACGAAGCCAGAGAAGCTCCTGAGTAGTATCAGCAAGAGCACGATATTCGGCCTCGGTACTGGAGCGAGCAGTAAGAGAATGTTTCTTGCTGCGCCAAGAAATAAGAGAATCACCCAAGAAAAAGCAGAACCCGGTAGTAGAGCGCCGGTCAGTAGGATCCCCAGCCCAATCAGCATCGGAAAAAGCACGAAGCTGGAGAGAGGAGCGGGCGGAATAATGAAGTCCATGAAACAAGGTACCTTTGAGATAACGAAGGATACGAACTAATGCAGCATAATGAGAGGTACGAGGAGCTGACATAAACTGGCTGACAATATGAACGGCATAGGCAATATCAGGACGAGTAACAATGAGATAGACAAGGCTGCCAACCAGCTGACGATATAGGGTAGCATCAGAGAGAAGAGTGCCATCAAGAGGTGTAAGACGACTCTGAGGTTCCAGCGGAGTGGAGGCAGTCTTGCAATCCGTAAGACCAGCACGGGTGAGAAGATCAGAGGTATACTTAGCCTGAGAGAGAAAAGACCCCGTGGAATCATGGAAGATTTCAAGACCCAAGAAATAGCTGAGAGGACCAAGGTCTTTCATCTCGAAATGATGGCTAAGAAACTGTTTAAGGCATAGAATACCATCAAGATCGTCACCGGTGATAATCATGTCATCTACATAAAGAAGAAGCAAGGTGGTCCCTTGAGCAGTGGTCCGGATAAAAAGAGCAGTATCATAAGAACTGGAGGTGAAACCACAGTCATGAATAGTAGAGCTGAACTTGGCAAACCAAGCGCGCGGAGCTTGTTTGAGACCATATAAAGCACGCTGAAGTTTGCAGACTTTATGAGGTGGATAAGTAGACCCAGGAGGAGGTTGCATGTAGACCTCCTCAAGAAGAACACCATTAAGGAAAGCATTTTTCACGTCCATTTGATAAAGATCCCAGTGTCGAGTGGTAGCAACCGCAATCAGGCTGCGAACAGAGGTGAGACGAGCAACAGGAGCAAAGGTCTCCTCATAGTCAATACCATATTCTTGATTGAAGCCTTTGGCAACAAGGCGGGCTTTGTAGCGCTCAATAGATCCATCAGAACAAGTTTTGATTTTGTAAACCCATTTGCAACCAATGGCAGTCTTGCCAGGAGGAAGATCAACAATGTCCCAAGTGTGAGTTTTGTCTAAAGCCTGCAATTCATCAGTCATAGCTTGTTGCCAAAGAGGATTAGAGTGAGCCTCACGATAGGAGGTCGGTTCATAAGTAGAAAAAGCAGTAGAACCAACAATAAAGTCACGAAGACGAGTAGAAGGTTGAGTTACCCGGTGTGGTCGAGTAGAGGCAGGAGGAGCCAAAGGGAGAGACTCACCAGGAGGGGAGGATCCCGAGGGAACAAGAGCAGGACCATCAGAGGTAGCAGGTGCATGGGACAGACCAGTAGGCAAGGCAGGCTCAAGAGAAGCCGGGAGGGGCGATGGAGTAAGCTCATCAGAGAACTCGAGAGAGGCTGGTAAGGGTGGTGGGGTAGACTCATCAGAGAACAGATCCGTGGAAGGGTCAGTAAAAAACAAAGTGGATGAGGGAACGGACAAACGGAAGAGAGAGAGAGAGAGGAAAACATTTTGTGTTCCCAAAAGACGACATGACGAGAGATACGGAGTCACTGGGAGAGAGGATCCCAACAACGATACCCCTTGTGTTCAATACCATATCCTAAGAAGCAACAGAGGTGAGAGCGTGGTTCAAGTTTGGTACGTTCATGAGGTTGGAGAAGAACAAAACAGGCAGATCCAAAAACCCTAAGGGTGGTGTAAGGGGGACGGGTGCCATGCAGACGCTCGTAAGGAGTATGATTATGAATGACAGGTATAGGGATACAATTGATAGTGTAAGCAGCAGTGAGAGCTGCCTCTCCCCAAAAATGTTCCGGACAAGAGGAAGATAGAAGGAGGGCGCGAGTAGTGTCAAGGATATGGCGATGTTTCCGTTCAGCATGTCCATTTTGTTGAGACGTACCGGGACAAGAACGATAAGGTTGAGTACCATGACGCTAAAGAAAAGAAAGAAAGTCAAAATCTTTATATTCCATGGCATTATCGGAGCGAAAAAGCTTAATATTTTTAGAAAATTGTGTTTGAACCATGGCAGCAAAATTGTAATAAAGTTGTTTGAGCTCAGAGCAATTTTTCATAAGAAATAACCATGTAAAACGAGAAAAATCATCTATAAAAACAACAAAATAGCGTGCGCCTCCCATAGTAGGAGTAGGAGAGGGTCCCCAAATATCAGAGTGAATGAGATCAAATGGGGCAAGAGAAACAGAGTCACTTTTATTAAACGACAAGGCAGGTTGTTTGGCAAGTTGACAGGACACACAATCTAAAACATCAGAACTTACATGACCTAAATGACCACTGGAAATTAAAGATTTTAAACGACCAACAGAAAGATGGCCTAAACGACAATGCCAAAGCTGAAAAGGAGATAAAGGAGGAGCAGTGGTAGCAGTGGTAGGAGCTGTGATCTGAGAGGAATCTGGAACATGAAGATGGATGAGTTCGTAGAGACGTCCATGCTTACGGCCTATCCCAAGAGTTTGCTCCGTCCGAGGGTCCTGCACCAAACAACCAGAACGGGAAAAGGTAACAGTTAGACCATGCTCACATAATTGACTAATGGAGATAAGATTTAAAGTAAGAGCAGGCATAAGATAGACATGAGATAAAGATAAGTGGGAGGTTGAAACAGAACCAACATGACTTACAGACAGAAGAGACCCATCAGCAGTATGGATAGAAGGAACATGAGGAGTAGAAGAGAGAGGAGTAAAAATAGTAGGGTCAAAGGTCATGTGATTACAACAAGCGGAGTCAAAGTACCAAGAAGAGTTACCTGCGGTGGCAGATAAAGCAGTAGATGGAGGAGTACCGGAATTCTGCCAAAAGTGGTGAAACATGGCGTCGACATCGGTTTGAGAGAAGACTGGAGTGGAAGGGTCTATAGGAACAGAGGAAGGTAAATCCTCTGAGGCAGCAGCAGCAGTGCGTTGAGCAGGCATTGGTTTAAACGGAGTCCCAGAACGGTGAGAGTGACTGCGAGAAAAATTCCCGGTGGAAGAACCAGTGCGAGAGGCACGGGCGGGATTGCGGAAGCAATCTTGCTGGAGATGACCAGGGCCAGTCTTGTTGCAAAACCGACAAAGACGAACTGGACAATTTACCAGAAGATGAGTGGACGGAAGATGGCGGTTGTTACAGTAATTGCAGGTATGAGACTTTTGGGATGAAGGTGGAGATGGAGAACTTCGAAGCTGGGGAGTGGCAAGAACAGAGTCCACATGGTGTGAATGGAGAGTACCAAATCGGGTTTCCTCTGACAGGAGTTCAGAAATTGCTTGCTCAAGAGTGGGTAAAGGAGTGCGATGAAGGAGAGATGCGCGTACTGGCTCAAATCGGGGAGTGAGAGCCATGAGAAACTGAACCAAGCGTTGTTGGTCACGGTAAGTAATAAACAAGGCAACATCCTTAGTACAATCCTAGGGAGGTTCAGAAAGAGCAAGCTGATCCCAAACAGAATACATTTGGGAGAGGAAATCATTAATGTTCTGAGTTGTTTCTTGGCACATACGGTGAAGATGACTCAGAAGCTGATATTGGTGAGCAAGGCCAGTAGTCTGATAGCGTTCTTGTAGAAACTCCCAGATGTCTTTGGCAGGAGAGGAAACAGAGTCAAGTTGGAACCGACCAAACTGAAGGCTGATAGAGGTAATAGAAGTATTGCGAAACCAAGTGATGATCTGATAGTTTTTACTATCCCAATCTTCCAGGCGGTCGACATATTTAGTAGCAGAGTCTGGGGCAGCAGAATCCGTGGGCCCTTGAATGGGTTTGCACACATCCCCAGTGATGATGCGCCAAAGTTTCTTTCCTTTGAGGAAGCCAGACATAGCTTGTCCCAGAGGACATAATTAGTCCCGTCAAGAATAACGGAAATAGGGTGATTAGAGAAGTCCAAGCGATCCATGAGAGAAAAACAGCACAATCAAGGGAGAATCTGAAAATTCCAAGGGCACCAGTGAGTGCAGAAGGGCAAAAATAGTCAGAAACCGGTCTGAACCGGCCAAAAAGGTCCCAAAATGGGGGTGAACTGGCTGGGGAAAGGGGCTGAACCGATTGAAGCCGGACCGGCTGGAGCCGAGGTGGGGAGCCGAGGAGAAAAGCGGGTGCAGGGGGGCGAGCCGGCGCGAGGGACGCGGGTCAGATGGCTCACGCGGACGGCTGGCAGGGCTGGCAGACGCGGAGCGCGTGGGCGCGGAAAGAGGTGGCTCAGGCGACTGGGGACGCGTGGAGCGCGTGGGAGGCTGAAGGCGGAAGCAGGCGACTGGCCGGCGACACAAAGGGCGCGTGAAGGCGCGTGCGGCGGCGAACGAGGACGATTCCGGTGGCCGTGGATCCGTAGTGAGGAGAGGAAGGCTTCGGTGGTGTCCAAACTGAATTTGAGAGAAGGACAAGAGGGGCAACAATCTGCAGATGAGAGATCAAGCTGCCAAGAGAGGGAAAAAAAAAAATAGAGGTTAGGAAAGACACCTGTGCTCTGATACCATGTAAAATAAGTTGAGAGATGTAAAATAAGTTGAGAGAGAGTTGAGAGAGTAAACACTCTGTTGTTGAAACTCTATATTGAAACCAAATGAGAAGCTCCATAATATAGGAGCGTAATTACAAGACATCATTATGAGTTACTTTAATAAAATAAAGAAAAGAGGGCCGAAAGAAGGGCGGGCTGCTTTCGGGCGGCCGAAAGCAGCGACAAGGAATATACATGATTATATATTATATTATATACATACTATATATTATATACTAATCATACTATATTATATACATATTATAGTATATGTTAACAACTTTAAACATGCCCTACCAATTTGGACACTCTAATAATATGCCTTAGATAAGTAAAAACAATAATAACGCTAGGGACACCACCGGAAAAAAAAAAAAAAAAAAAAAAAAAAAAAAAATCCTTCTATATTTGTAAATTTTTCGAAGTTTGGAAGTGAAAAATGGCAATGAGAGGAGGTTGTGGGTTATACCGGTGCGAAGATCACCGGTGTCATGGAGATCTGATGTCCTATTACTATAAGAGAAGCCGACACCGGCAGGAGTTTCGAGGAACAATAGGTTTGCTACAGTATTCCATGAGAATTTGTTAAGATATAATCCTGCGACTGTTTTGTTTATTCTGAAAGGTCCTATTTCCTCTGATGCACCATATGCCACAGAAGAGCATCCAGGACCTGCAATTTAACCATATATATAGAGAAATAAAACAAAGGAATAAAGTTAACATCAAGTGAAATCAACAAATTTTAATCCCAAATGACATATCAAAAGTGATCTATACTAATGTATGCACAATATAACACATTAGAAACTTATATGACATGAGTCTCTCAAGAAAGAATTGTTTTTTCAATTTTTTGTTCTTTTATTTATTTATTTTTGTTTTTTGTTTCTTTGTTAGGAGGTAAGTAAGCAAAGAAACTGGAACAGCAAGATGAAGACGAGGAAGAGGAGTTTAGACTCCTTTTGGCTGAAGCAAAAGAAACCTTACAAATGGGCCAGAAATTGCAGATCGATTTTGGTGGTAGAGAAGACATTTTCCTGAAGGATTTTATCGAGATGGAGATGAGGAACAAAGCCAAAATCAGAAAGAAAACTTAGCTGGTGTAAGGGAGAGAGAGTGAGAGTTAGTGGGGTGCATTGTATTTAATCTCTTGATGGGTCTCGGGTTGTATTGGTTAGTGGTGGTTCTGTGCTGGGTGTGTCGTAGTGGTGTGTTTGGTTTGTAAGGGTTTTTTTTTTTTATTCTAGAGGGTTGATGGGTTTTTTTTCATTGTTAGCAGTGGTTGATGTTTGGTGTTTGTTCTGCTTGGGTGGAGGTCCTGTTTGGGTGTTTGTCCTGTTTGGGTTTGCAGTGGTTGGGTTGGTGTGTTAGGGGATTTGGGTTTGGTGTTTGGTGTTAAGTTCTTCTTAATTCTCTTTATTTTTTTGTTTAATCTTTTATTTCGTGAGGCCGAGGGGTTCGTTAGATGGTTACGAATAGCAGTAGTAGGGATAATCTGTACTATCTCGAATCTCTCTCGATTTCTGTTATCTTTCTGTATTTTTAATTTTATACTTTTTAATATAATTTTTCTTCGCTGATCAAAAAAAAAAAAAAAAAAAGTAAGCAAAGAAAAAAATTTGCTCTATGTAGCTGATCAAACTCAAATTCAAACCACATGACAAAAGCTTAGGCCGTGTTAAGACATAACAGAGGCTACTTAGAATTAATATCTTTCCTGTTCCGCCATTTAGCACCACCCCAAAGAAAAAAAAAAGAAATAAATTATCTAACTTTTTCTTGTTCCGTTAATGATAACGAACAAATAATTTTAACTTGAAACAATTAAAATATGAGTATTGTTAGAAACATAAAAAATTTTATCAAATGTTTCACATGAGTGTGAGACTCATACAATGTGAGTCTCGTTTTACACCTATATGAGACATTTGATACAATTTTTAAAAAAATTTTAAAATATCTAACATTTTTGTTAAAATATTACAGTTTGAATCTTGTCGGGTCGGTCAAATTCCAATTTTTTTTAGACATAATTTTTGCTAATTTTTTCAAATTCTAGAATTATACTATAGTAAATATGGTTGTTGACTACGTACATGGGGAAGGTGTAGCTAAAAAAAAGAGAAATGTTAGGGATCGTGAAAATTTTTTCATGAAAGATTTGTGATCCTTAAATTACCTTAATTAGTGTGAGATGCTTTGTTATAAGTGTAATCCAAAAGTCACAAATCTTTCATGATAATTTTTATAAAAAAAATTTCATGATACCTAACAATGTTACTTAAAAAAACGTAATGGGTAAAGGACTCAATAAATGAGGCCTCATTTTGGTTGCTTTCAAGCATTGAATTTCATTGCTAATTATCCATGCAATATAAATGTGGAGAGAGAGAGAGAGAGGAGAGAGAGAGGGTAGTCTTAAACTTGTCCGTCGGTGGTTAGGTCATGATGTATTTTTTGGATCAACACATTATAGGTGGAGAGTCAGAGACTGGGTTTAGTGAGGGAGTACAGTAATTTCCCCACCACCAAAAGACCTTTTCCTTATTTAAGAAATTAATGTTCACAAATAGAATATTCTCACTCCAAAAGCTATATAGCTACCCCTCTCTATGTTCAAGCTTTGATATAATCATTTTTTTGAAATGAAAGAAAATAGGGTTAGACTTTGGTGCCTCAACCATTGAAGAAACAACAATGCTATACAACATGAAACTGTGTCGGGAATATTATCTCGAAAATGAATGTGTAATGTAGATTTAAAATTAATAAAATATAAGTTGTATTTATAATAAATATAGATCATTTATTTTTTTAAAAATAATTATATATATATATATATTTCTGGATTTGCTATTAGAGAAATACTATTCTTGCAAAAAAAAAAAAAAAAAATGCACATGTGATGGGATATTTGTATAATTAAATTAAATGATACTTTAGAGCATCTCCAATGGTAGTAGGCATTTTACCTATCTAAATATTACTATAAAATACACATTTTATTTTGCCTGTCAACGATTTCATGTTTCTACCCCAACCATGCTCTTTATTTTAGCTATTCATCCAAATACTATTAACTTCATAGAATGCCACGTCAGCAACAAAGATGGAGGGAAATAATCTTAATGATTAAATACATTTTGCCTAACCTTGAAGGCTAGCTACATGTAGCTAGTGAATGTGAGCTGAGCCAAAATGTCTAAGCATATGCCTAGTGCATTGGAGTTGAAAAAAGTGAGTCATATTAGGCATTTTGACTAACAAGCATCATATGCCTAGTGGGTTGGAGATGCTCTTAATAGAAATTTATTTTAAAACGGTTAAATTTTTTTTTGGAATATATTGCATTAGTGGAGTTTTGAAAAAGTAATTATAAATCAGTGAATTTTTTTTATAAATATTAATAATTAAAATTATAAATTTTTTCATTATAAACTTTTTCTCTTGACATCACTTGAATGTAATTACCATTTTTTTTTTGGGGGGGGGGAGGGGTTGATCCTATCATAAAATAGATGAAAAATGCTATATGTCCCAAATTTTTACCAAATAAATGACTACACCTATGTAAGACATTTGGTCATTTATTTGGTAAAAAATTTGACATCCCTAAAATTATCTAAAATAGATATTCAATAGAAGGGGGGCAAAAAATGATATCTCTATTTTCACAATCAAATATTGAGCACTGTATCGTCACGGGCTCAAAGGAAACATTGCATACGCATATAGGACATATATAAATTTTCTTTTACGTTTTAATAATGTTCTTTTTCTAGCCAAAAAATAGAAAATAAAGATAAAAATCTATTGCCTTGTTTGGTTTGTTTTTGGGAGAGTAATTTTAGAAAAAAAAATTTAAAATTTTGTTTGGTTTAGTAATTTTGAAAAAAAAAATTCAAAATCACTTTATCTGTCCTACACATCAATCAAGCACTTTTACATATTAATGAAATAATTTATTAATTTTCCCCATAATATATGACGAGTAAGGCAAGTAAACAACTGAAAAGCAATCCAACAGTGTCAAGGTATATAATAGTTTTAGTTAAGACTTGAAATGAGCCCTTCTAAGATAAATAAATGAAGATGATGATGAGACAAGATTTTGCAGACCAATCAAACATGGCCTTGATGACTTCAAATGACCCATTTGAGACATGATTTTGAAAACAAATCCAGACCCGAGAGAGAGAGAGAGAGAGAGAGAGAGAGAGAAATCTAACCTCCATTGAGCCAAAGAACCAAAGGTTTGGAAAAGGAAAGATGAACAGACTCGGTGAGCCAGTAAAAGAGAGCTCTACCGGCTACTTCATTGACGGTCACGTACCCTGAATACTGCTTAAAGGAGACCTTTGGCTGTCCAGGAAGTCCCAGTATTCGGTCATCTTCAGCTTCTTCTTCTTTTACTTCGTATGTAGCACCACCCACATAATGCACTACAAGTAGTAAAACAAAGACCATGGGAACAAACATCTTTCCTTTGGTCATGGCCATGGCCTTCATATGTGAAGAAGCTAAAAGGAAAATAAAAATGGTGTCCTAGTTGTTTAGATGTTTGTGTTATGCCAAGTATACAAGGACTGCTACCTCTGCGTACGAGATAAATAAAGAGAGAGTATAAAGTGTCATCAAGGTTAATACAGTAAAAAATAAAAAATAAAAAAATTCAAAAGTGGAACAGAAAAATGAAAGTAGATATGGTAATGGGTCAAATTTGTGGCGAGTTGTAGTAATCTACTCCATCTCATATCGTATTGGGGCAGAGGCAAAGAGATTGGTTAATTTTATAAGTTGGATGAATGAAAATATTAAGAGTTAATTATTTAAAAGTTCTATTCACAAATATTATGGTAGCTCAGGTTCTATCTAAGATTTTTTGAACTAATAAGTCTTATTTTGTAAAACTGAGAATATTATCAGTTTTCTTAATTTTTAAAACTAAGAACATTGTTAATTTTGCATAGTAGTATTTCAGATTATTGTTTCACTAACTGATAAAAAAAAACTGTGCATAAGATTAAACGTTTTTGCTTTTCTACTAATTGGTTTGATTCAACTATCTAATAAAATTGAGAAGATTATTAATTTTTTTCAATTTTAAAGCTGAGAACATTATTAATATTTTTTTTTCAATTTTACACATCAATGTTCCACCATCATGATCTTTTATAAACACAAAATTTTCAGCTTTGCATAAAAAAAAAAAATTCAATTTTTTCATAATTTTTTTTTTGCACACACACACACATACATATATATATATATATATATATTTTAGTTTTATTAATTTGAAAGTTGATGTTTTAAAGTTTTGAAAATCAAAATAAATGTCAAATTATCATGTTCCTTTATAGATAATCATAAATGATAAACAATTATTGTCTGAAAGATAATTATGACTATTAAAAATTTAATGTGACTTGAAAGTTCAAAAGAAATCTTAGTTAAGACTTGTGACTTGAAAGTCTGACTATTAAAAAAAATCTCAATTAATGGAATATAAATTCATAAATTAAGACTTGTGTATAAATCGCATTTAATTATTATGATTTAAATATCATTAATTTTATATATAAAATAATGTTATGAAAAAATCCGCCGATAAATATAATTTCTACAAAATGACAATTCTATGTATGCCTATAATAGTATTCCTTTAGTGGGGGATGCGTAAGCATAACCGTGGTTGTTGTGGAGTCTATGAGACACATTTTAGGTTATATTGTAATGGTTTAAATTATTTAAATTTTAAGAAATATTGAAAATAATATATTTATAAAAAAATAAAATAATTGAATATCATTAACTTATTCATCAAAGCACATTTTTATATATAAAAAATAAATATATATGTATCAAACTGAAAATAAATGCAATGCAACAAAGGAAATGAGTTATTGATATTTGATCAACTTAATTTTTTTACAAATATATTATTTTTGATATTTTTTAATATTTAAATTGTTCGAATCATAAAAATAATATCCAAAATGAGTCTCACAAGTCGCACAAAAGTTACCGTTGTGCTTCACGCACAACAGTGACACTGGATTCTTCAGTGAGCCAATAATTTTGTCTTTATATCTTAATGTATTTTTAATCATAAAATTATATAAGACTCTCAAAAATAATTTTATAATTAAAAGTGAATTAAAAAGGAAGAAGAAGAAGAAGATGTTGGCTATGTTTGATTTGTTTTTCAGAAAAAATTTAAAAAATATGAAGAAAAAATATAAACTATTTTTTTTTTGTCCAAATAGAAACTAGATTGATAAAAATAATATCAAAAAAATATTTTGAACTTTTTGGAAATTATTTATGGTCTTTCAAAAGATAAAATTATATAAAAATGATAAATATTTTTTATTTTTTTCATCAAATTAATTTTTAATTTTAAAAAAAAATGCAAATCAAACCAAACAGGGCAGTTGTCTCTCCAAAGCCAATGTTGAATCTATTGATATTAAAAGAAAGTTCCCTTAACAAAGGCCAACATTTAACAAAAAAATAATAGTGGATTTTTTTATAAAAGTGAAATGGAATCACATGGTATTTGCACACTCAGGAAGCAAGTCCTGTGGAATCCTCCATAAATTCCTCTTGTAATTTTGCACAAGAGAAGAGAATAGACTTTGACTACCTACCCTCTTCATTGTCTCTGTCCCTTCTCTACTCCCCCACCATTTTTGTTTCCTTCTCCTTCGTTTTTCTTTCCTTTTTTTGTTCCTTTTATTTTTGTTTTTATTTTGTAAAAATGTTTTTCCCTTTTTAACATTTTGCCCGATATGTTTGATTTGCTACGTTTCGATCTTAAATTTATAATATATATAAATAAAATAAATTTTAGTTTTTTTTTCACATATTTATTTTAGTTTAGTTTCTTTTCACAAATCTAAAATCAAAATTGACATGAGTAAACCCATAAAGGGCATAGCCCACCACTTAGGGTCCAATGCATAATTTAAATACTAAAACCCAGCGTTGCTGGAGCTCAACATGGCATCAAGAACTAATGAAACCTAGACACGTGACAAATGAAGGACAAGCCACATAAGCAGACAAAGATTCTGCAAAGTTATTTCACTGCACATCAGCCATTAATGAAGTCCCTTACAGCATTTATTACGATAACCCCTCCCCGTCGAGACAGAATGGCCTCACCATGAACAAGGCAAGCTAGAGTATAGACTTTCGGCCAAGATGTCAAGTCGGAAGAGACAACAAAATGATTACCAGAGGATATAAGCAGATGTCGAAGATAAGAAGAAGGTTAAACTTTTATTTCTAATCTATCTCTATACTCCACCTCTCTTTTTAACTTGCTCGTCGAAGGGTTCGCTGGGGGACTTCTCGTTCCCCGTTGAACTCTTGTGCAGGTTCCTCTGTGGGCTTGGTCATTCGGATACTGGTTTGGGAAGTGTGGATCAGTCCGACCCGTTCCATCTGGAACATGTTGTATCTTCAATTGGCGCCGTCTGTGGGAAACCTCTTACTCCGCTCGCCAGTTGTGCTCATTGTCGCTGGAGGCCCTTTTCCAATAACCCCTTCCTACCACCTGCGAAGGTGGATGGTCACAACTAGATCCATGGCTTCCCACCACAATGTTGCCGACCACCAAGCCGACCCTCCCAATCTAAACAACCCACCACAATATTTCACCGAGCTCACCAACAGCATTAACCGCCTGGCTGAGCAAAACCAAGCCCTGATTAACGCTCTACACCAAAGAAACCTTCTTATGCCTCCTCCACCACCTCCAGATATCCCACCCAACCAAGAACGAGCCCCGAGCCATACTATCCAACAGCCCAATCCACCCAACTTGGAAGGCTTGCGACCCCCTCCCCCAGATATAAACCCGCCACCCCGGGCCCTGCATCTATCGGTCCCGGCACCAAGCCCTAAAGGCGAGGCCAGTAGCGTCCAGCCCCCGCTGCCTTCTGGTGGTGACAACATACCTCTCTGGAATGCAGAACTTCGAGCCATGAAGCTCCAGCTCTAAGGAGTCATGCAGAACATACAGCATAAACTATCTACCACAGCCAACTTGTGAAACTCCGTATTTTTATATAATAAAAATAATATATATTTTTAATTTTCTTAAATAATTATTCACAATATTTTGAATTTAATAGTCTGTATATTTTTATACTAAAAATTTATTCAAAATAAAATAAAATAAAATATTTTTTTTGACTTTATATTATTACTCAATATTCATTTCTGAATCTTATGATATTTTTATTATTTTTTTTCTCTATATTTTTTTGTAATCAAATTATACTGGAACGTAATATTTTCTGTACAAAAATCCAATCAAAAACCATGGGTTTGCTCCCCATGTTTTCTCACCTCCTACCTTCTACGTGCTATCATTCTCTATAATAAAAGAAAACGTGGTGAACATGCTATTCCATACCACCAGGTGTTCAATTTCTCATTTTTTTATTTCTTTTCATCTTCCTCATTTTGCCCATAAATTGAGCCCAAGTCTTCCTCACCTCTCTTCACTTCCAGTTTCATCTCTCTCGGTTCCCTCTCCCTCCACCTCTCATTCTCAAAACTATCTTTCTCCTTCTTTATCTATGTTTTTCCTTCTCCCCCCGACCTCCATAGCCATGGCCTCAACCCATACTATCATCATCCGAAACACCAATCTGCGAACTTCACCACCATTGGCGCACCGTCGGACCGCCACCACCACCATCACCTATTTCCATTATCATCTAGAACCACCATTCACAAAGTGTTGTAGGTGAAGAAAGAGAAAAAGAAGGAAGATGAAGGAGAAAGAAACAAAGTTAGAGAAGTTTACTTTGAATCTCAAAAGTTGGTTTTCGGCTTACTTTCGGCATGCCAAAACCATCCATTCCGGGAAGAATTGAGAAAAATGGGTCATGTAAGATGAAGTACGGAGTAAGTTGAAGAGATTGGCGAAAGAATGAAGTAAAACCGTTAAGGATTAAGAAAGTTATGGGGTCCGAAAGATGGTTCGAAAAAAATGTCCGAGACGGTAGGAAAGTAATCTTATTTTTCGTCAAATTTTGGAGATCCGACGGCATGCAAAAAGAGACGGAACGAGGCGTGTGAGTAGTGAACCAAAAACTAGGTCGTGAGTTGAATCCAATGACAGAAAAAGAAGATAAAACGGAGTTACGATGAAGAAGATACAAACATTTGAACTGGTGACATTGAAACTAAAATTCTGGGTCTTCTGTTCGTGCATGCTACGGCTGTTGGAGAAGATGAGCTTAAATTTTATCCAGTGTTTCTCGGCCCATGGTGCTACGGTGCAGCCTAATACCTTTAGGTTAATCGAGTGGTCCTATGACTTTGGGGATGACCACCCTTAGGTTTTTCGACGTGTAGAATCCATTTTTGGGGTTAGATCTTGCAAATTCTGAGTCTAAGATGATGATCAACAACTAAAAGTTTTAAGAGAATCCAATGGCAGATCAACGGTGAGATCGCGTCCGATTGATGTGAAATTTCAGCAAGACGATCATGGAGCCAAGACGATCATATCTTACGATCAGAATCATAAATCAAATTCGGACGATAAATCGTTAGCAACCTAACATAGTAAGAAAACTCTCATAACCGTCTCATTCTTTTTAATTGTTAAATTTTTAGATTTGTGTTCATATGTTAACATAGCTAAAACTTTAGATAAAATTTTGTTTATAGTTGTATGTAAATTTGTGATTGGTATGTTAAATATTTGAAGGTCATTTCTTTATTAGTAGCCTTAAAATCATGATATAATCTTGGAATTAGACTTGCATGTGTAGTTTGTGCCATTAAAGAGATGATTAAAAATTTTATTTGGTTTGATTATATAACTCTTCAATCTGCCAGAAACTTGTACGAATTTTTAGACAATTTTATGCTCAAAATTTTGAAATGATTTCTTCTACAAAGTTGTTGAGAATGATGTCTAGTTCATCCAGGAATTTTTTCAACAATTATTGAGCTTGGTACGAATTTATACAAATTAATAATTAAATCTTCTACTGTAAGACAGATTTTACTATATGTTTAAAAACTTATTAAAAATTCTATATTAAGCCAAATCTGGTGATTTCTAACTAAAATATGAAATTTGAGAAGTCTAATTTCATACTAAATTTTTAGATTATGGATCTGATTTATAAATTTAAGTATGGAATTAATTTAAGAAAATGTGATAAATCTGTGTCATAAAATTTCTGGGAATTTTACAGAATTATTCATAACTTATTTTTGGGAATTTATTTCTGAAAAATGACCCAAACATATTTATTGAATATTCTGTACATTTTCACGAATTTTAGAACTGTATAAATAATTTATTTATAATTTTTATTACCTAAGGTATAACCTGAAAATTTCTAGACAGGTTTAAGATCATCACTTCAATTATTTATTTGGATAAAAATCAGTTATTGTGTTGGTCCAATCCATCAAATATAGTAAATTAGTAATCCATGTATGGGTGTATTGTGGTTTATTTAATATTGTGGTAGTCTAATCTTGTAAATTAAACATCCATGCACGTGTGTGACTTTGGTTTATTTTGTTTGTATCCAAATTATTATTTCATATCATGGTTTAAATAAATTGTTTATTTAAAGGCTGTACATTTATTTATTATTGTGTGACATGTGTAATATTTTATGTTGGGAATTTTAATGAGTTGGTATAACATCATTTGTGATTAAAAATTGGAATTATTTGTGATTAATATCAAAATTAACTGAAAGGATTAAAGGCATATACAAAGTTAACAATTGACGGTTAATACCAGTTGTACGGGGAGCAAATATTCCGGCGTGCCCGTATTCCTTTCTTCCGAGCTCCGTCGATGTCCGATCATCTGCGAGCAAATAATGGTGAGCTACCCGGCGGTGTGTGGCCGGAAAAACCCTCCGACGGTCAAGTTAGCACACACCTTAGAGGGAATAGAGAGAAGGGAGAGAGTGTTTTAGTGTAAGGATTTCTTACAGATATGTTCGTCTGTCGCGTATGGGGGGCGCAGACATGCTTATATACCTTCTGAGCCCCATATCCACTCCCTGTCATCTCCTGACACGTGGCTCTGCTATCCCATCTGTCAGCATAAACCATGCCATTCATCACCTGCTCTCAACTGCCTGTCAGCACAGCCGGAGCTCGGCAGCCGAGCTGCCCTACCTCGGTCGTACCATGCTTCATACCTTAAGCGCCTAACCGGATAAAGAAATGAAGGACCGGGCTAGGCGGCATCTCGGCAAAGCCTAGCCCGGGCTCCTCCTTTGGTCGGCCTTCTCGCCGGTCAATCAACTACCTCGGCTGACCGCGCCTTTCCGAGCGCCAGTCTCTCGGTCTGTCTGGTTTCGACCATCCTCGGACCGAGCATCCTGGTCTGACCGGTCACTTCCTGGCCGAGCAGCTTCTGCACGGTCCGGGGCAGCACACACTCAGTCCAAACTCTGCCCGGCCCAAGTTCTGGTAACCCATCTCCGGGTGAACAGTCGATCATCTCGGCCCAATGCTCTGCTGGGCCCTCAACTTGCTCGGTCTATACCTCGGCCCAACACCGGATCATAAATCACTCTCTCAATTGCCCCTTAATCCCGTCCGCGAAAGCGTGACTGGGATTATTCACTTCGACCGAGATAACATTTCTCAGGTCGTCAAGTTGCCAAGCCTTGACCGAGCTAGTTGACGTCATTGTCTGCAGATTTGACCGGTTATATTCCTTGGCCGACCTGTTCTCGTCGAAAGTAGCTCGGTTGGCTCTTCGTCTTTTCAACCCGTCGCTTCAGCCCCGACGTAGCCATAAATGGGGACACGTGGCGGCCTGCCATTGGGCATCGGGCAGCCAACCCGCCGTTTTTGTCAGAATTTGAATTTGGGCGGACTCCCCCTTGCTTATACATACGAGACCTCCCCCAAACTCCAATCCCTACTGCCATTTCGATATTCAACCTCAGAGCCCCAGCACTCTCGTATTCAAATCTTCTGCCATTCTGCCATCCTTCGTGTTTTGGAAGAACACCCTCAGCCCTTCACAGGTAAGATACTCAATCCCTCTTACGTTGCTATTTTCTTTTATTTTACACACATTAGGGCACAAAAACGTAGCTTTTAGGGCATTGATCATTGAAAACGTCACAAACCTTCCACTGTTCTTGGCGTTCTTCGTCTCCCTGAAGAACGCTGAAGAACTGGGGTGAACCGGGCTCTGGGCCTTCTTTTGATCCAAAAAAACCAACCAAACCGGGCAAACAACATGTTTGTAATAACCACGGCACAAACCGAGATAACCCAATTACTCGATCGCTTAACCGGGCTAAAATTAGGTCTGCTTGGGCGACCGAGCTCCTTAATTAGTCAACCGAGGTGGTTTGGCACCCTTACCGACCGAGCTGAAGTCTAGCTCCTAATGCGAAACCACGCTCACTTACACTTGCCATCCTTTTCCTGCAGAGTCCAAGGGGACCACTGCCATTCCTGAACCTCTCAGGACCGAGCTGCAGCCAATTACCACCGTGCCCAACCCATCAACCGGGCTATAGTAAGTCGGCCTCGAATGGGGAAATTCCGCTTCCTAGTGGACACTCCGGCCGCGCTAGCCGCTTTCAGAGAGGATTACGGCGTCCCGGCCGACGTCCATCTCGAGCTGGCTGAAGAAGAAACCACGCCTTGGGGTAGGGAGGAATGCCCCTTCACCGTGCTGTCCATTGTCGAAGGGGGCCTTCGTTTCCCTCTTAACCCGCTGATTACCGAGTTCTTACGCCGAACCGGGCTAGCGCCAACCCAAGTGTCCACCAACACATACAGGATAATAAATGGCGTGCATGAGTTAAATAACCGGTTAGGCATAAGCCTAGGTTTAGCCGAGATCCTACGCCAGTACACACTTGGCCACACCGGCGACGGTCTCGCCTATTACTTGAAGATTCGACCGGGCCGAGAAAAAATCGTAACCGGCACACCAGACAAGGATCTTCATGACGATGATTTCTTCTGGGTGTCTGGTAACTATGAAACAGCCGAGACACCGGGCTGGATGATTAGCAAAAGTTTTGGGAGCACATGTAAGCTGCGCAAATAATCTCGGTTTACATACTTGTGTTTTTCGCAGTTTAATCATTCTCTTGTTTCTTTTGCAGCCATCCAAGCCTTGCAAGCCAACTACAACTTCCCCAACGTAGAGGCGATCAGGACCGCGCTTCGCTACCAGGATCGTGACTGTAACCAACTACTCGGCTACAGTCCTACATATAGATATTCCGCTCCTCGCCGGAGTAAAGTAACCGACTTTCTCAGAGCTCCTTCGCCACCGCCAGATCCAACCCTTCCCGACATCCCGTTAATCCGGTTAACAGACGAGCAAGAAATGGCCAAGAGAAGTCGAATCAAGAACCTGCTCACCGCCACATCTGCCGAGGTGCCGAGCGTGGTAACCCGGTTGCCAACCACCGGTCAATCCAGTGGCGCCGTGGTCGCCCTAGCCACTGCATCCGCCGGGCAATCCAGCCGAGAACCTTCTGCGCGGCGGGCCGGGAAAAGAGCTCGGGCAGATCCATCCGCCGAGCTAGTCACCGAGCTCGCCACCGAGCACCCCACGGACGCCCCCGCCCCAGTGCCAGCCTGGCGCCCACATCTGAAGCACCGGGGTCAGGACATCCCGGCAACGGCTTCGATCAAGGCTGACAAAGAGCATCTACTCGCCTTTGATCTGTCCAAAGCATTCCTACTACCGAGCGACGTGGTTGGCAGCGACCACGTCCCTGACACTCGGTTAGTCAAGTCATCAGTAAAGTCCATGGCCAGGGTAAGCCAATGCAGCTCTGAAAATTTTCCTAAGTGTTTGCTCGGTTCCGTTTCTCATCAACTTTGTTTTTTGCAGGCCACTCAAAAACAGCATCTGGTTTTGGAGCGCATCCACCGGCTTAGGCAAAAGGCAAATGACACAGCCAGCCAGGTTGAGAGCCTTCAAGCCGAGCTGGGCCGGGCTAAGGCTTCCCTCTAGATAGCCAATGCTGACAACAACAGACTGCTCGGTCAGCTGGAGGCGGCCGAGAAAAAACAAAGTGAGCTCCAGATTGAGGTGGACGCTTTTAAGAAGACGAAGAGGAGAGCTTGCCGGGCTGCCAACAATGCCGGGTTTAACGAAGCCGAGAAGAACTACAAGAATCAAGTCTTTGCAACACAAGACATCTTTTTCAAGGCTGGCTGGAAGTCCGCCTGCGAGCACCTCGGCCAGGGCTCCGACACCGATGTATTTACTAATCCTCCTCCCGCCAAGCTACCGGTCTACCTCGTGCCTTACGCAAATGATGTATTCAGTGCGCTTCAAGCGGAGGCCGAGGAGGGGCTTGAAGAAGGAAGTGATGAGACAGATTCGGAGGCTGAGGACGCCGAAGTGAAAGTGCAGCCCGGTCAAGTTGAGCCCGGTGCCCAAGAAGCGAGCCCGACCGTCAACCTTGAGGCTGCCGAGGATGAATTCACCAATCTATCCCCCTTGGTTTAGTTTTCTTTTCTTTGTATTTTTGCTTTCAATACTTTTGATGTAACCGGGCTCTGTCCCCACCTCTTGTAATGAATTTCTTTATCAATGAAAAATTTTGAATTTTCGCCAAGCGTTTGTCCGGTAGTAATCCATTCCATCTTCAGCAAACTATCTCGGTATAACTTATCATTGGAACACTTTGTCGACCGGAGTCCATAACACGGTCGAAGCAATTTGAGCATAACAAAACAAATTCATGCACCGAAATACCCATCTCGGTTGTAGCTAAGTTTGGACAAGATACCATGTTGGACAAGACGCCAACTCTTCCAACCGGAGTACTTCATCACGGTTGGGAATCCCAAGTTGGACAGAACACCAACTCTTCCAACCGGAGTACTTCATCTCGGTTGGGAATCCAAAGTTGGACAAAACACCAACTCTTCCAACCGGAATACACCATCTCGGTTTGGAATTTTAAGTTGGACAAATCACCAACTCTTCCAACCGGAGTACATCATCTCGGTTGGGGATTCTAAGTTGGACAAAACACCAACTCTTCCAACCGGAGCAAATCATCTCGGTTGGGAATCCTAAGTTGGACAAAACACCAACTCTTCCAACCAGAATACACCATCTCGGTTGGGAATTCTAAGTTGGACAAAACACCAACTCTTCCAACCGGAGCAAATCATCTCGGTTGGGAATCCTAAGTTGGACGAAACACCAACTCTTCCAACCGGAGCAAATCATCTCGGTTGGGAATCCTAAGTTGGACAAAACACCAACTCTTCCAACCGGAGCAAATCATCTCGGTTGGGAATCCTAAGTTGGACAAAACACCAACTCTTCCAACCGGAATACACCATCTCGGTTGGGAATCCTAAGTTGGACAAGACACCAACTCTTCCAACCGGAGTACATCATCTTGGTTTTAAACATTAAAAGAACAATCCAAGTGCTAATGCAAAATGACTTCTATAATTTGACAAAAAGAATTACATTCTTCTTTGCAAGCCAAAAAATTGCTTTACAAAAAGAGGAAAGTAAAAAGCTTAAAAATAATACAATTTCAAGTTGGCCGCATTCCATGGCCGGGGTATGGCTCTTCCCTCTAGATCCTCCAAGTGGTAAGCCCCCTTGCCAGCCAGACCAGTGATCTTGTAGGGTCCTTCCCAATTTGCCCCTAGTTTGCCTTCTCCTGGCACCAGGGTGTTGCCCATAATCTTCCTCAAAACCCAATCCCCAACTTTGAACGGTCTGGGGTGCACTGTCTTGTTATACTTCTTGGAGAGCTCTTGTTGGTAAGCGGCAACATGGATGAGGGCTTTCTCCCGGCGCTCTTCCGCTAGGTCCAACTCCAAGGCAATAGCCTCGGCATTTAGCTCGGGCTCAAAACTCTCAGTTCTGAGGGTGGGCATTTCAACTTCCAAGGGTATGACCGCCTCCATGCCATAAGCCAAAGCAAATGGAGTTTCCCCGGTCGAACGTCGCGGGGTTGTTCGATATGCCCAAAGGACGCTCGGTAATTCTTCAGCCCACTTGCCCTTAGCCTTTTCCAACCGTTTCTTCAACCCATCCAATATAGTCTTGTTTGATGCTTCGGCTTGACCATTGGACTGCGGGTAGGCCGGGGTGGAGTTGTAGAATTCTATCTTCAGATCTTCACAAAATCCTCTGAATAGGCGACCGTCAAACTGGGTACCGTTGTCAGAGATCAAAATCTTGGGGACGCCAAACCGCGTGACAATGTTCTGCCAGACAAATCGCTTCACGTCTTTTTCTTTGATGGTTGCCAAGGGCTCAGCTTCAACCCACTTTGTGAAGTAATCTGTGGCCGCGATGAAGAATTTCCGGTTGCCCGGTGCTGTTGGCAACGGTCCCACTATATCTAGCCCCCACATGGCGAAAGGCCAAGGACTGGTGAGGGGAAGAAGTTCCCTGGCAGGCTGGTGGATCTGATGGGCGAATTTTTGGCATTTCTCGCACTTGCGGACATATTTTTGGGCGTCGGCCTGCATGCACGGCCACCAGTATCCCTGCGAAATAGCTCGGTAGGCCAAGGACCGTCCCCCGACGTGGCTGCCACAACTGCCTTCATGAATTTCAAACAAGAAGGCCTCCACATTGTTCGGGTGCACGCACTTGAGATAAGGACCGGTGAAGGACTTCTTATACAACGCGCCTGATGGAGAGAGCCAAAACCGCTCGGACTTCACCCGGATTTTGTGTGCTTCTTTCTTGTCCGCTGGAAGAGTCCGGTCTCTGAGGAACGAGATCAAGGGGTCCATCCATGAAGGACCTAGCTCGGCGCAGAGTACATCCGTCTGCCCGGCGTTTTCAATGCTTGGCCGCGGAAGAAAGTCAATCAACAGGGGGTTTGGAGATGTGGTATCTACCATGGAAGCGAGGCCGGCGAGTTCATCAGCCCGGCTGTTTTCTTCCCGGCCAATCTGCTGGACTCTGATTGCCTCAAACTGCTTGATATGGTCCCTGACCAGAGCTTGGTACTTCGCCATCCTGTCGTCCTTCGCTTCATAAATCCCGGAAACTTGATTAACCACAAGCTGGGAATCACTATATACCAGAAGCTCGGCAGCCTTCATTTGGATTGCGCTCTTGAGCCCAGCAAGAAGCGCCTCGTACTCAGCCTCGTTGTTAGACGCCGGGAAGCCGAGTGTGATAGAATGCTCAATGGTTAGGCCGTCCGGGGATATAAGAACAATACCTAGGCCGGCACCATGGCGGTTGGACGCTCCATCAACAAAAAGCTTCCACATGTCCCCCACGAAAAGCTTCCAGCAGTCAGATGGGTCCTGAGAGTTGCGAAGGGCAATGGGATCACAACTGCTCGGCTGTGCGGTGTCAAGTTTGGTGTTGACCGGTTCAAAGTCAGTGCCCCTTGGTGATTCGACACCGGACTCAGCAAGTTGGTCCGTAATGCCCAAGTCCGTAGGCGAAACACCAGGTTGCGGTGTGAAGCCGGCCGCAGGTTCTGAGTTGCCTGGAACCATTCCTCCCCCCCTTGAGGATTCGGCACCGGAGTCAGCAAGTTGGTTCAGAATGCCAAGTCCGTAGGCGAATCATCAAGTTCTGAGCTGTGTGGAACCATTCCTTCCCCCCTTGGTGATGCGGTACCGGACAGAGTGGATGGGTTGGTGATACACAACTCCGTCATCGCAGCACCGGGAGGTATTACCGTGCAAACTGAGGGAATTTCGATGGTGCGCGCTAACTCCGCGGCGCGACCTGCTGCAGCTGGTAGTTCCTCGGCTGGCATTGTGGGCGTCTCATCATCTGCCCCGGCAATGTCGACCGGGCATACCGGATGAGTGCCAGGTGAGAACTCGGCAACAAAATCGGCCAAGGTTTGGGCTTTGATTGCGGTGCGCGGCTGGAACTTCACATCGAACTGTCCCAACTCGACCGCCCATTTTAATATTCGGCTGGAAAAGTCTGCGCGCTCAAACAAGGCCTTGAGGGGGAACTCGGTCAGTACGACGATGGTATGGGCGTGAAAATAATGTGCCAATTTCCTCGAAGCCATCATCAGTGCCAACGCAAGCTTTTCCAGCGGCAAGTACCTCGTCTCAGCCGGCAGAAGGGTCTTACTTACGTAAAAAATTGGGAGGTGCTTAATTCCTTCAGCCCGGACTAACACCGCACTTACTGCGTGCTGGGAGACGGCAAGGTAAAGGTAGAGTTCCTCACCGGGCTCTGGTGTAACCAACAGCGGCGGAGAAGACAAATAATCTTTGAGCTCGGCCAAAGCTCGGTCACACTCGTCATCCCATGAGAACTTTGACTTCAATGCTTGAAAGAAAGGGCGGCAGCGATCTGATGACCGGCTTATAAATCGATTAAGCGCGGCGGCCATCCCGGCCAGATGCTGCACGTCCTTAGCCGAGCTGGGTTGTTTCAATTCTTGCACGGCTCTGATCTGAGTAGGGTCTGCTTCGATGCCTCAGTTCGTGACTAAGAATCCCAAAAATTTCCCGGATCCCACGCCAAAGGTACACTTCGAGGCGTTCAAGCGCAGCTTGTGCTTCTTAAGAATGGCAAACATCTCGGCTAAGTCGGACAAATGGTGTGCCTCATGTCGGCTCTTTACCACCATATCATCGATGTAAGCCTCCATTGTCCGGCCGAGCAAAGGAGCGAACATTTTGGTCACCATCCTCTGAAAGGTTGCCCCGGCGTTTTTCAAACCAAAGGGCATAACTCGATAGCAGAAGAGTCCCCTTGGAGTCGTAAAAGAGGTGATTTCTTGGTCAGGCCCATGCATGGCAATCTGGTGATAGCCGCGGTACGCATCCAAGAAACTGAGCCGATTGTGTCCAGCCGTCAAATCCACTAGCTGGTCAATGCGCGGCAAAGGGAAGCTGTCTTTTGGACAAGCTCGGTTGACTGTCTTGTAGTCGACACAAACTCGCCACTTTCCATTTTTCTTGGGCACCACTACCGTGTTGGAAATCCACCGAGGGTAGTGCACTTCCTGTATTGCTCGTGCCTCAAGCAAGTTCTTTACCTCCTCTGCTACTACCTCGGCGTGATGCAGCGCCGATCGCCTTGTTCGCTGGATGACTGGCTTTGCTCCAGGGAAGACATTGAGGTGATGGCAGATAAAGCTTGGGTCAAGACCAGGCATGTCATAGGGCGACCATGCAAAGACTTCGATGTTCGCCATTAAAAACTCAATCATCTCGGTTCTCTCCATGGCCGAGAGACTTGAACCGAGCAAGAAGAATCTGTCCGGCTGCTCGGCATCAATCCGCACCTCAACCAATTCTTCAACTGCCTTGTCTTCTGCTTTGGTGCCAACATCATCCAAGACACTCTGGTCCTCTGGTCCCTCGATCATTTGGACGAATCCTTTGGCAGCCCGGCTCCCGTTGACCGCCACGAAGCACTGCTTGGACATGACCTGATCACCCCAAATCTCCTCGATTGCCCCTATAGCCGAGGGGAATCTCATCACCTGGTGGTAGGTCGATGCTACGGCTTGCATGGCGTGAAGCCATCCTCTTCCAAGGATAAGGTTGTATGTTGAAGGCACTTGTAGCACCCAAAACTCCACTTGCTGGACCACGGATCCCGCTTTGACCGGCAGGATAATCTTTCCCAATGGCCACTCCGGCTGCGAGTTAAATCCAACCAGTGGCGAAGTGGCCAGTGCCAAGTCTGTCTCACGAAGTTTGAGCTGTTTGAATGCATCATAATACATGATCTCGACCCAGCTTCCCTGATCGATCAAGATCCGTCTAACATCAAATTCTTTGACGCGTAGTGTTACGACAAGAGCATCATTGTGCGGCGTCTGGATACGCTCTAAATCCCTTGAGGTGAAACTGATCACGTCTTTCTCCTCTGTCTTCCCCCTTTTGATGGCAGGCTGTACTGACAAAACCTCCCTCATATGCTCTGCCTTCTTAATCATGCCCCGGAGTTCGCAAACACGCTCCGGTTCCACGATTCCGTGGATGACATTAATTACTCCCTGTGGTGGTGCATCTCGGTCGTCCTGTCCCCTGGGATCGACCGGAGCCTGATTCGGTTTCACTCCGCCATCGATGTAAAGGTCCAGATGCCCGGCCGCAACCAGTTCTTCCAAGTGTTGTCGCAGAGGCAAACAATCCTCAGTCCGGTGGCCCTTCTCCCGGTGAAACGTACAACGATACCGCGGATTGTAGCCCTTTTGTCCATCGCCCAATTTAGCAGGAAACCGGACATACTCCTCGTCTCGGATTTCACTAAGTATGCGATAGATTGGAATCTTGAAGACCGTGGTTATGCCAGTCCTTGCCTTCATTCTTCTGTTTGCGTCCTCAACGTCATCTCGGGGATAATCATCCCGGTCATTCTGACGTCCTCTACCCCGGTTTTTTCGATTTGAACCTCGGTCTGATTCCTCTGCTCGATCATTTGAGCGGTTGGACTCTTGCCCAACTGCGTGCACCTTGCCTGCTGTCTTCTTGTCTGTTCCGACCAGAGTGACCTTCACGGTGGAAGCCGACGCATCATCCTCTACTCGGATGTGCTCATTGATGCGCTGCATGAGCTGGCCCATGGAGGTCGGTTGGTGCATGGTAAGCGAGTCCCGCAGTCTATGTCCGACCGGGAGACCGCGCTTATATTGCGTGATAGCAAGGTTGACCGGGCAGTCTAAGATCTCGTTGAAGGTTTCCCAATACCTTGAATTGTACGCCTTCAGTGTGTCGCACGGTTCCATCTTGACACTTAGCAAGTGATCGACTTCCTTTGGCGTTTTTGTGTTGGTTTTGAAGCGCGTAACAAACGCCTCGGCCAACTGATGCCACCTTTGTATGCTCCCTTCCGGCAACCTCTCGAACCACTTTAGGCCCAGCTCGCCTAAACTTGACGGGAAGATTAGGCACATAAGTCCGTCATTGCGCCGATGTCCGGCCATAACCTGTCGGAAGTGGCTCACATGCATGTACGGATCGGTTTTTCCGTCGTAAAGTGTGAACTTAGGCTGGTGGAAGCCTGCCGGAAGCGGCGTTGTTTCTATTTCCAGGGAAAAAGGAGTGGCACTCAGCCTTGCCAAGTCTGTATCTTCGAATATTGGCATTGCTGGGCGGGGTGGAGGCATTCCGACCTCCTCGCTGCCGTGAACCCCGTAGGAGAGCCGCTGGAAAGCAGGTATTCTCTGAGCTTCGCGCCGGCGAGCCCGCTCCCTTAACACTGCCCGTAGATCCTCTGACTGAGCAGAATAAGAGTACCTCGACGTCGTCGCCGGACGTGAGGGTTTGTAAGTGCTGTCTTGCGCGCTAGACTTTTCTGCACGCATGTCGGAATCACCAACCTGGTAACTCCTGGTGATGGAAATGGACTGAGTACGTCGCTGACTCTGATCGCCTGACCGGCGGGATGGGGTGCGCTCACTGTGGTCTCCCACCCCAGCTACACCTTTCCCTTTGACATGCCGCTTAAGATCCTCCATCTCCGCCGCCATCCGCCTGATGACAGCGTCTTGGTCCCTTAACTTGCTTTCCAATCGCCTGGCGTGCGAGTCTCTCCGCCGGTGACCGTCTGGACTCCGTGAATGCCCATGACTCCTTCCGCGCTTATCCCGCGCGTCACCTGACTGTCCTCCAGTGGGCGTCCCCAAGTCAGCCATTGGATGGACGGCAGGTGGTCCCTCTCTCCTTCGGGTATACTCCGGGGTGGCTCCATCGATGGCGGACAACGGGAACTCGTCGTTGTTCGCCATGGATGGCAATCAGATGAACCTGGAAGACAAGGTTTTGTCTGTCAAGATTTCCCACAGACGGCGCCAATTGTACGGGGAGCAAATATTCCGGCGTGCCCGTATTCCTTTCTTCCGAGCTCCGTTGATGTCCGATCACCTGCGAGCAAATAATGGTGAGCTACCCGGCGGTGTGTGGCCGGAAAAACCCTCCGACGGTCAAGTTAGCACACACCTTAGAGGGAATAGAGAGAAGGGAGAGAGTGTTTTAGTGTAAGGATTTCTTACAGATATGTTCGTCTGTCGCGTATAGGGGGCGCAGACATGCTTATATACCTTCTGAGCCCCATATCCACTCCCTGTCATCTCCTGACACGTGGCTCTGCTATCCCATCTATCAGCATAAACCATGCCATTCATCACCTGCTCTCAACTGCCTGTCAGCACAGCCGGAGCTCGGCAGCCGAGCTACCCTACCTCGGTCGTACCATGCTTCATACCTTAAGCGCCTAACCGGATAAAGAAATGAAGGACCGGGCTAGGCGGCATCTCGGCAAAGCCTAGCCCGGGCTCCTCCTTTGGTCGGCCTTCTCGCCGGTCAATCAACTACCTCGGCTGACCGCGCCTTTCCGAGCGCCAGTCTCTCGGTCTGTCTGGTTTCGACCATCCTCGGACCGAGCATCCTGGTCTGACCGGTCACTTCCTGGCCGAGCAGCTTCTGCACGGTCCGGGGCAGCACACACTCAGTCCAAACTCTGCCCGGCCCAAGTTCTGGTAGCCCATCTCCGGGTGAACAGTCGATCATCTCGGCCCAATGCTCTGCTGGGCCCTCAACTTGCTCGGTCTATACCTCGGCCCAACACCGGATCATAAATCACCCTCTCACCAGTTTTCAGAGTGAGTCTTGGTTTTAAAGAGTGTATGAAATCAAGGGATTGACGGTTAATACCGGTTGTTCAGGGTGAGCCCTGGTTTTGAGAATTCTCATGTAAATTGTGTTGCGAAACTCTAAGATGGCACGTGACTTATTTGAACCCTTTTCGGTATTTGGTTTTGGAATAAGGGTGGATGTGTCGGTGGCACACAAGGAGGTTACGTACCCCTAGCAGACCGTTTCCTTGGGGCAGACCACGGATGCTACTACTTGGGTATATAACTCCGGACGTGGGCATCCCTAGTAGTTACGGTTGGTAACACTAAAATATTTGACCAAGGGAGGGTTTCAAATTAACCGTTGCCATGCTTAGTGGTTGGTAAGTTCAATTTCTTTGGTGAGATTTCGAGTGTCACCTAATTTATTAAAATTATTGAAATTATTTTAATGCTTGTAATTCATGTTTACAATTATATTATTATCTCGTGTTTATAATCTCATTATTTTTCTCTTAAAAAGAATGGTAGGTTGGTTATGTTTTCTTACTGTGTTGCAAAACTCATGGCATATATTTTTGTTGCCCTGGCGTTTTATGCCAGGTCTTGGCGAGAAATAATTGAAGCTGAAATGGAGTCGACGCTAACGTAGAGCCTTGGCTGACCTGAAACCCTGAGTAGAGTCGAATAAATTATATTATTTTATATAATAGCTATTAAGGACTTTATAATTGCATTTGATGTTGTATTTGGATAATTTTAAGTTTTTATCTATTGTTATTTGGACATTTGGTTATGTACGAGAGTTGGATTACCCTATTAAGATGTCAACTTTTTGGTTTATTAAGTCATTTTGTTTATATAATTTCCCTTGAGATTTTAAAAAAATTTGGGGCGTCACACAACTCCCCTTTCGTTGCCTCCATCAGGGACAAACCTCTACCTCCTAAGTTTAAAATGCCCTCGATTGATTATTTCGACGGTACAACGGACCCAGTCGATCACTTGGAGACCTACAGGACCCTCATGATCCTCCATGTCTTTCCTGATGAAATCATGTGTCGGGCTTTCCCTGTAACACTTAAGGGGTCGGCCCGACTGTGGTTTAGTCAACTCCCAACGGACTCTGTCTCTACTTTTCAGTACCTGAGTGACTCCTTCCTCAGCCATTTCATTGGTGCCCAATGCCAACGGCGTCCGACAACTCAACTCCTCAACATCCGTCAGACGGAGGGAGAGTCACTACGCAGCTTCGTCACCCGTTTCAACACTGAGGCCTTGCAGGTGGTAGAAAATGATGACAAGGTCATCCTCACGGCTTTTATGGCTGGTCTACAATCATTTGATTTCCTTTTTTCCCTCTCCAAAAACCTCCCGACCTTTATGGCAACCTTACTTTCTAAAGCCCAGAAATATATGGACGTTGAAGATCCCCTAGCCGCCCGACAAGATCCTATAGCCAAAAACCCAACCCCCAGAGAGAAGAGGAAGGACTCAGAAACCAGAAACACCCAGTACACTCACCAAACACCTCAGTATATAGACCGACCACCCCGAGTCGACCGACCGACATCAACCCGACCACCCGGCCAGTTCGAATGATACACCCTCCTCAACTCCCCTATGGAACAAGTCTTGAACCAGATTCAACGAGATTATCCCCTAAAATTGCCCCAACTGTTGTGGTCTCCTTCCAACCGGAGAGACCAGTCCAAATATTGTCGTTTTCACCAAGACCACGGCCATAATACCGAGGAGTGTGTCAACCTTAAAGACCAGGTCGAGGGCTTGATACGTCAGGGACGTCTCAGTCGCTTCAAGGAAGCCCGCCCTCAGCAGAAGCAAAGGACTGAACCCATCAGAAACAACTGCCGGCGCACCTCCCTGGCAACCAGCACAACCTAACCAAGGTCATGATCGCCCTCCACAACAATCCCGAGCACAAGGTAACCCCGCCCCCCCTGTTGGAGAGATCAGAGTTATTGCTGGTGGGCTTGCTTGTGGAGGACCATCTCGCTCGGCTTAGTGAGCAGAACTCAGAAAAATAAGGCAGGGCTCAGATAAAGAAGTTGCCACATTAGATCAACCCTCTAAACAACCCAAGCAGTGGACGGAGCCTATCACCTTTACAGACGCTGACTGCATAGGCATCTGTTACCCCCATGACGACCCTCTTGTCATCTCTGCCCTCCTCTCCAATTACAATGTCTGACGGGTTCTCGTCGACAACGGCAGTTCTTTAGACATCATCTTTGTAAATGCCTTCCACCAGCTCAAGATTGGGGAACAAAGTCTGTCTCCTCTCCAAACCCCATTGGTCGGTTTTACTGGAGATTAGGTGACCTCCATCGGCTCCATCAATCTGCCCATAACAATTGGAGAATACCCACGGCAGACCACAAAACTGCTCACCTTCCTCGTCGTCGACTGTCTCTCTGCTTACAACATCATCCTCGGGCGCACCGTCCTAAATGCTTTCCAAGCCATCACATCCATTTTCCATCTTGTCGTCAAATTCCCCACCGACCTTGGGGTCGGCACAGTGAGGGGCGAGCAGATCATGGCCAGGGAATATTACGTTGCTTCACTTAAAGAGGTCAAGCTAAAGGAGGCTATGATCATTGAAGGGCTCGACGTCAGGGACAAGGATGAGCTGGTCAGAGGAGAGCTAGCGGAAAAGCTTGTCGAGGTCCCCATTGATCCCATCAACCCGACAAAAACCGCCAAGATAGGCAGCCAACTATCCTCTCAAGCCAAGGTCGACCTTACTGTCCTCCTGATTGAGCACAACGACGTATTTGCCTGGACCCACTTCGACATGCCGAGTATTGACCCCTCATTCATCAACCATCGTCTCAGCATTGAGCCCCATTTCCGAACTTTCTGCCAGAAGCAGCGCATCTTTCACCTGGAGCACAATACTCTAATCACTTTTGAAGTAGATAAGCTCATTGAAGCACAGTTTATCAAAAATGTGGACTACCCCAGGTGGCTGTCAAATGTGGTCCTGGTCCGTAAAAATAACGATAAATGGCGACTTTGTGTCGACTACTCCAACCTTAACCGAGCTTGCCCCAAAGACAGTTATCTCTTTCCTCGCATAGATCTGCTTGTTGACGCCACGGCCGGCCATCAAATTCTCAGCTTCATGGATGCTTTCTCTGGGTACAACCAAATTCTAATGCACCAGTCTGACCGGGAGCACACCTCCTTCATCACCGACCGAGGAACCTACCATTACTGTGTCATGCCATTTGGGTTGAAAAATGCTGGGGCCACTTACCAACAGTTGGTCAACGCTGTCTTTCATCATCAGATAGGCCGAATCATAGAAGTATATGTCAATGACATGCTAGTCAAGAGCAAACTCTCTACTGATCATCTGGCCGACCTGCAAGAGACCTTCGGCACCCTACAAAAGTATCAAATGAAGCTCAATCCGGAGAAATGCGCTTTCAGCGTAAGATCTGGGAAGTTCTAAGGTTTCATGGTCAGTCAGCAAGGCATCGAAGCTAACCCTGAAAAGATCAAGACCTTGATAGAAATGCAGTCACCCAGAACGATTAAGAAGGTTCAGAGGCTTACTGGCAGAGTCGCCGCCCTCAACCGCTTCATTTCCCGCGCAACGGACAAGTGCCTTCCCTTCTTCAAAGTTCTTCGGCAAACTTTTGAGTGGATGACCGAGTTTGAAGAGGCTTTCCAACAACTGAAATAGTGCATGGCCAACCCTCCCTTACTTTCCCAAGGGCTCACGAGTGAGCCCCTTTTTCTCTATTTAACCGTATCAAGCACCGCAGTCAGTGCGACCCTCATCAGGGAGCACGATCCCTTTCAACGCCCAGTTTATTATATCAGCCAGGCTCTCAGAGGCGCTGAACAGAATTATCCATTGTTAGAAAAAATGTCCTTGGCCTTGGTCACCGCTTCAAGACAATTTCGTCCTTACTTCCAAGCCCACTCCATAGTGGTCATCACTGATCAACGTTTGAAGAAGATAATGCAACAACCAGAGCTGTCCGACAGACTTATACAATGGTCAGTCGAGCTCAGCCAATTTGATATCTCCTACCGATCTCGAATGGCGATCAAAGGGCAGCCTGTTGTCGATTTTATCCTAGAATTCACTAATCCCACTCCAACCACGGCTCCTCCGCCCTCGCAATCCCACACTGAGGCAGAAGACCCCCACTCTTGGACCCTCAACGTCGACGGATCATCCCGTAAAGAAGTCAGTGGGGCTGGCCTCATCCTTACCGCTCCCGAGGGTGGTTATTTTAAGTGTGCTCTCCGCTTCTTGTTCGACGCAAGCAATAATGACACTGAATATGAGGCATTGATCGCAGGTCTTCGCTTCGCTAGAGACATTGGTGTCAGCCACATCCAAGTGTTCAGCGATTCTCAACTCATCGTCGGACAAATCACAGGGGAATTCGATGCCAAGGAAGACACAATGCAGGCTTACAGGGATATTGCACTCCCCCTTGCTCGCATTTTCAATAATTTTCACATCAAGCACATCCCTCGAATAGAAAATTCCAAGGCAGATGAAATGACCCAGTTAGCTTCTGCCGACCAGTCAAACCTCAGTCATGGCGTTCGCCTTGAATACCTGGCCCACCCGGCCATTTCCCCACAACAGCAGTAAGTTCACTTCCTCCAGAATGAATCTATTCCATGGGCGGCAGATATCCTGCTATTTTTGGAAAATGGGGAATTGCCCGCCGACAAACACCAGGCCGCCAAGGTCAGGGCTCGGCCGTCCAACTACATCCTTATTAGCGTTCTTTTTTACAAACGTGGCTTTTCACGTCCATACCTCAAATGTCTCAATCCTACTCAAGCGACCTACGTGATGAGGGAAGTCCATGAGGGTGTATGTGGTAATCACTCAGGTGCCAGGTCACTAGCCCACAAAATACTTTACACTGGGTACTTCTAGCCTACTCTCAATCAAGATGCCACTGAATTCGTGCTTAAATGTGATAAGTGCCAACGCTTTGTCAACATTCCTCATGCTCCCTCTTCTGAACTGATCACACTCTTCAGCCCTTACCCATTCGCTAAATAAGGGATCGACTTAGTTGGCCCCTTGCCCACTGGCTGGGGCCAAACCAAATTCGCAATCGTTGCCATTGACTACTTCACTAAATGGGTGGAGACAGAACCCCTTGCCACAATTACCGAGCGAAACATAACCAGATTCATCTGGCAGTCGATCGTGTGCCATTTTGGCATCCCTCAAGCCATCATCTCCGACAACGGCAAACAATTCGACAATGCCAAGTTCAGGAAATTTTCTGCAGAACTTCAAATCCAACCATGTTTCTCTTCCCCAGGTCATTCCCAAGCCAATGGCCAAGTTGAGGTTACCAACCGTTCTCTTCTGAAGATCATCAAAACTAAGCTGGAAGCTGCTATGGGACTCTAGGCTGAGGAACTACCAAACGTACTTTGGGCCTACCGCACTACCGCCCGAGCCCCCACTAGGGAGACCCCATTCCGCTTAACATGTGGTGCTGAGGCGGTCATCCCAGTGGAAATCGATCTACCCACCCCAAGGGTTCTGCACCCGAATCCGGAACTAACTAAAGAGCTACGCCGGGCAGACCTAGACCTAATTGAAGAGCTCCGAGAGGCCACTGCTGTCAGGAGGGCCTCATACTAACAAAAAATGAGAACACACTACAACCGCAAAGTCCGACCAAGGGAGTTCGCCGTGGGGGATCTTGTTTTGCGTGAAGCAACTCTTGCCACCAAAAATCCAGCTAAGGGCAAGCTATCAGCCAAGTGGGAGGGACCTTACGTTGTTAAGGCCAAACCTCGTCCCGGCACTTACCGACTTCAGGACATAGAAGGTCGAGATCTCCCCCATCCGTGGAACGCCGAGCACTTGAAGCGTTATTTCCAATAAAGTCCTATTTTCGTATTGATCAGTTGCTGTATTTTGTTTTTGACAATCTACACACTTGAATGTTCTTGTTCTTCTCTCGCATGATGTAAATTTCTGATCAAATGGGCTACACTTTAGATGACAATAATTTTATATCTCAATTATCTGTGTGGTATTTCAATAACGTCCTGATTGTAGCACTCAGCCAAGCAGAGTTACTCAAAGCCTTAGCCAGACTGAGCATGAAAAGCTCAGCCAGACTGAGTTACTTAAAGCCTCAGCCAGACTGAGCATAAAGAGCTCAGCCAAACTGAGTTACTTAAAGCCTTAGTCAGACTAAGCATGAAAAGCCTCAGCCAGACTGAGCATGAAAAGCCTCAGTCAGACTGAGCATGAAAAGCTCAGCCAGACTGAGTTACTTAAAGCCTCAGTCAGACTGAGCATGAGGAGCTCAGCCAGACTGAGTTACTTGAAGACTCAGCCAGACCGAGTTAATCATGGCCCAACCCAAACTGAGCACGAATGAAGAGCTCGGCCAAGGTCGTTCTTGTAACTTCATGATTATGGCATAGTTGCTATACTTAGTCAAATTCCAGGTCCATGTTTTTACGCCTCTTAACACTCTTTACATTTTTTAACTTTCATTTCCCACCCAACCTTTCAGTTATCAACACTCTTGCAACATGATTTAAAACTTCACATTTTAGGACCTTTGCAGTTCAACGTTTTCCAAGTTAGACTGGCTCCCTACTGGGTCGTGATTCGAAACTTCACGTTTTTAACATTCTCACATTTTACACTTCATTTTGCATTGTGGTTTTCTTACAAGTTAGATCGGCTCCCTACTTCTCAACCTTTACCATGATTTTTACATAAGCCTTATGTAAATGACCATTCTCATTCTTTTCAGATGCACAAAACATAAAGACAATAGTATGAAAAACACAACTCATAATTTTATTTATTCACACAAACTTACACATATTTCACTACAGAAATTACAAACAAAAAACAACAACAACAAAACAAAACAGCAACAACCAAAATTTTCTTTACAAATTTTATTCAAACCAATCATTCATCATCGCTTGACGCAAGGTCTTCTTTTTCAACACCCTTGTCTAGGGGGGTCTGGGCCACGTCGTCTTCATCTATCCTCACATTGCCGAAGTCCAAGTCTGAGAACAGGTCTTCTACTTTACGCTTGAAAGTTTTCCAGCCGCTGTCCCAGAACTCAGCCATTTCATGCTTGTAAAAGTCCGACCGCTGGAAGCTCTAGATCACTTCATCTTCGCTCCGGCTCCCAGCGGTCGCTCCCGACGGACCAGCCCCCTACCCCCCTCTCTCGCCAAGCTGCTGGCGATCGCAACATCAATGGCCATCTGAAAGTCGGCGGACCCTTTTGTCACGACCTAAACCCGGCCCTATGGGTTTAGCACCGTAACCGGCCAGTAATCCGAGATTACCGAAGGCCTGCAGAACAGAAGAACAGTAAAACAGAGTACAGGGCCTGGCGAAAGCCAAAATAGTAAATAAACAATGTCCAATGAGCTGTGACAGTCTGTATGCAAAAAGACTTTCATACATATATACATAATCAGTACGGAACAGTATGCACAAAATGCACAATCATTCAGACTAGGGACTCAACCCTTTACATCACAGTACAGTAAGCATTCGGTCTATACAAAACAGTAAGACAGTACAGAAGGGGGAATTGTAAAACACCCCTAAGCCTTAACACGATAGGCTCGGAACCTCGCAGTGAGGCACATAGGCTGGCTTGACAAAACTGGAGTAACCCTGACGCTCCTAGCCGCGGTCTGGTGCCTGAACACCTATATATATATAAGAGCAGTGAGCTAAAGCCCAGTGAATAACATAATGCGTAAAGGGGTTAAGAATGAATGTCCTTACAGTAATGAAAACAGTTCATTAAATCAGTATTTCAGTCGATCAGTCAGTACAGTCATATGTGGTACACCCATTAGCATAACAGTACAGTAAACAGTAGGTCTTAAAAGACCGAACAATAATGATGGCCATCGGTCAGTAAACAGTGGTGGTTCCAACAAGGGAACCGACAGAGAATCCTATCACAGTAACAGTAAACAGTAGGTGCTAAGGACGCCACAATACAGTTCAGAATATAGGACATACATTCATTCAATTAACAGTAATCAGTTCAGAAAACAGTACAGTTCAGTTGTTCAGAAGATAATCATTTGTGAACACATCTTTACACAATCGTTACTCACAGAGTTCTGGGCTACAGTATGCTAGAGCGTGCCTCCCCAGTCGCCAACCCTACACAGTTAACAGATGAACACACTAAGCTACGCAGCTGGGAAAGATAGTAACTTAACCCCTAATGCCTCGGTGTGTTCTACATCTATATCCTCAACAAGATGCCTTAAACTAGGCCTAAGAATGCCTAGAATGGGATTAGGATGCAAAGATGCACGTTTAAAAGCAGTTTTAGAAGTTTCAGAAAAACAGAGTCCCGCTCGAGCGCGGTTTTACCCGCTCGAGCGGACATGCAATAAGGTACACGCTCGAGCGTCAACTTTCCCGCTCGAGCGTACTGTAAAAGTACTGGATGGGTGAAATCTCCGCTCAACGGACGTTCAACGCCCGCTCGATCATGAGACATATGCCTCCGCTCGAGCGCCCAATCCTCTGCTTGAGCGAACTGTAAAACAGTGCAGAGAAAATACTAGATGCTCGGATTCCACGCTCGAGCGCCACTTTCCACGCTCGAGCGGGAGTGCAAAATCTGGAAAAACCCAGATTGCACCACCAAGCTCAACTCACAATCAAATGCATCAAAACCAATCCTCTTGGGCCTATTTTCTGGAAAACATTTATATACACATGGAATAGCATGGTTCAAAGCTCAATTTGAGAAATCAAAGCCCAATGGTGTGTAATTCAAACTCAATTTCAAACCATTTTTCAAGAACAATCCTCAAGCATGACATGCATGATCTTCAAACAACTTTCAAGCTTCAAAACATGCTCTAATGCGCCAATTGATCCAAAAACAAGATGAAAACATGGACCATTACAAAATTATGGACATGCATGTACCATTTTATCATGAAATCAACTCACAACAATTCGAACATGCATGCGTGAATTATGCTGTATATCAACATGTATGAACTAAAACATGGCTTAGCTCTACAATTTAACATGGACCATGCACGAATTAGCTCAAACACAAGAATGAGAAGATGAAATCCTTACCTAAGTCTTGTATTCAAGGTTTGGGGAGCTAAAATATGCGATCTATACTTCAATCACCAAGCAATTCTTCAAGTTGACTAAGCCAATCCCTCAAGGACAACTCTATTCTCTCCCTCAAGGTCGGCAAGAACAAGAGATATGGACTGACGAAATGTTTGTGTCAATTGAAATGAACTCAAAGGTGTATAGGTAGTGGCCCACTCAAGGGCAAGGTTGTAAATAAGTCAAACTCTTTCAATTTCGCTCAATTTAATCTAGTTTAATCTTACCTACTCAGTTTTCAGATGAATACACCATAAAATCACATTAATTTTGAGGATCATAAAACACCAATCAATTCCCGGTTTGGCCGCCGATAAGGCCTTCAATTAGCAGTTTAAATATAAAACGTGAACAGATCAAGTAAACAATCAAACAGATAGAATACAGATTAACACACATACTCAGTCAATTCAGTTTCAGTTTTCAGTCAGTCAGTTCAGTACTTTAATCAGTTCAATTATCAGTCGTAATCAGTTCAGTTTGACGATAATCAATGTTTATCGGTAAGCAGTGATGAGGGTTATTACACCCTTGAACTGCTCAACCGCTGCAATACATAGGTCGGGGTGCGCCGCCCTCTCAGATGCCAGCTTAGCCTGTTCTTCCTCCAAGGCCTTCTCCAGGCCCGCCTTCTCTGCCGCTGACTTGGCGCGCTCGTCTGTCAGCTTCCTCTCCAACCCAGCGATCTTCAGATCTACTTCTTCTTTTTCTTTGATCGACTGGGCACGCAGATCTTCGTTGCAGGTCATGGCCTCATCCCACCGTTCGTTGGCGATGGTGCAGGCTTTCTGGGCCTATTCCAGCTTCTTTTGCTCGCCAACCAGCTGGAACTCGAGCGACACCACCTTGCGGCGTTCCATCTCTAGCTTCAACTTGGTCGCGAGCAGCTCAGCATAGGCACGATCGGCTGAATTGCCATGCACCACCGCCAACACCTCCATCTTTTTGGCCTTCTGGGCCTCTTCAAGCCCCCTGACACACACACTCCGCGCGGTCTTCCTCCAGCCTGCGCTCTCCCTCCTCAAACTTTCAAGTTGGGCCTCCACCCCCTCTAACTTTGCCTTCAGTGGCCTCACTTCGCCCTTTGCAGCCGCCGCCTTGTTCAGTAGGGCTCCTACTAAGGCGGTCACCTCCATTTGGGCAGAGCACAACCCCCTTAGCAGCTCAGCCTCAGTAAAACTAGTCATCGAGCGTACAACTGCGTCTTCCACTACTCCCAAGAGGCGGTCTGTAGCAATCTTGGCTTCTCTTCCTTCTCCTTCCAATCGCCCGGACACTGCTGGGGTGTGGTAAAAGGCGGTCTTCAACTTGGGCCCCTCTTCTTCTCCTTGGGGCGCAGGACCCCCCTTGGGCTACTGCTCTGTTCCCTCCAAAGGGCCAGTCGCCCCACCCTCCACTCGCTTTTTAGGGACAGTCCCCCTACTCTCCATCTTCTTCGTCGCCTCCTCCAGTCCCACTTTGGGGATCTTCTGCGCCATCACCTCCTTCGTTTTCTTCAAGGCTGGCCCCTCCTCCCTCTCCCTTACTCTTTTCTTCTTCTTCAACACAACCTCCATCTTATTTTTATTCTTCTCCTTCAGAGGATCCACTAGAGGTGGTCGTGGCTCAAAATCGCTCAGATCTTTCTCCCCCAGCGGCTTGGGGCGCGGTCGGATTCGCTCCCTTGCGATCGGTTTCGGAGCAGGCCCCAACTTTGCCTCTTTATACTTGTCTGCTCTGGCAAACAATCTCCTCTCCTCCTCCTCCTTCGCCTTCCTCTGCACCTCCTCCTCCTCCCTTGCCGGATCCTCCTCCAACGGTTGCGGTCCTAAGTTGAGGGCAAACAACGTTAAAGGAAGGACCATCTCGTCCTACCTCACTCCCTTCTCTTCCCTCCATTCCCTCACCCTCTTCACTCGGTCCTCGGCCACCCTGTCCAACTTGGGCTCGACGGATTTGGTGGGGACCTTCCACATTGTGCGAACTCCTGCCCCACCGTTCGCCGTCACAAAGAACCATCTCGGCCATCATCCCTTTACTGAAGATGGAAGACCCGTCACCAGACCTCGCCCCGCCACTGCTTGCAGAGTCGCCTGAGTCTTCTGCTGACCAGAGGCCTTGTAGTAGGAGAAGAACTCCTTTGCTGCCATTGCCGTCCCTCCGGTCGCCTGCTGCCAGGCACTCGTGTAGGCCACTACTATCTTCCAAGCGTTCGGCATCAGCTGCCTTGGCGCCGCTTCTAATTTGTTTAGCACATCCACCACTATTTGGGGGAGAGGTAGCCTTAAACCCCCTCGTAACGCTTCCTTGTACAAGCTGAATTCATCCGACCGCAAATCCGACGCCCTTTCCTTGGATGTGGGCAACCTTAACCCTATCTCTGAGGGAATTTGGTACTTCCTCCTTATTCCCTCCAACTCCTCTGCCGTAAGTATGGATCTGTTCGGCTTGGTGTACCAGTGGTCCAGCTCCACTTGACTAATGGGTTTTGCCACTGCAATCATACTCCTTGGGCCAGCCCACACCGCCTGACCCACTACATCCCCCTCCCTTTGCTCCGTACGATATTGCTCCGCCAAATCCACTGCATCGTCGTCGCCTAACGGATCGACCCTTGCGGTTGCTGCTCCCTCTTGGGTTATTTCTTTTGTGTGTCTACGAATGGCTTCGGACATGGGCACCAGAAAGTTCACAAAATGTTACAAAGGTGTATCACTCGACACAAAAGAATTTACTTCTGGAATGTTTTGGTTTTTCGCAAAGAGATAGGTAAAACGAAAAATACCAAAAGCCCAAGGCTTGCCTATATTCCAAGGGTTACAATTAAATTTCGCCAGTTTGAAAATTTTTAAAAATCCGTCAAAACTGTCTTTTCAACACCCTATATTAAATTATTGCTTTATTTCTTGCTCAACGCCTAACCTTCCCTATTGCATGATTTCGCCACGTGTACGACCACGATCCACTACCTCCTTCCCCTGCCCTGTCTTTTCCACTTCAAATCACCACGTGCCCTGCCATTCCTCGAGCTCTGCGCACCGCCACTTGCCCCTCCACTCGGTCACCTTTCGCGATCGGCCCTCCTCATGGTCGGACCCTCTACCCGGTTACCCTTCGCACTCGGCCCTCCACATGGTCGGTTCCTTCACTCGGTCACCCTTTGCGCTCGGCCCTCCTTATGGTCGGACCCTCTACTCGGTCACCTTTCGTGGTCGGCCCTACTTATGGTCGGACCCCCCACTCGGTCACCCTTCGCGATCGCCCCTCCGTTCGACCACCCATCGCCGTCAGCCCATCTATCGGTCGGTCTTCGCCCCCTCAGTCTTTCACAACCATCGTCTTCTTCATTATTCCCTTCCTTGGACTAAAGCTGCACTTGGGAATGGGGGACTACTGACATAAGTAAGCCCATAAAGGGCATAGCCCACCACTTAGGGCCCAATGCATAATTCAAATACTAAAGCCCAGCGTTGCTGGAGCTCAACATGGCATCAAGAACCAATGAAACCTAGACACGTGGCAAGTGAAGGACAAGCCACATAAGCAGACAAAGGTCTTGCAAAGTTATTGCACTGCACATTAGTCATTAATGAAGGCCCTTACAACATTTATTGCAATACCCCCTCCTCGTCGAGATAGAATGGCCTCACCATAAACAAGGCAAGTTAGAGTATAGACTTTCGGTCAAGATACCAGGTCGGAAGAGACAACGAAATGATTACCAGATGATATAAGCAGATGTCGAAGATAAGAAGAAGGTTAAGTTTTCTATCTCTAATCTATTTCTATACTCCACCTCTCTTTCTAACTTGCTCGTCGGAGGGTTCACTGGGGGACTCGCCGTTCCCCGTTGAACTCTTGTGCAGGTTCCTCTGTGGGCTTGGTCATTCGGATACTGGTTTGGAAAGCGTGAATCAGTCCGACCCGTTCCATCTGGAACACGTTGTATCTTCAAAAATGGACATACTAAAAAACTAGAAATAAATCTTATTCATCTCCATTATATTCACAATAATTTTAGTTTAAGGATAATACTAGGAATACCAAATTTTCTATCAAATAAATGACTAAATATTTCATATGGGTGTAGAGTTATTTGGTAGAAAATTTGAGATCTATAACATTTTTGATAAGATTATCCTAAATTTCCTGCATAAGATTTTTGTCTCCAATCATGCAACAATCTTGAAAGTAGAGTATATATATAGAAATACAATACTTAAATAGATTCCTTATTTGATTTTTTATTTAATTATTGTAGTAGTCTAATATATTTCTTATATAAGTTGAGAGTATTCAAGTAAAAATCATTTTTCTGTTTTCAAAATAATCAAAACGACTATTATTTCAAAATCTAAAAATAACAAATGCACAACAAATTTTTTTTTTCTTTGACAATTGTCTTTGAATCATAAATTTTAAAAGGAAAAAGAAGACAAATAAGTGTGAATAAAATATAAGTTAATTTTTTTTTTCTAATTCTCTAACCCTTTGCGAATTCATAATATAAGTGTTGCGTTAATTTCTCTAGATGGGTGAATTCATACCAAAAAAAAAAAAAAAAAATTGATTATCACAATTAAAAAATATCAGAGAGTGTTTGAAAATTGACTTCTTTAAAGAAATTGACTTTATATATAAAAGAAAAAATAACTTTTTAATTATTTTAACCGCTCTTCAAATGGGGCTTAATTGTAACTTCAATCTCTTATGGCCGTGAAATACAAATGTAATATTAATTTATGTTTTATCTTATATTGATGTTCAATTCAAAAAAAAAAAATTATATTTATGTTCCATTAAATAATTATTTTATTTTTGCTTCAACTACAGTTGAAACCATTAAAATAATGAACCTTTTGTTTTTCCTTGAAATAAAAAGGAGTCTTTCTGTCACTGTACTTGTGTGCACGCGAGGAGGGAGTCATTGGTTGGCTTCACAGAACATGATGGAGTGGAGAGGGTTTAGCTGTGTGGAGATGATGGTAATGATGGCTCGTGAAAGTGGAAATGTCAAAAAGCCCTTCCATAAGAGGGTGTGGAAATGTCACCAGCTTCAACCCCCACTTTCATTATTCTTCGCTAAAGTCAAGTTTTATAATCAAAAAATAATTCATCTTCTTATTTTTTTATTTTATTTTTATCACATCATCTCTTTATTTTTTTACACATCTTTTCGTAAAAAGACAAAAAATATATTTATTTAGGTCATTCCAAACAATCCCTAAGGACTTGTTTGACATAATTTTGAAAAGTCAAAAAATTACTATCTTATTTAAGTTATATCATCTTATTTAAGTCATATTACCTCTCTAACATATCACTTAAAACCCAACTCATACCCAATCCATATTTCATAAAAAGTCAAAAAGTATATTTATTTAGATCATCCCAAACCACCCTTAAATTTAGCCCTAGTGTTGTTCCATAATCCATACCATCATCCTTCTTCTTTTTTCTTTTCTCTTTTTTTATTTTATTTTATTTTATATATATATGTATAATTTGATGATCGGATCAGTTTATGTGCATCCCGGCAAATTTTGAAATTTTAAAGTTAATGATGGGGTAAATTTTAAAATTGTGTTTAAAGTATGAATTTAAGAATTAAAAAAATATCAGTAAATTATGAATGAAATTTAATTACATTTTACATTTTTTTTTTCTTTTCAAATTCATATTTCAAACACAACTCTAACGGTTCCATTGGAGTGACTCAAATTAAAAATCTTAAATCTTATTCTCAAATTTTTATCACTTAATCTCTCATTCTTTTTCTTCTTGCATTTCTGTACTTGTAATTTGCTTGCACAAAAATAAATTTGACATTTTATCTTTTTATTACTTCACTGTTACCTTGGTTTTTTTTTTCTTAAGTGTAATTTTTACAAATTAATAATTAAAAATAAAACTAAAATAATTTCTTGATGCAGTTTACTTGAGGGATCAACTTTTCCTGGTTGATAGGTTGTTGACCTACATCGATAAGTTTAACTATTCTTATCTATACTATATATTAAGTAAAAAGAGAGTTTTTAAATCCTAAGATTTATGGGAATTTTAATATGTCAATCCTAATTTCTTAATTTTTTATTTTTTTTAAAAAAGAAATTAACCTCAGCATTTATTAACTTCTCTCAACCTACAAGACTTTTTGACTTCTCTCATAATTGCTACAGTACTTTTTCCAAAACAAATAATTTACATATTAAAAAAAATTTAAAACAAATATAAATATCTATCTCTAACCCACAAGTTTTATGGGAGTTTCAATATCTGAACCGTAATTTCTTAATTTTTTTTGATTTTTTTTTTTAAAAAAAACTTAGCACTTATGAAATTCTTCTAAGTCTTTTTAACTTCTCCAATACACACACTCTTTTTAACTTTTCACATAAAAAAAAAAATTTAACCTCAGCATTTATTAATTTTTCTCAACCCACAAGACTTTTTGACTTCTCTCATAATTACTGCAGTACTTTTTCCAAAACAAATAATTTGTATATTAAAAAAAATTTAAAACAAATATAAATATCTATATCTATATCTATCTATTTATTTATATCTATCTCTAACCCACAAGTTTTGTGGGAGTTCCAATATCTGAACCTTAATTTTTTAATTTTTTATGATTTTTTTTTTAAAAAATTAGCACTTATTAAATTATTCCAAGTCTTTTTAACTTCTCCAATACACGCACTCTTTTTAACTTTTCACATACCTATTGCAAACAGTGAGTCTCCTTTTTTTTTTCTCATTCTTAACTTCTCACTTCTACATTTTCAACTTCAGTAACCACGTATGCAAACAGTAAGTCTTCTTTTTGTTTTTTCCTTCTTGACTTTTCCTTTTGTTTATTGTTTTAATATTGTAGTTAGATAGCACATAAAAATATTTGTGATTTGTCTAGCGAATAAAAAATTATAATTTGATTTTTTAATATTATTGAAGTTAGATAAATATAAACCCCCATAAAGAAAAAAATGTGATTATAATTAGTTGAAAGATTCTTTTTTTTTAATGTGATTGTAGTTAGTTTAATAGTTCTTTTTTTTCATTTATTTATTTTATTATGGGAAAAATGTGATGTAATTGTAATTTGTTCAATGGCTCTTTTTTTAATATGATTGTTGTAGTTAGTTCAATGGTTTTTTTTAATATTATTTAATATTTTTATTTACTATTTTAATTTTATTTTTAATATGATTGAAGTTAGATAAATATAAACACTCACAAAGAAAAAAATGTGATTGTAGTTAGTCAATGGTTCTTTTTTTCATTTATTTATTTTTTTATTATGGAAAAAATGTGATGTGATTGTAGTTTGTTCAATGGTTTTTTTTAATGTGATTTAATCTTTTATTTACTTTTTTAATGGTTTTTATTTACAATTATTTATGAAAAAAATATGATTGTAGTTAGATAATATAAAAATATTTGTGATTTGATTTGATTTTTTTCTGATTTGATTTTTAAAGTACCAATTATTGATAATGATCAGATTGTATTTTGAAAAAAAAATTGTAATTGATTTTTTTAACTCACTGTGTTTTTTGAAAAAAATTATTGTGTTTTTTTAACTACCAATTCACTTAATTTATGATTTGATTTTTAACTCACTGTGTTTTTGAAAAACAAAATAGATTGTACTCATTAAGGTCACATAATATACCAATTATTGATGATTATTAGATTGTATTTTGACCCAAAAAAAAATTGTAATTGATCTTTTTAACTCACTATGTTTTTTGAAAAATAAATTATTGTGTTTTTTAATTATCAATTGACTTAATTTGTGTTTGATTTTTTTAATTATTGATGATGATTAGATAGCATTAAAAAAATTGTGGTTTGTATGATTGAAATTATCTTCTTTTGTTTATAATTTTATTTTTTAATATGACTGAAGTTATATAAACATAAACACTCACAAAAAGAAAAATGTGATTGTAGTTTGTTCAATGGTTCTAAATAATCTTTTTTATGTACTATTTTAACGGTTATTTTTTTAATTATTTTTTTTTATTATGAGAAAAATATTATTGTAATTAGATAGCATTAAAAAAATTGTGATTTGTATGATTAAAGTTATCTAATTTTGTTTATAATTTGAATTTTTAATATGATTGAAGTTAACTCACAAAAAGAAAATTGTGATTGTAATTTGTTCAACGGCTCTAAATAATATTTTCATTTACTATTTTAATGGTTCTTTTTTTCAATTATTATTTTTTATTATGAGAAAAATATGATTGTAGTTAGATAGCATTAAAAAAATTGTGATTTGTATGATTAAAGTTATCTCTTTTTGTTTATAATTTGATTTTTTAATATGATTGAAGTTAACTCACAAAAAGAAAAATGTGATTGTAGTTTGTTCAATGATTCTAAATAATCTTTTTATTTACTATTTTAATGGTTCTTTTTTAAAATTTATTTATTTTTATTATGAAAAAAATATGATTGTAGTTAGATAGCATTAAAAAAATTGTGATTTATATTATTGAAGTTATCTCATTTTCTTTATAATTTGATTTTTTAATATGATTGAAGTTATCTCCTTTTGTCTATACCTTTCAGAAAGTAAAGAAAAGAATATGTAAGTATAACATTTTTACTTTATAACACTTTATAAATACATAATATATGTGTTGTTCATTAATTATAATACTAACCATCATGTTGACAATACAGGAATGCTGATAGAAGGCCAACAACAATTTAGATTTTAGTTATTTTTTGTTTTATTTATTCAGTGAATTTTGAACAAATATAATAAATTCTTATTTTTATTACTTTAATTATGCAATATCAATATTTTCTTTTAAAATTATATATATTTTATGCTAACAATTTAAAAATATGTTTGACATAACTATGAATGGTTTTTTTTTTTTTAATTTAATCTCGTGCATAGCACGAGTGATATGCTAGTAAGTAATTAAGTTGATTGGGTGTTGATAACTATAAAATTAAATCACATTTGTCTTAAAAATATAAACATAATGAATAAAACTTGATTTTTCACACATGTAATCTACTTGACAGATACCAAAAAATAAACTATTTGGGTTATTGAGGCATAGAGTAGCATAACTGAATAAGGTATTTATGAAAAATTATTAAATAGTCTCGGAGTACCATCCGGTGTTAGTTACGTGATGCTTTCGAAAAATGAAAAATCTTAACTCACACTAAGTGAGTCATTTCTGATCTCTCAAATATCTAGCTATGGAGACATAATTTTTGAATGATGACACGTGACCGAGGTGTCACTGAAGTGCCAGCGAGGTGTCACATGTCCTGGTCATGACGCCGAGATGATCTCGGCTAGGCCGAGATTATCTGCGAAGAAACCGGAATTCGGAATAAGCGGATAAGGGACAAGAGTCCTAGAATGGGAGAAGATTTCAGTTTGGATAAAGATAAGACTCTTAGAGAGTTTATCCCAATCCTACTGGAAGTCCAAGATTAGCAGTAATCCTAAGTCCATTGAAGCTAGGCTTCTATTGGGACTAGGTTTGTGTTGGCTATAAAAGAGAGGCACCCTCATGGGTCTAAGGTATGTTTTTATGCTCTGAATAGTGAATTAAGCACTTTTGCTATCTTTGAAAGATAACTGACTTGATCGTCGGAGTGCCCTCGGGTGGACGAACCACCGTCGGAATCTCTTCTTTTTGTGACAGGTCGTTCGGGCTTAATCTATTCTACCAGTGTTCTCCAGCTGAGTGCTTGATTGGCAGTGTAGTCGGAAATTGACACACACAATTTGGCGCCGTCTGTGGAAAAGAAAGGAGAATAGATGGCCAACGACAGATAGAAAGATGCCTAGAAAGAAAGGCAGAACACAGTTCCTGCAGTCCCTCAGCATGACAGGGCAAAGGGGTATTCTCACCGGCCTTCACGGGAGGTCGAGCATGGAGAATCAAAGAGGGCTGGAGAATGATGCTTGGGAGTTGGAATTTACAAGCTAAGATTAGTTTAACACTTGTTGAAATTTTAAAAAATTTACAAGTTGAAGTTAAATCGAGATCATGTTTAACACTTGTTGAAATTTTAAGGAAAATTTACAAGTTGAAGTTAAATCGAGGTCATGTTTAACACTTGTTGAAATTTTAAGGAAAATTTACAAGTTGAAGTTAAACCGATGTCATGTTTAACACTTATTGAAATTTTAAAAAAAATTTACAAGCTGAAATTAAACCGGGGTCATGATTAAAGGAATGAATGATATAGGTTCCATCACCTCAAGATGCCGAGGTAATAGAACTTAGGGAGCAGTTGTGGGGACATAATTTTTGAATGACAACACGTGGCCGAGGTGTCACCGAAGTGCCAGCCGAGGTACCATGTGTCCTGGTCATGACACCGAGATCGTCTCGGCTAGTTCGAGGTTATCTACGAAGATACCGGAATCCGGGATAAGCGGATAAGGGACAAGAGTCCTAGAATGAGAAAGGACTTCAGTTTGGGTAAAAATAAGACTCTTAGAGAGTTTATCCCAAACCTACTGGGAGTCCAAGATTAGCAGTAATCCTAAGTCCATTGAAACAAGGTTTTTATTGAGATTAGGTTTGTGTTGGCTATAAAAGAGAAGCACCCTCATGGGTCTAATGTATGTTTTTTATGTTCTGAATAGCGAGTTAAGCACTTTTGCTATCTTTGAGAGATAACTAACTTGATCGTCGGAGTGCCCCCGGCTGGACGAACCACCGCTGGAATCTCTTCTTTTTGTGACAGGTCGTTCAGACTTAATCTATTCTGCCAATGTTTTCCAACTGAGTGTTTGATTGACAGTGTAGTCGAAAATTGACACACACACTAACAATGGCAAGTCACTATTTTCACTTGTTAGATTTCGCACTACGGATTTAGACCATCAAGTAAATATTATCACATGTTATTTTAAAAAAAAAATAATTATCTGTATTAATGGTTGTGGCATATAGTGGTAGAAGCAACCAGTGAGTAGTTGGAAGTGCTGAAGTCGAAGAGGGACGACCTCACAAGGCAACCGCTCTTACTCCTAGTTGTAGCAGTGCTGAAGAGAGAGAAAGAGAGAAAAAAAAATAGTCAATGCTCTCAATTAGGCCTATAAATGGATTGGATTCGAATAGGATTTGTCAAAATCCAAATCCGATCCGATTAAGGCAAACCGGAATCCGATTCGAATACGTTTAGTCTATATCTGGTTATAGATATCCGAATCCAAATCTGATGATTTTGGATATTTGATCCGATAATCCAATCCGATCTATTTATATATATTTATTGAGCTACAATTTTATGTAATTTGATTTATTTTTTTTCGTTTTTTGTTTTCTTCATTTAAATTGAGAATAATCGGATCGTATTATTGGATTGGATTTTTACATATTCAGTTCGTGTAATAAACGGATTAAGCGGATTCGGATTATCAGATCGAAATTTTTGTAAACGAATTCGGATTTTTGAGTCGGATTCAAGTTAGAGTCGGATTAGATCTGATCCATTGACAACCCTAGTTTCCACATGTATTGAGGCTCTCAATACATGTGGAAACAAGATCTCTTATGGTAGTCATGGTGGTCCTCTGTTTTGCTTAAGAAAATGGAAAAAGGGGTGATTTTGTTTTTTTTCAAAATGTTTTAGTAATTCATGCTAAGTTAATGAGTTGCAGTGCAGTTGCCACCTTAGTTTGACTGGCCTTCCATCTAATGGTTATATTGCAACTTTTGTAAGGCTATAAGGCTATATAAATGAGTTAAGTTTCTTGATCTTCAAACTCAATTTGATTTCAAATTAGCCGAGTTTGGATTTGACTTTGAACTGAATTGAAATTAATAGTAAGCTTGGCTTGTCAATTATTGAAAAACTTGAACCAAGCTCGATTATATAAATAAATTAAGCTTGAATCTGGAAAAAAAAAATCTTAAATTGAGCTAGATTATTATTTTCAAACACAAATAAAAACGATTTTTTGTCCAAATTGTGGTGGCTGCCGAGTTAGTGGTCGACTGTCGGAGTTACAAGAAGAAAAGCAACAGATAGGCAGATATGGAAGATAAGAGACAATTTGGTCAATTCAATGGTGTGCGGGGAGCAAATATTCAGGCAAGCCCGCACTCCTTTCTTCCAAGCTCCGTTTCTGTCCGATCACCTGCGTACATAACAGCAGTGACCTACTCGGCGGTGTGTAGCCGGAAAACTCCTCCGACAATCAAGTCAGACACACACACAGGGATAGAGAGAGAGAGAGGGGACTGAGTTGGGTGTAAGTATTTTTTTACCAAATGTTCGTGTTTTCAGCATGGGGGGCACAGACTTGCTTACATACCTTCTGTGCCCCAAATCTACTCCCAGTGATCTCTCGACACGTGGTTCTGCTATCCCATCTGTTAGCACAAATCTTACTGAACATCACCTAACCCAACTGCCAGCCCACTCTACTTGGAGCTTGCCTGAATATTTGCTCCCTGCACAATTGGCGCCATCTGTGGGAAGCTTGCAGACAAAACCTTGTCTTCCAGGTTCGTTTGATCATCGTCCATGGCGAACAACGAAGAGATTCCGCTGTCCGCCGTTGACGGAGTTACCCCGGAGTTGGGCAGACGGAGAGAAGGGCATCCCACCATCGTTCCTCCAATGGCGGACCTGGAGACTTCTCCAGGAGGACATTCAAGAGATGCACGGGATAAGCGCGAAAGAAGTTATGGTCATTCACGGAGCCCAGACGGTCATCGACGGCGGAGAGAATCACATGCCCGACGTCTGGAACACAAGTTAAAGGACCAGGACGCCGTCATCCGGCGAATTGCGGCGGAGATAGAGGAGCTGAAACGTCATGTTAAAGGGAAGGGTGTAGCTGGAGTGGGCAACCACAGTGAGCACACCCAACCACACCGTTCAAGCAGTCAGAGCCAGCGGCGTACAACGTCCATCTCAATCACTAGAAGTTACAAGGTTGGAGATTCCGACGCGCACGAAGAGAAATCCAGCGCGCAAGATAGTACCTACCAACCCTCACGTCCGGCGACGACGTCGAGGTATTCTTACTCTGCTCATTCAGAGGATTTGCGGGCAGTTTTGAAGGAACGGCTCGCCGACGGGAGGCTTGCCGGCGTTCCAGCGGCTATCCTATGGGGTTCACGCCAGCGAGGAGGTCGGAATGCCTCTACCCTGCCCAACTGCGCCTCTCCTTGTAGATACAGACTTGGCAAGGCTGAGTGCCACTCCATTCTCCGTGGATATTGAGACCGCACCGCTTCCGGCGGGCTTCCACTAGCCAAAGTTCACGCTCTATGACGGAAAAACTGACCCGTATATGCATGTAAGTCATTTCTGACAGGTCATGGCCGGACATAGGCGGAATGACGCTCTTATGTGCTTGATCTTCCCGTCGAGTTTGGGCGAGCTGGGTTTGAAATGGTGCGAGAGACTGCCGAAGGGGAGCATTGAAAGGTGACAGCAGTTGGGCGAAGCCTTTGTGACGCGCTTCAAAACCAACACCAAAACACCAAAGGAAGTTGATCACCTCCTGAGTGTCAAGATGGAACCGAGCGACACATTGAAGGCATACAACTCCAGATATTGGGAGACCTTCAACGAGATTTTGGATTGTCCGACCAACCTTGCAATCACACAATACAAGCGAGGTCTCCCGGTCGGACATAGACTGCGGGACTCGCTTACCATGCACCAGCCGACATCCATGGGCCAACTAATGCAGCGCATCAATGAGCACATCCGAGTGGAGGATGATGCGTTAGCATCTACCATAAGGGCAACTCTGGTTGCAACTGACAAGCGATCAGTAGGCAAAGTGCACGCGGTCGGGCAGGAGTCCGGTCGATCCAACGACCGCGCTGAGGAATCGGACCGTGGCACTAATCACACTAACTGCAGTAGGGGACGTCGAAATGACCGGGATGACTATCCCTGGGATGACGTAGCCGATGCTAACAGAAGGTTGAAAGCAAGGACAGCCATTACTACGGTCTTTAAGATTCCAATCTATCGCATACTTAGTGAAATTCGTGACGAGGAGTGTGTCCGGTTTCCTGCTAAGTTAGGCGACGGACAGAAGGGCTTCAATCCGCAGTACCGTTGCATGTTTCTCCGGGAGCGAGGCCATCGGACAGAGGATTGTTTGCCTTTGAGGCAATACTTGGAAGAGCTAGTCGCAGCCGGACACTTGGACCTTTACATTGATGGCGGCGTGAAGGCCAATCAAGCTCCGGTTGATCCGCGGGGACCGGATAACCGAGATGCACCTCCCCAAGGGGTTATTAATGTCATCCACGGCATAGTGGAACCGTTACGTGTATGCGAGCTCCGAGGAATGATCAAGAAGGCAGAACACATGAGGGAAGTTCTGTCAGTTCAGCCTACAATCAAAAGGGGGAAGACCGAAGAGAAAGACGTGATCAGTTTCTCCTCAAGAGACCTAGAGCGCATTCAGACGCCGCACAATGATGCCCTAGTGGTAACACTCTACGTCAAAGAATTCGATGTCAAACGGATCTTGATCGATCAGGGAAGCTCGGTCGAGATCATGTACTACGACGTTTTCAAACAGCTCAAGCTTCGGGATACAAATTTGGCCCCGGCAACTTCGCCACTAGTTGGTTTCAACTCACAACCGGAGTGGCCTTTGGAAAAGATTATCCTGCCGGTCAAAGCGGGATCCGTTGTCAAACAAGTGGAGTTTTGGGTGTTGCAAGTGCCATCCACTTATAATTTGATCCTTGGAAGGGGATGGCTTCACGCTATGCAAGCCGTAACGTCGACCTATCACCAGGTGATGAGATTCCCCTCGGTTATGGGGGCAATCGAGGAGATTTGGGGCGATCAAGTCATGTCGAAGCAATGCTTCGTGGCGGTCAACGGGAGCCGAGCTGCCAAAGGCTTCGTTCAAATGATTGAGGGACCGGAAGACCGGGAAGTCCTTGACAATGTGGGCACTAAGGCCGAGGACAAAGCTGTCGAGGAATTGGTGGAAGTGCGCATCAATACAGAGCATCCGGACAAGTTCTTCTTGCTCGGCTCAAGCCTTACAACCCAAGAAAGGACCGACATGGTTGAATTTTTGATGGCCAATATCGAAATCTTCGTATGGTCACCTTACGACATGCCCGATCTCGATCCAAGTTTTATATGCCATCATCTCAATGTCTTTCCCGGAGCAAAGCCGGTCATTCAGCGCACAAGGAGATCGGCGCTGCATCACGCCGAGGTAGTTGCGGAGGAAGTGAAGAACTTGCTTGAGGCGCGGGCAATTCAGGAAGTGCAATACCCTCGGTGGATTTCAAACAGGGTTGTGGTGCCTAAAAAGAATGGGAAGTGGCGAGTTTGCGTTGACTACAAGACCGTCAACCGAGCTTGTCCGAAAGACAGTTTCCCTCTGCCTAGAATAGACCAGTTTGTGGACTTAACGGCTGGACATAACAGGCTCAGTTTCTTGGACGCCTACCGCGGCTACCATCAAATTGCCATGCATGGGCCCAACCGAGAGACCACCTCGTTTACTACACCAAGGGGACTGTTCTGTTACCGAGTCATGCCTTTTGGTTTGAAGAACGCCAGGGTAACTTTTCAAAGAATGGTGACCAAGATGTTCGCTCCTCTACTAGGCCGGACAATGAAGGCTTATATTAACGATATGGTGGTTAAGAGCCGGCATCAAGCAGACCATTTGTCCGATTTGGCCGAAGTATTCGCCATTCTCAAAAAGCACAAGCTACGCCTGAATGCGTTTAAGTGTGCCTTCGGCGTGGGATCCGAAAATTTTTTGGGTTTCCTAGTCACGAACCGAGGTATCGAAGCAGACCCTACACAAATCTGAGCTGTGCAAGAGCTAAAATAGCCTAGCTCGGCTAAGGATGTGCAGCATCTGGCCGGAATGGCCGCCGTGCTTAACCGATTTATAAGCCGGTCATCAGATCGCTGTCGCCCTTTTTTTCAAGCCTTGAAATCAAAGTTCTCATGGGATGAAGAGTGTGACCGGGCTTTGGCCGAGCTCAAGGAGTATTTGTCTTCCGCGTCGTTGTTGGTCACACCGAAACCCAGAGAAGAACTTTACCTTTATTTGGCCGTATCGCAGCATGCAGTCAGTGCAGTGCTTGTCCGGTCGGAAGGAATCAAACATCTACCCATCTTCTACGTCAGTAAAACCTTGCTACCGGCAGAGTCGAGGTACTTGTCGCTGGAAAAACTTGCGTTAGCATTGATGATGGCTTCAAGGAAGTTGGCACACTATTTCCATGCCCATACCATCATCGTTTTGACCGAGTTCCCTCTCAAAGCTTTGTTCGAACGGGCAGACTTCTCCGATCGGATTCTAAAGTGGGCGGTCGAATTGGGACAGTTTGATGTGAAATTCCAGCCGCGCACAGCCATAAAAGCCTAGACTCTGGCCGATTTCGTTGCTGAATTCTCACATGGAACTCATCTGGCATGCCCGGTCGATATTGTCGTGGCAGATGAAGAAATGAATGCAAGCTCGACCGAAATACCACAGCTTGGCGGCATTGGCGACGCGGAGCTTGCGCGCCCCGCCGAAGCCCCTTCAGTTAATACGGTACTACAACCCGGTGATGCGATGGCGGAGTTGGCTGTCACTGACCAACCCGCTTTGTCCGATACCACATCTCCACGGAGGGAAGAAATGGAACCGCTCAGCCTAGAGCCTGCGGCCGGCATAATACCTCAACCTGGCGATTCGCCTACGGACTTAAGCATTGTGGATCAACTTGCTGAGTCCGGTGCCGAATCACCAAGGGGGGCTGAAGTGGAACCACTCATCCCGGGACCGGAAGCCGAACAGCCGAGCAACCGTGATCCCATAAACCTTCAAGCTTGTCAGGACCCATAGAGTGTTGGAAGCTCTTTGTCAGCGAAATGTGGAAAATTTTTGTTGATGGAGCCTCGAATCGTCACGGTGCCGGGCTGGGTATAGTCCTGATTTCACCAAACGGACTGACTATTGAACATTCTATCACCCTTGGCTTCCCAGCATCCAACAATGAAGCCGAGTACGAGGCGCTATTGGCCGGTCTCAAGAGCGCGCTTTAGATGCAAGCATCCGAACTAATGGTTTACAGTGATTCTCAGCTTGTGGTTAACCAAGTTTCTGGGGTTTACGAGGCAAAGGATAACAGAATGATGAAGTACCAAGCTCTGGTCCGAGACCACATCAAGCGATTTCAGGCGATCAGGGTCCAACAGATTGGCCGAGAAGAAAACGGCCAAGCAGATGAGTTGGCCAGGCTTGCTTCTATGGTGGACAGCATATCTCCCAACCCTCTTTTGATTGAATTCCTTCCGAGGCCCAGCATTGAGGAAACCGGGCAGACAGAAGTACTCTGTGCCGAGCTAGGTCCTTCTTGGATGGACCCCATAATCCTCTTTCTCAGAGAACGGACCCTTCCAGCCGACAAGAAAGAAGCGCATAAAGTGCGGGTGAAGTCTGACCGGTTTTGGCTCTCTCCATCAGGAACTTTATACAAGAAGTCTTTCACCGGCCCCTACCTGAAGTGTGTGCACCCTAGTAGCATGGAAGCCTTCCTTTGCGAGATACACGATGGCATTTGTGGCAGTCATATAGGGGGCAGGTCCTTGGCCTACCGAGCTATTTCGCAAGGCTACTGGTGGCCGTGCTTGCAAGCCGACGCCCAGAAATATATTCGCAAGTGTGAGAAATGCCAGAAATTTGCCCACCAAATCCACCAGCCAGCCAGGGCACTCCTTCCCCTCACTAGCCCTTGGCCTTTCGCGATGTGGGGGCTAGATATAGTGGGGACGCTCCCAACAGCACTAGGCAACCAGAAGTTCTTCATCGTGGCCACAGACTACTTCACCAAATGGGTTGAAGCAGAGCCTTTGGCAACAATCAAGGAGAATGACGTGAAGCGGTTTGTCTGGCAGAACGTGGTCACGCGGTTTGGCATCCCCAAAATTCTGATCTCTGATAACGACACCCAGTTTGACGGTCGCCTATTCAGAGGGTTTTGTGAAGATTTGAAGATCGAATTCTACAACTCTACTCCGGCTTACCCGCGGTCCAACGGTCAAGCCGAGGCTTCGAACAAGACCATTCTTGATGGACTGAAGAAGAGGCTTGAGAAAGCCAAAGGAAAGTGGGCTGAGGAACTCCCCAGTGTCCTTTGGGCATACCGAACAACCTCGCAGCGATCTACCGGGGAAACTCATTTTGCTTTGGCATATGGCATGGAGGCGGTCATCTTTTTGGAAGTTGGTATGCCCACCCTCAGAAGTGAAAGTTTTGAGCCCGAGCTGAACGCTGAAGCCATGGCCTTGGAATTGGACCTAGTGGAAGAACGCCAGGAAAAGGCTCTTATCCATGTGGCCGCCTACCAACAAGAGTTTTCAAGGAAATACAACAAATCCGTGCACCCCAGACCATTCAAAGTGGGTGATTGGGTCTTGCGGAAGGTCATGGGCAATACCCTGATACCAGGCGAAGGCAAACTAGGGGCAAATTGGGAAGGACCCTACAAGATAACTGGTCTGGCGGGCAAGGGGGCATATCACTTGGAAGACTTGGATGGTAGAGGAATACCCCGGCCATGAAATGCAGCCAATCTTAAGTTGTATTATTTCTAGCTTTTGCCCTCTTTTTTGTGCAAAGAAATTTTTTTGCCTTACACTTCATGTAATATTCATTTTTGTCAATATATAGAAGTGACTCATTTTTGCCTTGGCATTTATTGGTTGCTTTGAGTTTTGCGTATTCTCAACCGAGATGTTTAATCCGGTTGAAAGAGTTGATATTTTGTTCAACTTAGGTATTCTCAACCGAGATGTTCACTCCGGTTGAAGGAGTTGATGTTTTGTTCAACTTAGGTACTCTCGGCCGAGATGATCACTCCGGTTGAAGGAGTTGATGTTTTGTTCAACTTAGGTATTCTCAACCGAGATGTTCATTCCGGTTAAAGGAGTTGATGTTTTGTTCAACTTAGGTATTCTCGACCGAGATGTTACTCCGGTTGAAGGAGTTGATGTTTTGTTCAACTTAGGTATTCTCGACCGAGATGTTACTCCGGTTGAAGGAGTTGATGTTTTGTTCAACTTAGGTATTCTCAACTGAGATGTTCATTCCGGTTGAAGGAGTTGATGTTTTGTTCAACTTAGGTATTCTCGACCGAGATGTTACTCCGGTTGAAAGAGTTGATGTTTTATTCAACTTAGGTACTCTCAACCGAGATGATTAGTCCGGTTGCAAAGTTGATGTTTTGTTCAACTTAGGTACTCTCAACCGAGATGATTAGTCCGATTGAAAAGTTGATGTTTTGTTCAACTTGGGTATTCTCAACCGAGATGTTCACTCCGGTTGAAAGACTTGAAGTTTTGCTCGACTCTACCGAGATGATTTATTCCGGTTATATGAGTTAATTAATGAAAAGCAAAAAAGAAGTACAAAAGGAGGGGCAGAGAGCCCGGTTACATGTGCAAAGCAAAAAAGAAAAAAACTACATAAGGGGGGAAAGATTGAAGAATTCGTTATCAGCTGCTTCCAGGTCGACCGTTGTTCGCTCTTGGACACCGGTCTCAGTTTCTCCGGGCTGCTTCTGGCCGCTTTCCTCCTCGGCATTGACCTCGGTTTCTTTGGCAAGCTCTTCCTCGGCCTCAGCTTGCAACGCCCTGAAGACGTCGTTGGCATAGGGCACGAGGTAGACCAGTAGGAAGGCAGCCGGGGGAGCAGCAAACATATCAGTGTCAGGACCTTAACCGAGATGTTCGCAGGCTGACTTCCAACCCGCTTTGAAATAAATGTCTTGAGTAGCGAAAACCTGCTTCTTATAGTTGTCCTCGGCTTCCTTGAAGCCGGCGTTGTTGGCATCCTCGCACTCCTTCTCCCTTGACTTCTTGAGCGCATCCAGCTCAGCCTGGAGCTTATCCCTATTCTTCTCGGCTTCATCAAGCTGGCCGAGCAACCTATTGTTGTCAGCGTTGCCAATTTGTAGAGAAGGTTTTGCTCGGCCCAACTCGGTTTGAAGGCTTTGCACTTGGCCGGCAGTATCATTCGCCTTCTGCCGAAGTCGATGGATTCGCTCCATGACCAAGTGTTGCTTCTGGATGGCCTGCAAGAAGAAAGTTTGATCAGACAAGAAACCGCGCAAACACTTGTAAAATTTCAGTAGAAGATTGAGATTCTTACCCTGGTCATAGACTTCACGATTAATTTCACCAACCGGGTGTCAGGGACGTGGTCGCTGCCCACCACATCGCTCGGCAGCAGAAGGGCTTTTGAAAGGTCGAAGGCGAGCAAGTGCTCCTTGTCGCCCTTGACTGAAGCATTAGCCGAGATGTCTTTACCCCGGTGCTTCAGCTGCGGTCGCTACGGAGGTGTTGGGTCGACGGTATCGGTGGGTTGCTCGGTGGTTAGCTCGGCAACCTGCTCGGTAGTTGGATCTGCCCGAGGTCTTTTTTCAGCCCGGCGAGTCTCTTGTTTGGCCTGTCCGGCGGCTGGAGACGCCAAGGCAACCACAGGGCCGCTGGATTGACCGGCTGCAGGAGAGTGGGTGGTGATGCTCGGTATCTCGGCTGAGGTGGCTGTTAGGAGTTTCTTGATACGGTTTCGTTTTGCCATCTTTTGTTCTTCGATCAACCGGATTAGTGGCATGTCCGGTAGAGTTAGGTCCGGAAGAGGTGTTGGAGCACGGAGAAAGTCTGTAACTTTGCTCCGGCGTGGAGCTAAGTATATGTAGGTTGGAGTGTAGCCGAGCAACTCGTTACAATCCCGGTGGCTGTAATGGAACACGGTTCGGATGGCTTCAACGTTGGGATATTGGTAGTTGGATTGCAAGGCTTGAATTGCTGCAAAAGAAATAGGAAAAATAGTAAGTACAGAATGTTGAAGGCAGGGACTTAACCGAGCAAATTAGCGCGGCTTACATGTGGAACCAAAGTTCTTGCTGATGAACCAGCCCGGTACGTTGGCTGTTTCATAATTGCCAGACACCCAGAAGAAGTCGTCATCATGTAAATCCTTGTCCGGGGTGCCGGTTACTATCTTCTCTTTGCCCGGTCTTATTTTTAAATAATCGGCCAGGCCGTCGTCGGTGTGCCCAAGGGTGTATTGTCGTAGTATCTCGGCTAAACCTAAGTTTGTTCCTAGCCGGTTGTTTAGCTCATGCACGCCATTGATTATTCGATAGGTGTTGGTCGAAACCTGGGTGGGTGTTAGCCCGGTGCGGCGCAGAAATTCGGTCATCAGAGGGTTGACCGGGAAGCGGAGGCCTCCTTCAATTACTGACAGCACGGTGAAGGGGCATTGGTCAAGCCTGCCCCAAGGGGTTGTTTCCATCTCGGCGAGCTCTATGTGGACGTCTGCCGGGATACCGTATTCTTCCCTGAAGGCAGCCAAGGCAGCAGGTGTGTCCACAAGGAAGCGGAATTTCCCCATGTTTGACTGACTAATCTAGCTCGACTGAGGTGGTTTGGTACAGGCTGGGAATTAATGGTTGCTCGGTCCTTGAGAGCCTCAGGATTGGTCTTTGGTCCCCTTGGACTCTGCAGGAAAACGGAGGGTAATTGTAAGTGGGAGCGCGGTCGCGCTAAACGAGCTAGAGTTGAGCTCGGCCGTAGATTGTGCCAAACCACCTTGGTCGTAAATGTTAGCCAAGGAGCTCGGTCGCCCGAGCGAACCAGAGATTAGCCTGGTCGAGCGGCCAAGCCCTTTTTGCTACCCCGGTTTCTCCTAAGGTTGGGACAAACTAAAGATTTGCTCGGTCTGAGTGATTTTTTGGATTTAATGAATATCTGGAGCCCGGTCCACCCCAGATCTTCATTGTTCATCAGGGAAATTGAAGAACAGTGAAGAAACTAAGGGGCATTGAAGGTTTTGGGTGGGGGAGGCCCTAAACCTACGGATTTGGTGCTATAAAGAAGAAAAATATGAAACGAAAACAGTAATAACAAGGGCTCGGAGAACTTACCAGGAGAGGGCAAAGTCTTCTTCTTTGAAGACGAACTCAGCAATGGCAAGCAAGCGAAGGCAGAAGCTCTGGATCAACAAGGAGGAGAGAGAGTCGGTAAGGTTGAAATAAAAGAAGGTTCAATATGTTTATAGAGATGAATAAGACCGCCAAAAATTTGAATCTGAACAGACGTGATGTTTGGCTGCTCGAGGCCAATCAACCCACGACACGCGTCCCTATTGACGGCGGTGTCAGTACTGAAGAGACAGGATGCTGAATCGAGGCATCGACCGGGCAAGTTTTGAAGACAGGCATGTCAAGTAGCCCGGTCACCGTATTGCAAACCGAGGACCGAGGAAGTGTTACCCCGGTCAGAATGGTAATCCCGGTCACGCTTGTGCGGACGGAATTAAGGGGCAATTGAGAGGGAGAATTCTGAGCTGGGTATGGACCGAGTTAGAGGCCGAGCAAATTGGAGGCCCAATGGTGTGTGTAGACACCCCATTTTTGACCGTCCTCAAGACTTGGACGTCACCGTTTGAACACTCGGTGATTATCCATGTTTGTGTTCGTTTGGAGTTCCCGGAGGTCTCGGCTCGCGCGCCTTGCCTCAAGATCTCCGAACTCAACCGTTTAGTGTCTGGTTTTGCACCAAACACTTGCATTTTGCCTTGGAGGGGCAGGGAATGCCTTGTGAGGCATCCCCACACACCACCGGCAGTGGCTAGAGGCCACCGGCTGGTTTTTGCTGCCACCGGCAATGTATATGGCCGGCCGGCACTATTTGTTGCCGGTCAGCACTATTTAGTGCCGGTCGGCACTCTTTTTTGCCAAAATGGCATTTTTGGCCGGCCGACTACTGTGCATCTGCTTTTGCAGATATTTTAAGACAGTTGTCTTGCTTTTTGCTCCCCTCCACGTGTATGGAGGGATCACCCTCTTTAGAAGCTTGTCTTATAAGCTTTACAAGACAAGAAGTTCTATAAAGAGAGGGGCTCTCTCTTGTTGCAAGGGTTAGACACTTGAGATATTTTAGAGAGCTTAGACAGCCATTTTTAGGGTTTGAGTTCTAGGGTTAGGGTTTGATACACATTATCTCTCTCTTTTTCCCTCTTGTGTGTGTTAAAGTGTGTTTGTGTCTTACTATTGCACACAAACACATAGTGTTTCATCTTCCTATAGCTACTGAGGTTCTAAAGGACTGGTTTTAGTGTTTTGGTATTGGATTCAAGCCAAAGAGGGTCATTGGAGCACCATTGTTGAAGAGGTCTTCAAGGGTGAGAATCTTACCCCTTTTTACCCCAATCTTGCATTGTATTTTTACCTGTCTTAAATTCGTTTTTGAGCTTGGTGTATAATACAAAAAAGTTCTGTTTTTAGACCCTCTTGATTGTTTATTAAGGGTGTTTTGTGGTTTGAGGGTGTTTGACCCCTCTTAGGCCTTGAAAGGCCTCATTTTGTGCTATTTTGTGCAAGTTTCGAGACTTTGGTGTTTGGGCCTCTTCACCACTGAAATCTTGAGGGATTTCAGTGGTGGAGATGGTGCCTTGAAGTCTCCAAAAGGAGAGGGCCACCCCCTCTCCTTGTTGTCCTTAAAATGGACCATTTTTGGCCTCTTGAGAGAGCACCTAGCTAGGCTTCATGTTAACCATACCTTGGCTGTTTTTTTGTGCTTAATATGTCATATTATGCCTCTGATTTTTGTTGGCTTTGGTACACCATGCATGCTTAGCATACCTACCATGTAATGCCATGTTATTGCCTCAATGTGCCTTAGGTTGTTAGCCCTTGTTAGAGCATGTTTTAGGCTTGGTCTTGTGAAGCTTTTGTGCATATTTTGCCATATTTTAGGTCTGTCCATGGTTGTTTGGGTCGGATTTGGCATGCATCATATAGCCCCTTTGCATTTTGACTTGTTGGCCTTAAGTGTGTGAGTGTATAACATGACATTTTTGCATTGATTTGGTGATTTGGGACCATCCACCATGTCATTTCAGACCTTATAGTATGCTTGTATGCTTGCTTTAGTTGTCTCTTTAATGCTTTGAAAGCTTGTCTTGCATGCTCCATGTTTTGGCCATTGCATATGCCTTTGATTTCGAGCCACTTAGATGCCATCTAAGTGATCCTTAGGCCTTGTCTTAAGGTGCTAAAACTTTGTTTTTAATCATTTAGTTCATGCCATGTTTGGTCTTGCTAAGTGTAGTTCAATACTCCATTGGTTTGCTTTGAGCATTTAGGCCATTTGTTGCATGCTTAGCTTGACTTGTTGCTTGGTTTGGCTCCATGTTTTAACATGATTTTCAATGCTTATGTTGCATGCTAATTGTCCATGATTACCTTCTTTCAAATGTGTTTGAGAGTTGTCCAATTTGTGCCTAAGTGTTGGCCTTTCAACATGTGTATGTGTGCATGTGTATTTGGTCTCTCATCATAACACTTTGGCCACTGTTTTGGGCCTTATTAGAGCTGCCCAAATCTTGTATAAGTCCATCTTTTCATCCATTTGCATTGCCACATGTTTGCTTGTATGCTTGCATAAGTGCCTTGCCATGCCATGTTGCATCCTTAGCTTGTATGCCTAGGTTGCATTGCATCTTGCATGCATGCCTTGTTCCTTGAGTTGGTGATGGGAATTGGGCCTTGGTTTGTTTGTATGGTTTGCATTTCATTTGACATGAAAGTTGCATACTTGATCCCTTGGGCCATCATGCATGGAAATGCGTGATTGGTGGTCCGAGAATCGAGACACATGCCCCTTTGAGTCATTACCATGATAAGGGACATGATTAGTGCATATATGCCTTGAATTGTGCTGCCATGCTTCGCCTTGCCCTCTGTTGCTGTCAATTGCAGGTTCTGCAGGCATTCCTTGCCGACCGGCAGTATATATTGCCGACCGGCAGTAAACGAGCAGCCGATGGATTCATCTTGTGCCGATGACTACACCACACTGCCGGTGGCAATTCTATTCAGCCGGTGGCACTCCTCAATGTCCAGAGAAGCAGTCCTGAGGTTTTGACAACCTCCAGAGGAGTAAAGGAAGGAAAACAGAAGCAGCCTATGCATGGCGGTGCGTTTCCGAGCAGGACCGAGCATGCATTGCATCGAGCTCTCCTCCCGAGGCGGTTTACTGCTTTTCCTAGATTAATTAATTTGCTTAGTTGATTAGGCAATTTGTAATATTTAATTAGCTTGCGTAGTTAATTAATTTGTAATATTTATTCGGTCCCTCCGAGTGAGGGCAAATCTGTAATAAGCGTGTGTGGGTGGTGTGTATGTCTTCCAATCCCCACTTCTTTCTTCCCTTTTACTTACCCGCTTTGATGGTTAGTAATAGGACATGTTCAAATTAGCATACCTTATGCTATGCATGCGTGCATTCATTCATTTGTCCTGCATGCACCGGGCTCGGTACATCATGCTAACTGCATTTGTATTTCAATTCCAAATTGAATACGTGCATCAAATTGATCGCATTTCATATGCTATGCTTAGGTTAGCCGAGCCTACTTCGATTGCATCCTGTATGTGTTGCATTAGTCATTTTTAACATGAGCTAGGATCACGCATGTTTGCTAACTAGTTTATCGTTTTGGCACGGGGTACGATGTAAGTATTTATGCTTTAGCACCTCGCATGTGTGTGAATGTTAAAGTATGCTTGCCATGCGGCTAAATGCTTATGTGTTAAACTGTTTTAATGCCTGTGGGTGAAGGTTGGGTTGCTTGAGTTAGAAAAACTCGTTGAAATCCGTGCTTTAGCCTACTTGCGAGTAGCAAAATTCGAAACATTTTCCAAAACAAACGGATATGCAATGCTTATTTCTAAATTAGGCAATCTAGTCTATACTTGTTTGTTGTGCACATAACATAGTAATTCTAGGCTAACAATTGGTTTAAGAACACATAAAGTTTTCAAAATCAGATATCACGGTTAGTAGAGGCCGGTCTTCGGACCGGGCGAAAAGGGGTGCTCATAGCTGACCTTCCCCGATCGTACCCAAGCTCCCGAGCCGAGACAACTTCGGTGATGACGGACATGTGGCCTTCGGCACCGAGTCAGGGTTTCCTAAATTCTCCCATTTTAAAATATTTAGGTGGCGACTCTGTATCTGGCAAAGCAGTCCATGTTTGGCACTACTTTTTCAAAAATCTGTTTTCTCAAAACGATTTGCCAGATTTGGACTCTTTGGTTCAGATTCAGAACCGCAAACAAAAATCGAGAGTCCGAACTGTAGTAGCGAAGGCCCCCCTCGCGGGACGCGTCTACAGTGTGTTGGGCCGCGATAACTTTGGATTTGCCCGGAGTTGGGGCTGCTCAGAGATGGACCGAGCCACTTGGATCTGCGCAGGTGATAACGCAACTTGCATTGCTTGGTCAAAGGCGTGCACCGTTAGCCCGGTCGAGAAGGTTGTGCCGGAAGCCCGACTGGATGGCCTTTGGTTGACCGGTACGACCAGTCTGAAGGTCGGCTCCGCCGGAATGCTGCCGAGCATGGCTGGAAAGGATCTCAGTTCTTGGAGCAATTGGGCATGGAACATAGCATGGCCGTTGACAACCGAGAAGATTCAGCCCGGCTGCCGAGCTCCCAGTAGAGTGGGCTGGTAGTCGGGTTAGTGATGTTCAGCAAGATTTGTGCTGACAGATGGGATAGCAGAACCACGTGTCGAGAGATCACTGGGAGTAGATTTGGGGCACATAAGGTATATAAGCAAGTCTGTGCCCCCCATGCTGAAAACACGAACATTTGGTAAAAAAATACTTACACTCAACTCAATCCTCTCTCTCTCTCTCTCTCTCTCTCTCTCTCTCTCCCTGTGTGTGTGTCTGACTTGATCGTCAGAGGGGTTTTCCGGCCACACACCGCCGGGTAGCTCACTGTTGTTGTGCACGCAAGTGATCGGACAGAAACGGAGCTTGGAAGAAAGGAGTGCGGGCTTGCCTGAATATTTGCTCCCCGCACAAATGGGTAAATTTAAGGATTAATTATATTAAGACATCTTTAACTATTAATTAACATTTCTCATCAATGAATTCATATATATTAATCATTCAATTATAAAAATAGATAATTTTCACCCCCCGCAAACCCCCTCTAGACCACCTTTAAAATTGGATATTTGTAAGATTTTTATAATTGAAGAGGATCAAAATGTGCAAGTTCAGAATGTAAATTAATATTCATTAATAATTAATTGGGTATTGGTGTAAATAACTCTAAATTTAACCATTTGTAATTTAATTTCTATTGCAATACAAAAAGTTCCCAATTAATTTGAAAATATTATAGTACTTTTCATTTTTTTTTATTTTAATTTTTGTAAAAAAAATGCATTTGGTTGTGGTTTTCAGAAAATATTTTTCAAAAAAATTTATTTTTTTATTTTCCGTATTTTAATGTTTTCAATAAATTTTTTAATATTTTAAGCATTTTTAAAAAAATTTTAGACACACCTAACATAAATACATTTAAAAAATATAATATTTGTGAAAAAAATCTTTAAAAAATACACTAAATATCAAAAAATATAAAAATTCAGTATATTTTTCATATTTTTGTGTATTTATTAGTTTTTAAAAATATTTTTTTACAAATATGTTACTATTTAGATACATCTAAGTAAAGTGCATCTGAAAAAGTAAAAAAAAAAATTTAAAATTTTAAAAATATTTACTAAAAACAAAAAAATATAAAAAACAAAAAATTCAATTTAAAAAAAAAAAACTGAATTTAAAAAATTGAAACCAAACACACTGATTTTTTTTAGATATGCAATACTTTTCCCCAAAATATTCTAAAAAACATATTAGAGAAAAAAGAAAAAAAAAAAAAAGGAAAGAAGGCCCCACATACTCCTTCCATCTCAAAATATTAGTTCATTTTGAAAATTTTAATTTTTTTTAATAGTACAAGTATTATATTTTAAAAATATAAATTTTCAAAATTACTCTTTGACCTTTTTTAAGAATATTAATTGACATAATTAATGAATTTAAAAAAAAAGTTGAAATAAAAAATTTACTATTATTTTATGGGAGCTTTTTTAGTAAATTCATTCTCTAAGAGTCCTATTCTATTAGACCCATAGTGTTTTGTAATATTCCATCAGGTCCTATTTCATACTAAAAGACTGAAAGAGCCCCAAACAAACACGCGCCTATCTTTGAATCAAATAGTCATCTCTCTCTTCCCCTCTCTTTTTGCAGAAAATCATGTACAATATCTCCACTATTCCAAAAATTCAAAACTGAATTTCATATCGTCTCAACACCTAGAAGACTTTCCTTATCGCATCATCGCATTGTCTTCTTCGTCATCCCTACACCGCCAGTCGCTGAAATCATAGAAATCACCATTGTTGAACGTCTGTAAGTTTTATCTTCGTCAAAATCACAATCGACGACCATTTGTGACAATGCAATCACCGAAATGGGCAAAAAATGTAAGTAATGTAATCATTCTTGTATGCAAACCCTAAATCTCTTCATCAACAAACAACATTGTGAACTTTCACCAATATCCCCTGTTTCTATTCATACAATATATGAAATTTCAAATTGTTATTGTTCATGCCCTAATCGTTAATTTAAACCCTCAATCCCTATACCCAATTATATGGGTTTTTTCACCCAAAAACATTACAGTTACCATTATATTATGTTTAAATCTGTGAACATTCAAATGGATTGAAAGATGTTGGGCCAATCAAATTATTTCAGATGTTATTGTTGTTATTGTTGAAATATGTAAACATTCACATGGAATTGAAAATTGTTGGGCAAGCAAATTGTTTTAGTTGTTGTTGTTGAAAGATGTGAACATTCATATGAAATGTTGGGCCAATCAGATTATTTTAAATGTTATTGTTGTTGTTGTTGAAAGATGTAAACATTCACATGAAATTGAAAATTGTTGGACACACAAATTATTTCAGTTGTTGTTGTTGCTATTGTTGAAAGATGTGAACATTCACATGAATTAAAAAATGTTGGGCCAATCAAATTATTTCAGATGTTATTGTTGTTGTTGTTGAAAAATGTGAACATTCATATAGATTGAAAATGTTTGGCCAATCAAATTGTTGTTGTTAACCGTAGTGAACATTCACATGAAAACAAAGAATCATGGTCCAATTTCCTTGTATCAGATGTTATTGTGATATATAATTATGTTGTGAACATTCACAACATGTGTAAATTAATTAGACACTTTGTGAACATTCACTACTATATTTAGAAGAAATATATCACTTTTGTTATCTCATGTTTGAAACCATATTTCAATTTTGAGGTTGTACTATAAAATTGGCATAACATGATTGTAATAAGTCTGTGTATTGTTAGCCAAATTAGTACTGTGAATGTTTACAACATCCTTTAATCTATTTGGGTTAACATCCATATGTTCTTGAATGTTGTTCATCAATCTATAAACACACATTGATTTTTACACACACACACACAATGCACATTGTGTTTTTGTTGACAGAGTGAACATCCACATCTATGGACAGATGTGGATATTCGCATCCATGCACATAACTGTAGACATTCACACCCATGCACACAACTGTGAACATTCACATCTATGCCAATGTTGTGAATGTTTATATTTGTGCCACTATTTTAATCACATAAGCCTTGCCTTAATTTTTTTTATGCTTTATTTTGCAAATATTGCACAGAAGCAAAACCTCAAAGCGAAAAAGAGATAAGTATCATGTCTAAGAAGAAAGCCCACATGCAAACACTAGCAACAATGTTGACATGCGGCAGGTCGACCCACCGTTTGTGTCTTTCCGTTCTCCAACCATTCCACCGTTATCGAAGCGTTGTCGGCTATTGGAACCATACTCCAACGAAGAATAAACAACACTATGAAGATTTCTATTTATCAGAGTGTATCAACTCAACATGGAGACTAAATGTAAGCACCTTTTTTTCCTTTTTTGTGTAATCAAATTACATTTTTTTGATCCTAATGCAAACTTTCTCACATGTTACAATTATTATTTTTGGTCCTTATTGTTCATGATTTTGTTGTTATTTTCCCTCTTTTTGTTATTGTTGGTATTATTGAAATTATGTAAACTCCCAAATTTGTTGCTTTCCTAGAAAACAGAAAATTGTCGTTGTTTCGGATATTGTTGTTGTTGGCATAATGCCAACATTCACATGAGGACATGTCCTGAATAAATTTGTTACATGATTGTGAACATTGTGTCAAGCAAATCTCCAAATAAAAACGTTTCTTCTACTTGTAATTCAATTTTGACGTGAACCTTGACATTGTGAGCGTTAATGTTATTCATATTTATCCACTTATTATTCACATCATAGTTCTGTACATTGAAAATATGTGGTTTGTGGGTAATGAATGGTGATGCTGTCATGTTGTTTGGTTGTTTATAGCCACTATGAATATTTACATTGGTGCTATTTGCTTATAAATGTGTACATATAATCATTGTCATACTGTGAATTGTTGTAACCAAATGTTGATGTGAACTTTAACATTCTCTTCTATACACATAGACATACCTAATATTATATGGATGTTTAAATATTAACATTTGGTGTGACCACTACTATTTGTACCCTAGTAGTAATGTGAATATTCACATCTACAATGATGTGAATGTTCACATTGCTATGTTTGTCACTTAAATAGCACTTTGTTGCTTTTGCTTATATGAATATCGTTGAATGTGAACATCCACATTGATTAATGATGTGCTGATGTCAATGTACATGCCTACCCTACAAATTCTATTGAAATCAAATTTAATGTTCATACAAACACTCACTATTTGTGTATGCCCATGTAACAGATGTTGCATCTAAATTTTGCACAAAAAGGAAGAGAGAGGATTATTATGTCAAAGAAGAGAGTATGCCTCTAGAGAGCAAAACCCACATCGACATTCGACATGTCAATTATTGATCAAACATTATAGGCTAAGTAAAACCGATGAGAAGCAACAAGTTCTCGGATTTTCAGCTGGACTACTTGAGGCAAACTTCGTTGTTCGATAGTTGGGGTTGTCCACTATTCACTAGCTATACCAGAATACAGTGCTAGTTTTTTTTTTTTTTTTTTTTTTTTTTTTTTTTTTTTTTTGTAACTTTGATAACTTGCTGTTGAAAACACTTGACAGCATATATATAAATCAATGATATACTTCTCACATGCCTATGTTTTTTGATGGTATATTTGGTGTTGATGTGTTGCGTGTGCTAAACAATATAGACTGTGAACATTCATATCTGTTTTCTTATGTTGAAGTTTATGTGAATGTTTACATCTTAATGTATGTTCAATAAATGTGAATGTTCAAATTATGTCTTATGTTTATTGTGGTTAACTACAGATGTTAATATTCACATTGTACATTAATTATATGTATGATCATATTAGAATAAACGTGAATCTTCATGTCTATTTATTGCATTGTGAATATTCACATCAAACTGTGGTTGACTACAAATGCTAATATTCACACTATACATTAATTAGGTGTACGACCCATGAACAAACATATCATAATTAATATGAATCTTCACATTTATTTATTACATTGTGAATATTCACATCATGTTTGTGTCCAAAACAAAATGGTCCTTGAATATTCATATCATCAATATTGCATAATGGTAATGAACACAACAAAAACATATACACCATTTAATATTATATAAAAGTGTAAATATTAACATTAATTGGCAATACATATGACAAAATTCTAGTACAAAAAACCAAAAATCCATAAACAAAAAAACCCATAAAATCTCAAACTCTCCAAAAACAAAAAAACCATCACCCACATTCTCATTTTCATCATTATCACTACCATGTAATTCCAACATTACATCAATCCAACAACAACCTCTGCGTGTTGAACTCTTATTGATTTGGCAAGTAAGAACATACTTTGAAGATCATCATCACTGTCCAAAACAACACCTATTAATCCCAAGTAGTCGATAGAACAATGAAACACAATCAGTAGATAACGCGCTCCATTTTTCACACACACACTCCACGAAAAGTGAACAAGACAGGGCTTGCACCACATTTATTACAATAGTACTACACCCATATGAGCACACCACCAACATAAATGTATCCATCTGCTGCAAAAATACAAAAATAAGGAAATGAATAAACACATTATAGCCAATGATATGTGAACATTTACATTGTTCACATATTCTGAATTATCTAACCAAACAGAGATGAAACAAAACAAAGAAGTGAATATTCACATCATTTTTGTATCTAAATAAACATTGTGGCTTGTGATTATATGATTGAATACAACGGTCTGATGTGAACTTTAACATTTTGCATAGTGGCAATGAATACAGTGAAAATATATACACTATCCAATATTATATGGATGTGTGAATATTCACACTGATTGATAAAACAAATGACAAATTTCCATTATAGATAATGTGAATATTAGCACTGATTAATAATGAGGTTAACAAAAAAAATCAAAATAACTGTATATGCAAATTTTCACTAATGATCCACCACAATCAATTTGTTCAAACAACTGTATATGCATCTCTGTTACATATCCGAAACTCAAACAACAAAAATATACATGCATTACTAGTAAAAAAATCAGAACCTCATTCATCAAACATGCACTTGTATTACCCATGTATTCTAGAAAATGCACATGAATAAAAAACAGAGCATGCAATCCTTCACATAAATGAACATGCATTCATAAACAAAATGATACTATCCTTGAGAAAGAAATTCTGTAATCGTTCTCCACCTCCGATCAATGGCTGATCTCCAACAAGTACGTAACGTATCAAAGCACACAAAAACACCAAAACTCCAAAACTGAATCAACGAAAAAATAGGAAACGTGTTATGTATTAACACAGTGTGTGTGTGTATATATATATATATAAGGGCATAATAGTCCAGGTAAAAATATAAAATTAGTAAAATGGACCTTATGGAATAAAAAGAAAAATATATGGGACTAATTAGGTTATAATATTCCTTTGTGGACCTAATGGTTATAACAATTCTAAAATGGATTTATCAATAAAAATCTCTTGTTAATTTTTAAGAAGGAACATATTTTGAAACAATAAAAAAAGAAAAAAAATACTTGATGACTCAAATTTGTGTAACTTGAATATGTCCAAACGATGTCATTTTACATTTGATCTGTTCGAGCAAAAAAAAAAAAGAAAAAAATTCAAGTTGTTGAAAAAAAAATTAAAAAAAAATATTTTGAAACGGGGGAGTAGTTAACTGGCGCGAACGGCCACTACTATATATACGAAAAAACAATGGAAAAAAAAAAGGGTTTTGTGATCAGCGAAATGGGCGGTCGACCCTCTCTTTCACAGCACATATTATCAGATCAAACCCTAATACCTCCTCGGCTGCTTTGCCCTGTCCATTGCTGTAAAGTCCCGTTCTTTTGCTCTAATCCTGTGTGTTATCATCTGGATTTTACAATTTTATTTATTTATTTATTTATTTATAAATTTCTGTTTTTGTTGTTATCATTCTACATTTACATATTCTTCTAGTCTATATTTGGGTTGACATACAGGCAAAGGAGAAACTGCTGATCATCAACAATCCCTTGGGGCCTTTAGGGTTTTCTTGTATTCAATCAAGTAAGTTCAATTTCTTCGACTCTTTTTATTTATTTGTTTATTTTAATTTACAATGTCTGTATTTATAATCATGAATCGTGCAAAAACCTTTGTAGAAAACCCAGTTGCCCAATCGAACATGTCGTAATCCAAATTCAATAGTACCCCCAAAAACCCAATACAAAGCTGCAAATTTTGGGTTAATTGCTCTGAGAAACAGCAAAAGAGCTTTCATTTCATGTTAAATTGATTGTGGTTAATGGGTTCATTGAACATCTACAAATGCAAAGCCCTTAACCAAGTTAGAATTTTTGAATTTTATGGAAGTTTATGTTTTTATTTTATCCCACCTCCTATGAACTCAAAACATACCGATTATTATTTCTTATTTCACAATTCCATTTACTTCCAAAACTTTTGCACAACAACACAACAACAAAACCCATTTCAATTCAACAATCTCGAGAAGAAAATTGAGCCTGATTAATTTCTTGGAATTTCTTGCTATAGTTTGCTAATTATTTTTATTGCAATTGTGAATTTGCTGCCAGCACAACATCAGGACTTTAGCCTGATTAATTCAGGGCATCGTTAAATTTGTTAGAAAATTGAAATACGTCTCTCTCTCACATTTAGGCAAGCAGTTCTCCCTTTTAACTTTTTCTTAAACCTCTTCCAGGCTGTACCCTAAGGCTCAATTTGGCTTTCAGAAGAATTGATGGAACTGAAAAGGAATGCTTAAAGAGGTCAAATTTGTACAGTAAGTTTCTTAAACCTGTTTCTGTTATCTTGTCACATTCTTGCCAATACCCAAACAAAGGAAAAACTGTTTTTTCCCGTTGTTTATTTGTTTATTTATTTTCTTTAATAACTTTCACAACCTGGATTTTCGTTTTGACATTTTTAGGCTAAGTTTTAAATTTGATCTAACCTGGTCTTAGAGAAGAGAGTTCAGAGCTCATAGCCATAGGAGCTGTATAAACATCAGCACTTGAAAACATTTGATGGAATTTTATGAAAGTAAAATTACTTCACAATTTCCTCAGTTTGGTGCAAGGTTCAAGATACATTATTTTGTAGTATTTATGTCCTTCATTTATCCTAAATGTTTAATTTAAATGCTCGTGATCAGCCTTGTTTTGTCCATTTCTATGGACTCTTTTGTGTTCTTGTAAATTTAATTTTGTGCCTTTTCCCCTCCACTGTGCAGCACGGTTGCTATTGTTGAGATGGCATAGGTCCTAAACTACACAAGCAATGGAGTCAGAACCTGGGAGTGGAAATATTAAGCATTCTACGGTGCCTACTGAGTCTTCTCATGCTAATGGTGATCCAGTTGTTAAAGGAAAACTGTCACGTTCCTCTTCTTCGTCATCTGATTCATCTTTTGATCTTTTAACTGAATCTGACAATGGCAAAAAGGAAGTTCTTGATAATTCTAATTTATTGCCTGAAGGTTTGTCTCAGACACCCGATTGGAGCATGGTAAGTTCATCGCCAAGGGCTGGACCAGGACCCTTATCATCACCAGAACATTCCCTTCAGATTCCAGAGTGGAGAACGCTAAGTGCATCTCCAAAGCAATCCCCTCCTACACAAATGATGGGGCGAGCTGGTTCTGAGTATGACCCAAATAGAATTCCGTCATCCGTTTTCGCTAGCAAACCTTCCACACCTATGGAATGGAGCGTTGCTTCAAATGAGTCATTGTTTAGCATTCACATGGGGAATAACAGTTTCTCTAGAGATTATGCTATTATGTTGTACAAGTCTGGAGAACTAACCAAGCCTGATGATATTAACAACTTTAAATCCAACCAACGACCTGTTACTGAAGCTAAGTCCAATGAGTTGAACAATGCACCATCTAGCCTGCCCACTGTAAATGAAGTAGCATCCGACAATCACGGGAGTGCTAGTAATGCGGAGGACTCTCATGTAAAAGCATCAGCAGATGAAATGCCAAAGGAAACTCAGAGTAAGGGAAGCAGGCCTCCTTCTGAGGGGATCCATATTTCAACAAGCGATTCGAATGTGTCTGATGGTAAAGAAACGCCTCCTGCTGATGGTGTACATACTTCTGCTAGCACCCCTCGCCTTTCTGATGAGAGTGGTAACAGTAGCAGTTCTTTTGCATTCCCAGTGTAAGTTGTTTCGTTCTTACACATCTGGGTGGAAACAGTTGTGTGTGAATTTCCTACAGTTGCATGAATGACTATGGTTGCATGAATGTCTCCTAAGCACTTTTTGTCATACATTCCTAATCTTCCGTTCGTTTGAGCATTGTCTAACGATTTGAATTTGGCCAAACTAACGTGTTTGTTTTCATCTACCCATGAACTTTATTTTCACTTTCTCAACACAATGTCTCTGTACCTTGTCTCCTTTGCCATAGACTTGTGGAAACATTCTTTCTGTCTTTCAATTTTTTTTCTTTTTCTCTAGTAGGGAATTCATACCTTTTGTGCACTTGAAGTTGAAGTACATAATCTAACTGTTTTTTATTATCTAAAATTATCTTGGTTCTGAATATTATGTGAAGTATAGTTCCTTGGTGTTACCTGAAGCATTATACTTTCTTTCTGTCTTCATTTCAGATTGACCGGTGAAGCTGGAAAAATTCCCTCAGTGAAGGTTGCTCCTGAAAATTTACAGTCGAACCCCCCTGAGAAACCAGAATCGCAGCCACAAGCCCCGGTGGCAAACCCCCCAAAACCTGCTGAGACGAAATGGTTCTCTTGCTTCCCTTGTTGCTAGCTTGGCTGTTGAGACGGTGAATGCCTCCTAACTTGTTCTCCTGATTTGGAGATCTGAAATTGGGCCTATGACTACAAGTTTATTGCACTTTTTTAAGCATAATGAGTCCAATAAAAAATGAGAAGTTTCGGAGTTTGAAGCTAATTATTAACCGTTTCTGTATATTTGTTGGGTCATACAGTTTCCTTTGCATGTTTGTGCATCTGATGTTGAGCAGTTGGGTTTTAGTTTGTAGCTAGACTATATGAATCTGTATGAGGCGGATTTGGATTCGGATTGTCCATTATCGGATCTGTTAAATTCGGATTGGATTCTTCTAGATCTGCTCTAAATCCGATCCGTTGACAGGCCTAGTCTAGCTATTTTTATTAGTCGTCTGTCCATTTTAATCTGCAATTCATGGTTCTGATGGAGTTTTTAATCAGTCAAATAATATGGTCTACAGTCCTTTATCCTTTTTTACTTTTTTCTTCTTGGATATAAGAACCCTAAATATGCTTAATTTCTTAATTTGTTTTACTTATGTTCTTCGGAAATGAAAGTAGGATTAGGTCTTATGAATGTTATAGATTTTTCTTTTCTTTTTTTTTCCTGTTTACATTTCCTTCGAGAAAATTCCTTTTCACCCTCCCAAAAAAACCAAAAATAGAAAGAATCTTATATACTCCTCATCTATGTTAGTTGGATAATTAGATGCAAGAATTATTTTTCTTTCCTTTTTGATTTTGTTGTACAATTTGAAGCATGTCTATGTGCAAAATGCAATCATATGAGAGGCATGTTTGGTATAAAAGAAGATTATTTCTTCAATAATCTATATAGGAATACTTTTATTTAACACAACCTGTCAAAAATTTTGCTAATTTTTCTCATGTTGTTGGATCATATAGGCTGTTTGATGTCGAAGTTTTAGAATATGATTAATAAGCCATTAATATGTTTATTTAAAGGACCTAAACAGCCTGTTTGATGTACAAGTTCTTGGAATTAGCCTTTGCCATGAATAGCCAAAAATTGAATTGAATATTTGGATGGTGATTTGGCAATTCTGCCTTCACATGGAACAACTTAAACATTTGCTCCTCATTACATGATTGTTGTCGATGATTTGGCAATTTTTTTTTTTGATTTTTTTAATTTCTTTCTAATCATGAAATAATGGGATCCAGTGTAGTGTGTAAGGCACAGCAGTGATTGTTGTGTAACCTATGTGGGACTCGTTTCGGATCTTATTTTGATGATCCGAATCGTTTAAATTTAGGAAATATCGAGAACAATATATTTGTAAAAAATCAAGTTAATCAGATATCAATAACTTGTTTATCAAATCATAGCTTTATATAAAAAAATGAATATATATGTATCAAACTAAATATAAATGTTATTTGATAAAGATGTTATTAATATCTGATCAATTTGATTTTTTTATAGGTATATTGTTCTCGATATTTTTAAAATTTGAACAATTCAAATCATCAAAATAAGACCTAAAATGAGTTTCACGGATTGCACAATAGTTACTGTTGTGCTTCACGCATAGCAGTGACATTGGATCCGAAATAATATCATTTTTCTACCCTACTTGGTCCCATTTTTCACGGTGCACCAGTGGTTATTTGATATATTATACACTAATCAATATTAACAGTTAAATTTGGATGAGAAGAAAATTTATTAGTAATGTGTAAAACTAGAAGAAAAATGAAGTAATTTTTACTTGCTATATATAATGTGATAAAAAAATAATATTTACTTCTTATTGGAATTGATAATTTTATTTGTCACCCAATACGATCTATTTATTATTTATTATATTTTTCAAGGAACGATACACCAAAACTGTTGTTGGTGCATTGTAATTGGACAGTAAATAATTCAATTTTTTTGAAAAATAATATTAAATTATTAGTTTTTTTTTTAAATGTATATATATATATATATATATTTTTTATTTATCATAAGGAGTATTAGTTTGTTATTAGGTATGGAACCTTAACAAAATCTAATGTATCTGCTAGTCATAATTGAATTAAAAAAATTTAATATAAAATAATAATAAACACCTAAGCTAACCTGATTAGGCCAATAATAACTCTCTTTTTTGGTTTCATACTTTAGTTACCATATCTTATAGAAATGTGATAAAGTGATATGCACCAGATTAAGCAGGGAAAATTTGCAGTAAAAGGGAAACAGGAATAGATTATTGATATGTAATGGGAGAATTAAATAAATTACAACATACATGGAAGTTTCTAACGGTATGACAAAAATATGTAAAATTATCAAAAGTGGTTCTCTTGATTTCCTTCTCTCCTCTCATTTCCCAATTTCGCCTGCCATCGCCAGAGCCTCTCCTCTCCTATCCTCTTTCTTTTGCTTTCTTCACTCTCTTTGAAATCCCAACCACCATTGTGACCATTCCAATTCTGCAACCATCACGACCAAATTACGACCATCGCGAAACCTTAGCAACCGTGTTTCTTTCTCTTTTTCTTTTAAATCTATTTTAGGGTTTTGAGATTTGAGATCTAATCCAAATCTAAGATTTGGGATTTCTCTCTCTCTTTTATGCTATATGTTTGGTTGGAAGACTGTATTTAGTTGAGAGGTTTGAGGAAGCCTGTGTTTGGTTGGGAGATTTGAAAAATGATTTAAAAAGAAAAATGCAAAAAGTAGATGAAATATGAATAAATTTTACTTAATTTTACACACATTTTCTATTTTTCTTTTGAAATTCCTTTCCAAATTCACAAACCAAACACATCATTAGGATTTTGTTTAAGGTTGTGGTGTCTAATGGCACTTGGGATTTCTGAGATGATGGTGGGTGGTGGAGTTTTGTGGTAATGTAGGTTGAAGGGTTGGTTTGGGTTGTGAGCTAGGGTTTTGATGGTGAACTTATTAGTTGACATTATAAAAAATTAAAGTTTTAGATATCAAAATTTGGGAACAAAATTATTTTTTAGAAATCAAATAATTTTGTTACAAAAAGTGTCATCTTTATATTTTTAGTAACAAAAATTGTACATTAGTGATGAATTATTATCTTTTTATGATCAAATTTTGTCTCAAAAAATAAATCATTTTTAGAGTAAATTATTTTGTCCTTAAAAGTCTATTTATTAGTGACATTTTTAAAATTTTGTTGCTAAAAGTCTTATTTTGATTTTTCAAGATGATCTTTTAGCGATTATTTTCATGATGATAGAAATTGATCCGTAAATATTTTTTGCAACAAAATTTTCAATTTTAGAGATTAAAATATTTGATTTCTAAAACTCTTATATGTTGTATTGTGAAGAAGAAATAATGGGTGAGGGTTTCAGTAGTAGTTGGTGATAGTATGGTGGCAAGTGATGGTGGTTCTAGGAGTGTGATAGGGGGTTTATTTGAGCACCAATGAATGGTAAAGTGGGGGATGGCAGAGGGACAGTTTGACGTAGTGGCCGGTGGCATCCACCAAAGGTGCATAGGGTAAGTGGATAAAGGTTGACAAGGAGACAAGAGAATGAAATGGTTATTTTGGTCTTTTCAACTAATGATTTCATGTCCTTCCATTTATGTTGCAATTATAAGGAACATACCACCGATTTGAAATTATTCTTTATTCTTTCTTTTTCCCCTTTTTTTTTTTTTTTTTTTTTTGTAATTTTCCATATAAGCATATGCTCCTCTCTTGCTAAAAAAAATCTTTGACTACATATTTTGAAATATACATGCTCCTTGTTAGAAGTGTTCAAATAACTGAATCATCTAAATAAATTACTCAAATTTGACCAATTCAAGCATGCTACGAACGGTTTCGAATTAAATTCGGTCGGGTGTAGTTTAAGATAGTCTCACGAAACCGAACCAAAATGAGATATTTATAGATGTTGCTACATTGGCCACGTGTGGACTTGACTGGCTTATTGAATTAGGTTTATATTTTCAAGACTAAGATTTATCTCCTCTCGCCTCTTCAATTCATCTCTCTCACTCTCTTGTCCTTCCCAAAAACACCGTCCTCTCAATCTCTCTCTCTTGCTAGCAATGGTGCTTTCTCATGCTTTAACCCTCTTGTCTCTCTCTCTCTCACAATGACACAATCTCTTACTCGAAACCCTTTTTCTTCTATAAATTTCTTGTGTCCAATAGAAATGGTGCTAAATGATAATGATGCTAAGATCTGTGAGACGATGACGATGATGCTTAGATTTGTGACGATTGTGATGATGGTTGCTTAGATCTGTCTCTCTCTTTACCACTCCACTATTAAGTCTTTTCAGATTTGTGATGAATGTAATGATGATGCTTGGATCTAAGTGACGGTAAGCTTTTCTTTTTACCACTCCACTCTTAAATTTCTCAAATTTGTGACAATTGTGATGATGGTGCTTAGATCTAAGTGACGACAAGCCTTTTTCTTTACCATTCCACTATTGAGTCTCTTAGATTTGTGACAATTGTGATGATGGTGCTTAGATCTAAGCAGATCTGTGACGATTGCGATGATAGTGCTCAGATCTAAGCGATAGTATGCCTCTCTTTTTATTGCTCCACTCTTAAGTCTCTCATATTTGTGACGACTGTGATGATGGCGCTTAGACCTAAGTGATTGTAAGTCTTTCTGTCTCTGTATGCATTTTCTTCTCTTAAGTCTCTCTATTCTTTTTTAAATTTGTTTGCATGTTCAAAAAATTGTTCGAATCTCTCAGATCTATCTCTTTCGCTTCATTTATACATGTTTGAATTTGAGATTTGTTTCGATCAAAATATAAGAAAAAAAGTGAGAAATAGATTGAGTTGCGTATGTGCCTTGCTAATCGAATTGAGCACCAATCCGAATGGTGGGTCACAATCAATTCAAATATACTCTTGATTTGTAGTGAGTGGCCTTTTTTCTAATGTGATACGATCAATTTGGTTAGCGCCTTGATGGTAAACTCAATTTGAATTGACCAGTAAACATCTTTATTTGTTGTTATTCAAAATTTTAATATTTTTATTAAATTTATTAATTGCTTTGATTAACTATACATATGGGTGTAGGCTCGACATTTATGTAGAGCTTTAATACATTTAAACATACATTATACATATAAATAATTCAATTAAAACTTTTGAAAAATTATTTTTGACAAAAAATTATTGTCTTGTGCATCACACAAGTCAACTACTAGTTATATGTTATTAAACTTTCTTACATATTTAGTAGTTGAGCCGTACGATGCACAATACAAAATAATATTTTTTCAAAAATAATATTTTAAAAATTTTAATTAAAATATTTATATGTGTGTTTATATGTACATACGTATAAAATTAATTTAAAAAAATATTTAATAAAGCTATAAAAATGTGACTTGAAAATCAATAATGTTTAGGACCCTCTTTTGAGGAGATCCCCATCACCCCCAAAGTGATGTGGACCAATAATGTGCTTGTATTTTTTTTTTTTTTTTTTTTTGTCTTACGTGGACCAATGAGTGAGGGTTGTGAGGGTGATATTTTGTGAGGGTCTAAATTAATACTGCGCCTTCCCACATGAGTATGCACCTACAGACGTGTGTGGACCACAATCAAGTGAAAAGGTTTTAGTAATTCAACAAAGATATGTAACAAGTTTGTTATAAATATTCAAATTTGGGTTCTATATATCTTTGGAAATGAAGAATGTCCACGGAAAATGATGTAACGTACCATATACTCAAACAGACCTTTTACGAAAGAATTTGGACTGTTAAAGAGTAGGCCCACTTAAAAATTATTTGATGGCGGAATAGGGTAAATTATTAATGTGCTAATAATTTAATTTAATTTAATTTTTATCAAAATTTTTTAAAAATAAATTATAGCAAAATTATCGTTAAAAATATTTTTTTTGAAATATTTTTTTATATGTTATTAAAAATTATTGACTTTTGTTACGATTTTTATAAATTGTTGCTAAAATTTACAATTAATGATATTTTTCTGTGACGAATTTTTCAAACTGTCACTGAAAGTTAAAAATTAGTGACTTTTTTTTATGACGATTTTTTTAAACTGTCGCTATAATTTATAATTAGTGACTTTTTATAAGAATTTTTAAACTATCATTGAAAATTAACATTTAGTTACACTTTTTAATAATGTTTGATGAAAAATACCATTAGTTCTCACATGATCTATTAGATAATAAGCTTACATATTAAGACCTACATATAAGTCCTTCAAAATAATAATATATGTAGTGCCTTGACATAATTTTAATATAATTTGATTCGTTGAGTAGGGATTTAATATTTTCTTTTGTTGATTTTTTGAGAGATAACAAGTGTCATTTTATGAATGGTGAGGGATATTACTTCAAAATTATCGAATAATCTCTCTTATCACAGACAAAGAGATTAGTCGGTGATTTTCAAGCAATACTCTTTGAAAAATATTAGTGGTCCCAAATTTTTTACCACTATAATGTGTGGATCCACGCTTAGATACTATTTGACATCTCTTATAAAAATTTAAATTTTTTTTAAGTCACATTATATCTCTAATATTTTACACATCTTTTCATAAAAAATTAAAAAATATATTTATTTAGATCATTTAAATCATACCCATATAAGACACTTGATAAAATTTTATATAATCTATATCATTTATCACTCAATACTTATTAAGTTTTCATCAAATTATTTCTTAAAAACTTAACAAAAAAATATATTAAATTTCACTATTTTAATTAATAAATATAAAATTAGGACAATGGCCTAATAATTTTTCTATAAAGACCACATCGTGGACTTCTCGGCACACGCGTCAGACATAAAAACAAATAACTTTTAGCCAGTAAAAAGCAACCGGTTTTGCCGGTGAGAGTCTCCTTGGGCTGGGCCCTTGACGGGCTGCTGCATTTATTGACCGGCAATGGGCCCCACCATAAGCACACCCCAAACAAAAACACAACCCCACCAAATATATATATAAATAATAAGCGTGGTGATTAAGAGCTTTAATAATAAAACTTTAATAAGAGTATTAGTGACGTGGCAACATAAAAAAAAAATATAAACAAACAAAACAAAGGTTAAAATATCAAATCGTATAGTGAGGCCCACAGGTTAGAGCTCACAATTTAGAGGTCTAAAGCATTTTTCATATAATAAATTTCATAATTTTTAACATAATAATTATTATATTTAATTTTCTTAAAATATTAATTTTCATAATATTTAATTTTATTTTTATCAATAATTTATTAATCATATTTATATTGAAATATATATATGTTTAATTCTTTCCATCAATTACATTTGTTTTAATTTGTTTATTATTAAAATAGAATCAATATAATTATATTACAATTGTAAGATTTATTATATTTTTTAATAAATTTAAGAGAAAATCAGTGTAATTTACTCAAAAGTTTTGTTTGATTAATAAGATTAATTGCAAGAAAATTAGTAATATATGAGATTAATGTGAATATAGTGTTATTATTGTGCCAAGAGCAGAACTATTGTGCTCGATGGAGGTTCATTACTGATTTATTTTTTTGATTTGAATAATTTATTTTACAAGATTTGTTAAGTAATTTATATTTAAAAAAATTATATTAATCTAACATTAATAGCATGTGATAAAAAAATTACTCCCTCCGTTTCAAAATATTAGTCCTTTATTCTATTTTTCATTGTTCCAAAATATTAGTCTCTCTTTATAAATCAAGTACAAAAATAATGTAAATTTTTTATTTTGCCCTTCTTTTAAATTAATAAACAATTTAAAATGTACAATTATGACATTGATATTTTCAAAAAATATACTATCAAAAGGATAATTTTAGAAAACTAACTTTTTTCAAATACAATAAGTGTATTACCAAAAAAAGTTATATTCCTTAAAAGTGACCAATATTTTGGGACGGAGGGAGTATATATATATTTTTGTTGGGTTGTCTTTTTGTTTGGGGATATACTGACGGTGGGGCCCATTCCGGTCTATAAATGCATCAGCCAGTCAAAGGCCCAGACCAAGGAGACTTACCGGCCAAACCGGTTGGGTTTTACGGGTAAAAGTTTTTTTTTTTTTAACTAGAAAAAAATTTCTATGTCTGACACGTGGGTCGCATCGATGTCTGTCCACGTAGATTTTCGATTCAGCAAAATTAGGATACAAAATACTTTATCAAATTTTTAACATAACACAACCCACACTCCAAATTTAATAAAATTTTTGGTAAAATATTTAAGGTGTTTAACATTCTTACTTTTGATTCCTACAAGTGTAGTCTTTCATGGAAAAATTATTTACTAATCTTGGGATGTCTATATAGTGTTGTAAGGTCTCGTTTGGGAGCAGATTAATTTAATAATTTTTTAGTTATCTGGCTAAAATATGAATTAAAAAAAATTAGTATGTTTGGGATGATTTTTTGACTTTTTATGAAAAGATGTGCAAAAAATAGAGAGAAAAAAGAATTTTTGACTTTTTGGTATAAGTTATTGACTTTTTGACTAATTTAACTTTTTGATTTTTGACTAAAATGGAGGGTTCCCAAACGAGACCTAAGAATAATTTCAATGTTACTTTTCATTATTTATTGACTATATTTTTGTATTTATATATTTCAACGTTTCTCTTTATTATATTTATTTAGGCTAAGTTTGGGAAGTCCCAAATAAGCCAAAAAGCCAAAAAGTTACTCAAAAAGTTAAAAAGTTAACACTATTCACCAAAAGTCAATAATTACGGCTGCACAACTCCCAATTCAAATTTTCCTCTACAAATCAATTTTTACAATTTTTTATTACACATTTTTTCATAAAAAGTCAAAAAGTTAACCCAAACATCCATATTTTCAATCTCAATTTTTTAGTCCAAAAAGACAAAAAGTGCACTTATTTAGTCTTCCCAAACTTGGCCTTATTCACACAATTTGTTTAAAAGATTTCTCAAGATTCTAAATGTAGCCAGATTGGAAGATTTTTTCGTTAGAACAGTTACTGTAATAATTAATTCATTAGACTAAATGAAATAGAATGAGACTAATTATAATAGTCAATAGATTAAAAATATTTTAACTTGATATTTATTAATTAAAACAATAAAATTTAATATTTATTGTTGAATTTTTTAGAGACAACTTGATAAGAGCTAAATAATAAATAATATAGAGTATTGTTTCAAAATCACGATCTGGCGTCTCTTCATGATAACTTAATTACAATTTATAAATAGAAATTTTAATAAAAATTTTGAAAGAAAAAATAAAAAATAAATAAAATATGATTACATTTGATTTATATTTTACATTAAACTCATACTCTAAACACAAAAGTTTAAATCTTTAAAAAAAATAAAAAATAAAAAGATTTTGAAGCTCACCACCCCTACAACAAAAACAAAAACAAAAAGTGGCTAGTAAAAAAGAATGAAATGAATACAAGAACAACGCGTTTTCTCAAAGAACCCACTGTTGAGTCTCTCTCTCTCTCTCTCTCTCTCTATCTGTCTCTCTCCTCTGCCCACAGAGCTCCCAACTTAGGGTTAGGGTTAGGGTTTTGAACCAAAAAGCCCTCATTTTTTGTCCGCTAAACAATTTGAGAGAGAGTGACAGGGGTTGAGGGGTTTTCTAGGGTTATTCTTTGACGCTTTTAGGGTTTTGAGTGATGGGTCGTGGTTGGTCTGTGATCAAATGGTACCATCTTCACAAACCCTTGAAATTGTTCCTTCTCTTCTGGGTCTTGGTTCAAGCTCACTGCAACGTTGTTTCCGGCGCCGATTCCGACAAATCGGCGCTCTTGCAGCTCAAGGCCTCAGTCTCAGACCCTTCTGGAGTGCTCGCGAGCTGGAATTCAAGTGGTTCTGATCACTGTTCGTGGTTCGGTGTGGCTTGCGATTCGAATTCTCGGGTTGTGGCTCTCAACATCACTGGTGGAGGTATTTCGAGCTCTTCCTCTTGCCCTAAATTTGCTCAATTTCCACTTTATGGGTTTGGTATTAGGAGGACTTGTTTTGATAGTAATGTAAAATTAGTGGGTTTGCTTTCTCCGGTGATTGGGAACCTTTCTGAACTTAGGGTTTTATCACTTCCTTTCAATGAATTGAGTGGTGGAATTCCTGGTTTGATTTGGGGTATGGAGAAATTGGAAGTTCTTGATCTCGAAGGGAATTCGATAACTGGGTCGTTGCCATCTCATTTTGGGGCTTCGAGTAGTTTGAGGGTTCTCAATTTGGGGTTTAATAACATTGTAGGGGAGATACCACATTCACTGTCAAGTTGTAGGAATCTGCAAGTCTTGAATTTAGCTGGGAATCGAGTGAATGGGACGATCCCGGGGTTTGTTGGTGCTTTTAGAGATTTGAGGGGGCTTTACTTGTCTTTTAATCAACTTAGTGGATCAATTCCAAATGAGATTGCGGACAATTGTGCGACACTTGAGCATTTGGAGCTTGCTGGTAATTTCCTGGTTGGTGCGATCACAAGTAGTTTGGGAAATTGTAGGGCGTTGCGGTCGCTTGTCTTGTATTCGAACCTCTTGCAAGAGGTTATTCCTGTTGAACTTGGTCAGCTGACTAAGCTTGAAGTGTTGGATGTGTCGAGGAACAGCCTAAGTGGTCCAATACCTCGTGACCTTGGAAATTGTGCTGAATTATCTGTTCTTGTACTCTCAAGTTTGTTTGATCCTCTTCCAGAGGCTAATTATTCAGAAGCTGATTTGTTGTTAGGGCAATCTAGTCCTAAAGATGAATTTAATTTCTTCGAAGATGGAATTCCGGATGAAATTGTGAGACTTCCAAAGCTCAAGATTATATGGGCACCAAGGTTACTTTTGGAGGGAAGTTTGCCCAGCAACTGGGGTGCTTGCGATAACTTAGAGATGGTGAACTTTGGCCAGAATCTTTTCACTGGGGGAATCTCTGAGGACTTCAGCCGCTGCAAGAATCTGCATATTCTTGATTTGAGCTTGAATAAGCTAACTGGGGAGCTCACTGAGAAACTTCCGGTACCTTGTATGACTGTTTTTGATGTCAGTGGAAATCTCTTGTCAGGATCAATTCCTAGATTCAAGTACAGTGCTTGCCCCCATATTCCTTCCTTGAGTGGATATCCTTTTGAGCCATATGACTTACCATCTGCATACCTGTCATTTTTTGCCAATAAAACACAGGCTGGAATTGTTTTTCCATTTATTGGAGATGGTGGTCTTGCAGTGTATCATAACTTTGGTGGTAACAAGTTCACTGGTGCTTTGCAGTCAATGCCAATTGGACTTGACGGATTAGCGGATCTGATTGTTTATGCATTTCTTGCTGGTGAAAACAATCTAACAGGGCCATTTCCTGGAGATCTATTTGAGAAGTGCAATGTATTGAATTCAGTGATTATTAATGTCAGCAACAACAAAATTTCTGGTAAAATTCCAGCTCAGAATGGTTCAATTTGCAAATCTCTCAAACTTTTGGATGCCTCTGGGAATCAAATTACTGGGACTATTCCTCCCAGTTTTGGGGATTTGGCGTCTCTAGTTGCCCTTAATTTGAGTTGGAACATGTTGGAAGGTCCAATTCCAAGCAGCCTGGGCCAGATAAGTGGTCTCAAGTTTCTTTCTTTGGCTGGTAATAACCTCACCGGATCCATCCCTACAAGCTTGGGCCAGTTGAATTCTCTACAAGTGCTTGAACTTTCATTAAATTCTCTCTCTGGTGGGATTCCAAAAGATCTTGTGAATTTGAAGAACCTGACTGTTCTTCTACTCAACAACAATAAGCTCTCGGGGCGGATTCCCTCAAGTTTGGCAAATGTGACTACACTCTCAATGTTCAATGTGTCCTTCAATAACTTATCTGGGCCACTGCCATTTAATAGCAACTTGATGAAATGCAGTAGTGTTCTTGGAAACCCTTATCTGGGATCTTGCCATCCGTACTCCTCAACGGCCCCATCTTCAGATCCACAGGGTTATTCACAAAATTATGCTGCTGCTCCATCTTCAAGCCCACCCCAGAAAAATAATAGTTTCAATTCAATTGAGATTGCTTCCATAACCTCAGCATCAGCCATTTTGTCAGTCCTTCTTGCTCTTCTTGTCCTCTTCTTTTACACTCGAAAGTGGAACCCAAGGTCCAGAGTTGGTGGGTCTTCAGTCAGAAAAGAAGTTACCATCTTCACTGATATTATTGGAGTTCCATTGACTTTCGAGGATGTTGTGCGGGCCACTGGGAGTTTCAATGCAAGCAACTGCATTGGGAGTGGAGGTTTCGGGGCGACCTACAAGGCTGAGATTTCTCCAGGAGTTCTGGTGGCAATAAAACGGCTTGCAGTTGGACGGTTCCAAGGGGTTCAACAATTTGATGCAGAAATCAAAACCCTCGGGAGGCTTCGCCATCAAAATCTTGTGACCTTAATAGGTTACCATGCCAGTGAAACAGAGATGTTCCTAATATATAATTATTTGCCTGGTGGTAATTTGGAAAAGTTCATCCACGAAAGGTCCACACGTGCTGTGGATTGGAGGATACTTCACAAAATTGCTTTGGACATAGCTCGTGCACTAGCCTACCTTCACGATCAGTGTGTGCCACGTGTCCTCCATCGAGATGTCAAGCCTAGTAACATCTTATTGGATGATGACTACAATGCATATTTATCCGACTTTGGATTGGCCAGGCTTCTGGGTACTTCAGAAACACATGCCACTACAGGTGTGGCCGGAACTTTTGGCTATGTTGCTCCAGAATACGCAATGACATGCCGTGTTTCAGACAAGGCTGATGTTTATAGCTACGGAGTGGTGCTGCTTGAGTTAATCTCAGACAAGAAAGCCCTCGACCCGTCATTTTCATCATTTGGCAATGGTTTTAATATTGTTGCGTGGGCGTGCATGCTCTTGCGACAGGGACGTGCCAAGGAGTTCTTCACTGCAGGTTTATGGGACGCAGGCCCACATGATGATTTGGTGGAAGTTTTGCATTTGGCTGTGGTGTGTACAGTGGACTCGCTCTCAACCAGGCCTACGATGAAGCAAGTTGTACGGCGGCTGAAGCAACTCCAACCTCCTTCATGTTAGGTACTTTGATGAGGCATCAATGGATTGACATAGTTTGTGTAGAAGGTAAAAAGCCCAATTGTAAGTTCTGCTTTGCACTCTCTGAGAAAGAAAAAAAAAGAAAAAAGAAGTGTTCTTGGTTCTTCTATGCGCTGGCTATCATACTCTTAGATTCAGTTATGAATTGTAGTTAATCCACATGTAAATTGTATTATACTTTTTCCCCCATTTTTCAATGTCATGCCCCTGGTTAAGGTCTGCAGAAGATTGCAGGTATTTGTGGTGCACGTTGTACACGTGTATCTCACTTTGATTTCTTGTTTTTAATAAAACCGAAAAATGTGAATGTTTCTGAGGAATCCTGCTGATTGCTTTTTCGAATCAGCTTGGTTATACTCCACAGGTGAAATATGTTGCATGAAGCATATTGGTTCGAAAATTTTGATGATGTTTTTCTGAGATCGGATATGGAAGAATGTTAAGGGTGGTTTGAGTTAACCTCGTGTATCTGTAACTACTGGAGTTTGGGACAACAGTTGCTGAACAGTTCAACCTATGAACTGTTCAGAATCAATCGCTTGTGGCTTCATATAGAATTGTTCTTTTTCTCATCCTTGTTTCTCATTGAACACTTGTATTGTTGAGAGAGGTTTGGCTCAGCTCAATCAGCCAAACATTTTGACCTTATCTCTTTGAAGATAATTTATGATTATAATTTTTAAAATTTTTTTTTGGATAAGTAAGTCATAGTATAACAAAAAAGGAAAGATATACAATGAAATTCAATACATATTTTTTGTATGGAGAACAAACATAAACAAAAAACAAATTACTCCCTCAAAAGAAACAAACTAAGCCTATAGACGACAAACAAAACATACACAACAAAGGGTTCAAAATTTTCCTCTAGCACTCTTCAAGTAATGAAGTTTCAATTTGAGTTTTCTTTTGTTATCCTCTTTTGTAGTCTCTCCATTAATGGGATCACTTGGAGATGGACTTCTTCTACTTTTTAGGTTCTTCGTTTGACACAATTATTCTTGATTTAATTCTCCATTCCCCAACTCTCCTATATTATATGATTCAAGGACATCAAAAGCATTAGATGTTGATGGGGTGAAACGCTGCGTCTCTCCCTCTTTATTTATCACTGTCATTGAACCTTGTCCACCACCTCTTCGTTTTTTTCTTTCACCACTTCCCACTTAGTTGGAACTTGTATGTTAGTCTCCTTGACTCTCCACTCTTGTTTGGAAGATGGAGGGTTCAAGGTCTTTGGCTTCTGAGGGCACAAATTAGTGGTATGACCAAAAGTCTTACAAACATCACACTTTTGAGGCTTCCATGGAACCTTAACTTGAATCTCATATGGGTCATCATAACCAAAATTTATTTTAAAAGACTCAGGGATTTGTTTATTGGCTGGCACTTCAATACATATTCTCGCCAACGTAAGTCTACTTCTCTTGAACGTAGGCTCATCCAAATAAAGATGAGTTCCTATGATGCTAGCAATGCAACCCAAACCTTCTTCAGTCAAAAGCTCCAAAGGAACATTATACAACTTCATCCACAACGGTACACTCGAAATTTTTTTAAATTATTAATTTAAAAGAATTAAAATAATTCTCATGTAACTTTTCATGGTCTATGAGAAAAGTTAAACCTGTTTAATTAGATAAATTCATATAATTATTATTATTTTTTTTACAAATATTCAAAATGCCCTCAAATTATAATTAAGACCCCCAAAAAATCTCAGTTTCAATTAAATTAAAAAATTATGAATTCTAACTAAAGAAACTTTTTTGAACTAAATAAGTTGTATATTTTAAATAAATTATAATATAAAACTGTATCTAAACACTATTAATTATAATTCACTTATAAATTATTCAATGAGATCATTCTCTCGCCATTTTCCTTTTCCCAAAAAATTTCAGGTGTAGTCTCTCAGCCTGGTAGAATGCCTAAATTGTAAGGTGGCCTCAAGAAAAGATTGACTGAAAATTTTAACCATTAATTCGCTCTACAAAATTTGATCCTATGACTTCTCAGATGCAAATCATAGACCCTAACGAGTCTCATACAACCCAATTAATTTTTACCAAACGCTGTCTAACAACCCCCCAACGAGGAAAAAGTATATGATTATATGGTAAAGTCTTAGGACAAGTATATGTAATGTTCCAACTTAATTTTTATTGATTAAAATAATAAAATTCAAAATACTTTTTTATGCTTTTTAAAAGACAACATGATAGATATCATGTGATGAATAGTATAAAACATCAGTCCAAAACTATCAAATACCCAACATTGATTTACACCATTCAACACATGACATTTGTTATATTGTCTCTCATAATCTCGACAAAAAATACCAAGTCCCACTATATTAACCAATAAAACTTCAAAACCACCAAATAATTTTCCCTGCCCAACAAGCCAGGTGCACACTAGAATACTATATTAGCATATATGCCTGAGGATATCTTCTATCCTATATAACCATTTTTAATCCTTCCCAACATTAAGGCTTCAGTAAATGCCTTAAGGCTTCCCAATCCATTGAAAGATGAGAAAATTTTTCAAACATTGGAAGAGATAAAGAAGAAAAGATTACAAAAGGCGCTACTTGTTTGTTCCTCACCATTTTCTTAAAAAGAGTTGGCATGGCCATTATTAGCCATTACAAGAGTGGAGAAGGGCTAACAACTATATGCTTGAGAGGGTGATCCACATCATCACCACCTGCATGCTTCACAAACTCGGCCGGTGTGAGAAAGCTGCCATGGCATACGCACACGATTCTCACCTCCTCTCCTTTCCTATACCTGTATAGAAAACCTTCAATTCTTTTCCCGTTGGGCCCCACACCACGTGTCGATACGCAAGGCATATCCGCCATCATATTCCTCGTGATGGCTTTGCTATTCTCCGTCACAAGCTTTACTGATTTCCCAGTTGCTGTTCCAGGGGCGGTGACTATTGGTTTTTGCTCATTCTGCATTGGCAGAGACTGGTCATTGGTGGGGCTTCTATCTTCTGTGCATATGTTCATCCCTGCGATGTGACACAAAAACATGATAAGGAAATCAAACAGTCGTGTACAAGTAAAAAAAAAATTAATTACATATAATAATCTTTTACTGGCTCATTGGGTGTTATAATGAGCTTCTAAAAGAGAAAACACCTTGCCCTGTTAAAGATTTGGCATGGAGCTCTTTGAGATGAGTTGTTAAGCGATTTTATATAATCCCAAACAAACTTAACGGTAATCAAGAAGAAATTATGTTGATATCTACTCGCTTAAAAGAAACTTTCTGTCTACAGTCCTAATACTTTGGTTTCATTTAATCAAAATATTATGAATTTGTTGGTTTTAACAAGATTTGATGACATGCTTTTCAAGTTCAAGTAATTAGATTTCCCCTTTAATAGTCATGTTAAAAAACTTTACTTACCAAAGAAATTATCTTTGGAAGCATAGTCCTATTGAAACCTTATTTATACACACCATGGTCAACTCCACAAGAAAACTGTGGGGCTAAACTACTCTGAAGTATTATGCACCTGCATTCTTATTTTAACAACATACAGGAGGGGAATAGGGATAGGAAAGTTGCATAACTCAACAATAAGACTCTAATGTAGACATCACACCCGATAAGGTAGTACCTCACTAGGCCAACTCTACTCTTAAGTTCAGAATTTAGTTTGGTTTAAACGAGTAACAAGCGAATAAATAAATAAACTAACTAACTAACTAATTAATGTCACTAGAACAGTATCAATTTCTTGTATACAAAAAAGGATCCATTATTACTTGTGTATCGAAGCTCATCTTCAAGCAGTGCCACCTGTACCAATGCACGGTGGCATAATTGTTGAAATCTAGCTGCACAAATTTTTAGACTTGCTCACTCATAGCAGGCACTACACTGAAATTGCCTAGCTTTGAATCCCATTCTCAACAGTTCCTTATTGAGAGGAAAAAATTAAACTACCATCCTTCACTGGAATTTGAAGTATATAAAAAAAATGGTTGCTCATTTATGCTTAATGTGAAGTTTACGGAAGCAGTAGTGTAACCAGAGGACTTTTGAGGAAGTATATGTGGGGACTCATAAACTCAAAATGGCACTTTTACACTGCTTCTTTTTTTATTAGAAGCAAAATATTGTAGTTCTGCTTTTGCTTTTATTGAATTTATGGGGCACTTATCTTTTGTAGATGTTCTATGGGTGTTTCTTTGAAATCCATCTATTGTATACTCATGATGTGAACAGGTTGGGCCCCTTTTGGCACCTTTTGAAAGAATCATTTACCATTTAAAATAAGGAAAAAATGAACAAGAAGTAAAGGTTATAGAGCAACAAAGAGGGTAAGAATCTGTAGTAAAGGTTATAGAGCAACAACGAGGGTAAGAATATGGATTACTTGAACACTTAAATCCAAATTAAATATCAGAACTCTCTCTCTCTCTCTCTCTCTCTCTAAAGGATGCCAGAAGAAGAATTTCTTATTAGACAGTAAAAGAAAATTATAGGGTCTTACATGGATGAGATATAGAATTGCCCTTTAACCCCCTAGATCCCATTTAATTTAAAGCATGTCTCAATATTATACAATATACAACATAGTTATTTGTTTATTTTTTGATAAGCCATTCAATATGCAATTAATGCAAATGTATAGGATGTGTCCAAGTCTATGTACAGAATTTTCAATTACATGTCCATATATCTTAAGATTGGGTTTAAGAGGTTCGATGCCTACAATCAATACTCATATCCTAGCCATGTAACATAGGACTAAACCATATATATCTAATTGCCAAAAGCATATCCTTTTCCGTCTTTGAGGTCACATTCCGAATGAATAAGTTCCTTTTACCGCTGATATATTAGCTTTTACCGCAAACCCCATCATTTTTTTATTAAAAAAAATAATAACTATAAAAATTAAAATTAAAACTCTGGATCTTGTGCTTAGGCAGTGTTCACATGGTAAATATAGTAGGTTTAACTGAACAAAATACAGTAACAAAGATGGAAGGGCAACAATGTAAATAAGAACCAGTTGTACCATATTTCACAAAATAATGAAAGAAGGAATATGATCCACAAACATAAAGTTACACCAATTTAGATAGAAAGTTTAACTAGAGAGATGAGGAGTAAATAAGCAGCAATTGTACCATATTCCACCAGGAAAATTATTAGTAGGTCTAAAGTAGCACATGGTGCATCTCATGTACATGTAACATGCTTATATAGTCTTGGAATACATGTGCTTGATCCTTGTGAACTAACAAGAAAAATATAGCCTCCGGGCCTCGATTCCTTAGGGTCTATCTCAAAGGTCACCCTTCTATAGTTAGGCTTTTTTAACATAGGGAATACAAGGTTTTAATCCTTTCCTTATGAGAGGAATAACCTCTCATCATCCTTATTAGCAGTCTATTCTATCTTAGCGTCCACATGTCCCAACATCTATACAAAGGATTGCATATGGGCAATATTGAAGAAGTTCTTTCTAGTATATTGCTGCTGCCTTTCTTGCAACTTTCATTCTTTTAGAACTATATGGTATGGTTCAGCTACCTACCCGATTGAATTATATGGCCCACTCATTATCAATGAGATCAGGGTACTTCCAGCAAGAAACATATCGAATAGTCGGACCTCGGTTAGCTGAAAATCAAAATTTAGTACTTGATAGTCTCACAAATGACAAGTTATCTCTTATCTCCTAACATGGATGACTGTTGAGAGCAGTATTATGTGATACTTCGGAACTACTTCTAGAATTACTGAATAATTACACATTTCACACCATAATCTAAACTCATATAAAGTGATAAGGTGCATTTAAGGCCCCGTCTGTGAATAGATTTTTACAAAAAGATACATAAAAAAATTGAGAGAATGATGTAATAGGAGTGTTTTGTTTTATTTTATTGACTATTAAGGCGTAGTTTGGCATGCAAGTCTGCTTAAAAAAATGAAACAACCTATAACTTGTACCAAAAAATTAAAAAAAAAAAATTCACTCTATTTTTTTTACATATTTTCGTAAAAAATTAAAAAATCATTCTAAATATACTAATTTTGTTCTTTATATTTTAACTAAAAAACTAAAAAATTACTAAAATATTTTAACTAAAAAACTAAAAAATTACTAAACCGAGGCCCAAGTAAACAAAAAAAATCATTGTAATATAAACTCACGACCAACTGGGTTTGTCTCAGTCGGTCAAATCCTAGTCATGATTTTGAGGGACAAACAAATTTGATTTCTTCTTCATTCTAAGGTTTAAATCCAGCAATTACCTCGTATTTAAAACCGGTAATTAGTTCATATATGTTGTGATACGAAGAAAGATAAAGAAGAAAAAAAAAATTTAAAAATGCAGTACCTTGCGGATGGGTCGGTTGAGTCTCAGATTCTGAAATCCCAGAAGACCCACTCCCTCTGGACCCAATTGAACCCTGCGACGACGGCTGTGGTGGCAACCCGTCCGCTCCGCCGCCTCTTGTTGAACCCTTCACGGCCACTGGGCCTTGACTAACAACGTTCTCTTCTTCACCATTGGCTTCCACACCACTGATCATTATTCCCACCTGATCTCTCACCACCGTAGTTCTCACATTCTTCATCTTCTCCAATCGCTTCCTCTTCGCCTCCATACGCCTCATCGACTGAATCTCCTTCCTCTTCCTCCACTCCTCTTCTGTCTCCGTAGGAAGCGAACACGTCCTTATCAGCGGCGCATACGCCATCCCTTCTGCCACACGCGCCGCCTTCGTGTTGTTGTGGTCGGCGGCGGCGGCGGTGGTGGTGGTCAACATGAAGTCTGATATGGAAGATGAACGAGTCAGCATCGTATTTGCCCTCTTTGGGTCAATCCCAAATCGACCATTCAACGAAAGCCCAAGACTCAGCTCTATCTCTTCCTCTTCCTCCTCTTCCTCCTCATCTGCTGTTAATTTTCTCGGAAAATAATTCCCGGGTCTAAATCTTTGCATTAGATCTCTCGGGTGACCGTTCTTCTGCGGGGTTATATGATTATTTTGAGCTTCACCCATTTCAATACAACGATGAACGATGGTTTAAAATCAGAGATTACCCAGATGGGTTGTTTCAATTAACAAGTAGATTTTCTCAGCAAAATTGAAGGGTTTAACGATATTTACAGAATTTAACGAAATTGACATCGTTTCCACGAATCACAACCTCTGATTTTTCTGCTGTTTTCCCGGAAAATATCGCCGGCGGCCATGACAGGAAAAACGGGAGAGAGAGAGAAGAGAGATGGAGAGAGGAGAAAGAGGAAAAGGAAGTGGAAAGAGAGAAGATTTTAATTTCCATGAGACTGAAATGACGAAAATACCCATCATAATGGAAACGAAAACGAGCATGTAGACGACACGTCGAGTAAAAAAAGAGAGCACACACAGACCACGTGGTTATGATAACCTGGTTTTGAGGCGACGCCAAACAAGCGTCTCCGTCCTCTGCGAAAGGTGTCAAATAAATGTTTGGGTTTTCGACATCACACGTGTCGATCGTAGTACGTGGAACTGGACTAACCTGCCAAGTGGCTACAAAATCTCGGCATCGTAAAGCCGCGATCTCTCTGTCTCTCTCTTTTTCTCTTTCTCTCTCTAAAAGTTCTAATTACATTAGCTGTCTTCCAGAACAGAGGACCGTGGTGGAACTGAATTTCAACACGTGGCTGACAGGCTCGCCTGTGGAGCCACGCCATACGATAGTTCGCGTCTCTGTCTCGTCATGAGTAATTATTGGGTGTTTCTCACACGACCACGTGGTGAATAAAGAATATTGTAATTGGTAAAAAAATAAAATCCAATATTAAATAATTAGAAAATTTGAGAAATATAATGTATAATGATTAATAAAACGTATAAATACGACGCTCCAAGATCATTTAGGGGTCTTTTTGGGAAGTAGAAAAAAAAAAAAAAAAAAAGTCAACTTTTAAAATTTTATCTATTTTAAATTACATTACTTTTCATATTTTTTATTTATAAAAAGGTAAAATAAATTAAAAAAATAAAATATTTAACTTTTTATCGGCTTTTTAAAACACCACTTAAGCCTCGTTTGGCAACCGAACTTTTTAATCAAAAAGTCAAAAAGTTATTAAAATTAGTTAAAAAGTCAACAATTCATATCAAAAAGTCAAAGATTCTCTTTTTTCTTTACTTTTTGCACATCTTTTTGTCAAAAAGTCATCTCAAATATATTAATTTTTTTTAACTCATATTTTAACAAAATAAACAAAAAGTTACTAAAAGGTTGTTTGAAATGTCCTAAATAAGTGTACTTTTTGTCTTTTTAGACTAAAAAATTGAGGAAGAAAACATGGATGTTTAAATTAATTTTTTGACTTTTTATAAAAAAATATGTAATAAAAAATTATAAAAATTGATTTATAAAAAAAATTAAGATTAAAAATTATGCAGTCGTAGTTGTTGACTTTTAATAAATAATATTAACTTTTTAAATAATTTTTTAACTTTTTAATTTGTTTACAATAGGTGAAACTTGACCTAAATTAACATGTTCCCACATGGGGCTTTAATAATTTTTTGTCGTTCAGATTCAGCTACGCGAAAGGCTCTCATGGCGTGTGGTTCGTATCGCTACTCGCTAGGAGAGATTGACACCCACCAGTAATGGCATCTTAGTAGTTTAAAGTGCGATGATAACTTCAAAATCCCGCATCCTCGCATGCATTATGTAGCCGCATGTCATTTGGGATTGGAGGGCGTTTTTTTTAACAAAAATATAAAACATCACAAAAATTATATTAAAATTATTATTAAATATTTTATATGAGTGTGAGATTCACGTGATATTCACATAATGAGCTTCACACACCCATGATAGAAATGATAAAAATTTTAGTAGAATTTTTAAAATCTTTTATATTATTTTTTTTAAAGATAAATTATGCTTTCACCTATTAAATTATAATTTTTTTTCAATTTAATCCTTAAAGGTAGATTATCCTCTTTATCCCTAAATTATTTACCATTTCCCACATTAATCCAATTTAAAATGCCATGCGGCATGGATCAATTTGACCCCAAACACAACCCAAGGGTAATTCATTGAATTTTTTTACACACATTATTTCGCACTTTATTATTTAACCCCATGACTCTATTTCCCCTCCCCTCTCTTAACACCTCTCTTCTTTCCTCAAAATGCCACAATCCTTTTAGACTAAAGTTTGACAAGTTAAAAAAAGTCAAAAAAATTAAAAAGTTATTCAAAAAGTTAAAAAATTATCGCTATTCATCAAAAGTCAAAAATTACGGCTGCACAACTCCCAATCCTAATTTTTTTCTACACACTAATTTATACAATTTTTTAATACACATTTTTTTATAAAAAATCAAAAAGTTAACTCAAACAATCATATTTTTTTTCTCAGCTTTTTAATTCAAAAAGTCAAAAAGTACACTTATTTAGGACATCCCAAACAATCCTTTATTATAACCACTTCTACTCCACTCGTGCCATCAATTCGGGGTCTTTTGAGAAGTAGGTTATAATAGTTTTTAACAAAAAAAAATTGATTATAACCATCTTCTCAAAATAGCCCTTCATGGTTGGTTTGAAAATTAATTATTTTAATTTTTTAATTTAAAAAAAAAAGTGTAAATATTTTTTAAAAAAATGATGTGATTAGATATTTTAATTTTTTAACTATTTTAACTAAAATAAAAATAAAAACGTTAACCCCAAACGGGACCTCAATAACCCCAACCATTTTCCTTGCCACCCTTATTCCTACCATAGTCATTTTCCACCTCTACGCTCCAACTTTTGCCACTGTAAAGCCAATAATCCAAAATCAAACCTTTTCCACCCAACATTTTATTTATTTATTTATTGAATTGTGATATTTACGTTACACTTTAATGTTGTGTTTAATTAGAAGATTTGAACAGAGATTTAGAAAGAGAAATGAAAAATAAATGAAATGAGAATAAAATATGTCTAAATTTCACATAGTTTCACACACCTTTTCTCTTTTCTTTTCCAAATCTCTCCCAAAATCTTCCAATCAAACACGGCATAAGTCTTTCACGTTTTTCTCTTTTTGTTTTTTATTCTTTCGCGAATAAAATACTTGAGGCCAATCGTAGACCAATAGTAGAGTGTGAATGTTATTAACTGACAATATTATTTGTGGAAACATATTTTTTGGATTGTCAATGTGGTTAAGGTTGTTAGTTTAGGTGTCATGTGATGGACCAAGCCGCTAAGATATGATGTGATCATATATAAATTTGAAATATTCAAGAGTCTTAGATGACATCAAACTATTTATTTGGTTAAAAATGAGATTCTCGAGGAAATTCATTTTAATTTTTATAGTGTGAATTGTGATAGATGTTTTCCTTATAAATGATAGAGTCTCATGAATTAAGACTTTTAAGAGAAGTTGTACATTAATCATTATAAAATAAGGCATCCTATGAGTTAGGAATGGCAACGGGACGGGGCGGGGCCGGGGACCACACTCCCCATCCCCGATCCCCGATAGTGAGAAATTCCCCGTCCTCGGTCCCGATCCCCGACGGGGACCCCATCAGCCCCCCGTCCCAGCCCCCGTTCGGGGATCGGGTTTCCCCGACCCCGAAAATCCCCGACCTGTTCATTTTTTATTTTTTTTTAACACAAAAACAAAAAAAATAATTTCAATCGGTTGTATTCAGTAATCTATCATCATCATCATCATTAAAAATTTCAAACTATTGTATAGATCAACTGATATTGATCTATCATCAAATAGATCAAAACCATAGATCATCAAATAGATCAAAACAGATCTCTTCAAAGCAGATCATTTTCAATCTATTGTATAAACCACAAAGATCATCCCTATTGAGACAAGAACAAAACCATCAACAAATCAACTACACAGATCTCTTTAACAACAACATAGATCATTAACACAGATTTCTTTAACAGATCAACAAATCATTAACCATTTCAACATTAACAGATCAACTACACACAAAACAAAAATAAAATGATAACATAAGACACAGATCAGAGGGGAGGAGAGAGAGAGAGAGAGAGAGAAACTAGATCTGGTAAATCTGCACCATGCTCGATTGATCTGTAATCCCTGGAGTTAATCTGCAACGGCGAAGATCTAGCGAGGGACGATGGCGGATCTCAGTCTCAGATCGGAGGATCGAGTCGACGTCGGACAATGGCGTCGGAAGAGATAGTAGAGGGAAGAGAGAGAGAGAGAGAGAGAAGTGGGTTTGTAAGGGAGAAGAGAGAGAGTCGTAGGGAGGGTGGAGATCGGCGGTGGGAGGAGGGAGATCGGCGGTGGGAGATGGAGATCGGCCGACGGTTTTAAAGAGAGGGAGAGAGAGAGACAGATGAGAGGCAGACAGATGAGTATGAGTGAGTGTGAGGCTTCTGTGTGTGTGAAGAAGTTGATTTATATATATATATATATATATAGGGTAAAATGGTAATTTTGCTTCGAGAAAAATTTGGGGCCGGGGCCGGGGCCGGGCCGGGGCTTGAACACTGATCACCGTCCCCGGCCCGAAACTGATCGGGGTTTTAATTTTGAATACCATCCCCGTCCCCACGGGGGTATTTTTCGGGAAAAAACCATTCTCATCGGGGTCGGGGGATCGGGTCCCCGTCGGGCCGGGTTCAAATTGCCATCCTTACTATGAGTCTAATGTATGCTTTGACTTATGCATTGAGTACTTGTGTGATATGTTTGAGAGATTGTTTGACTGACTTGATTGTCTCCTGAGTGGACGAACTGCCGCGATATTTTCATCTTCTTGTAGGCAAATGATTGACTTAATTTATTTTGCCTCGTGCTCTATAGCTAAGTTCTCTGTTTAGTTAAGTGATCGGAAATCAACACGCACTTAATTTTTTATCTATATAATTTATATATTATTAATAAAAAATGATAAAAATATTATGTAAATTAAAATTTTAAAAAAATTAATATAATATTAAAAGTTTAAGATTGACTATATACTCTTTAAAGTTTAAAACAAAGTAATCATACTTTACATTTTCTTAACCAACTCCCAAGAAAATCTAGATACACCCATTAAAATTTTCCCCACCACAACTGGCTCTAAGGTATAAGGATTTTATATTTGTATCTAGATGAGATAATTTAGATTTCTTTTGACCCTAACCAAAGTTAGATTAATCAGTATTGTATAGTTTAATTAAACAAAGTGGTATGTTTTTTAAGACTATTTTAATGTCAAGTTGGGCCAAGAGGAATCTCCCAAACAACAAAGCAAAGTAATAAGAAAACAAAAAAAATCAAGGATCTGAGATCAGGGCTGGACCCCAAGAGGATCAACTTGCACTTTTTTTTTCAAACGGGTACGGGTCATCTGGGTAACTGCCACGCGTATTAAAGTAGTTGTTGGATACACGTGTCTCAACGTGGTTGCAGATCAACAGCTAAGCAAGCACCAACTTGCCGAAGGCGACGTGTCCGGCTATAAATGAGAAACCCCATCGCGTCATACGTATCTACAGCGTTTTGCCACCAATCTAGCTTCGCGCCAAGCGCGTGTACCGAACTTTTTTATTTTTCTTTTATGTTTTTTTATAAAAATTTTGAAAAAATTATTGAAAAAATTATAAGCCATTAAGTTTAATGAATATTTTGTATTAGTAAAAAATCTTTATTTATAAAATAGTTTGATAAAAAGTCATTTCTTTGATTCTAGAAGATATTTTATTTTTAATTTTACCTTTTAATTTATTTGTTAACTTTTTTTATCTGTTGATTTTTTGTTAATTATCTATTTAAATTTATACCTACTTGTTCAATTTTTTGTTCTATTTATTCAATTTATTTTGTCTATCTATTGAAATTCTAGTCTTATTTTTTCTTACCTGTTAAAATTTCTATTTGTGTTAAAATTTTTGTCTTATCTTTCTTTATCTGTAAAGATTTTTGTTCTCATTTTTTTTAAGGGTTGAAATTCAAACTTATTTTCTCCCATTTGTTGAATTTTACAACCCTAATTTTTCTATCAATTTATATTTTTATTTGTGAAAAGTCATTATATATATATATATATTTTATCAATTGAAATTTAAATTTTTGTGATTGAAATACACTAAACCTCGATCTATTCAAATCATATCTGTCAAATTTTTTTAATATGTTACAATCTGTTTCATCATCACTGTGGGGACATAATTTTTGAATGACAACACGTGGCCAAGGTGTCACCGAAGTGTCACGTGTCCTGGTCATGATGTTGAGATGATCTTGGCTAGGCCGATGTCATCTGCGAAGAAACCAGAATCTGGGATAAGCGAATAAGGGACAAGAGTCCTAGAATGAGAGAGGACTTCAGTTTGGGAAAAGATAAAACTCTTAGAGAGTTTATCCTAGTCTAACTGGGAGTCCAAGATTAACAATGAGACAAAATCCATTGAAGCTAGGCTTCTACTGGGATTAGGACTATGTTGGCTATAAAAGAGAGGCACCCACATAGGTCTAAGGTATACTTTTTATGCTCTGAATAGTGAGTTAAGCACTTTTACTTTCTTTGAGAGATAATTGACTTGATCGTCGGAGTGCCCCCGGGTGAACAAACCACTGCTGGAATCTTTTCTTTTTGTTGATAGGTCGTTCGGGTTTAATCTATTCTGCCGGTGCTCTCCAGCTGAGTGTTTGATTGGCAGTGTGGTCGGAAATTGACACACACAATTTGGCGCCGTCTGTGCGAAAGAAAGGAGAATAGATGGCCAACGATGGACAGAAAGAGAAGGTTGGGGACGATACTCCTACTGGGAGTGGGAAACATATTGACCTTGACGTCGAAGAAGACAACTGCAACGAAGAGACTCGTCATAAAAATCATAGAGAAAAGCACGTCACCCAGGAAGGCGACGTGCCAAAGAAATTGGACCGAAACGGGTATTCTAATGAGGACGACCTCTAGGTATGGAAAGATAGATGCCTGCAGAGGGATGACGAAGTGAAAGGAATGACGAACAAATTGGCGGACCTGCAAACGGTTGTCAATTTCATGATGCAAAACAACGTCATGCAGCCACCATTCCCGTTACAAGATACGCCGATTCCAGCGGCCAAGAAAGATGCCCGAAAAGGGGGGTAGAAAACTGTTCTTACAGTCCCTCTGCACGACAGGACCAAAGGGACATTCTCACTGGCCTTCACGGGAGGTCGGACATGGAGAATCAAGGAGAGGAGAATCCCAGAAGACACGTCGAACCAAAGAAAACTGCACCAAAGAACATCGGGATGTTCAAGGGAAGGAACTCTATTTCGACACGACCGATGGAAAGAAGTCCAAAAGGACTCACAATGACACAGGCAATAGTGCACCAAAAAGGCTAAAATCCAGAGATAGCCGAGCTCTTAGGTGGACCAAGGAGGATCTGAGGGATTACCTCCAGAGAAAGCGACAAAACGCCGAGGTAACTTCTCCGGTCAAGCCGAGAACGTTCTCGGTAGAATTGGACAAATTCGAAGCCCCGAAGACGTTCCACATGCCAAGATTCTAGATATACGACGGTAAGTCGGACCGAAACTTTCACGTTGGCTTGTACTTGAACTCGATGGTGTTATACATCGGGAATGAGCCGTTGCTCTGTAAGGTGTTCATCTCGTCCTTCGGGAAAATTGCATCGGACTGGTTTCACAAGTTGTCGAAAAGAATTGTAAAAACCTGGGAGGGCCTGACCGAGATGTTCGTGGTCAGGTTTGTGACAAACAAACTACAGCCGTTGAGGGTAGATTCCCTGATGACTCTGAGAATCAGTGAGGATGAAGGCCTTAGGGCCTATGCCAAAAGGTATTATGAGATGTTCAACCGAATACCCGAGTGCAACCAAGAGGTGGCGGTCGTGTCTTTCAAGAATGGCCTGAAAGATGATTGTCCACTTCGAAAGTCATTGGCAAAGACATTACCAAAAAGCATGGAGGAGCTCATGGCCAGAATTGAGAAATATGCCAGAGCCGAGGAAGACAAGCCGGGGACAAAGGCGTCCAAACAAGAGAAGAGAAACGACTCGCCGAAGCGAAGCCAAGATAACACTAGATACAACAAACCAGAGCTCAGATCTCAGATTCCAGATCCTAGATCCCAGATCTTAGAAGACATGATCTCGACCTAAATGATTAGGTCCGAGAAGACAAGGGCTCAACCTAAGTGAGCAGATCCCAGATTCCAAAAGACAAGATCTCGGCTTAGATGATTAAGTCCGAGAATAGAAGAGCTCGACCTAAGTTAAAGAGCTTTTACATAAGGTCCACAAAGGAGTATGTGGAAGCCATGCAGGGGGCCGATCCCTTATCCATAGAGCAATATCACAGAGATTCTTTTGGTTTTACATGCAAAAGGAAGCTGAAACCCTATGTAAAAAAGCGTGAAAATGTTGTTGAAATCCACCTGCGACGTGCGATAGAACAATAATTCGGCTAGGGACATACCAGCAACAACTTGCTAGGGCTTACAAACAAGAAGGTTAGCCCAAGAGAGTTCAAGGATAGGGACCTTATCCTGAGAAAGGTTACCGGCAATGGGGCATATCGGCTGAAGCAATAAAGTGCTAGTTTGATTTTTGTTAATTTGAAATCTATGTGATAGGACCGACCAGTCCTATGACAATGTTTCCAAATGAAACATAACGAATAACTTGGACTTATTATATGGCAAAGTTTCTACTTGCATATAATAGAGTTGAACCAGGTTGGCGATGTTTCTGATTGAAACATGACGAATAACTTGGACTTATTATACGGCAGAGTTTCTACTTGCATATAATAGAGTTGAATCAAATTGGCGATGTTTCTGATTGAAACATGACGAATAGCTTGGACTTATTATATAGCAGAATTTCTACTTGCATTTAATAGAGTTGAACCAAGTTGGCGATGTTTCTGATTAAAACATGACGAATAACTTGGACTTATTATATGGCAGAGTTTCTACTTGCATATAATAGAGTTGAACCAAGTTGGCGATGTTTCTAAGTGAAACATGACGAATAACTTAGACTTATTATATGGCAGAGTAGAAACTTTACTTGTATATAATAGAGTTGAACTAAGTTGGTGATGTTTTTAAGCGAAACATAACGAATAACTTAGACTTATTATATGGCAGAGTAGAAACTTTACTTGCATATAATAGAGTTGAACTAAGTTGGCGATGTTTCTAAGCGAAACATGACGAATAACTTAGACTTATTATATGGCAGAGTAGAAACTTTACTTGTATATAATAGAGTTGAATTAAGTTGGGTTAACCTGGACTTGTCACATCGGCAAAATCAGACACAGAAGAGAGGCAAGTGCATACCAGTCAGATTAACAAAGTGACCAAGGCTAGCAACCTCGGCCAGTCTTTGTTTGAATCTGACCTCGGCGACAAGGTCAAAGCCACATGCTTAATGAGAACCCAAGTGAAACTTAAGTTCACATTAGGGGACAGAGGGCTGGAGAATGACGCTTGAGAGTTAGAATTTTCAAGTTGAAGTTAAGCCGAGGAAGATGGTTTAACACTTGTTGAAATTTTAAGAAAAATTTACAAGTAGAAGTTAAGCCGAGGAAGATGGTTTAACACTTATTGAAATTTTGAGAAAATTTACAAGTTGAAGTTAAGCCGAGGTTATGTTAAAGAAAGATGGTTTAACACTTGTTGAAATTTTGAGAAAAATTTACAAGTTAAAATTAAACCAAGATTATGCTGCAATAATAGAAGACAGAGGACTTGAGTAAAGTGGCAAGTTGTGAGTAACACTTGTGGAAATATTATGATAAATATTTTCAAGTGTTAGGTCAAAGCCGAAGTAAACCGATTAGTGGGTACAACCGAGGTGTTATACCCCGAGGAGATTGCATAGTTAAGGTGTATCTTGAAAGACATGCAAATTATTCTAAGTATAGAATCATACAAGAGTAAAATGAAGACACATACAACCACGTTGAAAGAAGAAATTAAAGTATGCATTCAGATAAGGAAAGAAGACACTTCGGCCTAACATTGAAGAATGATTGTTTAGATTACAAAAAGGCCGGTGTGAAGTACGCCGGTGTCAGATGGTGGTAGTAAGCAAAGAAGTGCAATGAAAGCCTCACCGGAGGGAGAGAGTGAAATTGGTTGCAGAAAGCTTCGCGAGGAGGATTTGAGAGAGAAAGTTTGAACAAGAACGAAGATGCAGGAGGAAAAAGATGGAGAGAGTGAAGTGATTTTGATCAAACACGCAGAATGGCGGCAAAATGGCAATTAGTGTGCCTAAGACGACATGCTTGTCAGATGACGTACGCAGATACGAGGCGACTTAATGGCGCGTATCAGATATGGCTCAGTAGGGGAAAAACGTGTGGCAGAAACGGTTGAAATACTATGCGTGCCAGCTCATACGCGTGATGAAACTCTTGGAGTTCTTGATTTAATGAAGCAAATACCTCGGCTAGGAGGACGGTTTCGATTGAGAAACTTGAACGAACTTGATTGTTGGTTCCAAGGTATTGATGAAAGCAGACTATAGGTCTTGGTCATATTGAGTCGGCGAGTGATGACCTCGGTAATGAATAATGGAGTGAGCTTAGCCGATGTGCTAAATAGAAGAAATGATATAGGTTCCATCACCTCAGGATGCCGAGGTAATAGAACCTAAGGAGCAGTTGTGGGGACATAATTTTTGAATGACAACACGTGGCCGAGGTGTCACCGAAGTGCCAGCCGAGGTGCTATGTGTCTTGGTCATGACGCAGAGATGATCTCGGCTAGGCCGAGGTTATCTGCGAAGAAACCGGAATCCGGGATAAGCGGATAAGGGACAAGAGTCCTAGAATGAGAGAGAACTTCAGTTTGGGAAAAGATAAGACTCTTAGAGAGTTTATCCCAGTCTAACTGGGAGTCCAAGATTAACAATGAGACAGAATCCATTGAAGTTAAGCTTCTACTGAGATTAGGATTATGTTGGCTATAAAAGAGAGGCACCCACATGGGTCTAAGGTATACTTTTTATGCTCTGAATAGTGAGTTAAACACTTTTACTATCTTTGAGAGATAATTGACTTGATCGTCGGAGTGCCCCTGAGTGGACGAACCACCGCCGGAATCTCTTCTTTTTGTTGACAGGTTGTTCGGGTTTAATCTATTCTGCCGATGCTCTCCAGCTGAGTGCTTGATTGGTAGTGTGGTTAGAAATTGACACGCACAATCACCATCATCAAAGTTCCAGATTAACACACACATATATACATACATGCATGCATGAATGTGTATAGTTATAGAGTTACTCAGATCCTGTAAATTAAAGTATAAAACATGCAGCGAAATAAAATGTTTAGATCATACCTTTTTTTGATCTAAAACCTCGTGGATAAATCACGTGCTTCCTGAATCTAGTCAATCAACCCAGCAGTGAAGTGATATTACAATATTGAATATCACCCACACAAACCACAGTGCAAATGGCTTTGATCGTTATTTTGGGAGAGAGTCAGTATCTTGAAAAAAAAAACAAACATACGTTGTTTTTCCACTTAATCACCCATATCCCATATATCAGATATATAATCTATTTATCTCATTTATCCATTTGTTAAATGAGATAATATCTGATATCTATATCATCTATCCATATCATGATATGATAGATATATATCCTGAGTGGCTATCCAAATAGGTTTGAATTCAAATTCAAAACCCATTTGGATGAGGTTCAAAAGGTTCTAAGGGGCATGTCACATGGGCGCCTAATTTCTAACATCTCCCACTTGGACATGAGTTGGCATGACACTGCCACGTCTCAATCTCAATCTCCCAAAAAATAAACAATCTCATACTAGCCACTGCACCGTGCGACTGCTGAGAACACCTGCATGTGGGAGCTCTATACTAGAAACTCAAAATGAGCCAGCATAGAGACATCAACCAAAAAAGAAAAGAAATAGTGTCTCATATACCCCAGACCCATCTAATTACACCGGTCCAAAAAACATCTCTAATCCCTCAAAAAGAGCATGTTTGACCCTCTCAATTCTTGCAATATATCCACACTCAATTCGCTTTTCATACAGAGCGATGTGAGTTGCCGGCAGTGAATATACAACGGTGGTGTAATACTAGATGATCTTCCCTTTGCCCTCATGCCATTTAGTTTAGGATTGACCGCTTTCCTAGTGATGTCCCTTAAGGCCGAATCATACATGACCGCAGGCAACATACCAAAATAGCAGAACATCAATCCATTACCTTATGACATAGTCAAAAGTCACAAAAGGGTACATAAATGAAAGTCATATCAATAATGGCAGGTAAGACTCACACGGTGAGGAAGCAGGGATCCATTCTCTCACCTCATTACTCGGTCGCTAAGCACATATAGTATGAATACATGCTACGGTGGAGTAACTCTTCCATAAAGAGTGACGTCATACTCGATACACCGTATAGATATTAGTCTAGTCGCTTTCTAGCGCCTAACCCGAATTCTCTATTTGCTCGCCTTCTAGGCGCCAAATGAGATCTCGAATCTGGCTAATCATAACAGGCACAACATGGAAAGTGGGTACTAACATCCATGTTTGGTCCTTAACACGACCTCATCTTGGTTATAACCAAGGCGACATACATAGTGGATGATTTAAGCCTCTCTTGGCTCCAAATAAAAATAAACCACCAGTCTCATCCTTGCTCGCTCCCAAGCGCCAAGGGCGATTGCTCGTGTGAGTGAGCCAATCTTGCCTGCTGACATCATCATCCGCTAATCATTATGACACAAACCATAATAGTGTCAACATCCCATCATCTCAAAATAAGTGATCGATTTAAAAAAAAAAATTGACCACAGCTTGCGCAATTATAGATTCCAAACATAAGCCTTATCAGCACCTCTTGCGATAAGTATATACAACAGAATCCACCATGTGCGCCTCACATGAAATGATTTAAGATCACTACCTCTTGCGCAATAACCTCTCTAAAGATATTTTGGTGACCAATTTGCGTTCATTCTTAGTGCGCCCAACTAGTACAGATGCGCCCAACTAGCGCATTGAATAATGAGCAAATTAATATACTACTAGTGAAGCATTTTATCCACAATCTAATGAGCAAGCTCAATGTCTAAACAACTCAGTTGATTATTTACCAAAGATAACACTTATCATGCCGAATACGCCCACATAGCGTACTTTAGGCTCCCACAATAAAGAAAAGATCGAGGAATATAGGTCATCTGTTTCTCCCAAAGACAATCCGAGGATTCACTTAATAGCTAAGGCTCTGGCTTTTACCGATAGGTAAGTCAATGGGTTTGTAATTTTGCATCTAGAATCGTTCTAGGATATTCCTTATGTAAGTCATCGAAGACAAAACATGAATTCTCCCAAAACAATCCCTAAGGATCGTACATCCGAGCATATAAATTACATCACCCATGTCCATCATATCTAAAATAGAGGACTGCCCACCCTAGGTGGTGACAACCTTATAAATTCCTGGCTCATAATGACTAAGGCCAAGTTTGGGTACTTCCAAAAAAGTCAAAAAGTCAAAAAGTTACTCAAAAAGTTAAAAAGTTAACACTATTCACCAAAAGTCAACAATTACGGCTGCACAACTCTCAATTCAAATTTTTCCCTACAAATCAATTTTTACAATTTTTTATTACATATTTTTCAATAAAAAGTCAAAAAGTTAACCCAAACATCCATATTTTCAACCTCAATTTTTTAGTCCAAAAAGACAAAAAGTGCATTTTTTTAGTCTTCCCAAACTTGGCCTAAGTAAGGAAAAACTTCTTTTGGACCATTGATTCAGTGGTCTTCATCGATCATCATTGGCCTATCATGGCTTGACGAAATCTAAGAACCACTATTTGGATAACTGTTTTAGGTTGTAAAAGATTTATTGGAACTAGCAACCTTTTTGCGCTCCTAACTTTTCACCATAAAAACATAAGGTAAATCCTTACAGATCTACTTATCCAATTCTCCAATGAGAAGTTGGGTCACAATGTCCACAAATCAATGTTCCGAACCTATGTCAATCAAAGCCTAAGTCAAAATAACCTCACTCCCCAGGAGGAAGTCAAGGAGAAAGTCAAAATAACCTCACCCTCACTCCCCAGGAGGAAGTCTTCTCATGGTCTACACTTTCCTCAATGGTGCGACTTTTCGGTATCTAGCGAGCCTTATGCCTCAACAATGACTATCCAAATTACGCATAAAATTAGAACAGTTTTGCGTCATAATGGAAAGTCAACCAAATTATAAAAATGGTTAATCCTCAAAGACTTTGTCTTAAACTGCGCAACATTGATCCACCTTTTTAAAAAATAGGAGACTAGAGCCTTTGGCATTATCCTAGGCTCTTTATCATCTTGCGGAGCAATCATGAATGTTTCCCTCTCAATCACCCAGTGATGACGTGAAATTTTTTTCACATTTGCTACCACGCAACTAAGAATGTAGAGTATTCTTCTCTAATGGAGTAATCCATTAGTAGGCACATCGCTCCCACTGTCCCTAGGATATTGGAAATTTCTTTCCATTCTCAACTAGGCTACATAGAGCGCTATGCTTAGAATTCTCTATCTTATAGAGTTCCAAAAACTCTATTCACGTCACCTTTACTAATAAAACTTTATGTGACTTAGTTACACTACCACAAAGCTGCTTACCTATATTCACATGACCTGGGGGTTTGCATGACCGCATACAATAATGCGCCACACGACCCTTTGTGTTTACAAGACAGCATACAATAATGCGCTATAGAACCCTAGGTCTTAACTTCACAATCTTATGAGAAGTAAAATAAAGATAAGCTGCTTAACGGTTACAGATCGCCCATAGATGGCTCTCCACTAACCTATTACTCAAATGGAGTGTAAAATTTGATATGGAGGGCACTTAGTTAGGGATATAGGCAACAAACTAGTGCAATTCCCAATTGGGAAACATTTTGCGCCATTATCCACTTAACATTAACAATATTTAATTCCTTATCTCTACTACACCATTGTGTTGTTGAGTACTAGGAATAATCAATTTTCTAAGCATCTATCTCTCTTCACAGAGTTTTCTAAAAATAACTCAAATAGATACTCGCCACCTTGGTCAAAACTAAAAGCACAAAAGCTCTTATCTAATTGATCTCAACCTCATATGTGCAATCTCAAAAATCATCTCAAAACTTTTGACTTATGAGAGATCAAATAGTCTTGACTCAGATGCGTATCGTGATCTATAAATGTGTCGAGATTGAGGCTTAGCTATCATACCCTTACACATATCTAGTCACAAATATCATAGTGGACTAAATGCGCCAAAACAAATGACCTTCTATGGCTTTCCTACTTACTTGTGCGCACCCATTGCGAACAAAGTTACACATTCACATGAGAGCAGGATGTCATAAGCGAGTGGGCCCGAGAAGGCCTACTCAAACCATCGTGTCATCATCTCATTAATGTGATTAAGTATAATAAGCCACTGGTTCATGACCAATGTCATAAACTAATTCCAATCATCTTAATGTGTGAGTTCTCGAAGACAAGTTTTAAAGGTTTAGGCCCAACTAGGTAATGACTCACGACTAAGTCATATTCACTAGATCATAAAAAGGATGTCATGGAGATATCAACTGCGCCTAAGTTGCAAATTTAACTAGTAAGTGCTAATCCCCTGCACCTTCAAGTCAATTTTATTCTCCATACACTTTAATACATCTAGTTGAAAGATGACGATACTCCTCTTGCCATCTCTGTTTCTTGCTTCATAGTTACTTGCAATTAATTCTACTATCCACAAGAAGGAGAGAATAAGCTATCAACTATGACAGCTCCTGAAGTAACTTAAGCGCGAATTAGGCCAAAGAGTCTAATTCAACACAATGCTCTTACAAGCGATGCGTCAAATTCTTAGAGTCATAACAACCTTGTCAGCCTTGACCTTTTCATTACTATGCTGCAACGTTTGCGCTTAGTGGTAAATTTTATTCAAAACGTTAGCCTAGCAAAGGAATCACACAAAGAAGCACCTCATCCATGTTTCACACTCAAGTGTGGAAACAGTAAGTGTCCAGACTTAGACAAGTTGGCAATACTAATAGATTTTGCAGCCACTAAGCGCTAATCTTTTCACTCAGTGTTAATAGATTTTGCAGCTTCTAAGCACTAATCTTTTAACTTCACGTGATATTTCAACGCACACTATTATAGTGCATGAAATTTCGCTCAATCCACTCCCAAAAATTGGGTAGAGAGCAAAACACTGCTCGTACTGGCTACTCGTCTTACACTTAATGACTAATTTATTTAAGCTTGCATTTCTTGGATGACGTAACTCTTGAATGTTACTTCATCCAATGATGTAACATTATTTACAAGTCAAATTACAAAGTCAATCCGCGCAGCTCATTAGTCAAGATCATATACAGATCTATTGAGGGCTTACTAATTTCATAACTCCAAAACTCGCCAACCAAAACTATGTAGCGTACCGCTAACTATAGCGCACACATTAGTTTTTATTGTGCCAAACAAGGCAACAAAAACACGACGACTTTGAGTCATGTTTCCTTACTTTGGCTCAATTAAGGTTTGACCTAAAGTCTCCAAGACTTTTGCTCATCTAAAGAATGGGATTAGTTTGTTCACATTTGAACATCTCTACTAAGTCTAGGTCAACCAAATTAACTTCCATAAGCTAAATCAATTTAAAGAGAAATTCGCATTGGGATTAATTTGATTAGCATAATATAATTTTGTCGCAAAAATCTAAATTAAATAGTGACAATATTACACAAGTCGCAAGATCGAAAATCCGCTATGCTCGTAATCATCTCTTGCGCCACATGTGACAATTATCCAAAATTTAATTAATTTATGCGCAAAACATTGGTTTTCAGGAGTTAATCTACAAAGATTTCTCTCAACCGAATAACCTCCCACTGACTATGGCATATACAAAGCATGATAAATACCATACAATAGCATTTTAATGTAAATCTACAAATAACTCGTGCTATATTTATTTAATAATGGAATTCTAATAAATAAATAAATAATCATGCTCTTCTAATTACAACATATTACAAACCCAAAAAAAAATATGCTGTATTCAATATTCGGATTATGCCATAATTAAAGTGTACATCATTTTGAAATTTTCTGGAATTTTTCTGAAATATTCTGCAATTTTAAATAACTAATAAACACACATAAAATTAGAAATAAAAAATCCAGAAACTGATAAATTGAGACAATATTACCAGTAGATAGTAAAACATTTCAGAAGTCCACAATAAAAATTTCAACCCCAGAAAATTATTTATGCAATACCAGAATCATTTTAAAGCATAAAAAATGAATTATTAACACAAAAAAAATATTTTTTATTTTCGTAAAATTTTCAAAATTTTACAGAAGATATAAAATTTAATTCTGAGTGTAACGGTACCAACCATGCTTAAAACAAAGCTATAACGAATAAATTATGGCCAATTAACGCAATTCAGAATTAAAAACAAACAAACAGAGCCTAAGGCATAAGCAGCCAAGCTAGCCAAGCCGCATGAGGAAAACGGCGCGGCTCAGCACCGGCTCGGAGCGGCTCGACACACGGCTCAAACGCGGCTCGGCGCTCGGCTCCGGCACGCGGCGCGCGTGCGTGGACAGCACCGCCGACGCGTGGGAGCGCGTGGCTGCGCGTGGTGGCGCGTGGCGCTGCTGGGAGGCATCATACAGCGCGTGAATCACACGCGCCGCCTTCCCAGGTGTTTTCTGGTCCGATTTTTGTACTGCCGGACTCATTTTTTCAAAATAAAACCGTTTATGGTATGAAAAAAAGACATTAATGAACATAAAAAAATATTTATGCTCTTAATCTAATCAAAGTAGATTTTTTTCCTCCTTTACAAACATTCATGTATATAATGTAAACATACACATGTAAAAATATACACATGATTAAAGGAAACACGAAAATATCCATCAATGGCTCTGATACCAATGTAAATTAAAGTATAAAACATGCAGCGTAATAAAAAGTTTAGATCATACCTTTTTTTGATCTAAAACCTCGTGGATAAATCACGTGCTTCTTGAATCTAGTCAATCAACCCAGCTAAAACCTCGTGGATAAATCACGTGCTTCTTGAATCTAGTCAATCAACCCAGCAGTGAAGTGATATTACAATATTGAATATCACCCACACAAACCACAGTGCAAATGGCTTTGATCGTTATTTTGGGAGAGAGTCAGTATCTTGAAAAAAAAAAAAAAAATACGTTGTTTTTCCACTTAATCACTCATATCCCATATATCAGATATATAATCTATTTATCTCATTTATCCATTTGTTAAATGAGATAATATCTGATATCTATATCATCTATCCATAACATGATATGATAGATATATATCCTGAGTGGCTATCCAAATAGGTTTGAATTTAAATTCAAAACCTATTTGAATGAGGTTCAAAAGGTTCTAAGGGTCATGCCACAAGGACGTCCAATTTCTAACATCCAAATATGTTGAGAGAGAGAGAAGGGGTTTTTTTATCACGATGTACAACTGAGCAACGTCGGAGTCCAGATCAATCCACCATCTAGCGACTTGTTTCTTGGCGGAATCGTCGATCAAACGCGATGTCGCCGCGGACTACTTTAAGGGTATAGACGGCGAAGGTGTGCTTGTGGCAGTCTTGGTAGACAATGCCGCTGTCAGTGGTGGTGATTGCGGAGGAGGAGGAACAGAGAGAAGGGATGAAGAGGGAGACTCGGGTCGCTGCAAAGAAAACAAGGAAAGCCGTTTGTCCGACTCCCAGATGAAGATCGAGGTCGCCGCGTCGCCGTGTGGCAGTGTCCTTGGCGATGGGTTCGGTGGTCGGTCTTCTTCGTCCCTCCGCCGGAGCGAATCTGAAGCCAAAGCTGAGGTATTGTCGGCTCTGAACACACAGAATGAAGAGGAGAGAGAGATGGAAGATAAAAGTGAAACAAGTTCATAAAAAAAAAATATCATGAAATGTTTTATGAAGATTTTTTATCTTTTGATTAGTGTGTTGTTTTTATGTATGTGTAATCTTATGATGAATAATCTTTTATAATAATTTTTATAATATTTTTTTCATGATACCTAACATTACTCAAAACAAGAATGGTGATAAAGCCGAAGATTTTGTTTAATCACGTCCTTTTAGATAAAATATTAAAGAAGATTTAAAAATGAATTTATCATTGGGAAATGATTTGGAGCCCTAAAAACTTCCCCCTTAATCCCCCTAATTTCCAATTTTGGCAACTTTTTTTTTTTTTTTTTACTTGATATGGAAATTAGGGGGATTAGGGGGATGTTTTTAGGGGATGTAGCATGACCCTTTATCATTTGAGCGCTTTTTAATTTATATTTTATTTGTAATTTTTTTTATAATATAATTATTTAAAAAAAAATTTATTTATCCCCTTTATTTTATCCCTTCAATTTCACCTTTAATAATGTGAAATTAAGAGAAAAAAATATGAGAGTATGAGATTGCTTCACATAAATTTTAATCGTGTTATTAGGGATATATTTAGAAGATCTGAATTAGGAAATGCAACCTATCTCTTTTAAAAATTAGATATGCTATGTCAACCATTATTTTGTTTCATGAAAGACATGTTAGTAAAGATTATTATTCACCAGCATAAGTTCAAAATTAAAGTAAAATAATGATGTCATATATTTTTTATTATAAATTAATTATTTCAAAATGATGTCATTTTAATTTTTAATTTAAATAATAAAATTATCACAGTAAAATTATTATTGATAAAAAAACATAAAAAATCTTAATTCATTCCCAACCCATTCTATTATCTGTAACCACCTTCCATCATTTTTAAAAATGACATGCGGTGGGTTTGATTTGATTTTTTAAAAATTATTTTAAATTTATTTTAAAAAATATAAATTAATTTGATAAAAATAAATATCAAAAAATATATATTTTTAAATTTTTAAAAATTATTTCTGATCTTCCAAAAAATAATATTTATTATCAAATTAATTTATAACATTTTAAATATAAATCTTAAAAAACAAACCAACATAATTTATGATCAGTCACTTCAAATAACATAAAATTCAAATTTTTACTTGGAACCCCTTAAGAAAAGTCGGACGTTAAATACTACTTTGACCGACAGGCCAAACAAATAACAAAAAAAAAAAAAATGACACGTAATCTCATAGCATAGTATAATTTTTATCCATATATATATTATGGTAGTCTTAAAAGTATAAATTATTTAATTTAATTTCTTTTATTCCTTCTCACCCATCGTGGGTTGGCAGCGAAGCAGAGCGGGACGGGGTGTTTGACTCCTCAACTTGAGTATTAAAAATATTTATATTATTTAAAAATACATATAAGTCACACTTCTTTTTTAATTTTTTAAAAGTTTAATTGTTGCAACTTGTATTATTGTACTTGACGTTGTATTATTGTACGAATTTTTTTACTTCCTTTTATACACAACTCAGCTAAAAAAATTAGAGATTTCTCTGTAATAAAAAAATTGAAACAAACTACTTTATTTTAAGATGTCTGATTTTAATATCATTGTATTTCAATTTTAACTCAAATCATTAAATTATATACTTTAATAACACAAAAAACTTACGTATAGATTCTAATAAGTTAATTTATTATCGAATAGATACTATGATAATTAGAACTTATTAAATAAATTACTAATAAACCTTAATAATTGAGAATTAGAATTTAATGAAAATTCAACTATTAAGATCTATCGACACCGGTACAAGTTTTTGTTTTCATTTGAATAAAAAAAAATATATTTCTTTACAAATATTTGTCTCGGATTTTCGAGGCAAATATTCATTAAAGGATTTTGATTTTTTTTCCAATCGGATTCTGAGATTAAATCTGATCCGTTGACTGACCTAGTCTAAATCCAAGCAAGGTTTGTCATCACCATAAGAAACAAAAGCAACTGCAAAAAACAAAAACCCATATGATATCCATCGTCATCTCCTGAACAGTTTAGATCTACAATTTCTCAACTTCAATGAGAGAATTACTATCATAAACCAGAAAATGACATGAAGATTCGGTAGAGTTACAATCTACCCTGTGAGGAAAGGCCACCACCCTACACAAAATTCTTTAGAAAAGAATTACGTGAAACTACAGCGAATGCCTTTCTCCAGCCAACCCCGACTCAAGAGTCAGAAACCTTCTTAACTTTCTGATGAAGTCGCTACGATTAAGTCATTAACCTTCAAGTGTTGATCATGGCAAGAAAAACAACACTCGGCAAAAATTGGTGTCAAAAAATCTCTACATGCACTTCTTCACGCTAAAACGGCATTCTGATTAAATTCACCTCGATGACCAACTCTCCCTCTTCCTTGCTGATAACCTTCTCCACTGCGTCCACCTGGACCTCTACCTCGGCCTGAAAAGTCACCCCGGTTCCCAAATTCATTTCTTCCATAGCCCCGTCCACCAGCAAAGTTTCTGCGGCCCCTAAAACTATCGCTTCGAAACCCTCCTCTCACAGGAGGAAACCTACCTCTCCCACTGCCAACTGCAAGAACCAGCAGCATCCAAAACTATCATTTCAAGTTCTTAACCAACTGTCAACCATCAACAAGTTTTGCCTTTTATGATTTTTCATTTTTTTTTAATAGATTATAAATTAACTGTCAATTTTTTTACACTGGAAGTAACAGAGGAAAAAAATTATCAAAAAGCTGATAAACTTTCACTTGCCTCGAGTGGTAGTTCTCTTTATCTCAACAACAGCTTGCCTGCCCTCAATAGAAATGGGTGAAGCCTGAAATCATATTTCCATATTATCAAATAAATAAGCTATCTGAAAGTTATAAATTAAAGTTAGCATAAGAAATGGCCAACGGTTCTGCAGTCAACAGACATTTGATTGCTAGGACAAGCAAGCAAAGTTTCACATAAATGTCAGCTTAATGGCATACCAAAACTATATCAGCCATCCAAACCCAGAAACACAGATTGTATTTGTTGACTTCAAGAAGAAGCTCAAATAATAAAGGGAATAAATAGCAATTTTAAAGGCAAAAGAAGAATAATTTTGTTCATGTACATTGAATGATCACACTCAACTTCATACCATGGATACAAAACCAAATTATCCTCCCCCAATTACTTTTTGACTTTCTTTCTGATATTCATATTTGTTAATAGAATCTTCATTGACTAGTGTAATATGTATTATGAACCACAAAGAACAAAAGAAAAGAAATCAATTAAAAGGGGAACAAAAAAAGAAAGGAAGGAAAGGAAGAAAGTTGCACCTAGAAGCTATGTTTACACGGACTCTTGTATGTGTATCAGGTGCGGGTGCATATCCAAGCATCAATCATCTTAAACCTAAATCTTAGGATATTGGGATATGTATCAAAAAGTTGGGCATGGTAAGGAGAGAAGTCTTGAATATATATTGCATATTGAGCATATCTACAGCTATGACCTATACATATTGATTTACTCCCAAGTGGTATGACCGATACAAGCGGTTGGAATTTAGTTGGAAGAAAGCCCTTCTTGCACACGTGGATTCACTAAATTGGTAGAAAAATAGATTTTGGTTGACACCCTCCCAAGTGCTGAATTGAAAAGGTTGTACTTTCCTCAAAGATCATTTGTAAAGTGATGTCTTCTTTTGGCAGAAGGCTTGGTCTATTGGAGAGGAATGAAAATTTGGTAATGCTGTTAAAAGAAACTGGGCGCAAGAGTCCGTACGACATTGTGATTTTGCAAGCCTGTTCGGCACTTCCATATCCAAGGATGCAGCAATTCGTTATTACCAGAATACGGCTTGGTATGCTTCTCTCAATAAATATAACAGCACTTCATTACTAGAACACCACATTATTCTTAAATTACACATCACAGACCATCACTTCATGTGAATCAGCTAGCAATTGCTGATATCTCCACCATCAGAATTGAGGGGAAACAAATATTTTGGAAAATTCAGGACACAGCAAAATCCCTGTCATAGATGTTGCTTTGCATGGAACTTCTTGACACTGTCTTCTCAAGAGGAGACGGAACCCAAGGAAGGTTAATGTACCAAGTATAAGCCTTGTTTGCGAAAAGGAAAAATTGTGAATATGCCCTCCAAAAAGGGCATATTCACAATTTTTATGGGGGTATGGTGGATGTTGGATGAAGGTCAAGGTTGGAGCCCACGGGGACGGATGAGCTCTCTTGCGGGAAGAAGGCTCGGACGTGATCCTTAACTTGATTCCAGGTAAGTTGAGGTTTTGACGGAAGGAGCTGTATGAGAATCTAAGGGAAGACAATGGAGGCCATCCACAAGGAGGGACCCTCGATTGAGGAAACCAGAGGAGTAGGGCCTCTGGTTAAGTGGTTCCCATTAGGAGGCAGAGGATTTACATAGAGGGCTCCCAACCAGAATCAGTTAGAGCGGGAAGAGTTATGGGTTAAGCTGATGGTGGTGGGATCATGTGGCCCCTTTGTAAAGCCAACAGGCTCTCAAATGTGAATTGTTGGGCCTGATGCATACTAGAAAGACTATCAGACATATAGCTGAGCTGGTCAACCCCCAGTTGAACAACGGGCTAAGACTGAGTGGGTGTCAGAGGGAGGCTTGCCACTCATTTAAGGAGACACTATGCAAAGTGAGTACTACTCTTTCCCAGAGGGTGAGTAAGTTGATTGTGGAGCCCTTTGAGAAATTATGATAAACATATAGATGAAGAAAGCCTGCCAAAGTAGTTGAACCGGTCTTGGATGGAAAGAGAGTAGAAATAGAGAATCAAACTCTCCAAACTAGTTGGAGGAGAAGGGCCCTATATGTATGTAACCATGGGGGTGGTGACCTATTTATAAGAGAGTCCAGCCTTGGATGACAGTTCACCTGAATGCACCATGTCATATGCTTGAGTAGAAACAAGAGGAAAGGTGATTCGCTTTCCTTAGCTTGACATCATGGAGGCAAAGGCCATTTTTAATACCAAAATTTTCAAAAGGTCTTCATGGTTATAACTTATAGCAACAGTCTAAAATATTCTTAAAGTATAGCAGAGAAAGGAGCACGCCATCCGTCTTTGTCATGGTCTAGAGTTGTACTCTTGTGGAGATCTCTTTCTCTACGTGTAAGTATTTTGTTGGAGGAAGATGAGATCCTTAACAAACCCTTGACTCTAGCTGTCAAGACTCAAGCCATTTATCCCCAAAGGTCCCAGGCCTTGCTCCTGACCTGGACTGACATGAGAATCAAGATGCTTTTTGGCAATATCACTGGAGATAACGGACTTGGGGACATGCTCGGATACAGAGTTGCTCAGTTGAACCGATGGTGCTGAGGTGCACTAGAGGATGGTCCTAGGCATCTAGGCTCGAGGCTAAGGAATGGGGTATGTTAGCCTCGGCTGACATAGCTTGGCCTCAGAGGGAAACATTAAAATACATGGAAATGTCAGATTGGTCCATGAGTCATTTCATGAAGCTGACATGTGGGTCAAAAGTTCTTGGAGATAGTGACATGGCATGCCATGTACGAGATTTTAACATATGTACCCACACCCTCTTCTTTAAATTTACTTCTTCTCAAGTCTCCTATGGTCGGAATAGAATATCCCCATAAAATGAAATGTATCTATTGGACATGGAAAACAACGCATTGTGCATATCAAGCTGGATTAAAATTAATAAAGCACTAATGATTACATTAACAAGCTAAAGTATCCGCCTGGCGTCGAAGCTGCCACACCTCAATGGCAAGTAGAAATCAATATGTGCTTACCATACCATCATTCTTCACATGACTTGCACTGGAGCAAAATTCAATCTAACTAGTCATTTTTGTGTTTTGCTGATGTGGCAACCAATTTTTGGGTTGCCTGGTTTGGAGACAGTGGCATCCAAATCAAGACGTGCACCAAATAGTATGGCTAAAGATTTAATTTTGGACTTAAGAATTATATCTGCACACGCATGAAGAAGAAACAAAAATCTTGTATCCTAATAGTAATACTAACCAAAATTTATGAAAATCAACAGAAAAATTGGAAGTTGATAATTTATTAAACACACACCTGAATTGCATTATTCATGGAGTTCAAACTTAGAAATTCAACAAAGCCAAAACAGAAACCCTGTTGCTGGACAAGAAAGAAACAAAACAAACTCAATGGAAGGTCATTGAAGCAAATGCTGTATCAAATGAAGAACAATACATAATACAAAATCACTTGTATAAATCTGACCTTGTTACTTCTAACTTGGACACCTCCTTCCTTAATTGGTCCAAATTTCTTAAACTCCACCTCCAGCTGAGCAACCGTCACATTTAGAGGCAAGTTCCGGACATAAATGGAGTGACCCTCAACTATTAAAAGTAAAAGTAACTACTAAAAAATGCAACATATTTTAATGTAAGAGTTGGGAAGAAGTAACAGGAGAGCTAGTTTCATGATACCAAATCATTCCAACACAGTCTTCACATCTCAAATATGATTTCATTTTGGCATAAAAGAATAGATGCACAAAATTTTGTTTTCATGTATACGTGTCTTCAACAAAACAAGTTTTTGAGAAGCGAAGGCCACACTGTTTAAACTACAAGTAATAAAAAGCATCAGTGTTTTTAAACAGAGGGTCACTCTGTGGTTTGAAACAGCAAGTAATAAAAAGCATCACTACCTTCCTCCTGAGCATTCCCACTTTCAAGGGCATTGACACTACCAGAAGCACTAGGTGACGATGCTTCAGGCATTGGAGCATGTGCTACTGAACCCAGAGTCTGTTTCACAGTCTTTGTATGAGCCACTCTGGAAGTATTAGCTGGTACATAAACTTTAATAGTCCCTGAACCCCCTTTCTTTGTTTGTGAACTTACAATTGACGCGTAAGACTTCTTTGGAGTATCCTCTTGGGCAGTAGATGAAGCTGATTCTGTAACTGCAGGGAGGTGATTCTTGTTTGAAAGAGGTTCAGGATCCACAATCACTTCTTTCTCATAAAACAATTGTCTCTCATTGTCCATTGGATCATGAGCTTTCTCTTCAACATTTTGAACCTCCTCTATGAGAGAAGTTGTAGAATCCTCCACCATTGGAGGATCAAAAACATGAACAGACTCTAGAAACAAAAATGAAGATGATGCCAAAAGCTTTTCTCATAATTTCAAATTAATTGAACAAGAAAATCCAAAGTACACCTTACCTGGATCAGGCATCTGGGGAGCTAACGGGGCCTCATGCATTCCATTAACTGTCACCTTATTACTTTCCAATGGATCACTATCTTCCATATACCTAAAAACATCATTCAAGACAAAGTACCCTTTGTCTTGTGGAGCAAGGAAAAAAGTTTGTCCGAATTTCCTTCTTATGTTGTCTGTTCCAGTTAAGCACCCAGTGACTAGAACAATCACCCCATCCTTGAAAGACTCCTGAGCATCTGCAGTCTTTATCTCTGCCTTGTAGTTCTTGTAATCGAAGGAACAAATCTTGTCATTGATGCCCTGCTCGAATGAATGGATGTATAATCAGAATTGAGTTATTAACAAGAAAGACACTATTTACTAAATTATACAATGCTGAGGAGAACCACCAGTGTATGCAAACAAAAATGAGGAAGATATATATCCCTATTCACTGATCAACCACTCAAAGTATCAACAAAATCCAAAAAAAGAGTCAGAGGAATAGTGTACACTATAAAAACTTAAAAGAGTATTTAGACATGTTATACAACAAACACCTGTAGATGAAACTATAAACAAGAATTATACCATCATCATAAATGAAAAAATTCGAGGAGGAGAGACCTAAACTGACATGGGATGTGGTTCTGCAAAGTTGGAGCTACTTTGCTCCTTTTGTTGCACTGGTTATTAATGAATCTAATATAAACCCCATCGTTAACATGTTAACAAGAATGAGCCTGAATTTGAGTGAGCATCCATCTAGAATCAAACTGGCTTAATGTTTTAAGAACAATGTACGCGACCCTCATACCAACATTTCAGCAGTAGCCTTAGCCATCAGAAAATTTGGAACAACACATGGGAATGGGAAGTTGTCTCCAGGATTTCAATACATGGTAGCCAATAGATGGCACAGGCAAAAAGAACACCAAGTGTAGCAGGGGATGCAATATTTGTGGTGCTTATATAGCTTTTGGTACAACAAAGTATCATCACCACCAAAGATAATCAGCTATAATAAATTATATCGTTACTCAACACAACTAAACCTCATCTCAACTCAACTTGGATTGGATACATGAACTGTTTTACCATTTGCTCAATCAAGAGCCATAATTTTAGTTAAACCACTAGATAACATGTCTTTCTGCATTATCTCATCCCATGATAATTTCAGTCTCCTCACCTCCTAGCATTACCATCAATTTGGATAAAATCACCCTTCCTAACTAGTACATCATCAGTCTTTATTGTTTATGAGCAAAACATCTTAATTTATTTTCCCTCATTACTTCCATAAATGCTACCACTAAATTAAATCTACAAACGTATTAAAAGTATAAAATAAAAAATTAAAAAAAGCATATGCCTCCATATTACAATTTTATTGGTAAATAATTTATCTAAAGACGATAACATCAATAACTCAAACAGAAGTCTATAATAAACTTACTTTCATCGTCGTCACCGACATCATTACACCATTGGTCTCTGGCCGACTTAGCACACTTGAATCTTGATAAAACCGGTGAACCAACTCCGGTGAGTGGTGAAGAATATGGTAATACTGCTCGACAAAAGCATTTCCAACCACTTGAGCAGTGGGAGGAATAGGAAGAGTTGCTGTTTGCATGGCCATTCTACTGAAATCCCAACAATCCTGTATTACTACAAAATTATCTCCCAATTTTTCATTAGAAAAAATATATAAAAAATATATATATATATACATAAAAACAGATTCTGCAACAAATTTGGGAGTGGTAGTTGCAAATATAAACAAGAAAAGCAAACAAAATTAGCATAGTAGTCTTGCATATTGTAGGTAATTAAGAAAAACTAAGTCCCCATCTGATAATTGATTTCTGAAATCTGGATAATGAGCAACAAAACAGATGTACAACTTCAATTAAAGACCAAACTTCACTAAAGAAGAAATTGAAGTTAGTAAAAGGTTATCTATTGACAGTAATGCTTTTCACACCACAAATTTTCAGATTTACCAAATGACAGTTGACCGAAGCCCAAAACCCTAAGAGTTAATACCGATTGCTCAAAATATATCAATAATTGAACAAGCTCAAAATTTAGGAAATATGCATAGGGAAATTAGAGGATGTATGAATGTGCATACATATCATGATCAAAATTGGAATAAAAATTACCCACATTTGCATTTCTCAAAAAACCCTAAAATTAAAAAAAAAAAGTTAAAACAAAAAATAAATAAAATTTAAACAATTTATGAGTTTGTGAGGAAAGACCATTCGACTACAGCTAACAGAGGAAAGCGAGCATTAGATCTCTCAAACAACCGTTGGAACCTAAATGTACAAAATTAAAAAATTAAAACCCAGAACAATGAATTGAATAGAAAATATAAATATACTAGTAATTCAAGCAATAATTGCGTTAAAAAGCAAAAATAAAATAAATTTTTGACAAAAAAAAAGAATCTTTCAAAATTCAAATACTGAACTGCCACATCAATGAGTATCGTAATGGGTGATCATTCGAGAAAAATTAAAGAATAAAAAAATAAAATATCAAATTACCTAACATAAATGTGACAACTTTGTATGAATTAACTAAGCAATGATTTGATAATCAGTATGAATTAACTAAGCAATGATTTGATAATCAATGCATGTGTGACTCATACAGAACATTCTCAAGCTCGCATTTTTTTAATTCGAAAGACCCAATAAGTAATAAATTGTGAGAAGTACCTGTTGGTTGAATGCTTGAGAAGGGTAGAGAGATGGTGATGATGAGGAGAAGAAGATTGATTCAGTGCCTTCAGAGCAGTGTAGAGAGAGAAATAAAGAGTGTGCTTTAGAGAGAGAGAGAGAGATGGAAAGAGATGGAGAGGGATGGAATGGAATGGAGGAACAGTTCGGCTCATTGACTGGCTCCTTTAGCTACGTGGGTTGGGATGCGTTAGGCTGGGAATAAATTAGTTAGTAATACATATTTTAATTAAAAAATTAAAAAAATATTATATTTATTTTTTTATAATTTTTATAATAATTAAAAATTTAATAAGATAAAATATTATATTTAAATTATGATTATTTTAAAAAAAAAATTAAAAATTAATTTAAACGAATTTTTTAATTTTAACTTAAAAAAAAGTTCCCAAACTCTACAAACTCAACTATTTTTTTTTTTTGGGCCAAATTATAACTTATTTGTTAATTTGACAATTAGAAAAAAAATCAATTTGTATTTATGTGAGTCACACCATTACTTTACATTTTTACACATTTAAAAAAAAAAAACAACAATAACAAAAATCATTTTTTTTTCTTCCTTTCAAAAAATGCACGAAAAAGGACGTATGCAGGCTTTTCTTCTAGTACTACTAGTAGAATTAGGATCCTCTATTTACACTCTCTCCTTGTCTCCCTACTTGCAATGATGGAGATGCATTATGGTTTAGATTTGGCTATTTTAAAATTTAAAAAAAAAAATATTTTTTGAAATAATCAGATTTAAACCGTTGGATCATCCTAAGGTGCATCTCCACCATTGCAAGTAGGAATGCAAGAAGAGAGTGCAAGTATTGAATCTGGACTCCTACTAGTAAGGTAGGGAATATGGTTCACATGGTTCCAATTTCCAAACAATCCAAAACTATTTTTGTTTTATGATTTTTAATTTTTTTTTGTAATTTTCCTAATATTTTCAACAAAAAAAAAAAAAAGACTTCATAGAATTTTGAAAAATAAAAATAAAAGATACATCCGCCCCTTACCTTATACCACATAACCAATCACATAAAATAATTATAACATACATATATGTTATAATTGTTTTGTGTAATTGATTTTATGATCAATTCCCTATCCGATAAAAAAACACAATACTTAAGTGAAAAATCTTCTCAATACATATGTCTCTTCCATTCCCATGATTACAAAATCTAATTTTTCTTTATTTCTCACCATAATCACTACTAACCACCACTCTATAGCCCAACATCTCACATATTATAATGAAAAAAAAAAAGGATCTTACTTGATAATTCGAGTTAAAATGAATTAATTTTAAAATAAGAATGTTTAGTCTCATTTTGTTGCAATTTATTTAATTTTTCATGTCCTATCTTCTATTATGTTGATGTATATAAATTTATCTGATTTTTATGGGTTCTTAATTTATGTTTTCATATTATAATTAATATTTAAATAATTGTACGTTTCCTAATCCTCAATTACCAGACAAGACGGCAGTACACTGTTAGCTAACAAATCACAACTACGTTTGATGTCCTCTTACCTAAATACTAAGATAATAGAATGATATATATGTCTAGTCATGGAAGATTATTCAATGCTATTACAGTATCATTTTTTTGAAAAATTATTCTATTAGAGTATCGTTTCTTTGGAAAATTATTCAACACTGTTAAAATATCATTTCTTTTCATTTACAAGTTAAATATAAGATCAATTATCTCTTATAATTCTAATATAAAAATAACGGATCTTATAGTTTAAATTAATAATTACTAATTTGGAGTATCACTTAGCAATGTTCTAAGAACAGTAATGCTAAAAATATAAAAATTAAACACAAAATGTGACATAACCTTCTTAATTTCTATGCACATAAATTTATTTTCCCACAATTATTGAATAATTTTCCGTCTAGTCATTACTCTAACTGTATGGGTGAAAATCTGACCACACTGCCTGTTTAGTAATCAGTTGGAGAGCACTGGCAGAATAGATGACTTTAGCTAACCTGTAACAGAAAGAAAAGGCTCCGGCGGTGGTTCTTCCACCCGGGAGCACTCCGACGATCAAGTCAGTATATCTCACAAAGATAATCAAGTGCTAAACTTATTGCTCAAAACATAAATTGCATACCTTAGACCCATGGGGGTGCCTCTCTTTTATAGTTTACTCAATCCAAGTCCTACTAGAAGCCTGACTTCTATGGACTCCAATTCAGTTCTTACTTTGGATTCCTCAAGAGATAAAGATAAACTCTTTTAAGAGCTTTATCCTTATCTTAGCAAAGTCTTCTCTTTACTCTAGGACTCCTGTCCCTTATCTTTTATCCATTTATCTCGGATTCCGATATCTTCGGAGTTAACCTCGGCCTCGCCGAGATAACCTCGACGTCACAACCAGGACATGTGGCACTTCAGCTGACACGTCGGCGTCACCATGCCACGTGTTGGTATTTTAGAAAATACATCCCCACAACTGCCCCCTAGGTTCTATTACCTCGGCATTCTGAGGTGATGGAACCTATATCGATATCTCTTTCTGTACACTGGGTTACAAACTCTTCAGCCGAGATCATTTATTTCAAGCCGACATGTTCTCTTTGGAGAACAAGAATTCCAGTGATCTTTTGCATATGTGTGAGCTGTCACGCATCATTTACTAAACCGTTTCTCTTACGCGTCTTTTCCTTATTGGTCCGTGTTTGTGACGCGCTTATAAACCACGTTTTTTCTGCGCACGCCGCCTGACGTATGCATTACTCCAGGCGCATTGATTACCTTTTTCCGTCGTTTTTGGTTTTTGACAAAAACTCTTCCTTCTTCTTTCCTTTCTCCGCTATTGCATTTGCTTTTTCTCTCTCTAAACTCGTTCTTTCGAATCCGCCATTGCTGAGGCTCCAAGCTCTGTATTTGTCTTCCTGGTGGAACTTTCGTTGTTTTGCCACATCTGTAACTACCAACTGATTTCGGCAGTCCTCACATCGGCTTCATTTTCTCTGGTAAGCAATTTTTTCTTCTGATTTCAATTCTTGACCATTTCTGGAATCTCTTGTTATTACTGCCTTGCTCAAATATCTATTTTGTGAATCATACATCTGAATGTGTTTACTCCTTGATTTAGCCCTTGCCTATATCTTGAACACACGCACTGTTGCACCACTTTACTGTATTTTTGCCACTGATCTTGGTCCTCTATTTCTCGTATTTTTCATGTTCTTGATAGTCCATCCCTGTTCTTGTTTCTGAAACTTCGCCTTTGTTTTCTATTTTTTGTGTCTTTGCCAGATCTCTACCTTTAATTTTTGCTTTCAATCTTTGCCTTCATAGATTTAGGTTTGGGATTTGTCTATAGAACCTATTAATTCTTAGGAAAAAAACTGAAACAATCCTTACCAGCATATACCTAGGGTTTCGCCGAGGTTCGACAATCCTCTTAAGAGCATTTTTTTTCTGAAACTTAGCCCTCTGATTTTAGGCCGACGTTATGGGTATGTGGAGACATAAGGTAGACACCCCGACCAAACTTGAGTACTTTAGGCAAGAATTCTCTATTCCTGCCGATGTCCATCTGAGGCTGGCTGAAGATAACGACTCCATCATGCCCACAGATGATTCAATGCCCTTTCCCATAGTAGCTTTTACTGAGTGCGGACTCCGGCTCCCACTTAACATTCTCTTTCGCGAAATTCTTCACTTTTACAAGTTGAACCCTATGCAACTTGCCATAAACTCTTATCGAGTGATCAATGGCATCATAGTTTTAGCTAGGCAGGAGAACGCTAGGATCACCCTTGCCGACATCCAGTACTGTTATACCATGTGCCCCCTTAACCTGAAGGAAAAAGGTTTCGTTTATTACCTCAAGCCGAGGTCCACTGAATTCAAAATCGTAGCCGATCTTCCAGACTCCAACAAGGGGGCTGGAGATGATTATGTTATTGCTTCGGGAAATTGGGAGTTTGGTGCAGACGAGGACGCCCATCTCTACCCTCTTCCCCGATCAGTTAAAGAGGGCAAGAATAAGAGCCCAGTGTCAATACTTAGTTGTTTCTGTTCAAGTCTTCAATAATTTATCTGTTTCTAATGTCTGTTTCTTCTTGCAGATGTTCGCAAGCCAGCGAAAGACTTCCGCCAATCTTACGTTCCCAGTAAGGACCTCAAAAAACTCCTGGACTTGCCAGTTCACAAAAGAAAAGCACATCTTCTTCTCAACTTTATTCCTACATACAAATCGACTTTGCCCGACGTCCCCAAAAGAAAGAAGAAAAGCCTTTCTCCTCTTACTGCCACAACTCAAACTGCCTCTACATCACGAACAGATTAAGAGTCAACATCTGACCCAACCAATCAACCATCTACCTCGGCCCCATACTTGGTCCCAGTAGAAGAACGAAAACGTCGGCGACATCTTGTCAAAACTGTTGAGATGGGTCGGCCAAAGCCCGTTGCTCAAGACCTCCTTGCCGATCTCCCTGTTGATGTTGATGTTCAGCCGACGCAAACCATGCCCCCACCAAAGCCAAAACGAACTAAGAAAGCCCAGCCAAAGGCTAAAGCCGCTGAAGTTGAGGCTGAGGATACTCTGACAATTTCACAATTGGTAGGGAGTGAGAAGTCGGCCTCCGTTCCCAAAAAAAGGTCAGCTGAGACATAGCCATCAGAGTCCACACAATCAAAGAAGCCGACGACCTCGGGATCCAAAATACCAAAAGTCCCCTGGATGCCTGAAATTACTTTGGAAGATAAGCCGATTCTTGCCAGTGATAGTGCCGACGACATCAATGTCGGCGTAGCACTCAGTACCGCCCTACTTCTCCTAGGTGATCTTGAGCGGAATGCCAAGATGAGTGAGTATGAGAACTATGCCTTTATGCTCTAACGTTCTGTCCAAGTAAGTGTCTTTACATGGAAACTTGTCTTCTCTTTTACTTTGTAAAATTTTGTAATAACAATTTTTACCTTGTGCTCTTTCAGGCCATTCAACATGCCCACTCTTTCTACATGCAAGCTTTTGAAAATAAAGCAAAGTTGGTCGACCTGAAGAGAGAGGTTTCTGCCCTTAAAAAGGAGAACAAAACTCTTCAATTAAAGATGAAAAAACTGGAAGACCAGGCTGAGGCTGCCACTAAAGCCCAAACCCTTGCCGAAGAAAAGGCTGAATCTGCTGAGGCCATCAAGAAGGTTGCCGAGGCCGAGAAGAGAGAAGTCGAGAAAAAAAAGGCCCAAGCCGAAAAGGAACTTCAGGAGGCCTTGGCTACTAAAGATGCTGAAATCAAAGCGGCCGACGAAAAAGCCTATGCCCAAGGAATGGTCGATGTTACAGAGGAATATAAACTACAAGTTAGGCAGGCATGCAACAGGGGCTTCTCCCTTGGGTGGATGGCCCTTGCAAAAAAACTTAATCTTCTTGAGAATTCACCACTGCGCCAAGCCGACGCTATTCCTCTTCCATTTCCTCCACCTTCACCGCCAAGCCAAGCTGAAGATGAATCTGAGTCTGAATCTGAGGATGAGGATAAAGATGATGATGAGGCTTTGGTGAGGAAGCCAAAAGATGCTAGTGAGACCAAGTCCCCTCCTCAAGATGATCAAGTCCCAGACTTGACTCATAAGGAGGATGAGGAGGATGAGGAGGTTATCAAGGAGACCACTCCTGAACAAGCATCATCTGATGTTCCTCTAGTCGATAGAAGTCTTGATCAAACACTTGCCGAAATTGACGCCGAGTTGGCGGCAGAAAAGATTGCCGAGGTGGTTCCACCAGAATCCTCCGAGGTTCCAGCCCATCCAGCTGTTGATGCTGAAGGAGCCTGACTCCGATGTCTTTCTTTGTTAGAACTTTTGTTTTTTTGCTTTTATGTTTTCTGGACAATGTAAGCTTTCTTTTGTGGCCAATATGCCGATCTTTGTCACTGCCGAGCAATTTGCTTTTGGTTAGGCCGTAGTGCCTTCTTTGTACACAACTGCAACTGTTTTTCTCTGAATGCTTTAGTCTTTATTTTTTTCTTGATTGCTTCTGTATGGTTCTATACTTAGAATATTTGGCATGCCTTTCATACTTTGCCTCCTTTGTGCAATCTTCTCGGGGTTAAAGACCTCGGGTATAGTAACTTCAAGCTTTACTTCGGCAAGATACTGACCTGCAAACTTTTCATGAATTTCAAACAAGTATACTATTCAATGCTATCTTTGCAAACATTTCTCAAGTTATAACAAGTGCTAAACAATGATCTACTTGTAAATTGCTAAAAATTTCAACAAGTGTTTAAACAGTATACTTAGCTTTTATTTCAACCTGTAAATTGCTGCAAATTTCAACAGATGATCATATGTCGGCTTAACGTCATCTTGTAAATTGCTACAAATTTCAACAAGTGTTAAGCATCTTCTTTAGGTTTAACCAACCTATAGATTGTCATAAGGGTTTAAGCAATAACCTCAGCTTCACTCCAACTTGTAAATTGCTACAAATTTCAACAAGTGAAGAGAAATAGCAATATCGGCTTAACTGTAACTTGTAAATTGCTACAAATTTCAACAAGTGTTAAGATAAGGAATAATCTCGGCTTAACTTCAACTTGTAAATTGTTACAAATTTCAACAAGTGAATTAAGGAACCATCTCAGCTTAACTTCAACTTGTAAATTGTTACAAATTTCAACAAGTGAAGATAAAGAATCAGCTTAACTTCAACTTGTAAATTACTACAAATTTCAACAAGTGAAGATAAGGAATCAGCTCGGCTTAACTTCAACTTGTAAATTGCTACAAATTTCAACAAGTGAATTAAGTGTCTCTGTCTTCTCTCAGCCTGAGTTCTACTTGGGTTCTCATTATTCATGTCTTCAAAAACTCCAATATGTAACTTTATCAATCATATGTGTTTAAAGAAAAAGGGAAAAGATTTTATTGATGACATCGGCCAAAAATAATGCATATCTAATGATAGAAAAATTTCAGATTATAAGTGTTCCATGGTCTAGGCAATGCTTTGCCCTCATTATCTTCAAGCCGATAAGCTCCATTGCTTAATACCGAAGTGATTCTGTAGGGTCCCTCCCAGTTTGGGCCAAACTTGCCCTCTTTGGGGTCCTTCTTGTTGCCAACGACTTTTCTCAGGACTAAGTCGCCGATCTGAAAATCCCTCAGATTAACCTTCTTGTTGTAAGCTCTGGCAAGCTGCTGCTGGTATGCTGTAAGCTGTATTGCAGCCTTCTCTCTTCTTTCTTCTAACAGATCAAGATCTCGAGCTAAGAGTATGTCATTTGTCCCGTTCTCAACTCCCTGGGTTCGGATCCCTGGGATGCCGACTTCTAGTGGAATGACTACTTCTGTGCCATAAGCCATGGCAAAGGGGGATTCTCCTGTTGATCTTCTCAGCGTAGTCCGATATGCCCAAAGCACGTTGGGCAATTCGTCTACCCACTTTCCTTTTGCTGCCTGCAGCCTTTTCTTTATTCCATCCAAAATTACTTTGTTGGATGCTTCTGCTTGCCCATTACTTTGGGGAAAACTTGGTGTTGAAAAGTAATTCTTGATCTTGAATTTCACACAAAAGTTCTTGATGAGTTTGCTGTCAAACTGTGTTCCGTTGTCGGCAACTATTGCTCTTGGAATCTCAAATCTGGTGAGATGTTTCTCCATATAAAGTTCTTGACGTCCACATCTCAGATTTTGGCAAGAGGTTCTGCCTCTATCCACTTCGTAAAGTAATCTGTTGCTACCAGCAAGTATTTTCTCTGCCCAGTTGCCTGGGGAAGTTGCCCAACAAGATCCATGCCCCATTGGGTAAACGGCCAAGGGCTGGATACTGGGTTTAGGTCAGCAGCTAGCTGATGTATCAAAGGTGCAAACCTTTGGCATTGTTCACACTTCTTCACGTAGGCTTCAACATCCTTTTGCATGTAGGGCCACCAATACCCCTGGGTAATGGCCTTGTGGGCTAAAGATCTGCCCCCAGCATGGCTTCCACAAATTCCTTCATGAATTTCATATAGGAAATCTTCAACCTGCAAAGGGTGTACGCACCTTAAAAGGGGTCCAGTGAAGGACCTTCTGTAGAGGTGTCCATCTTTTGTCAGACTGAATCTTGCTGATTTCAATCTAACTTTGTGTGCCTCCTTACGGTCTTCTGGCAGCTTTCTTTCTTTCAGGAATGTAACAATTGCATTCATCCAGCTTGGCCCTATGTCCACACACATTGCTTCCTGCTCTGTGCTCTCTGATTCTATGCTCGGGCCCGACATATAGTCGATCATGATTGTTCTTGTTTTTCCAGTCTACATTGAACTTACCAGGTTAGCCAACACGTCGGCGTGGGTGTTGTCATCTCGGCTAACTTGGAGTAGTCGGCAGTTCTGAAATAGGGCTGCCAATCTGATGACCTCTTTTGCGTATGCCGACATCCTTTCGTCTCTGGCTGCAAATTCTCCTGTTGACTGGTTAACAATAAGTTGTGAATCACAAAAAAAAATTACCTCATCTGCTTCTGCTGCTACTGCCAGTTTTAGCCCTGCAATTAATGCTTTGTATTCTGCTTCATTGTTTGAGGCCTTGAACCCTAAACGGATGGACTGTTCTATTATTTCTCCATCTGGAGATATCAACAGTACTCCTGCCCCTACTCCTTGTCGGTTCGAACTTCCATTGACAAATAGTCTGAATGAGTCGCCGATGTAGATGCTGCAGGGTCTGAGTTTTTCCTTCCTTTGCTCTTTTGCCTTTGGCTGGGATTCTCCTTGATTGCTGGGACAATGCTCATCATGGTTCAACGGAGCCCGATGTTTGATGGTTTCAGGCATGAATTCTGTCACGAAGTCGGCCAAAACTTGGCCCTTTATTGCTATTCTGGGCCTGAACTCCAGGTCATACTGGCCCAAGGCAACTGCCTATCTTGCTGTTCTTCCTGTTAAGTCTCCTTGTTGCAACAAGGACTTCAGTGGGTGCTCTGTTAGGACCACAATCTTGTGCGCCTGAAAGTAATGGTTCAACTTCTTTGAAGCCATTACTAAGGCTAGCATTAATTTCTCCAGTGGTAGATACCTTGTTTCTGCGTTGGCCAAGGTTTTGCTTACATAGTAAACAACCTTTTGCTCTCCTTTTTCTTCTCGGATTAGTACTGCACTGACTGCGTGTTCTAAAACTGCCAAGTACAAAAACAGTTCTTTCCCTGGTTCTGGATTGGAAAGAACATGAGTTGTGGTCAAGTACTTCTTCAGGTCGGTCAAAGCAGTTTTGCATTCTTTTGCCCACAGAAAGTCTGTGGCTTTTTTCACTAGGTTAAAGAAGGGTCTGCACTTATCTGAGCTTCTGCTGATGAATCTGTTTAGGGCTGCGGCCCTTCCAGTAAGCATCTGAACCTGTTTTACCGACGTCGGGCTCTTTAGCTCTAGGATGGCCTTGATTTGGTCTGGGCTGGCCTCAATGCCCTTTCTTGTTACCAGATACCCTAAAAACTTACCTGATCCAACTCCAAACGCGCACTTTGATGCGTTGAGTCGGAGCCGGTATGTTTTGAGTATATCAAAGACCTCTTTTAGGTCGGCAAGATGACCCTTAGATTCCTTGGTTTTCACGACCATGTCATCGATGTAGACTTCTACCGTTTTGCCAATCAGGTGCTTGAACATCTTTGTTACTAACTTTTGGTAAGTTGCTCCTGCGTTTTTCAACCCAAAAGGCATTACCTTGTAACAGTACAGGCTTTTAGGGGTGATGAACGCGGTCTTCTCCTCGTCTGGAGGGTACATGGCAATCTGGTGGTACCCCCTGTATGCATCCAGAAAACTCATCATTTCATGCCCTGAAGTAGCATCTACTAGCTGGTCAATCTTGGGCAGAGGAAAGCTGTCTTTGGGACAAGCTTTGTTCAGGCTTGTAAAATCTACGCAGACCCGCCATTTACCGTTCTTCTTTTTTATCACTACTGTGTTGGATAGCCATGTCGGGTAATGAACTTCTCGGATGGCCTTGGCCTCCAGAAGTCTGTCCACTTCTTCTTCCACTGCTTCAACGTGCATTAACGTCGATCTTCTGGCTCGTTGAATCACAGGTTTTGCCGATCTGTCGACGTTCAGTCTGTGGCAAGTGACCTCGGGGTCAATGCCAGGCATTTCGTAAGGTGTCCAGGCGAACACCTCTATGTTTGTTTTCAAAAAATCTTCCAGTTCTCTTTCCTCTTCTTCAGCTAAGCCTGAGCCGAGAAAAAAGAAGCGCTCTTCGTCGCCCTCCTCGACGAGGATTTTCTTTAGTGTCTCTTCGCTCTTCTCGGCTGGTTCTTTGCCGACGTCTTCTAGTACTTCCATGTCCTCATCTTTAATTTCTGCCTCTTTTGGCTCTCGAACGCTGCAAGTAGACTTCATTGCTGCCATGGAGCAACTTTTTGCCTGCAGTTGATCTCCTCTGACTTCTTCAATCCCATGCTCTATTGGGAACCGCAGTAGTTGATGCAATGTTGAGGGAACTGCCCCCATTGCATGCAACCACGGTCTCCGATCTTCTTAGTGCCAGCTTGTACTTCCAAGCTTGTTGCGCTTAGTGGCCACGTCGGCGTTCCATTGAAGCCGACCATCGGGCCATTCGATTGCTCCATGTCGTCTGGGTGAAGGCCCAGCTCCTTGTAACATCTAACGTACATGATGTCACAAGAGCTGCCTTGATCTATTAGGATGCGTTTCACTTGGCACTCCCCAACTTGGAGGGATACTACCAAGGTGTAGACACCCCATTTTTGACCGTCCTCAAGACTTGGACGTCACTGTTTGAACACACGGTGATCTTCCATGTTTGTGTTCGTTTGGAGTTCCCGGAGGCCTCGGCTCGCGCGCCTTGCCTCAGGATCCCCGAACTCGACCGTTTAGTGTCTGGTTTTGCACCAAACACTTGCATCTTGCCTTTGAGAGGCAAGGTGGGCCTTGTAGACCATCCCCACACATCACCGGCAGTGGCTAGATGCCACCGGCTGGTTTTTGCTGCCACCGGCAATGTAGTTTGCCAGCCGGCACTATTTGTTGCCGGTCAGCACCTTTTTGTGCCGGTCGGCACTCTTTTTGGCCAAGATAGCATTTTTGGCTGGCCGATTGCTGTTCATCTGCTTTTGCAGATATTTTTAGACAGCTGTCTTGCTTTTGCTCCCCTCCATACACGTGTATGGAGGGATCTCCCTCTTGCAAAGCTTGTCTTGTAAGCTTTACAAGACAATATAGAGAGAAGCTCTCTCTAAGAAAAAAAGGAGAGGCTAGGTTAGAGACTTAGGATATTTTGAGAGTAAAACAGCCATTGTTGAGCTCTTGTTCTAGGGTTTGGGTGAGATACACATTCTATCTCTCTTTCCCTCTCATTTTGTTCACTAGGTGCTTTGTGTCTTACTATTGCACACAAACACCTAGTGTTTCACCTTCCTCTTGGAGTTGAGGTTCTAAAGAGTTTGTTTTGAAGTTTTGGTGTTGGATTCAAGCTCAAGGAGGCCATTGGAGCACCATTTGTGAAGGGGTCTTCAAGGGTGAGATTCTAGTCCCTTTTTCCCCCATTTTTGCATTGATTTTATACCTATCTTAGAGCTGTTTTTGTGATTATTGTATAACATAAAAAAGTTCTGTTTTTAGGCCCTCTTTATTGTTTATTAAGAGTGTTTTGTTGTTTGAGGGTTGTTGACCACCCTTAGGCCTCAAAAGGCCTCATTTTGAGCCATTTTGTGTTAGCTCCGGGATTTTGGTGTTGAGGTCTCTTCACCACTGAAATCTTGAGGGATTTCAGTGGTGAATATGATGCTTTGAAGTCCCAAGAAGGAGAGTGCCACCCCCTCTCCTTGTTGTCCTTGAAAAGGGCATATTTTGGCCTCTTAAGGAAGCCTATGCTTGAGTGTGTGTTGAGCATGTTTGGTTTGTTTTTCATGCTTATATATCCATGATATAACATGATTTAAAGTTGGTTTTGGAACTCCATGCATGCTTAGCATAGTTGCCATGTAATGCCTTGTTTATACCTTAACATGTCTTAGGTTGTTAGCCTTAGTTGGAGCATGTTTTAGGCTTGGTCTTGTGAAGATTTTGTGCTTATTTTGACATGTTTTAGATCTGTCCATAAGTATTTGGGTTGATTTTGGCATGCTTGATATAGCTCCTTTGTATTTAGGCTTGTTGGCCTTGAGCATGTGCATGTGTAGCATAGCATCTTTGCATTGTTTTGGTGATTTGGGATCATTCTATATGCCATTTCAGTCTCATTTCCATGCTTGTTTGATTACCTTGCATGCCTCTTTAATGTCTCATAAGCTTGTGTAGCAATGCTTCATGTTTTGGTGCCTTTGCATGCCTTTGTTTTTTGAGCCATCTAGATGCCATCTAAGTGGTCTTTTGGGCCTTATGTTATGTGCTAAAAACCTGTTTTAGGTTGCCTAATGCATGCCATGTTTGTTGTGATAAAACATGCTTCAAAGCTTCATGACTTGCCTCAAGTACTTAGACCATGCTTGCATGCATTTGCTTGTCTTGTTTGATATGATTTGGCATCATTTTATGACATGATTTCAATGCTTATGTTGCATACTAATTGCTCTTGTTTATCCCTTTCAAGTGTGCTTGAGGGTTGTTTAAATTGTGCCTAAGTGTAGGCCTTCCATCATGTGTATGTGCGCATGTGTTTTGGCTTCTTGTTTTGGTCATTATGGCCACTGTTTTAGGCCTTATTAGAGTTGCCTAATTCATGTATAAGTCCATCTTTCCATCCATTTGCATTGCCATATGTATGCTTGTATGCTTGCATAAGTGCCTTGCCATGCCATGTTGCATCCTTAGCTTGTATGCCTAGGTTGCATTGCATCTTGCATGCATTCCTTGTCCCTCGACTTGGGTGATAGGGATTGGGAGTTTTGTTTGATTGGTTTGCATACATTTGAAATCAAAGTTGCATACTTGGTTCTTTGGGCCATCACGCATGGAAATGCGTGATTGGTGGTCCGAGAATCGAGGCACATGCCCCTTTGAGTCATTACAATGATAAGGGATATGGTTGATGCATACATGCCTTGAATTGTGCTGCCATGCCTTGTTTTGCCCTCTGTTGCTGTGAGTTGCAGGTCCAGCAGACTTTCTTTGCCGACCGGCAGTGTAAGGTGCCGGCCGGCAACCTTTTCTCTGCCGACAGATTCAATTTTGTGCCGATGGACATATACCAGTGCCGGTGGTGATTCCACTCAGCCGGTGGTACTCCCCAGTGCCTAGGGATGCAACCCTGAGGTTTTGACAGCCTCCAGAGGAGTGAAAGAAGGAAAACAGAGGCAGCTTGCGCATGGCGGCGCGCTTCCCGAGGCGTTTTCCTGTTTTAATTAGTCTATTTAATTTGTTAATTAAATTAGGCAATTTGTAATATTAATTAGCTTGCGTAGTTAATTAATTTGTAATATTTATTCGGTCCCTCCGAGCGAGGGCAAGTCTGTAATAAGTGTGTGTAGGTGGTGTGTATGTCTTCCAACCTCACTTCTTTCTTCCCTTTTACTTACCCGCTTTAATGGTTAGTATTAGGGCACGTTTAATTTAGCATACCTCATACTATGCATGTGTGCATCCATGCATTTGTATTGCATGCATTAGGCTCGGTACATCACGCTAATTGTATCAATACTTCAATTCCCAAACTGAATACGTGATAATTGTGCATTTTCACATGACATGTTTAGGATAGCCGAGCCTATTCTAACAACACTTTGTATGCGATGCATTAGGCACTTAACATGGACTTGGATCATGCATGTTTGCTAACAAGTTCTCTATTTTGGCACGGAGTACGATGTAAGTATTTATGCTTTAGCATCTCGCATGTGTGTGAATGTTAACATGACAGTATGCTTGCCATGCGGCTAGATGCTTATGTGTTAAACTGTTTTGAATGCCTGTGGGTGAAGGTTGGATTGTTTGAGTTGGAAAGACTCGTTGAAATCCGCATTTTTAGCCTACTTGCGAGTAGCAAATTCCAAAACATCTTCAAAACCAAACGGATATGCAATGTTTATTTCCAAATTAGGCAATCTAGTCTATACTTGTTTGCTGTGCGCATAACATAGTAATTCTAGGCTAATAACGAGATAAGAACACATAACGTTTTCAAAATTGGATATCACGGTTAGTAGAGGCCGGTCTTCGGACCGGGCGAAAGGGGGTGCTCATAGCGGACCTTCCCCGATCGTACCCAAGCTCCCGAGCCGAGACAACTCCGGTGATGACGGACATGTGGCCTTCGGCACCGAGTCAGGGTTTCCTAAATTCTCCCATAAAAAATATTTAGGTGGCGACTCTGTATCTGGCAAAGCAGTCCATGTTTGGCACTACTTTTTCAAAAATCTGTTTCTCAAAACGATTTTCCGGATTTGGACTCTTTGGTTCAGATTAAGAACCGCGACACAAATCGAGAGTCCGAACTGTAGCGAGGTCCCCCCCGCGGGCTTGTTACAGTTTCTGGCGACTCTGCTGGGGAGTTAGAGAGCTTGACTCGAACTCGTGATATCCTGTTTTGATTTCACTTATGTGTCTCTTTGCATTGCATGTGCATTGGTGCGCTTAGGAACACAGTGTTTGCCATCTGCCATTCCTGAACGGTTTGCCGGAGGCTTGCCTTGTCAAGGCATGTCCATAAGGCTGACCGGCTATGGGCTCTGACAGCATGGGAACACAAACCCCGGTTTACCGGGGCACCCTTTTGACCATTCGACCTAGTGCATATTCGGAACCATAGTGACCATTCCAAGCTAGGACAGGTTGCTTATCCGATGCTAAGTTGTTTGAAACCGCTGTGTGCGTAGTGAAACCCTAGTTCCTGACAAAATAGGACAGGGAAACCCTACCCCAACATAGGGGTGTTTTGGCTCTCTCTTACTTGCTATGTGCTTTTAGAGCGTATCTCTACAGGAATGCATATACCAGTTTACAAGTCTGGGCATCAGGCCTGTGGGCATCAGCATCAGTATTTGGGGAATCAGTTTTACCTGAGGGTATCAGTTTACAGACAAATATTTGGGGAAACAGTGATCAGTATTGAGTACATTCATCCTAGTATGCTCAAATCTGTTCCAGTGAAATTAGGCTGAGATGCTCTCTGTTTTCCCTTTTGCAAGGTAGTCCTGGAACCATAGCTTCAGGAGGCTCCAATATCCCCCGAGGTTCATCGGACTTGTGCTGATAGACTTTGTTAGGTCAGAGACTCAGTTCAAGGGTAATCAGGGCTAGAGAAGGCTAGTCAGGCACAGACCACCAGTACAGCAGCTACCAGATCAGTGATCTTTGAGCAGTCAGGCTGAGATTTCCGAACCTATTGCCGACACAGATATGCCGGTTGCTCAGTTAGATTAGAACAGTATGTCGAGTCTGGAAGAGATGGTGCGCCAACTCCAGGATAGTGTGAAAGCCATGCAGCAAGACGCTGTCCGTCAAGCGGAATTCGCCAAACAACAGGCTGTGGCCATAACCCAACAGGCAGAGACAATTGCCAGATTGGAGCAGCAAACTGGAGTATCTACTTCGCACCAGGCTCCTCCCCCACCAAGAGTTCCCATACTCGGGGAGGCAACCCACGTCCAGGAGGATACCGACCTTCCAACGGGGCTAGCTCCGCCCCCGATCCCGCCTCAACTATCCAAAGCACCCACTCCTATCAATCAATCAGATTCTCCCTTCGAGCCCGAGGTGGAGCCCGTGGCATTAAAAATGCACAAGCTTGAAAAGCTGTTCAAGAAATCTCAAGGTGTGAAGTCCATTCCGGACATTGGAGACGGATACACTGACGCAGCCGTGACGCTGCCAGATCGGTTTAAGATGCCACAAATTGATCGTTTTGACGGGTCTGGGGATCACATGGTGCACCTACGACTATTTTCAGACGTCCTAAGGCCAATGGGCCTCACTAGACTGCAGAAGCTATCTTTATTTGGCCGGACCCTGTCGGGTGTAGCGGCCGCATGGTATGCCAAATTGGAGGATGACGTCAAGAGAAGTTGGGATGAGATGGCTGAGGCCTTCGTCGCACAATATTCATACAATACACAAATCGAGATTACGACCCGTGATCTTGAGACGACGAGGCAGGAGCCTAAGGAGAGCTTCTCAGAATTCGTGGCCCGCTGGAGAGCCAAGGCCTCAATGATGACCATTAGGCCAACAGATAAGGATCAAATATGGATGATTGTGCGCAATCTCCAGCCTAAGCTAATGCAGAGAATGATTGTAATCCCATTTCCCACTTTCTCAGATTTACACGATATGGGGGTACAAATCGAAGATGCAATGAGGCAAGGTCTGTTTGACCAGGATAAGGAGCAGCCTAGGAGGGCATTTTCCCGCAATTTGAATGCGACCACCAGCGGTGACGCAGCTGCAAGGTCTTCTGAAGTGGGCATGGTCACCACCACTGCATCAAAAACAGCCACCCCATTCACCGATGCGTCCGGAAGTAGCTCACAAAAAACCAAATATCCACCTCGAGTCAAGAGGATTTTCACCCTACTCCATATGCCTTTGTCAAAGGCTCTGGAGGTCTTACTTCGGAAAGGACATCTGAAACCGTTGGAACAACGGCCCCTACCCGATCCTATCCCTGCAAAGCATGACCAGACTAAGTACTGCGCGTACCACCAACAAACCGGTCATGAGACCGATAGCTGCTTTCGCCTGCGCCATGATGTACAGGATTTGTTTGACAACAAGGTCATTGCCGCACCAGCTCAGTAAAGTCTATCACCACTGGATCAGTGAACTCGGGGGATAGTACGAATATGTGATCAGGGGATGAACCACCTGTGGGCGGCACTCAGTTTACTCCAGATGTGGCGTGTGGCACGCACTGTTTTGAGCATTTGCGAATGCTGGTTTTTGTAGCTTCTGACTTAGATGTTGAGTCAGTTTTGTGGTTTTGTCTTGAGTCTGTCTCTTTGTTTTGAGTCAGTCTTTTTGATTAAGGGTCTGTCTCATTGTATCGAGTCAGTCCTAATGTACAGAAGTCGGGTGATTCCGGGGGTGTTACTTCGGATATCACTATTTTGCTTTGTGTTTGTCCTTTTGAGTCTGTTTCTGCCTTGGAGCCAGTTATGCCAACAGATTTGAATGGAACAGCAGTGATTTTCACACTCTTGTGTTTGCTTCCGCCGTGTGCCAGTTGTGCCAGAAGTTTGAATGGAATGACAGTGCTCTTCGCCTGCCTTTTCTGTGCCTTGAAATCATTGTATCGACCTAAGTTTTTTTTCAAAACTTTTTTTGAACACTGCGGTGAAAACGAAGAGGAAGGAATTCCTCGGGACAGTCCTGTGAAGACTTGTGTGGAATCGCCCTTGAGATTGTGCAGCCGAGGATCGCTCTCAGCCTCAAGATTCTGTCCATTTGTTTTCAAACCTCGGACTTAAATTCAGAATGTTCAATGGTCAACCGCCATATGAGGCCTGTGTGGCCAGATTCGAAGCAGCCCTCAGACAAGAGGCACCAAAGTCAGATCAAGAAGATCAGATCAAAGAAAGCTTGTAAAGCTAGATCAGAAGCCCCCCCTCAAACTAGGGGCAAAGATGTCAGACGTGCTCGAAGAGCCGAAGATGAGTCCTCTTGCAAATCAACAGCCACTCTCCTGGGTACGGATGGCTTCAAAACCCTAAAACCATTTGGCATGGATTTGTTACACTTTTACCCTTTGAGAGGCTCGCTGGGCCGAAAACCCGGAAGGGCGACCCAGGCAAAAGTTAGAGCAAGAGAAAAATACAAAAAAGAAAAAAAAATGCAAAGAAAAGAACAAAAAAGAAAATAAAAAAAAAGGAAATGAAATGAAAAGAAATGAAAAGAAAAGAAATGAAAAGAATTGAAAAGAAAAGAAAAACAAAGCTCGCAAGGTCGAAAACCCGCATCGGGCGCCTTGGCAAAAGTTAGAGCCTAAAAAGGAGAGGTTAAATACCCGAGTGTACCTTAACCCCGAACTACGTAAGGCTTGATTCCCATGTTTGGGATACGTAGGCAACTTCATCTTGAAGTCCAGCCACAAACACTTCGAATTCGATCATGTCCATGTAATGGTTCTGATAATCTTTGTCTTTTCTGTATCCGGGAGTTCGGTTGCAATCATCGCTTTGAGGACTGATTACAATACACTACGGGGCCATTCAGACAAGGGGCAACTTTCCGTTGCCATTCAATGCGCTGCGGTGCCGTGCAAACAAGGGGCAACTTTCCGTTGCCATGTAGCTCTCTTCGAGCAAGGGGGCAATTTTCCTCCAAATCCGAAGTTGCGCATCTCAAGAGTGGGTTCCGTGCTTGTTAAGCATTGGCCGTTTGCAAAAATAGTTTTCGAGAATTTTTACTGAAGCTGACTACTTTTCTCGAAAATTGTTCCATCTTTTCCAAAAACTGGACCATTTCTTGGACCCAAAAAAGGAAAATTTTCAGTGCTCATAGCCTGACTTGCATGATTTTCAAATCAAAAATCGAACAAGCATGTTAATCTAACTTTCATGTTGGTCAAAATTGTTTTAAAACCAAAATAAAAAAATGGCCAAAATAATGAACTAGGGGCACAGTTGAGTCAGGCTTCCTGTCTTTCCCCTGTTGTCAATGCATTTGCCAGAAAGGGCACCCGACCTGCCGAAAAGGGCACAACTGAAGTCAACAACAAAGGGCTGAAAGCTTTCTCATCCTCCAAGCAACGAGGAATCAAGATAAGTGCGAAGCACGAACTGGGATGGGGCGAGATATTCCACTCCCTCATCTGGACAGATCTAACCACGTCCAAACTCCCCAGCAGGGCATCATCAATCGATGTTAGCTGCAGATTTGCTACACACCCAGTTGTAGCACAACCCCTCTATGGGAGAAGCTTACTGTTGTGAACAAGATTGAGAATCTGGTAGGATACCAGCGGCAAGAGCCCACAATTTCCAGTTTATCCATCAATCACCCAGGGGAGGGATTGAAAAATGAGAGATTGAAGAATAGAGAGATATGCGATGAGAGAAAAAGTGAGAAAAGGGCTTTTTCAGAAAAATAGAGCTTGAGGGCCGAGTGATGTGAGGATCACAAATGAGAGAGGGTGGGAAACAATACCCGGTGAAACAGGCTCCCTGTGCACGTCTGTGTGTCGTGTCTTTTGTTTTGTCTCGATTCTTGTCTTGAGTCGTTCCGAGCGTGTCTCAATGTGTTTAGGTTGTTTACCTTTTGTTTTTCGTTGTTGAGTCTTTCTGGCTGTGGCCAGTCGTCGGCTCAATACCCGGTTAAAAACTCATCTCTCGATTTCAAAAATAAATCGTTTTGTGCTCAGAGTGCTGTGCCATCCTTCACGTTTGTGCAAAACAAGATTCTTTTTTCCATAAAACTGCAGGGTCCACCCCCGATAAGTGTGAACGGTGAAACCAGGACCTATCTGAAGCTATGATGGTTCCAGACTGCAAAGTAAAGACAAAAGAGCGAAAAATCGAAGTATCTGAGTTTGTGTCAACTTCAGAAAATTTCGTGATTGTACTCCGGACGTACCTCTTCAGGGCCTTGTCAATGCTCCGAAATATGAGTGTACCTCTACCTCAAGCGCAAGATCAATCCTGCTTCAAGGTTATGCACTCTTCCACTTACATTGTTATGCATCCACTTCACTTGCATTGTAATGCATTATACCTATCAAGTTTCTTCCTCAGTCATGCACGATATTGTATGTACGGTTCATTCAAAGAAGTTCCGTTTTAAGGTCATTCACTTTTGTGTATCAATCACACACACTCACTTCAGTGTATCAATCACACTTCATTCGCTTAGTGTATCAATCACACTTCATTTGCCTTAGTGTATCAATCACACTTCACTCGCTTTGTGTATCTATCACACACATTCTCATTTTGTGTATCTATCACGCACATATTCGCTTTTGTGTCTATTGCACTCTCACTTAGTGTATCAATCACACTTCTTTCATTTTGTGTATCTATCACACACATTCTCGTTTTCTGTATCACACTTTCAGTGTATCAATCACACTTCATTGATTTAGTGTATCAATCACACTCTGTTCACATAGTGCATCTATCATACTTTGTGTTCATTTTCAGTATATCAATCATACTTTGTTCACATTGTGCATCTATCACACTTTGTGTTCACCTTTAGTGTATCAATCACACTCTGTTCACATAGTGCATCTATCACACTTTGTGTTCATTTTCAGTATATCAATCATACTTTGTTCACATTGTGCATCTATCACACTTTGTGTTCACCTTTAGTGTATCAATCACACTCTGTTCACATAGTGCATCTATCACACTTTGTGTTCATTTTCAGTATATCAATCATACTTTGTTCACATTGTGCATCTATCACACTTTGTGTTCACCTTTAGTGTATCAATCACACTCTGTTCACATAGTGCATCTATCACACTGTGTTCATTTTCAGTATATCAATCATACTTTGTTCACATAGTGCATCTATCACACTTTGTGTTCACTTTTAGTGTATCAATCACACTCTGTTCACATAGTGCATCTATCACACTTTGTGTTCATTTTCAGTATATCAATCATACTTTGTTCACACTGTGCATCTATCACACTTTGTGTTCGCTTTTAGTGTATCAATCACACTCTGTTCACATAGTGCATCTATCACACTTTGTGTTCCCTTTTAGTATATCTATCATACTTGCTCACTAAGTGCATCTATCACACTTCGTGTTTGCTTTCAGTATATCTATCATACTTGCTCACTAAGTGCATCTATCACACTTCGTGTTCGCTTTCAGTATATCTATCATACTTTGTTCACTTAGTGCATCTATCACACTTTGTGTTCACCCTTTGTGTATCTATCACACTATGCTCACCATACTCGCTTAGTGTATCTATCACACGCTCAACTACTGTATGTATCACACGGTTGCTTAGTGTATCTATCACATATTTGCTCAGTGTATCCATCACACTTGTTTCGCTTTGTGTATCTATCACACCTTGCTTTGCTTAGTGTATCAATCACACTTTATTCGTGTAAGCATGTCCATCACACTCTCTTCACTATGTGTATCTATCACGTATGTTTGTCCACTTAGTGTATCTATCACGCTTCGTTCACTTTTGTGTATCTAACGCACATGTTCGTGAGAATTGCATAATTCTCTTACATCCTTTCTGCATTGTAGTGTAGTTTGGTGTATGCTAGCTTAAAATTGTCGCATGTATGCTTCGTTACAGCTTTCTTTGCATGATCATAAGTTATGTTCGGCTCCCTGCATCGTCTTGCATTTTGCCCCTGCCTTCGGGCGCATATCTTATTTGTCTTGTATGTTTGTCTGAGTCTTCGGCCTTGTCAAAAATGGGTCGTCTTTGGGCTTTGACATTCACTCCCGTCATTGTTATGACTTTCGAATTCTGTCAAAGAGGGGCAACTGTAGACACCCCATTTTTGACCGTCCTCAAGACTTGGACGTCACTGTTTGAACACACGGTGATCTTCCATGTTTGTGTTCGTTTGGAGTTCCCGGAGGCCTCGGCTCGCACGCCTTGCCTCAGGATCCCCGAACTCGACCGTTTAGTGTCTGGTTTTGCACCAAACACTTGTATCTTGCCTTTGAGAGGCAAGGTGGGGCTTGTAGACCATCCCCACCCATCACCGGCAGTGGCTAGATACCACCGGCTGGTTTTTGCTGCCACCGGCAATGTAGTTTGCCGGCCGGCACTATTTGTTGCCGGTCAGCACCTTTTTGTGCCGGTCGGCACTCTTTTTGGCCAAGATAGCATTTTTGGCCAGCCGATTGCTGTTCATCTGCTTTTGCAGATATTTTTAGACAGTTGTCTTGCTTTTGCTCCCCTCCATACACGTGTATGGAGGGATCTCCCTCTTGCAAAGCTTGTCTTGTAAGCTTTACAAGACAATATAGAGAGAAGCTCTCTCTAAGAAAAAAAGGAGAGGCTAGGTTAGAGACTTAGGATATTTTGAGAGTAAAACAGCCATTGTTGAGCTCTTGTTCTAGGGTTTGGGTGAGATACACATTCTATCTCTCTTTCCCTCTCATTTTGTTCACTAGGTGCTTTGTGTCTTACTATTGCACACAAACACCTAGTGTTTCACCTTCCTCTTGGAGTTGAGGTTCTAAAGAGTTTGTTTTGAAGTATTGGTGTTGGATTCAAGCTCAAGGAGGCCATTGGAGCACCATTTGTGAAGGGGTCTTCAAGGGTGAGATTCTAGTCCCTTTTTCCCCCATTTTTGCATTGATTTTATACCTATCTTAGAGCTGTTTTTGTGATTATTGTATAACATAAAAAAGTTCTGTTTTTAGGCCCTCTTTATTATTTATTAAGAGTGTTTTGTTGTTTGAGGGTTGTTGACCACCCTTAGGCCTCAAAAGGCCTCATTTTGAGCCATTTTGTGTTAGCTCCGGGATTTTGGTGTTGAGGTCTCTTCACCACTGAAATCTTGAGGGATTTCAGTGGTGAAGATGATGCTTTGAAGTCCCAAGAAGGAGAGGGCCACCCCCTCTCCTTGTTGTCCTTGAAAAGGGCATATTTTGGCCTCTTAAGGAAGCCTATGCTTGAGTGTGTGTTGAGCATGTTTGGTTTGTTTTTCATGCTTATATATCCATGATATAACATGATTTAAAGTTGGTTTTGGAACTCCATGCATGCTTAGCATAGTTGCCATGTAATGCCTTGTTTATACCTTAACATGTCTTAGGTTGTTAGCCTTAGTTGGAGCATGTTTTAGGCTTGGTCTTGTGAAGATTTTGTGCTTATTTTGACATGTTTTAGATCTGTCCATAAGTATTTGGGTTGATTTTGGCATGCTTGATATAGCTCCTTTGTATTTAGGCTTGTTGGCCTTGAGCATGTGCATGTGTAGCATAGCATCTTTGCATTGTTTTGGTGGTTTGGGATCATTCTATATGCCATTTCAGTCCCATTTCCATGCTTGTTTGATTACCTTGCATGCCTCTTTAATGTCTCATAAGCTTGTGTAGCAATGCTTCATGTTTTGGTGCCTTTGCATGCCTTTGTTTTTTGAGCCATCTAGATGCCATCTAAGTGGTCTTTTGGGCCTTATGTTATGTGCTAAAAACCTGTTTTAGGTTGCCTAATGCATGCCATGTTTGTTGTGATAAAACATGCTTCAAAGCTTCATGACTTGCCTCAAGTACTTAGACCATGCTTGCATGCATTTGCTTGTCTTGTTTGATATGATTTGGCATCATTTTATGACATGATTTCAATGCTTATGTTGCATACTAATTGCTCTTGTTTATCCCTTTCAAGTGTGCTTGAGGGTTGTTTAAATTGTGCCTAAGTGTAGGCCTTCCATCATGTATATGTGCGCATGTGTTTTGGCTTCTTGTTTTGGTCATTATGGCCACTGTTTTAGGCCTTATTAGAGTTGCCTAATTCATGTATAAGTCCATCTTGCCATCCATTTGCATTGCCATATGTATGCTTGTATGCTTGCATAAGTGCCTTGCCATGCCATGTTGCATCCTTAGCTTGTATGCCTAGGTTGCATTGCATCTTGCATGCATTCCTTGTCCCTCGACTTGGGTGATAGGGATTGGGAGTTTTGTTTGATTGGTTTGCATACATTTGAAATCAAAGTTGCATACTTGGTTCTTTGGGCCATCACGCATGGAAATGCGTGATTGGTGGTCCGAGAATCGAGGCACATGCCCCTTTGAGTCATTACAATGATAAGGGATATGGTTGATGCATACATGCCTTGAATTGTGCTGCCATGCCTTGTTTTGCCCTCTGTTGCTGTGAGTTGCAGGTCCAGCAGACTTTCTTTGCCGACCGGCAGTGTAAGGTGCCGGCCGGCAACCTTTTCTCTGCCGACAGATTCAATTTTGTGCCGATGGACATATACCAGTGCCGGTGGTGATTCCACTCAGCCGGTGGTACTCCCCAGTGCCTAGGGATGCAACCCTGAGGTTTTGACAGCCTCCAGAGGAGTGAAAGAAGGAAAACAGAGGCAGCTTGCGCATGGCGGCGCGCTTCCCGAGGCGTTTTCCTGTTTTAATTAGTCTATTTAATTTGTTAATTAAATTAGGCAATTTGTAATATTAATTAGCTTGCGTAGTTAATTAATTTGTAATATTTATTCGGTCCCTCCGAGCGAGGGCAAGTCTGTAATAAGTGTGTGTGGGTGGTGTGTATGTCTTCCAACCTCACTTCTTTCTTCCCTTTTACTTACCCGCTTTAATGGTTAGTATTAGGGCACGTTTAATTTAGCATACCTCATACTATGCATGTGTGCATCCATGCATTTGTATTGCATGCATTAGGCTCGGTACATCACGCTAATTGTATCAATACTTCAATTCCCAAACTGAATACGTGATAATTGTGCATTTTCACATGACATGTTTAGGATAGCCGAGCCTATTCTAACAACACTTTGTATGCGATGCATTAGGCACTTTACATGGACTTGGATCATGCATGTTTGCTAACAAGTTCTCTATTTTGGCACGGAGTATGATGTAAGTATTTATGCTTTAGCATCTCGCATGTGTGTGAATGTTAACATGACAGTATGCTTGCCATGCGGCTAGATGCTTATGTGTTAAACTGTTTTGAATGCCTGTGGGTGAAGGTTGGATTGTTTGAGTTGGAAAGACTCGTTGAAATCCGCATTTTTAGCCTACTTGCGAGTAGCAAATTCCAAAACATCTTCAAAACCAAACGGATATGCAATGTTTATTTCCAAATTAGGCAATCTAGTCTATACTTGTTTGCTGTGCGCATAACATAGTAATTCTAGGCTAATAACGAGATAAGAACACATAACGTTTTCAAAATTGGATATCACGGTTAGTAGAGGCCGGTCTTCGGACCGGGCGAAAGGGGGTGCTCATAGCGGACCTTCCCCGATCGTACCCAAGCTCCCGAGCCGAGACAACTCCGGTGATGACGGACATGTGGCCTTCGGCACCGAGTCAGGGTTTCCTAAATTCTCCCATAAAAAATATTTAGGTGGCGACTCTGTATCTGGCAAAGCAGTCCATGTTTGGCACTACTTTTTCAAAAATCTGTTTCTCAAAACGATTTGCCGGATTTGGACTCTTTGGTTCAGATTAAGAACCGCGACACAAATCGAGAGTCCGAACTGTAGCGAGGTCCCCCCCCCGCGGGCTTGTTACACAAGGCATCATTATGCGAATGCTGGACTATCTCTAGGTCAGCTTTAGTGAAGGCTATTATCGGTCCTTGGCACTCTTCAGGCCGAGGTCTTTTATGTCCGACCTGGTTCACGTGCTGCAGGTGTTTTACACTTTGGGTTTCTCCCCGAATGTCGCTTTCGTTCACCTTTGAGTGAATTACATTAACCACCCGTGGTCCTCCTGCCTGTAGTTGTTGTGTTGGGGGAGGCGGAGCTGCAGGTGCTTGAGGCAATCTTGCCTGTTCTTCTCTTGTCCTGGCCTCATCAACAAGGTCCCTCAGATGGCCTTGCTGTGGACGTCCCCCGAACGCCCCGGGAGGGTTAGTCCCGTTCTGTTCATTTGGGGTTACCACAGTTCGGACTCGACTTGTGTCACGGTTCTTAATCTGAACCAAAGAGTCCAAATCTGGCAAATCGTTTTGAGAAACAGATTTTTGAAAAAGTAGTGCCAAACATGGACTGCTTTGCCAGATACAGAGTCGTCACCTAAATATTTTAAAATGAGGGAATTTAGGAAACCCTGACTCAGTGCCGAAAGCCACATGTCCGTCATCACCGGAGTTGTCTCGGCTCGGGAGCTTAGGTACGATTGGGGAAGGTCAGCTATGAGCACCCCCTTTCGCCCGGTCCGAAGACCGGCCTCTACTAACCGTGATATCCGTTTTTGAAAACTTTACGTGTTCTTAAACCGATTGTTAGCCTAGAATTACTATGTTATGCGCGCAGCAAACAAGTATAGACCAAATCGCCCAAATTGGAATAAAAACATTTCACATTTATTTTGAAAATGGTTTGCTACTCGCAAGTAGGCTAAAATACAGATTTTGCAACCCTCGAGTGGGTTTGTGGAAAAGACGGTTTTACCACTATCTAGTGGGCTTAAAAAAAAATCACAGTTTTAACGCATTATCCCAATTTAAGCAATTTGACCTCCACCCACAGGCATTCAAGCAGTTTATCTCATGTAAACACTTAGCCGCATGGCAAGCATACTATTATGGCAACATTCACACGCATGTTGGATGCTAAGGCATAACCACTTACATTGTACTCCGTGCCAAAACAATAAACTAGTTAGCAAATGTGCATGTCCTAGTTCATGTTGTTTTGCCTAATGCAACACATACAAGATGCAATTTTAGTTAGGCTCGGTTAACCTAAATATGGCATACGATATGCAACCAACTGATTCATGTATTCAATTTTGAAATTTGAAAATACGAATGCGGTTAGTATGATGTACCGAGCCCGGTGCATGTCAACAAATGCATGAATGCACGCATGCATATCATAAGGTATGCTAATTTCAAAAATGCCCTAATCTACCATCATAAGCAGGTAAATAAAAGGGAAGAAAGAAATGGGGATTGGAAGACATACACACACTCACCCACACTTATTACATGTTTACCCTCACTCAGAGGGTCCGGATGAATATTACAGTCCCAAATAATAAACAAATAAAATTATTACAAAAATTTCTAATTTAAATTAAAGGAAAGGTGGCGAAGAAAAGAAAAGGGTAGCCGCAGCCTCTGCCTCGGGATGCGCGAATGATGCATGCTCGAATCCGTCTTGCCCGGAAAACCCGTACTGTACTCCTGTCGCCTCTGTTTGTACTGCCTTGTCTTTCTGAAAATTGCCAAAGTACTGGAGCAAGTTCCTTGCATCCTGTAGAGCACCACCGGCCGGACAGAATTACCACCGGCACTTCACAATTCCCATCGGTATTTTATTGGATTCATCGGCACTCCAGATAGTGCCGGTCGGCACTAAATTCTGCCGGTCGGCAGAAACTTCCTGCAGAAGACAATTTGACAGCAAACAGAGAACAGACAGTGCATGGCATGGAGTTCTTGGACACATGTAAGCATGGTCATACTTCCTATCATATTTTGAACTCAAAGAAGCATGACCTTCGATCTTTGAGCCATCAATGGTGCATGATGACTCAAGGGATCAAATTTGCCACTTAATGTAAGGATGTATGCAACAAACACAATGAACTCCGAAACCTTATCATGGCGAAGTCAAAGGCCTCGGGGACCGAAAGTTAAGGCGCGTTACATCACTTGTGGTATGAACGCCCCTCAACTCTCACACTTGGTTTGACACCCCAAACCAAGTAATGCAATGCATGTTATGCAAAACATGGCTCAAAATGCAACATGATATCAATGTACAAGGTATGCCAAGAATCATGCAACTAGTATGGCAAGCATGCAATATTAGACATACAAGACACAAATGTGATGTAAACATGGACGTTTTGAGCAATAGAATCATCATGCTACAACAACATGCGAAGCATCCATGCATCAATCATGAAGCAATCATGCCAAGATGGCTTAAAATGGCAAAGGGGCAGACCCTCACCCTCCTCAAAACAGTGGCCAAAAGTGTCCGATAGATGGACCAATGTTCATGCCAACATGCAAGCCAAAAGTCCTATGGTTAAGGCACAAAAAGGAAACATTTCACTCTCATCAACATGACCACTCATGGCATGATTAAAACAAAGTAAAAACAGAATCTTTATATGCAAAATGGGACCCCAAAAACTCCTAATATGGCAGCTAAAGTATCTCCCATGAAACATCTGCACTAAGGCTCATTCCTAGGCATAAGAGGACACATCCTCAAGGCATTAAAGAGGCCATGCATGCACACATACAAGCATGATTCTTGGACTAAAATGTGGTCCTTAGATGATGTTAAATCATGAGGGTAATAACAAACATACATGCTAGAAGTCAATATGCTCAAAGCTTTCAAGCCAAAATACAAAGCAACCCTAACAAACATGTCAAGCATGATCAAATGGATAACCACCAAACTTTAAGCATGGAAAAACAATACCAAAAGCTTCATGGGACCAAGCCAACATACACAAGAATCATGGCCTAATCATGATATGTACTTCTAAGCAAAGTAGAGCAATACAAAACAAGTATTACAAGCATGCAAGGAGGCATAAATCCGGCCAAAAACAGAGGTTGCATATGACCTAAAATACCCAAAAAAAATCTGAAATGAGGCCAAGGATCATCAAGCACACATGCTACCCTTTTGAGCCACAACTCAAGGAAACAAAACCAAGAAGGGAGAGGGGTGTCCCTCCCCTATGCAAGACTTCAAACCATCCTTTTTTGACACTAAAATACACTGATTTTCAGTGGTCAAAAGACCAAAACACTGAAGTGAACAAAACCTTATGAAAGGAGCACCAAAATGGATCAAACAAGGCTTAGAAGGGGGAGTTTGCACTCAAACCACAAAATGACCTTAATGAAAGTGCTAAAGCAGGAAAATACAAGCCCTTTTTATGTTATACACAAGAGCTAAAACAGCAAGCTAGATAGGTAAAAAACTATTGCAAGTTTGGGGAATATAAATCAAGATGCTCACCCTTGAAGAACCTTTGAAGAACAAATGGTCTAGCCTCCTTCTTTGGATCAAAACCAGTCCAAAACTCAAGAAACAACTCCTCCAAGTCCCTCAATCTCGGAGTAAGGTGAAATGGTGTGTGTAATGGTGCAAAAGTAAGGTAAAAACCACCTTTTGAGCTAAGAAACACACACAAAGGAGGAGAGAGGGGGAGGTATAGAGATAATATGTATCTATATCTCAAAGGTCTGGTTTTTGGTTGCAAGAAGCTAACCTAGATCAAAGAGGAAGACCCTCCTCTTATAAGACTCCCTCTTGCAAAGCTTATTCAACAAGCTTGGCTAGAGGGAAATCCCTCCATACACGTGGAGGGGGGAAGAGTTGGTGCCAGCTATCACAGCTGGCACAAAATATCTCCATAAAGTGGATGAACAGTGGTCAGCTGCCCAAAAATGCCATTTCGGCAAAAAACAGTGCCGACCGGCAACAATCTATGCCGACCGGCAATAAAGTGTGCCGACCGGCAAACAAAAGTGCCGATGGCAGAAAAAGACCATCCGGTGGCCTCCAGCCACCGCCGGCGGTGTGTGGGGATGCCTCATAAGGCATTCCCTGCCCTTCCAAGGCAAAACACAAGTGTTCGGTGCAAAACCAGACACTAAACGGTCAAGTTCGGAGATCCTGAGGCAGGGCGCGCGAGCCGAGACCTCCAGGAACTCCAAACGAACACGAACATGGATAATTACCGTGTGTTCAAATAGTGACGTCCAAGTCTTGAGGACGGTCAAAAATGGGGTGTCTACACTTGCCTTACCAAGTCTTCTAAGTGTGCTTTTAGGGCTCTGCAACCCTGAGTTGGGTGCCCTTCTTCATTGTGGTAAGCACAACGCCTACCAACGTTGTTCCCATGAATTCCCCTGGTGCTCTTGTTGGAGCTCTGAAATAGGGTTAGTTTCGTAATTGATCCAAGACTTTGTGGATCGGGACTCGGAATATAGTTATTACTGCCTGTTTACCCCCCAATTTTGTTTCTTGTTTGATTGGTCCATTGTTGCCTCGGCTTCGCTTCGGCGAGCCGTTTCCTTTCTCCTGTTTTGTTTCTTTATTTCCCGACGTATCCTCCTCGGCTCTGGCGTATTTCTTTATTCTCGCCATGAGTTCTTCCATGCTTTTTGGCAATGTTTTTGCCAAAGACTTTCATAGTGGGCAGTCATCTTTCAGGCCGTTCTTGAAAGACACGACCGCCACTTCTTGGTTGCATTCGGGTGTTCGATTGAACACCTCGTAGTACCTCTTCCCGTAGGCCCTAAGGCCTTCTTCCTTGGTGATTCTTAAAGCCATCAGGGCGTCGACCCTTAAGGGCTGTAGTTTGTTTGTCACAAACCTGGCCACAAACATCTCGGCCAGGCCTTCCCACGTCTTTACGCTTCCCTTCGGTAGTTTATGGAACCAATCGGATGCAATTTCTCCAAAGGACGAGGGGAACACTTTGCAGAGCAACGGTTCGTTCCCACTATATAATGCCATCGAATTCAGGTATAGCCTGATGTGGAAGTTGGGATCTGTCTTACCATCATATATTTGGAACCTGGGCATGCTGAATCGCTTTGGTGCTTGAAATTTATCCAGTTCCACCGAGAATGGTGTCCTCGGCTTAACCGGGGAAGTTACCTCGGCTTCAGCATTCTGTTGCCTCCTCTTGAGGTAATCTCTCAAGTCTTCTTTACTCCTTCCTGGAGCTCGCCTATCTCTGGATTTCAATCTCTTCAGCACGCTACTTTCGGCCTCGTGGTGGGCTCGTTTTGATCTCTCTCCATGTGTTGTGTCAAAGCAAAGCGCCTGCCCTTGAACTTGCCGATGTTCTTTGGGCTCTGGATCCTTCGTGTGATACGTTCTTCGGGACTCCTCTCGTCTCGGCTCCTCTCGTCCGCCTTCCCTGGAAGGTCGGTGAGAGTGCCTTCCGCTCTTGGTGTGCTGAGGGACTTCGGGGATTGTTCTTCTTCCTTCCTTCTGGGTGTTAGTTGCTGGCATTGGCGTATCCTGCAGCGGGTATGATAGCTGCATGACATTGTTTTGCATCATGAAATTGACCACTGACTGTAGGTCTGCCAACTAGTTTGCCAAGTCTTTTACTTCCTCATCCCTCCGTAGGCATCTATCCCTCCATACCTGAAGGTTATCTTCGTTATAATACTTGCTTTGGTCTGTCCTCTTCGAAGTGTCGCTCTCCTGGTCGACGTCTTTCTCTCCGTGGCCCTGGTCATGATTTCCTGTATTGTGGTTGTCTCCTTCAACGTCAAGGTTAATTGGTCTGCCACTCCCAGCAGGAGTGTCGCCCCCAATGTTTTCCCTCTGTCCGTTACTGGCCATCTATTCTTCTAAGCTTCCCACAGACGGCGCCAAATTGTATGGGTGAAAATCTAACCACACTGCCAGTTTAGTAATCAGTTGGAGAGCACTGGCAGAATAGATGGCTTTAGCTAACCTGTAACAGAAAGAAAAGGCTCCGACGGTGGTTCTTCCACCCGGGGGCACTCCGACGATCAAGTCAGTATATCTCTCAAAGATAATCAAGTGCTAAACTTATTGCTCAAAACATAAATTGCGTACCTTAGACCCATGGGGGTGCCTCTCTTTTATAGTTTACTCAATCCAAGTCCTACTAGAAGCCTGACTTTTATGGATTCCAATTCAGTGCTTACTTTGGATTCCTCAAGAGATAAAGATAAACTCTTTTAAGAGCTTTATCCTTATCTAAGCAAAGTCTTCTCTTTACTCTAGGACTCCTGTCCCTTATCTTTTATCCATTTATCTCGGATTTCGATATCTTCGGAGATAACCTCGACCTCGCCGAGATAACCTCGGCGTCACAATCAGGACACGTGGCACTTCAGCTGACACATCGGCGTCACCATGTCACGTGTTGGTATTTCAGAAAATACATCCCCACACTAACAATTAAGTCTAATCAATGCATTGATTATTAGTTTTTCCATTTGAAGATGATTGCAATGATCATTAGTTATTGAGAACAATTCAGTATCGTACTTCATTACAAAAAGCATTATTTGATTTGATAATAATTGTCTCAACTATGATTAAAACTTAAAGGCTTATTAATTCGTGTCTTTAAATATATGCATAGAAAACTATATAAAGTTCATATAATAAAAAAGATCGTATAATTGTTTTTTAAGAGGACATATTAATAAAATTTAAAAAATTACATAAACTTGTGGCATAATAGAGTAACAAAAACTTGAGTCCCCTACAAAGAATTGTTAAATTTACTCAAATGATACAAAATATTTTATATCAACTATTTGTTAGTTTAAAAATTAACCATTTAATCCATTAAAAAAAAAGAAGTAACCATTTAAAACTCATCGCCTTATCACATCATTAAAAAGAGAGAATTGAAAAGTAATTAAATTTAGAACATGTTTTAAAAATCTTTAATATTTTTTTAATATTCTCTTTGATCTAAAATATTAGTTCTTTTTGGAGAATTTAATTTTTTTTGATAATACAATTATTACATTTTTGTTTGGTTTCCATTTCTGGAATTTACTTTTCAAAAAATTTTACTTTTTCGTTTTTCATGTATTTTTTGTTTTCATTGAATTTTTAAAATATTTTAAGCAATTTTTAAAATTTTTTTTAGATACACTTAACATAAATACACATAAAAAGTATGATATTTGTGAAAAAAATATTTAAAAAATTCACTAAATATAAAAATATAAAATTCAATATATTTTTCATTTTTTTTGTGTATTTATTAAAATTTTAAAATATTTTTTCACAAATATTTTACTATTTAGGTATATTTAAGTAAGGTGCATATAAAAAAGTAAAAAAATTACTAAAAATTTAAAAAATATTCATTAAAAATAAAAAATTCAATTTCTAAAAAATTGAAACCAGACACACTGATTAACTTTTCAAAATATTCTTTGATTTTTTTATTTATAAATATCAATTGTCATAATTATATTTTATGTGTATATTAATGTTAATAAATTTAAAAGAATGGCAGAATATAAAATTTATGTTATTTTAATATTTAATTTTAAAAAAATTGATATTTTGATATAATAAATAAAATAAAAAATTGACATTTTAAAACGGAATGAACATTGTACGGGGAGGAATTAATTCTCCTCGTATAATCCTGTTGACCAAGTCCACGCTCCTCCGTACGACGTCGCTTTGTCACCTGAAAACACAAACGTGAGCTAGTCGGCGGGTGTGTGCCGGAAACCTCTCCGATGCCTAAGTCAGAAAACTTGACAAATAGACAAAGCTCTAAGTTCTCAGAAAGATTGTGTTCAATTACCTCCTCCAAGGTGATGCTTGTAGGCTTTTATAAGTTTCCCGTGGCACAATCCTGGTAGGACTTGTATTTCTCCATGCAGAGTCCTCCTAGGATTCATACTCCTAAGGATAATGCTTATCCTTTTACACCCTCCCCCACTGCTTAAACCAAGTGGGATGGTTTTCTCCATGGCCGAACTACCACATGACCGAAATAACACTGGCTATGCTGAGCCACATAGAAGGCCGAACTATCCTTAGCTCGGTCTTCTCTACTAACTCATTACTTCGGCTGCCCTTGTTCAACCTTGGTGCGTTTAGATCAAACTTCCAAGTAGCAAGTTCTGACTGACCTAACCAGAGTATGTCGCGACCGGACTAACAATGAGACCGGCCTAACTCCGAGTTGCCTCTGGATCGGAGTAGCTTTACTCCTCCTTGGGCCGAAGCAACTATCCTTTCTTGAGCCGGAATAAACTCACCTCCTTGGGCCGAAGTAACTTTGTCTCCCCAAGGCCGGAGTAACCTTGCCTTCTAGGCCGGAGTATTCAGTACGGCCTTTTTACCTAGTCCTCTGCGTTTTGGGCCTCAAAACCCAACTCGAAGCTCGGCCCAATTTTTCCCAAAAATTACCCTCTCAATTGCCCCTTAATTCCATCTGTGCAACATGATTGGGATTACCAGCCTTCTAGCCGAGCTAGAGTTTGTTACCCTTTTTCAGCCGAGCTAAAAATCCTTTAGCCTTTCCAGCCGAGCTAAGTTTACCTCGGGTATCACTATATCCGGTCAAAACGTCTCTTCAATCACAGCGACTGTAACGCTTCCCATTCCAGTGACACGTGGCAAACTCTGATAAGCTGTGGCCAACTGTCACGCCGCCCTACAAAAATTTCGTACAGTTCCCGCCCCTTTTTGCCGCTTCTTTCTCTCTCCTTTTCCACAAAAGAACCATTCTTCCTTTGAATCATTCACTTACATTCTTCAAATCCTTCGTCTTCTCTCTGTGTGCTCTAACTGTTCTTCCACTGTTCTTGAAAAGGCTGTGGTTTTGCTGCCATTCTTCCTCCCTCGCCTTTGTTTCCCTCTGGTAAGTTTGAAAAAACTTGTTTTTGCTTTCTTCTTTTCTGTTTTCCCTGTCTTGGCGAAGCAAGCTTGTGCATTTTTTTGTTTTTGCCTCTGTATTCTTATGAAAAAATGAATAGAACTTGTATGTGTATGAACTGTTATGTAGAAAAACAAGCCTTAGATCCAAAATCACATTGCTACCGAACTAGGATTCTGTTTGCCCCTAATATGTAGATTTCTGTAGTCAATAACCGAACTAGAACTTGTAGGAATGTCAGTAGTTTCTTCTGAACCACTCTAGCCAAGATAAGATTACCGAACAAGCTTGCACATACCGAACTAGGTACTTCGGTCTCCAACCGAGCTAAGACCTTGGGGCCAAGCCGGCTTTCTTAGTTCTGAAACCGAACTCAGAAAGCCGCCCCTAGGGGCTCAGCCGGAGTAACTTTCCTCACACCGCAACCGATTTAGGCCTTGGGACTAAACCAGCTTGCTTAGTTTTTCAGACCGAACTCAGAAAGCTGCCCCTAGACGTTAAACCGGTCTAAACTGTTCAAAACCGAGCTAAGAAACCTTCTGATGAGCCGAGGTAGAACTAGCCCACTCAGCCGAAGTAGGATTTGTATATCTTGCTTATAATTTGTAGCGCGGTCCAACGATCTGTGCTTAACCCCTTTGTTTTCTACTTTGCAGACTTAGGTTGCCCAGGCACTCCTGCGTGTGCTCAACCGAGCTACTGAGCCTAGTTTTTGTACCGAAATAATTTATTCATAAATTATACAACAAATGGGTAAGTATAGATATTTAGTCGAAACCCCTGGTGGCATGGCCGAATTTAGGCAAGATTACCAGATTCCTAATGATGTCCATCTAACGTTGGCCGAAAAAGATGCTACCCCCTGGAACAATGAAGGCTTCGTCCCCTTTACCCTTCAATCCATAATAGAAACCGGACTACGGTTTCCTGTCCAACCGCTAATCTGCGAATTTCTTAGACAGACTAGGTTATGCCCCACCCAACTATCCACCAATACATATCGTATTATAATGGGGATAGCCGCATTAAACCACCAAACCGGACTAAATCTTGGTCTGGCCGAGATCTTTCATCAGTATTCCATCGGCTCAAAGAATGCTGGGTGGGTCTACTACCTTAGAATTCGCCGCCGCCGAGAGAAGATAATTAAGCACACTCCGGACAAAGATCTTAACGATGATGATTTCTTTTGGGTCTCTGGGAACTTTGAGGATTTTCAAGCTCAAATTCCTGGCCGACCTATAAATTGGAAAATGGGAGAGCCTGGTAATTTTACTTCGGTCTTCTGCTTTGTGTGTTATCTCGGTTGTTTAGTCTATTAGCCGAACTAACACTTCTCTTTTTTGCGGATTTCGCCCATCTCCATTCCTTGTATAGCTATCCCAACCTCGGAGTCTTGCGGGCTGCATTTCGGATTAAAGAAAGAGATTGGGCCAAGCTTCTAAATTTCGAACCGACCTACCGTTACAGCGGTCGACGGAAAGCAAAGGTAACCGATTTTCTTCTCGAGGAAGACCCAGAACCGGACCCAACTTTGCCTGAGATAAGACTTGTCCCACTATCAGCTGAAGAAGAAATGGCAAAGAAAAGCAGAGTTAGGGCCCTCCTGACCGCAACAACCAGGGCCGAAGTAACACCAACTACTGAGGTGCAGCCCGCCGTCGTGGCCCTTCCTTCACAACGGCCTTCTTCATCTCGCCCTTCAAAACGCGCCCGATCTACATCAGCCGAACAACAACTTGTTGATGAAGTCGAATCCGTCCCCCAAAGTCCTCATCCTGCCTCCCAACCAGAGCAAACTGACCGAGCTCGATCTCCGAAGTGGGCTCCGCCTTTGATCTTCAATGACCGAAACATCAAAGCCACTGACTCGGTCGTGGCTGAAAAAGACCACCAACTGGCCTTTAATCTAGCCAAAAGTGTGTGTCTCCCCAAGGACATGGAGCACCACTTGAAGCAACTGAACACCGAAATGAAATCGATTCGGTCTGCTTCCAAGTCCATGATCTTGGTAAGTAGCTCTGTCTGTTTTTTCCTGTCTAAATTTTTCTAACTTTTACTTCGGCTGAGATGAGATTTTTGTTTTGCCAGGCCTTGCAAAAGAACAATGTCACTTATAGGAAAGTCCAAGAACTCCGCAAAACCACAAGGCAGGCGATGGCGGAAGCCGAAGCAAAGTCAGCCGAACTACTACAAGCCGAAAAGAGAATGGCCGAGCTAGAAGCGGAGAACGGCCGTCTTGCCGATCTAGTTAATTCGGCGGAAGCGGAGAAGCAGAAAGCTGCCATCGTTATGAAGGACAAGTATTTGCGGGAGTTGTTGAAGCTTGAGAAGATAAAGGACGCCGAAATAAGCGAACTGAAAAAGAACATGGAGGCAGTCGACAAGGGGGGGTACAAGCGAGGTTTCAAGGAGGCAGAGGAGGCCTACGTCAAGCAATGCGATGCCGCCAAGGAGCTTTTCTTCAAGTGCGGCTGGAGGGCGGCTGTGGAGAAGCTCGGTCATGATCAACAGACCGAGGTCTTCAATCCTCCAGAGTACTTTATACCGAAGTCCCTTGCGGGGTATGCGGATGCCATGCAGCAGCAATTCCTTGAAGGTTCAGATACTGACGAAGATTCTGCTTCTGAGGATACTCCGGTTGAAAACGTGGATCAGATAGATCGGCCGGAGTCCAGAGTGGAAGATCTGACTATTGAACAGCCAAATGAAACTGTGGCTCCGGTCGATGCCACTATTGTGACTGAAGGAGTGCTGCCACCAGAGACCGGTCTTCCAGCTGTCACTGATGCTGCCTTTGATGCCGAGATTGAAGATCTTTTCGCTTGACTTTGTACTCTTTTTTTTGTAACCGAACTACACTTGTTTGTAATGACTTTTGCTTTGAATGAAAATTTTACGCCAACTTTTATCCCGGTTGTTGTGTGTATTCTTGCATTTGTAATGTCTTCTATTACTCCAAGTGTTATTTCGGTTTTTAGTTGGTTAAACTATACTTAGCAGCCAACCACTCCTTAGCCGACATAATTACTTCGGCTGAGGAGTACTAAGTGTTGGTTTAATCCAGCCAACCACTCTTCAGCTTTACACTTACTTCGGCTGAAGAGTAACAAGAGTTGGTTTATTCCAGCCAACCACTCTTCAGCCTTGCACTTACTTCGGCTGAAGAGTAACAAGAGTTGGTTTATTCCAGCCAACCACTCTTCAGCCTTGCACTTACTTCGGCTGAAGAGCAACAAGTGTTGGTTTATTCCAGCCAACCACTCTTCAGCCTTACACTTACTTCGGCTGAAGAGTAACAAGAATTGGTTTATTCCAGCCAACCACTCTTCAGCCTTACACTTACTTTGGCTGAAGAGTAACAAGAGTTGGTTTATTCCAGCCAACCACTCTTCAGCCTTGCACTTACTTCGGCTGAAGAGCAACAAGTGTTGGTTTATTCCAGCCAACCACTTTTCAGCCTTACACTTACTTCGGCTGAAGAGTAACAAGAATTGGTTTATTCCAGCCAACCACTCTTCAGCCTTACACTTACTTCGGCTGAAGAGTACCTAGTGTTGGTTTATTCCAGCCAACTATTGAAGTTAGTTTTTCCAGCCAACTTATAGTATTTGGTTATTCCGACCAAATGTCCTGCAGCCTGGATTCTTATCCTGGGCTTAGGAAAGGTGTTGGTTTAATCCAGCCAACCTCTAAGTTAGTTTTTCCAGCTAACTTAGAATGGAATGCTTGCAATATACTTAAGTCTTGAAAGCTAACTTTTACAAAGAGTAATCTGTGCTAAAAAGAATCTCATTTTATTGAAGGAAGAGAAAATTACATAATGTTTGAAAAAAGAAAAGATAAAAGTAAAATATCTTGAGATTTGCCGTATTCCATGGCCTAGGGATTGCCTTGCCATCCTTGTCTTCTAGGTGGTATGCCCCTTTGCCGGCTAACCCAACCACCTTATAAGGACCTTCCCAATTTGGGCCTAACTTGCCGTCTCCTGGGACCAAGGTGTTTCCCATTACTTTGCGTAATACCCAATCGCCAATTTTGAATTGTCTTGGATGAACCTTTTTGCTGTATTTTTTGATTAACTCTCGTTGGTATGAGGCGATGTGGACCAACGCTCTTTCTCTTCTTTCTTCTGCAAGGTTGAGTTCTAAGGCTATGGCTTCTCCATTTAAGTCTGGATCAAAATTTTCGCTTCGAATTGTGGGGAGGCCAACTTCTAGTGGGATCACTGCTTCCATGCCATAGGCTAAGGAAAATGGTGTTTCTCCAGTTGATCGCCGAGGTGTGGTGCGGTAAGCCCATAAAACATGAGGAAGCTCATCCGCCCACTTGCCTTTTGCTTTCTCTAGCCTTTTCTTTAGTCCATCCAAGACGACTTTGTTTGATGCTTCAGCCTGCCCATTTGCTTGAGGATAAGCCGGTGTGGAATTGTAGAACTCTATCTTGTATTCTTCACAAAAGCTTCTGAAAATTCTGCCGTCGAACTGAGTTCCGTTGTCTGAGATCAGTGCTTTTGGTATGCCAAACCGAGTGATAATATTTTGCCAAACAAACTTCTTCACATCTTTTTCTTTGATTGATGCCAATGCTTCTGCTTCCACCCACTTTGTGAAGTAGTCCGTTGCTGCGAGAAAGAATTTTCTGCCACCGGGCGCTGTTGGAAGTGGTCCTACTATGTCTAAGCCCCACATTGCGAAAGGCCATGGGCTAGTTAAGGGTAGGAGTTCTCTTGCTGGTTGATGTATTTGGTGTGCGAATTTTTGGCATTTTTCACACTTCTTCACATATTTTTCTGAGTCTGCTTGCATATATGGCCACCAATATCCTTGCGAAATAGCCCTGTAAGCGAGCGACCTTCCCCCTTGATGACTTCCACATACCCCTTCGTGTATTTCAAACAGGAATGCTTCTACTTTGCTGGGATGAACGCACTTGAGGTAAGGCCCAGAGAACGACTTCTTGTATAATGCCAAAGATGGAGATAGCCAAAATCGTTGCGACTTTGCCCTTATTCTGTTGGCTTCCTTTTTCTCTTCTGGTAGGATGCCGTCTTTAAGGAACAGGATGATGGGATCCATCCAAGAAGGGCCTAATTCTGCGCAACACACTTCCTCTGCTTCGGGGTCTTCTATGCTTGGTTTTGGTAAGAAGTCGACGAGTAATGGATGAGGGATCGATGTATCTGCCATTGAGGCAAGGCCTGCTAGCTCTTCCGCTCGGCTGTTTTCCTCCCTGCCAATTTGTTCTATCCTTACCACATCAAACTTCTTGATCTCCGTTCTGACTAGCTCTTGGTACTTGGCCATTCTGTTATCCTTTGCTTCGTATTCGCCAGAAATTTGGTTTACTACCAGCAGAGAGTCACTGTACACCATTAGCTCGGTTGCTTTCATGAAGTGTGCCGATTTGAGTCCTGCGAGAAGCGCCTCATACTCCGCTTCATTGTTGGATGCTGGGAAGCCAAGGTTGATTGCTTGCTCTATAACCAGGCCGTCTGGAGAGATGAGGACTATGCCAAGCCCTGCACCATGTCGGTTGGATGCTCCATCCACAAAGAGCTTCCACATCTCCCCAACGAATAGTTTTCAGCAGGTGGAAGGGTCAGACGATGCCGTGGGGTCAAGGATGGTGATTTCTTCAAAGTCCATATTGGCTGTCTGCCCTTCGTCCTCTGTTTGAACTGCTGGTGAGCCTTTGTTTGGCTTTTCCTTGTTGTCCTTAGTATGGTTTGCCTTTGTGCTTGATGGACTACCTTCCACTAGGGGTTGCGCTATTCCGGCGTCAACTTCCGTCCCTGGTTCGGTTGATGGACTACCTTCCACTAGGGGTTGCGCTATTCCAGCGTCAACTTCCGTCCCTAGTTCGGTTGAGTCAGTCAGGTCGACTGGGCAGATATGATGACTTCCAGGAGTAAACTCTGCGACGAAGTCTGCCAAAGATTGAGCTTTTATTGCGGTCTTGGGTTGGAACTTGATGTCGAATTGTCCCAACTCTACTGCCCATTTCAAAATTCGCCCACTGAAGTTCGCCCTTTCAAATAGAGCTTTTAGTGGAAAGGCCGTGAGGACGACTATGGTGTGGGCGTGAAAGTAGTGCGCCAACTTTCTGGACGCCATCATTAATGCTAGTGCTAGTTTCTCCAAGGGCAAGTACCTTGTTTCGGCTCCCAATAATGTCTTGCTGACATAAAAGATGGGCAGGTGTTGTATTCCTTCTGCACGAACCAACACTGCGCTAACTGCGTGCTGAGAAACTGCTAGGTACAAAAAGAGTTCTTCACCAGGTACTGGAGTAACAAGTAGTGGTGGGGAAGACATGTACTCCTTCAAGCTTTCCAGAGCTCGGTCGCATTCTTCATCCCACTCAAACTTGGCTTTTAAAGCTTGGAAGAATGGTCGTAGTCTGTCTGACGACCTGCTTATGAACCGGTTGAGCGCAGCTGCCATACCAGTGAGATGCTGCACTTCTTTGACTGAGTTTGGTCTCTCCAACTCCTGGATTGCTTTGATTTAAGAGGGGTCTGCTTCTATACCTCGGTTGGTCACCAGGAAGCCCAAGAATTTGCCAGATCCAACTCCGAATGCGCATTTGGACGCGTTAAGGCGCAACTTGTGTTTCTTCAGGATCTGGATCATCTCGCCTAAATCTTTCAGATGGTCATTCTCATCCTTGCTTTTGACCACCATGTCGTCGATGTAAGCCTCCATTGTTCTGCCTAACAATGGTTCAAACATTTTGGTGACCATCATTTGGAATGTCGCCCCTGCGTTCTTTAGGCCAAAGGGCATGACCTTGTAGCAATATAACCCCCTTGGTGTTGTGAAGGATGTGACCTCCTGGTCTGGTTCATGCATGGCGATCTGGTGGTAGCCTCTGTATGCATCCAAAAAGCTAAGTCGGTTATGTCCTGCCGTTAAGTCCACCAGTTGATCTATCCTTGGTAGAGGGAAGCTATCTTTTGGGCACGCCTTGTTGACTATTTTGTAGTCGACGCAGACACGCCATTTACCATTCTTTTTTGGCACTACGACGGTGTTGGAGATCCATTTTGGGTAGTGCACTTCCCTTATCGCTCCTGCCTCCAGCAGGTTACCTACCTCTTCTGCCACTATTTCGGCGTGGTGGAGTGCCGATCTGCGTGTGCGTTGAATGACTGGTCTGGCGGATGGGTGGACATTGAGTTGGTGACTGATGAAGTTTGGATCAATGCCTGGCATGTCGTAAGGTGTCCAGGCAAACACTTCGATATTAGAGGTCAAGAATTCCAAGACCTCTAATCTTTCAGCGCTGGACAATGATGAGCCAAGCAAGAAGAACTTATCCGGGTTCTTCTCATCTATTTTTACCTCCACCAAGTCTTCCACCGCTTTCTGATCAGCCTCTTTGCCGACGTCCGCGAATAGTTCATTACTCTCGGGTTCTTCCACCGAATGAACGTATCCTTTGGCAGCTCGGCTTCCGTTGGCTGTGGCGAAGCATTGTTTTGACATGATCTGATCGCCATAGACTTCTTCAATTAGACCGGCGTCATTGGGGAACCGCATTACCTGATGGTATGATGACGCCACCGAACGCATGGCATGCAGCCATGTTCTGCCCAGGATGATGTTGTAGGTGGAGGGGACCTTCAATACCCAAAACTCCACCTGTTTTGATACACTTCCTGCTCTGACTGGAAGGATTATTTTGCCGACAGGCCACTCTGGCATGGAGTTGAATCCAATCAGGGGAGAAACTGCAGGTGCCAAGTCTTTGTCTTGCAGCTTTAGTTGTTTGAATGTGTCGTAATACATGATCTCACATGAACTACCCTGGTCAATCAGAATCCGCTTGACGTCAAAATCCTTGACTCGGAGAGTGACGACCAGGGCATCATTATGGGGGCAGTAAATTCGTTCTAAGTCCTTATCTGAAAAGGTCATGACGTTTGTTGCCTCTGTCTTCCCCTTCTTGATGGCAGGTTGGGCACTCAATATTTCCCTAAAGTGCTCAGCCTTCTTGATTGAACCTCTGAGCTCACATACGTGCTCGGGTTCAAAAACTCCATGAATTACATTGATAATGCCTTGGGGTGGTGCATCGATTGGCATTCTATTGGGATGGTCATTATGGTCTTGGGGGGCCGGTTGCGCTTCTCCTTCAATGTATTTGTCCAAGTGGCCTGCTGCCACCAATTCTTCCAAGTGCTGTCTTAGTGGCGTGCAATTCTCAGTTCGGTGCCCCTTTTCTTTGTGGAAGGTGCACCGTGATCTGTCGTCGTAATTCTTCTGAGCTTCCCCAAGCTTGGCTGGCCACTTGACAAAAGGCTCATCTTTGATTTCGCTCAGAATCCGATATATTGGTTTTTTGAACACCGTTGTTATGGCAGTGCGGATTCTCAACCATCTTTTGTCTGGGTCTTCTCCGTTATCTCGTCTGCCACGTCCGTTCTTGTTATTTCGGTCAACCGTGTTGACCTTGGCAGGGGTTTTCTTTTCTGGTGCTGCGGTCGTACTTGATTTTGCTTTAGCACGCGCGCCATCCTCTTCTACCCTGATGTGCTGATGCACTCTTTCCATCAGGGCCTCCATGGTGAGGGGTGGTGTCATGGTGATCGAGTCCCTTAGTCGATTCCCTACTGGTAGGCCTCTTTTATACTGCGCAATGGCTAGATTGGTGGGGCAGTCTCCAATCTGGTTGAATGTCTCCCAGTAGCGACTGTTGTAAGATCTGAGGGTCTCTTTTTCACCCATGTCGATGGAGAGTAACTGGTCTATCTCCACCGGTGTTTTAGTATTTGTCCGAAACCTTGTTACGAACGCTTCTGCCAATTGGGCCCAGGAGGCTATACTGCCCTCTGGGAGTTTTTCAAACCAAGTCAAGCCTAGGTCGCCCAGACTTGATGGGAAGAGTATGCACATTAAAGCCTCGTTTCGCCTGTACACAGCCATGACTTGGCGAAAGTGGCTCAAGTGTGAATACGGGTCCGTCTTCCCTTCATATGTATTGAATTTCGGCTGAAGGAAGCCTGATGGTAGGGGCGCGTTTTCGATCGCTGGGACAAACGGCGAGGTCTGTAGTCTTGCCAATGCCTTGTCCGTTGGTTCGTAGGCCGGTCGCGGTATTGGCATTCCAACCTCGACGCTTCCGTGCGTCCGAGGAGCCAACCGTTGTAAGGCCGAAACTCGGTGTGGATCCCTTGCCCTGGCATCTTCCTTGCATCGTGCTTTTTCTTCTAGCACGGTTCGTAAGTCGGATGACCTGGGTAGCTCGGTTTGTCTGGATCTGGTTTGGTGTGAATGTGAAGGCCAATACGTGCTTCCTTCAGTGTATGATCTTTCGGATCTCGTCCTCTCAGACCTGGAGTGACGAGTCCTTGAAGATAAGGAGTGAGTGTCGCCTGTCCTGAGGCTTCTGCTCTCTCCTTGGGAGGGTGTAGTATTCCTACTACGACTCTCTGAGTGGCGAGGGGGCGTCTTGTGCTTGCGCCCCTCTCCTGTCGCCACATCTTTAGTCTTCATCTGGCGTTTTAAAGCCTCCATGTCCGCCGCCATCCTTCGAATCAGTTCATCCTGTTCCTTTACGCGATCTTCCAGGGCTTGAGGATCAATCCTCCTCCTCTGCCTGTCGGGACTTTGAGAGTGACGAGGGCTGCCATTCCGCCTTCCCCTGCCGTTCCTCCTGGAATTATGTTGTTGGGGCTCCAAGTTCGCCATGGGAGGGACAGCAGGTAATCCCTCACGCCTTGCGCCCCCTTCTGGAGTTAGTCCGTCGACGGCGGACTGCGGCAAGTCTTCAATGTGTGCCATTGAATGAGAAAAGGAGAAGCTTAGTCAAGAGGTTTTTGTTCTTGTCTGTTCTTCCCACAGACGGCGCCAATTTTACGGGGAGGAATTAATTCTCCTCGTATAATCCTGTTGACCAAGTCCACGCTCCTCCGTACGACGTCGCTTTGTCACCTGAAAACACAAACGTGAGCTAGCCGGCGGGTGTGTGCCGGAAACCTCTCCGATGCCTAAGTCAGAAAACTTGACAAATAGACAAAGCTCTAAGTTCTCAGAAAGATTGTGTTCAATTACCTCCTCCAAGGTGATGCTTGTAGGCTTTTATAAGTTTCCCGTGGCACAATCCTGGTAGGACTTGTATTTCTCCATGCAGAGTCCTCCTAGGATTCATACTCCTAAGGATAATGCTTATCCTTTTACACCCTCCCCCACTGCTTAAACCAAGTGGGATGGTTTTCTCCATGACCGAACTACCACATGACCGAAATAACACTGGCTATGCTGAGCCACATAGAAGGCCGAACTATCCTTAGCTCGGTCTTCTCTACTAACTTATTACTTCGGCTGCCCTTGTTCAACCTTGGTGCGTTTAGATCAAACTTCCAAGTAGCAAGTTCTGACTGACCTAACCAGAGTATGTCGCGACCGGACTAACAATGAGACCGGCCTAACTCCGAGTTGCCTCTGGACCGGAGTAGCTTTACTCCTCCTTGGGCCGAAGCAACTATCCTTTCTTGAGCCGGAATAAACTCACCTCCTTGGGCCGAAGTAACTTTGTCTCCCCAAGGCCGGAGTAACCTTGCCTTCTAGGCCGGAGTATTCAGTACGGCCTTTTTACCTAGTCCTCTGCGTTTTGGGCCTCAAAACCCAACTCGAAGCTCGGCCCAATTTTTCCCAAAAATTACCCTCTCAAACATAATAATTGGCCTATGTCTTACATTTGATTTGTAGGAGTTTTTCTAAATACAAATTATTAATTTTTTTATACCCTATAAAGAAATTCTTTACTGATCATAAAACTTCTGGAATGTAGTATCAGGATTCAGGACCATTCATTAGTCAAAGAATGTAGTATCTGGATTCAGGACCGTTCGTTAGTCAAAGTGTAAGAGAATATAATAAAGTATTTAATTATTTATTAAACGGTTTCGATACGTAGCTCGAAAAACGTGGCTCGAAAATGGCTCGAGAGTGAAACGACGTCGTTTTGATGCATTTTACTTTTTTTTTTTTTTTTTTTTTCCGTGTTTTTTCTGAAATGAAGGATGAACATCAACCCATAAAATATATGATGGCTGCACCCAGATTTTTTCCGTGTTTATTCCCTTTCAACCAAATTTGTTCATTTGTTCAGAGAGATCAACCCAGATTTGTTCATTTGTTCATTTGTTCATTTGAGCACTTTCAACCAAATAATTTGTTCAGAGAGGAGAAGGAAGGGAATAATTTGTTCATCTTGAAAGTGCTCAAATCAACATTGAAAACCCAGCAGAGAGAGAAGGGATCAACCAAATCAAACCCAAAAAAAATTTGATCCTCAGATTTGTTGATCTAAATCTGCCCTCTGAAGTAGATGACAAATCCATGAAGATTTGTTGATTAATGTTATTTGATGACAGATCATTTTCTTCTTCTTCATCAGAAAAATCTGGTTGCTCCATCTTCCTCTTCTTCTTCCTTTTTCTTCTTCTTGATCTGTTTGCTCTGCATCGTTGTTTTTCTGCAGATCTTGTTCAGATCCAGAAGATAAACTGTTGATCTGGATTTTTTTAGTTGATCTTCATCATTTCTTCATCAATATTTCAGAAAAACATTTTTTGTTCATCTGAAATATTTCATCTGATCTTCATATAATATTTTTTTTTGTTCATCTGAAATTTTTTTTGTTTATATGAAAAATAGTTACCTAAATAATAATAATAATTTTTAAAAAATATATTTCATTTGAAAAAAAAAAATTTGTTCATCTAAATTTTTTTTTTGTTCATCTGAAAAAACAAAAAATATTTCTTCATCAAAAATATTTCATCTGATCTTCATCAACTATTTTTCAAGATCTTCATATAATATTTTTCATATATCAACCGATCTTCATCTTCATCAATATTTCATCTTCATAATTTTTTTTAGTTGATCTGGATTTTTTCGTTTCGATGTTTTTTTTTTCTGCAGATTTTTCTGATGAAGAAGAAGAAGAAGAAGAAAAAAAAATGCAGAGCAAACAGATCCAGATCATCAACAAGAAAAACTGAGCAAAAAAATTAAACTGAAGCAACAAAAAAATACAGATCCAGATCATCCTCCTCTCTTCCTTCTCTTCCACCTCTCTTCTCTTTGCTCTCTCGCCTGAGTTGCCTCTTCTCTCCTCTGTGAAGCAACTGAAGCAATAAAATTATCCATCCAAAAAAACTGAAGCAAGAAAAAAAAAAAATCGACAAAACGACGTCGTTTTGTCGATTCGAGCCAATATTCGAGCCGTATTTCTCGAGCTACCAAGTATTAAATATTTTCCGTGTTTAGAACACTTTATATCTTTTATATATTTAAAAATAATTTGAATGGCAAATTATAGCCGTCAATTTAGTCCAATAATTTAATTTTTGATAGTGTTAATTTAAGAAAGAATTGAGTCTAGGCCCTCTTAAGAGGATTTATTATTTAATAAGTCTTATAATAATTAATAGTATTTGTTATTAGATATTATTAAAAAATATCATTAATTATTAATTTTTAATTATAATTTAAAATTTTTATTATAAAAAATATTACTAATTATAAATTTTAGCGATAGTTTGAAAAAATATCATAAAAAAGTCATTAATTTTTAACTTTCAGTGACAATTTAAAAAATCTGTCACAGAAAAATTTCACTAATTGTAAATTTTAGCGACAATTTATAAAAATCGTGACAAAAAAGTCCCTAATTGTTAATTTTTAACGATATACGTAAAAAAATCATTATAAAAAATTATTTTTAACAACGATTGTGCTAAGACTTAGGCGAGGTTTGGAATCTCCTAAAAAAGTAAAAAAGTCACTATCCTATTTAAGTCATATCACCTCTCTACCACATCATTTCGAACCCAACCCATATTTTATAAAAAGTCAAAAAGTGTACTTATTTAGAACATCCCAAACAACCTTTCAATAGGATTTAATGAGAATTAAGTCAAACTATTAAAATCTATTGATAGTTAGCCTTAACATAATCTATAGAGTTTTTTATTATCAATTTAATCCCCATAATTTTTTAATTTTATATTTTTTGTAAGTAAAAAATTTAAATAAATTTTTAAATTTTTAACTGATGACAAATAAGGTTCTGTTTGGTAGATTTTTTGAAATTTAATTCGACCCCTTAGTTTGAGTGTATTGTTTGGTTAGAACTTTAGAAAATTAATTCCACACTCACTTTTCAAAACACTCATTTTTCAATATCATATGTCACATCATTCAATTCAAACTCTTTTCAAAATTCATAACCAAACAAATTTTTCACACTTAAATCATAATTCTAAAACTCATAAACTCAAAATACAACTTTATTCTCAAATCATAATTTTAAAACTCTACCAAACACAACTTAAAATTTTAAATTTCTGACTTTTGGGTAGTCTCAAAATTATAGGGCATTTTGACTATTTTGTGAAAACGAAACGAGTGCAAAATTAATGATGGACTGGGCCATTAGGGTGCTAATCGGATTGGGCACAAGGCCATCCCAGAATCCAGAAAATAAAAATAAAATAAAAAATCTGAAACTCCAGCCCACTACAGCTCAAACTTAAGACGGCCAGAGTCCAGTTCACTTGCAGTTTTCCGAGTCCAAAGCCGAACTGCAAGCAAAAACACCTTCCGATCTCTCACATTTTCTCTGCAACTTTCTCTCGAACCAAACAGTCGTCACTCATGATTCTCTCAGCTCCTCCAGCCACCGTCACGGCCTCCGCCGCGAAATCCTTCATGCACACCATGAAACGCTACGTTAAGAAGCCACGGGAGACCACCGGCCCCTGAGCCGAGCGCCGCATCTTCTGCACCGCCACCGTGACCAGCGCCGCAATCCGCCACACCACCTTGAAGAAGGCCGACGTTGAGAGATGATGATGATGAAGGAGAAGAATTTAGACGTCAAATAAGGTTAGCCACTTGATATTCCCATCGAATATTGGGACTTGGGGTTTTTTATTTTTTATTTTTATTGTGATATTATTTTAATAGAATAGTTGCAACTTTTAACTTCACTTGTCAAGTAGCGAATTGTTGTTTTTATAGATTTCAATGAGCTTTGAAACCATCAGCACACAAGAAGCCAAATTTTCAATTTCATGTTTCTTCAAACTCTATCCGAAATCTCAAGCCCTCCATTGTCATCTTCTTTGGAATATGAAACACGAATCTAATGCAGTGTTTGGTTGGGGATTTGGGAAGAGAAAAAATGTGCGTGAAATTAGATAAAATATATTTATATTTTACAATCTCTTCCCAAATCCCTCAACCAAACACACCAAACACACGGTTGTAAAAAAATTGGTCACCAACACCAATCAAGCTGAATAATTGAAAAGGTGAGCAAGTTATTCTAATATAATTATTTTGTATATTAATTTTTTTATGATAAATTATTTTGTATATTAATTTATTAAAAAAATAATAATATCATGAATTTGATTAATTATCATGAGTTTGATTAAAAATAATATCATGAATTTGATTAATTATCATGAATTTGATTAAAAATAATATCATGAGTTTTGTGTTGGGATTTTGAATTAATAATATATATATATATATATATATATTTTTTTTTTTTGGGGGGGGCTTGAATTTGCGAAAAAATTATGGTCATGTTATGTTCACTTCACTAATATATATATTTTTTCCATCAAGTATTTCTAATTAGCTCAATTTGCTGGTTTGAAACTATCAAAATGTTTATCAAACTGAGGATGGGTAGGTTTGCCACAGTGAAAAATGTTCAATCCATTTACAACAGTTTTTTTGATGATCTTTTCCAAAATCAACTCAATAGTTTAAGATTAATGTTCTATAAACTAATAAATTTTACAATTTTTTTGTCTCCGCTACATTGGTTGTTTCTATCAAATTATTTAAGCAGGTTCTGTTTTAAATTCTAAAGTTTTATCTTTGCATGCCACACATGCTAGTAAAATAAAAAATTTATAGCACTTTATTAAACCATAAAAATTATTAAAAAAATACACGTGAACATGTAGCATTATTGTGATAACCACATTAATGAAAGTTGTTTATTATGGTGTTGATACTGTATTTAGGGTTCGTCACTGCATTTTTTCAACTTCGAGACCACTGGCGAAGTGAGAGGCAAAGGCTTTAATTTCCTGTTTCTTCAACATTATCCCAATCTCAAGCCCACCATTGCCATCCCTGGAATCAAAAAGAGAGAATGCTCCATTTTTATCAATTGATGTCATCTCCACCTTCTTCGGTTTGCCCCATCCAAAGTCAGTCTTGTACAGCTCAAAGCGTGGTGAACTTGCAATGCTAAATAACCTATCCATGTCCATAAAAGGCAGTTTAGCCAACTCAACCCCATCTAGAATTCCATCATTCAAACCTTCTATAGCTTCGCCAATAGCTTTTGCTGCCATAGCCACCCCATCTTCTCCTATTAAGTCATATGAATCTGCATCTATGAAACAGCCTGAAATGCAGTTCCCAAAGTAAGTTGAAGGGATAGGGGGTTCCAAACGAGCCCTGCAATCGACACTGAATCCCAGATGAACTTTCCCTGTCCTTATTTTTCGGGCTTTAACTAGGGAAACCCATACATAGGCACTTGTTATTGTAAAGGTCGACACGTGCATGGCTAGTTTGTGCTTATACTTCTCTTGCCATTGAGCGTTCACCCTCTTCTTGATCAACTCTATGTTTGCCCGTGTCAATTGGAACGTGCAAATCATTGCATCAGGTTGAGCATTTGCATTCAGTATCATGAGGCTTTTGTTTCTGGGTTCAATATATTTCCACACAAAGTCTAGGTTATTTCTCTCAAGATCATTTGGGTCATCGATCAAAGTCCTGTCGTAGCATGGAGTTAGTTCAGGCATTAAAGTTGAGTCTCCACTGCGTCGGCAAATGGAAGCCCATGAATGCATAAACAGAGCTGCAGTTTTCCCATCCAGTACTCCATGGTGTGTGGTGTAACCAATTGAAAATCCGGCGTTTGGAAACAAAGTGATTTGCAATGTCATCACCGGTACTCGTGTGTGAGAGGCCGGTAAGTTGGGTACAAAGGGTTGAATTTCTTTGAATTCGCGAGAGCTGTTGCTTGAGAGATAGTAGAAATCAGCTTCAGACACAGCTATGGTAAGTGAAAGTGCATCATCACCTTCAACGTATTGGGTAATGGGTTTATCAGAATCTGGGAGCCACGTTAGATTTCCGGTGAGTGGAAGGTAGTAGTGGAGCGTGAGAGAGAGGGAGTGCTTAAGTTTAGGAAGAACTTCCTCTAAGAATGTAGTGCTCGGATGGGAAGTTTCATAGAAGAAAAGGCACCGAATTGGAGACACTCTTAACCAGAACACATCAAAGAAAGTAAGAGGAAGTGAGGTTGAGGTGGCCGAGCTAGGAATTGGAGTCACTCTGCAAACCTCAACCACCTTCATTGTATTGGGTTGTGTTGCCCTGAGAGAGAAAACAGCTCAAGGAAAAGTAGAAAGTTGGTGGTGTTTGTTGAAACTTTCTGGTTGATTTGATTGTATTTATAGTATGAAAAACTCATTATAATAATGGTTGATATACCTCTGATTGAATTAGGAAGAATTTTTTTGGATTAATCGATAGAGGATTCTTTGTTATGGAATGTATTGTATTAAAACTTATATGAATAGAGATCTTAATTTGATAATAAATAAGTGAATAGAGTTTGCTAACTCTGATATCCTTATGATGCGATATTTTTCTAATGAGAAATGGTAGAAGTTCATAATTTATATTTCACGAGTTGGATCTTACATGATTAGGGTTGTGATAAATTATAAGTTTGACACATAAAATATCATGTCATTGTAAGATTTAAATTGTAAATCTCAATATTTTCCATTTTTTAGAAAGTACTAAGACTATGACCCGTTTAAGAAGTTGATTGTGTTACTAGTTGGCTATTTTAGTCTGGCTAAAATAATTGTGTGTGTGAATAGTATTAGATTTTTTTATAGTTAGATGTAATGCTTGTGAGAGAAAAAAATAAAATTATTATGAATTTGACGTAATATTTTGTCTTATAAAATATTTAATTTATTTTATCTTTTAGTGTTATTTTAGTCTAAAAAGTCAAAAAAAAGTCTTTTTCCAAACATCCCCCTATAGAGTGCCAAGTAAAAGCCACATGGCGGAAAAAAAGAAGAAGAAATACATCACGTTTAGGGGTTGCTATTCACACTTCACTTTGTTTTAAGTATACGCTATTCTTTGTGCTATTTGCAGTCCACTTTATTCTGAAATATACTCTATTTTTTGTCCTTATTATTCATAGTTACATTAATACCTTTGGAATTTTGATTTTTTTAGGAAACATATTTTGTGTGAAAGAATATTAATGTAATTATATATAATAAAGGACAAAGAATGGAATGTATTTAAAAAAAAGTGAACTGAAAATAGCGACTCCTTACTTTTAATACTATATATATATATGATTTGTATTTTATTCCATCCAACAACTCTACGGACGCATAACCAACCGTAGAACTAATAAGATAAAATGAAATTATGAAACTATATATTATATGATAAACTCTACCATTGTGACATAACATGAAACTATATATTTTATGATAAACTCTGCCATTGTTATGTTTTGGCTTTGTTGTTGTCGTCGGCGGCGGCGGCAGCAGTCTTCTTCTTCTTTTTTTTTTTTTTTTTTTGATTTTCCAGCTCTAGTGAGCTTGTGTAGAGCTCAAAATTTAGGGGGATGTATCATTGTTAGATTATTTTATGTTGTATTTCATCAATTATCATTATCTGTTGTTTGGGAATATAGTTTTTGATTAAAATAGTTAATAAAGACAAAATAAACTAAAATAGTTAATAAGACAAAATATCACATCTAAATCAGAATTATTTTATTTTTTCTCTCACAATCATCCAATAAACTATAAAATAAAAAATTATTATCTCAAACACAACTTTTTTAGTTAGGTTTGAAAAGTCAAAAAGTCAATTAAAATAATCAAGTTTCCAAACGAGTATGTTCAGGGGTTTGTGTATATAATGATATGTATTTTTATTTTATTTTATGTTCTTATTTTTTTTTGTGGATAAGTAAGAATTTTATTAACTAGAGAAAAAAAAAAAAGATTTCATAATTAAAAGGCATATCCCTAGAGAATATGGACGAGGCTCCACAACTAAGATAAAGACCGAAAAAACCAAATGGGATAAGCCAATTGCATGATTTACATGTTTATCCCATCAATTGTCGTTAACTGTATGTTCTTTTATAGTATACCCATTTGTGGCTAATTAATACGTGGATTGGTTGTCAATGGATTCCTTGGCCAGTCGCCTTGTGTAGAAAATTATTGGTTTCATCTTCAAAGATTTGTTGGGTGCAATCTTACACCAATGTTAGGTACACATAATAGGTTAGATAATGGTTTATGAAAACGGACACTCACCTCATATTTCTAATTTTGAAATTTTTAGGGCTCTAAGAACAACAATTTGAAATATCATATCTTTACTTATTTGTCTATCTATTCATATTATTTATATATTCACATTCATTTGTATGTCTATGTGTCATTTATCTATTTGTTCACGCGTCACATATTTGTCCACTTAATCTGCCTATCCGTCAATATCACCTCCACCACTAGTTGCCATCGGCCACCTTTGATGACTTTTCTAATAATCCGTGGTGGTGGGGTAAAAATAAAAAATAAAAAAAATTTCAAATCAATAATTTGTCTTTCTCATTTTATGTTTTAATTATATGTGTTTAACATTATTATTGTATACCAAATGTTGGAATGGTGTTTTCAATACACAACATAGGGTTTTTGCCTTTCCTAAACCATGTTTAACTTGTCACCAAGATTTAAAAAAATAATAATTATAATTTAATTTGGTAACCTTATTTGAATATTCTAAACTTTTTCTAATGCTAAATTTGATTTTTTTTTTCTTGAATTTCAACTCATTTTTTTAGAAAAATAAAATAACTGTTATCTCTTAAGTTTTGAATTTGGTTATTTTTTTCTTCAAAATTAATTGAAAATTTCAATTTTCTGGCTAATTTATTTATATATATCCTCTTTTTTTTGGGTTTTTTTTTTTTGGGGGTTTGGGGGGGGGGGGGGGGGGGTGGGTGTTTGTATCCAAATTTAACCAACTGAAGATGAAACAAAAAAAAGGGGATTTTAACTTAGCGTATGCCAAATGTGTTTATAAATGCTTTGGCTCAAAGTCACACACATAATTCAATTTGTTAGACGATCAAACCAAAGTTCACGAATCCTCCAAAGACTGACATATTCTAGGTATTTATATGGGTTAAATTTTAGAACCTGAGTACTGGACATTAAATCTTCCGATGTACCTAAAAAAAAAAAAAAAAAGTACTGGACATTAATAGTGACAGAGCACCTCACAAGTAACCAAAGTGAAAATAATAAATTTATTATAAATCAATAAAATTAGGTATTGAAATAAATCAATCTCAAGTATAAAGCAGATAATATGAAAATACCAAATTATTTTAAGAAAATTTACTAATAAATCCTAATTGTTGAACTTTTGATCCAATTAATCCCAAATATTTTTTAATGGTCCGTTTGGTCCTTTCTATTGTGAATGGACATTGTTGCCATCCATATGTATATTGGTGTAAGGTGTGTGAGTGTTTCCGCGCGTGTGTTTGACATGGGCTGATGTGTGGTTGTTGTGTGTTGCACCTTTATAATTTGAGAGTGGTGCTTGTCATGTATCACAGTTGTGGGTGCCACACAACATGAAAGGACACTAAAGCATTTTTTGCTCTAGTGTGTGATGTGTATGGTAGGAGTGTGTGGCACCTCTATAGTTTGAGGCATTAGTGGGTTACGTGACACAACATTACATGTGTCTCCATCACAACGGAAAAACAAGTAGATACAATCACAAAATAGAATGCAATAAAACACACAGTCACATAACCCACACAGAAGTAAAATGCACATATCAGTAAATACAGAGTCACAAACACATACAACCCACACCCATCCCAAAACAAAACACTCCACCCCTCGCGAAACACATAACCCACATACCAGGTAGAGAAACAAAACATGGAAACGCATCCACACAACGACAAAAGACGGCTGTGTCGGCGACTAAACTGCTATGTATGCCACACAAACACATAGCCGTCATAAGGGAACGTACCTTCGTAACAATGGCGTCCCGCCGATGGAAATGATATCTCTATCAAGCTGTCACACAGTCGTCCACAGACACCCAAACTCAGACGACACAAAACCCTACCCGTAATGGCTGACACATATGTGAACATTCCGTTCAAACTACTAAATGTGAGCAAAAAAGGTTTCCAATTAAAAAAAGGGTACAATTGTCCACTAGTAAAGAAAAAAATGGTAAAAAGGATCAGAAGGGAACAAATCTTCCAACCAGTAGGACTTACCGGAACAAAAATATAAAGTGGGGACTGATTGGTATAACAATTTGTGAGATAGGATTTACTGGCAAATATTTCATTTAAGTAATGAAAATTTAAGGACAAGTTTTTTTCAAGGGAGAGAGAATGAAATAGACGAAATTTTAAAAATGTTATATATATTTTATTATTTTGAAATTAATATTTAATTATAAATATTTTAATTTATAATAAAATAGTGTAGGGGGGTTCAAGATTAGGAAGGTAATTAAAGAGGCAAAACTATGTTAATGGTCCAACAATGGTGGAATGGCTGGAGAATAAGCAACAGTAACTGCCTGGGTAGTTGGAGAGTGTGTAGTTGGGTGAGGGTGAAGCAGATAGCTCAAGAAGAAGACAATGGCAGTGCCAAAATGGGCAGTATCTCTCATAAATCTCAAAAATTCCTCCATTTGGACCTTGGAAAATGGGTCCTATTTATAAGTTTTTCTTTGGTACTAAGAGGACACCAAGTGGCCAAATAGAGAGAAGACAAGTGTCCCTAAGGATCACATAGAATATTCTGTCCTGAGCCACCAGGCTGAATGTCATGATCCAAACCCGCCCCTAAGGGTTTAGCATTGTAACCGGCCAGTAATCCGTGATTACCAAAGCCCTGCTTAGCAATAATGACGATAATACAGTATAATGGGGGCTGGCGAAAGCCATTTAATAATAAGATGATGTCCATTGAGCTGTGAAGATTTGAATGGAAATAAACTCTCACGTACAAGGCCATATTCACATATCACTTATAACAAAATGCAAACACAAGATAGGGACATAATCCCATCACAAAAACTGTACAATCAAACGTCTGAGACATTCATTACACATAGTAAAAAGGGTGGATAGAAACACCCAAAAAGTCTTGACTCATGCAGGTTTGGAACCTTGAAGTGAGGCACAATGGCTGGCTTGACAAAACATGAGCTTAAGTCGGCGCCTCTAGCTTTGGTCTGGTGCTTGGCCACCTACATATATATATATATATATATATAAACTGTGAGCTAAAATCCCATGAATAACAAATGTGTAAAGGGGTTAAGAATGAATGTCTTTTCGATAATCAAAACAGTCATTTATATGTGTTGAACAGTTATTCATTCAGTGTCTCATATTTCAAGTCATATCATTCAGTTAGGAATCATAGCAGTCATACGTGGTATATCCAATAGCAGAACAGTACAATAGGTCGTAATAGACCAAACAGTCAGTTGATGGCTATCAATACAGTAAACAGTAGTAGTTCCAAACATTGGACCTGGCAGAGATCTCTGTAATAGTAGCAGTAACAGTAACAGTCAATTACTATGGATGCCACGAGCACAGTTCGTAAAATAGGACAAATATTCATTCAGTAAACAATATCATTTCAGAAAGCAGTACAGTTAATCATTTAGAAAATAATTATAATTGAACATAACTTTACAACATTGTTACTCATAGATCACAGGGCTATAAGCAGGCTAATCAGCTTCCTTAGTTGCAAAACCTACACAGTCACAGAGCAAACGCACACTAAATCACACACCCAGAATTGATAACTTAGCCCCTTTTTCTTATTTCGGTGTGGTTCTATTTCATCATTTCCTCATTATGATGTCTTAATCATGGCCTAGGAATGCCTAGGATAGAAAGGGGATGCAAAAGTGTAATTGAAAATGTTTTTCAAAACTTGCTAAAAACAGGGGTCTTGCTCGAGCGTGGCTTCCTTCGCTCGAGTGGGCATGCCAAATGTGATTGGTCGCTTGAGCGTAGACTCCTTTGCTCGAGCGATCTGTAAAAATGTGTAAAGTTCTGGTTGCATGAAATCTTCGCTCTACGCTCGCTCGAGCGTGAGACACAGTTCCTCGCTCGAGCGCAAGTCTCGTTGCTCGAGCGTGCTTCTACACACGTAAATTTTTGAAAGCTTGTAATATACGCTCGAGCCAGCCTTTTGTCGCTTGAGCGAAATTGTGAAAATGATGGTGGTCGCTCGAGCGTGGAATCCTTCGCTCAAGCGTGGAAGCAAAATTCTGGGTTTTACAAATTTGCTCCCAAAGTTCAAACCATGAAATCAACATTCCAAAACTCATCCTTTTGGGCCAAAATCCTAAAAAAACACTTAGAAATTCATAATACTTCATGATTTAAAGACCATTTCATAAAATCAATGCCCCAAAATATGTCAATTGTTCAAAAATTCATCTTGAAATGAAAGAACAAGATGTAATTATACCATGCATGTATTCATTTAAATTCATGACCTCCAACAAATGATCACATGAGACATTCCTTCCCAAAACATGATGAATTCTTAGATTGCCACTATAATATGAACATGTATGTGAGAATTTCATGAAAACAATTTCCAAACTCCATGATATGGATATGCATGCATGAATTGATTCTCAAATCTACTCTTTAGGCTATTTCTTGACTTTAGTCTCTAATTTCCATGAACCCATGCATTAAACAACTTTATTTCACAATTAAAAGGGTAGATTCCTACCTTAAGTCTTGAATTCCCAAGTGTAGTAGCCTAATCTTCCAAGTCCTCTTCAATTTCCTCTAAATTTCAAGCAATTGTCTAGTTGAGTTCAATTTCCTTCCTACTCTCTCTCTCTCTCTCTCTCTCTCTCTCTCTCTCTCTCTCTCTCACGTTTTGTGCAAGAAGGTGGAAAACAGATGGTGTCAAACATGTATAAGGTGTAAAAAGAAATGGTCTTGTAAAAACCCACTTAGTGGCAAACATGTAAATAACTTAAGCTAAATTAATTAGCATTATTTATTCTAATTTAATTGTTCTAAATCGAATTTCAATTAAACCTACCATAAATTTCTATAATTCCTAATTAGCATATAATACAAGTCAATTTCTAAATTGGTTGCCAATAAGGCTTTCAATTCGCAAATCGAGATTAAAACGTGAACAGATCTTTCTATAACAAACAGATAAGAATGCATCTAAAGCAACACACTCACACAATTAATTTAGGATTTCATCTTAATCATTTACTTAGCATGCTTAATCATTTACTTAGCATGCTTAATCATGAATTAGAGTTAACCATGAGTCGGGGTTATTACAGTCTTCCCCTCTTAAAAGAGTTTGGTCCTCCAAACTCGAATTACCTTAATTTTGGAAGAACACCGAATTCAAAGGGAACAGTTCAGGATATCTTTTCATCATGTCGTCTTCCCTTTCCCAAGTTGCGTAAACGCCACCATGGTTTTGCCAATCCACTTTCACTAACGGGATTTCCTTATTTCTCAATTTCTTGATTCGTCGGTTTACAATCTGAATAGGTCGTTATTCATAAGTGTAATCATCACTCGATACCACATGGGTAGGCTCAATAACATGGAAAGGATCCCGTAGATAGTCCTGCAACATCGAGACATGAAAGACATTATACATGTGTTCCATTTCAGGAGGGAGTGCTACTTGATATGCCACCGGATTGATCTTTTTAATGATTTCATATGGCCCAACATACCTTAGAGCTAATTTGCCTATGGTTCCAAAGCGTGTCTGCCTTTTCATGGGTGTTACTTTAATAAAAACATGGTCACCCACTTCATATTCCCTATCTCGCCTTCGGACATCCACGTAGCTTTTCTGTCGGCTTTGTGCGGTTCTCAATCTTTGTTGAATTAACTTCACATTTTCCGTCGTTTCATGCACAATCTCAGGCCCAAGTAAAGGCCCATCTCAAACTTCTGTCTAACAAATAGGAGATCAACATTTTCTGCCATATAAAGCCTCGAAAGGCGCCATACCAATACTCGAATGAAAACTGTTGTTGTAGGCAAATTCAGTTAAAGGAAAATGACTTTCCCAATTCCCTTGGAAATCAAGTACACACATACGCAGTAAGTCCTCCAGAGTTTGGATTGTTCTTTCTGATTGGCCATTTGTCTGAGGATGGTATGCATTACTTAATCTCATTTTAGTACCCAATGCCATTTGCGGGCTTTGCCAAAATCTTGATGTAAACTTTGAGTCCCTATCAGAAACAATGGACATAGGCACTCCATGCAATCTAACAATCTCATTAATATAAATTGTAGCCAACTTATCCGCATTATAAATTGTTTTGACAGGTAAGAAATGAGCAGACTTAGTCAATCGATCAACAATAACCCAAATTAAATCCATACCTCTACTGGAGCGAGGCAATCTAACAATGAAATCCATAGTGATATGTTCTCATTTCCACTCCGATATTGGCAAGGGTTGAAGTAAACCCGCGGGTCGTTGATGTTCGGCTTTGACTTGTTGGCAATGTAGGCATTTCAATACAAACCCAGCAATTTCTTTCTTCATTCCCGACCACCAGAAATTAAGCTTCAAATCTTGGTACATTTTTGTATTTCCTGGATGGATAGAAAGTTTTGAACTGTGGGTTTCTTGCAAAACCTGCCTTTTTAATTTAGGATCATTTGGTACGCACAACCTTCCTTGAAATTTCAACACATCATTTTCAAATCTAAAATCTGGCCTCGGTTTGGATTCCCGTTCATCAATTATCTTTTTCAAAAATTCATCTTGTTGTTGCTTCTCTTTAATTTTCTTAATAAGTGCCGGTTAAGCAGAAATAGTAGCCAATATCCCACCTCGTTCCCGCAAAACAATTTCAACCTCAAATTTCTCAAGGTCATGTAGCAGTTCTTCCTGTCCGGTGAGTAAACAGGCCAAATTCCTAATTGATTTCTGACTAAGTGCATCAGTAATGGTATTAGCTTTCCCCGGATGGTACAAAATTTGCAAGTCATAGTCTTTTATCAATTCTAACCATCTCTGTTGTCTCATGTTCAACTCTTTCTGTGTAAAGAAGTATTTTAAACTCTTGTGATCTGTGTACACTTCACATGTTGCCCCATATAAGTAGTGGCGCCAAATTTTCAATGCAAATACTACTGCGGCGAGTTCCAAGTCGTAAGTTGGATAATTCTTTTCGGGTGGCCTCAGTTGTCGGGAAGCATACGCAATAACTTTACCATTCTGCATTAATGCACATCCCAAACCCTTATAAGAAGCATCACTAAAAATAGTAAATCCATCTGTACTTGAGGGTAAGGTGAGAATCGGTGTAGTCACAAGTCGAGTCTTCAATTCTTGGAAAGCTGATTCTCTCTGATCGGTCCAGTCAAATGGCATTCCTTTTTGAGTTAACTGAGTCAATGGCAGAGCAATTTTGGAAAAATCTTTCACGAATCTTCGATAGTACCCGGCTAAACCTAAGAAACTCCGAACCTCGGTAACATTGGTCGGTCTAGGCTAATTCACCACTGCTTCAATCTTCCGTGGGTCAACTGAAATGCCATCCTTACTAATCACATGCCCTAAAACATGACACTATCAAGCCAAAATTCACATTTTGTTAGTTTTGCATATAGTGTATGTTCTTTCAAGATCTGTAAAACAATTCTCAAATGATGTTCATGTTCTTCCTTACACTTGGAATAAATCAAGATATCATCTATAAAAACAACCTCAAATTCATCGAGGAATGGTTTGAAAATTCTGTTCATAAGATCCATAAATGCAGCAGGCCCATTAGTAACTCTGAAAGGCATAGCAAGAAATTCATAATGTTTGTACCTTGTTCGGAGGGCAGTCTTCTCAATGTCTTCTACTTTGACTTTCAATTGGTGGTATCTGGATCTAAGGTCAATTTTGGAAAAGACTTGAGCGCCTTGTAGTTGGTCAAATAAATCATCAATGCGAGGCAATGGGTACTTGTTTTTCACTGTCACTTTGTTCAGTTCACGGTAGTCAATACAAAGCCTTAATGAACCATCCTTCTTTTTCACGAATAACACTGGAGCGCCCCACGGTGATGGACTAGGCCTAATAAACTTCTTGTCCGACAACTCCTGCAACTGGATTTTCAATTCTTTCAATTCAGTAGGTGTCATTCTGTACGGAGCTTTGGAAATTGGCTGTGTACCCGGCAACACCTCAATGGTGAACTTAATCTCCCTATCAATCAAATCCCCTGGCAAATCATCTGGAAAAACATCTGGGAATTCTCTGACTATGGGGATACTGTCCATATTAGCTTTAGTATCAGTAGGCACAGTCAATATACAACATGATTATCCTTTACACCCCTTTCTAATCAGCTTGAATGCTTTCATAGACGAAATCAAGTATGGGGGAGGTACAACACCAACTCCATTAAACACAAATTCAGGCAATCCAGGTGGACAAAAAATAACTTGCTTCATTACACAGTCAATGGAGGCATGATATTTTGTTAACCAATCCATTCCCAAAGTTACATCAAAATGATCAAGATTCAAAGGTAGCAAATCAATATACAAAAGTACATTCCCAATAACAATCTCACATGCAGGATACACATAAGCAGAAGTCATAGATCCCACAGCAGGTGAAGATACAGCTAACAAATAGTTCATGGGTTCCAGTGGTTTATTTAATTTTCGTGAAAAAACATATGAGACAAACGAATGTGTAGACCCCGAATAAATTAGAATATAGGCATTTTGAGCACAAATTGAGAGTATACCTGACACAACCGCTTCAGTATTATGCACGTCTCCTGGTACAAGTGCAAACACCCGACCTTGCCTTAAAGGTTCCTTTCCGGTAGCTTTGGGATTGAGTTTTGGTGTAACAGTTGATGCTACAGCACTGGCTATGGGCCTACTAGTGCCTTGAGACGTGAGAGGACAATCTTTAACCATGTGGCCCACCTTGCCACACCTGTAGCATGCCCCAGAAATTTTGTAGCAAACCCCTTTATGTCTTCTGCCACATTCTGGACAAGGTGATATGGAATTGTTTCCTTGACTGGAGTTACTTGTTGATCTTGTGTTTTGCTTTTTATTTAATGAGTTGTTCCGGCCCTTTTTAAAACTGAAATTTTGTCTCTTGCCCCGCCATTTAGTCACCGGTGCCTTAGTTTGTTTCAATGCTGCAACATTTGCCTCGGCTATAATTGCTCGGTCAAGGACATTTACATATTTGAGTAATTTCAAGACATTAATTCGATCAAGTATTTCCATATTAAGCCCACCTTCAAACTTTCTGGCCTTTTTATAGTCGGTATCCACCACGTGTGGTGCATATCGAGTGAGTTCAGTGAACTTAGATTTATATTTAGCTACTAACATGGTACCCTGCTTCAATTGTTCAAATTCAATCACTTTACGGTCTCGGACGCACTGAGGGAAATATTTCTCATAAAAAGCTTCCTTGAACTGAGCCCAAGTCATAGCATTGGTTGCATCATGAATAAGCATCCACCACTGTCTAGCCTCTTCTTGTAAAGTAAAAGTAACCGGTAACACTTTATGTGCCTCCGAACATGGAAATATTTCAAACAGCTTCTCAGTTTCTAAGACCCATGCTTCGGCCTTCAGTGGCTCAAGACCTCCCTAGAATTTTGGTGGCTTCATTTTGTTAAACTTTGTGTCAAAGCAATCACATCATCGTTGGCATTTGGTTCTGGCTGCACATGAGGGAGGGGGCTGTTGGTTCTGTGGTTGTCTTAGGGCATCAGTCAGTAACTCAACCATTCTTTCCAACCTTGCAATTCTTGTATCGGATGATTCAGGTTCATTCGTATTTCTTGCATTCTCCATTTCACTATAGAAAACATGACTATAATAAACGTAGGAAAGATGGTCTTATATTCATGTATGTTAATTCATATGCTCATAATATGTCCGCATGTTTATGTATGCTCATGAAATGCCCTATTACTTTTTTAGGACATCCTATAGCTCATTTGGACACGTGTGTGCGGTATAACTCGTGCTCTGATACCACTCTGTCACGACCAAAACCCGCCCCTAAGGGTTTAGCATCATAACCGGCCAGTAATCCGTGATTACCAAAGGCCTACTTAGCAGTAATGACGATAATACAATATAATGGGGGCTGGCGGAAGCCATTCAATAATAAGATGACGTCCAATGAGCCGTGAAGACCTGAATGGAAATAAACTCTCATGTACAAGGCCATATTCATATATCACTTATAACAAAATGCAAACACAAGATAGGAACATAATCCCATCACGAAAACTGTACAATCAAACGTCTGAGACATTCATTACACATAGTAAAAAGGGTGAATAGAAACACCCAAAAAGTTTTGACTCGTGCAGGTTTGAAACCTTGAAGTGAGGCACAATGGCTGGCTTGACAAAACATGAGCTTAAGTCGGCGCCTCTAGCTTTGGTCCGGCGCTTGGCCACCTACATATATATATATATATATATATAAACTGTGAGCTAAAGCCCCGTGAATAACAAATGTGTAAAGGGGTTAAGAATGAATGTCTTTTCGGTAATCAAAGCAGTTATTTATATGTGTTGAACAGTTATTCATTCAGTGTTTCATATTTTAAGTCATATCATTCAGTTAGGAATCATAGCAGTCATATGTGGTACATCCAATAGCAGAACAGTACAATAGGTCGTAATAGACCGAACAGTCAGTTGATGGCCATCGATACAAGAAACAGTAGTAGTTTCAAACATTTGAACTGACAGAGATCTCTGTAACAGTAGCAGTAATAGTAACAGTAACACCAATAGTAACAGTAGCAGTAACAGTCAATTGCTATGGATGCCACGAGCGCAGTTCGTAAAATAGGACAGATATTCATTTAGTAAACAATATCATTTCAGAAAGCAGTACAGTTAATCATTCAGAAAATAAATTTAATTGAACATAGCTTTACAACATTGTTACTCATAGATCACAGGCTATAAGCAGGCTAATCAGCTTCCTTGGTTGCAAAACCTACACAGTCACAGAATGAAAGCACACTAAATCACACACCCGGAATTGATAACTTAGCCCATTTTTCTTGTTTCGGTGTGGTTCTATTTCATCATTTCCTCATTATGACGTCTTAATCATGGCCTAGGAATGCCTAGGATAGAAAGGGGATGCAAAAGTGTAATTGAAAATATTTTTCAAAACTTGCTGAAAACAGGGGTCTTGCTCGAGCGTAGACTCCTTCGCTCGAGCGGTTTACAAAAATGTGTAAAGTTCTGGTTGCATGAAATCTCTGCTCGACGCTCGCTCGAGCGTGAGACATAGTTCCTAGCTCGACGCTTGCTCGAGCGTGAGACACAGTTCCTAGCTCAAGCACAAGTCTCGTCGCTCGAGCGTGCTTCTACACACGTAAATTTCTAAAAGCTTGTAATTTACGCTCGAGCCAACTTTTTGTCGCTCGAGAGAAATTGTGAAAATGATGGTGGTCGCTCGAGCATGGAAGCAAAATTCTGGGTTTTTCAGATTTGCTCCCAAAGTCCAAACCATGAAATCAACAATCCAAAGCTCATCCTTTTGAGCCAAAATCCTAAACAAAACACTTAGAAATTCACAATACTTCATGATTTAAAGACCATTTCATAAAATCAAGGCCCCAAACTATGTCAATTGTTCAAAATTTCATCTTGAAATGAAAGAACAAGATGTAATTATGCCATGCATGTATTTATTTGAATTCATGACCTCTAACACATGATCACATGAGACATTCCTTCCCAAAACATGATGAATTCTCAGATTACCACTATAATATGAACATGCATGTGAGAATTTCATGAAAACAACTTCAAAACTCCGTGATATGGACATGCATGCATGAATTGATTCTCAAATATACTCTTTAGGCTATTTCTTGACTTTAGTCTCTAATTTCCATGAACCCATGCATTAAACAACTTTATTTCACAATTAAAAGGGTAGATTCCTACCTTAAGTCTTGAATTCCCAAGTGTGGTAGCCTAATCTTCCAAGTCCTCTTCAATTTCCTCTAAATTTCAAGCAATTGTCTAGTTGGGTTCAATTTCCTTCCTACTCTCTCACGTTTTGTGCAAGAAGGTGGAAAATGGATGGTGTCAAACATGTATAAGTTAAAAAAAGAAATGGTCTTGTAAAAACCCACTTAATGGCAAACATGTAAATAACTTAAGCTAAATTAATTAGCATTATTTATTCTAATTTAATTATTCTAAATCGAATTGCAATTAAACCTACCATAAATTTCTATAATTCCTAATTAGCATATAATACAAGTCAATTTCTGAATCGGTTGCCGATAAGGCTTTCAATTTGCAAATCGAGATTAAAACGTGAATAGATCTTTCTATAATAAACAAATAAGAATGCATCCAAAGCAACACACTCACATAATTAATTTAGGATTTCATCTTAATCATTTACTTAGCATGCTTGATCATGAATTAGCGTTAACCATGAGTCGGGGTTGTCACACTGAAGGTGCCACGTGTCTCTCTGTATGTATTGTGTACTATCCGTTTGCCTCCACAACTATCTTTTTGAGCCTCAACAAGTGTTATTACGACGGAAGTGTTTGGCACTATAACTCCCTTTTAAGCCTCAATAAGTGCAGTTACGGCGGGAGTGTTTGCCGTTGTACTTGCTTTCTCATCTCGAACCTCAGCAAGTGCACTTGTAGCGGTAAACCTTGCTGCCACACTTGCCTTCTTAGTTTTATTTAGCCAGTACATGTATTCTCAAGACTCCATTAGTTTGCTATCGGCTATGTTCGTATTCACCTCAGCGAAACCTCCACCCTTAGCCACCTAACCACAAACTCTCCAGCTTCCCAGGGCGAAGGCCACAACAAAGCCTGCTATTAGCCGTGTTGTGCCTTAGTACTAAGCCCAAGTGGGCTTCCTTAGTCCTGCCTAAGAGACTAAGGTAGGTCCACGACCTGGGTAATGGAAATGGAGTCCCTAATACTCGGGCTACCCAGCTTCTATCTTCGCGGGATTGCCACGGTAAACTAGTATTTCTGGGTCTGCTATTAGCTCCAACCAATAAGTCTTGGGGCTTGCTATCAGTGCCAAGTTAATAAACTTTAGGGCCTGCTATCAGCCTTGGGCTAGTAATGCCTTGGGGCCTGCTATCAGTGCCAAGCATTAGCCTCAACTTCTTGGCAGGATGTTCCCTTCGCACGTTAGTTGCAGTTGTTGTAGTTGCTGCGATAGTCATTTCCCGCGGCAAGTTCAAATGGCAGAACCGACAATATTAGAGATGGTGGCGCCGACAAAATGCCTTCGCAACTTGGACGCTGCAAGTACTACCTCTGCAACTTAGTTGCTTCGGTTTTCTCCCTTTCTCAGCAATTTTAGATGGATACAACACCGATAATACTTAGAATGGCGGCGGTACCAATAATACTTGAAATGGCGGCGCTGAGACAAAGTGTCTTCGTAACATGGGCGCTGTAAGTGTCGCCTCTGCAACTTAGTTGCGTTGGCTTTCTCTTTCCCTCAGCAACTTCAGATGACGGAGGAACTGACAATATTGTGAATGGCGGCACTGAGGCAAAGTGCCTTTGCAACTTGGCCGTTGTAAGTGCTGTCTCCGCAACTTTACTTAGGCATTTTCCTTCGTGGAGTCTGTTTGGACCCTTGGCGGGTTGGACCTACTTCGGTCCACTGTTGGCTCACTTCCCTTGGGCTTTAGCCTATGCTCCTTTTTCATTCCTAGTCATCTTAGAGGGGTGACCTCAACACTTAGGCCCATACTTGATTTGGGGTTTAATTTCTAACCCCCTACATTTGCCCCCTGTGTGCGTGGGGGAAACATTCCTTGTTTTTAGTGTGTGCATGACGTCAGCAAGTAGCCTAGGGGTTACGTCGGTTAGGTCAGAAGTTGCATCGGTTAGGCTAGGAGTTACGTCGGTTGGGCCAGGAGTTGCGTTGATTTTCTGCGGAGTTATAATGGTTTTGAAAAGGTACCTTTTGACTGACAGTCATAATGGCCTAAGGAAGCGTGTTGGCGCCTTTTCACTGCTTTCTCTATAAATAGTGCCTCTTAGGTCCACTGGTCCCCCATTTCCGCCATAACACACTTTATTGCCTCCTTGTCTTCTTCTCTTTCTGGCCCCTACCTTCTAAAGTTTTTTCTATTTCTTTATCCTTCTTCATGGATACTACCAGGTTTCTACCCGACAAGGCTGTCCCATCTAGTACTGAGTGGAGGAGGGCCCTATACTTTGGGGGCTTCTTGACCCATTTTGGAAGGCCGTTGATTCTTTTGTTCCTGTCGCCACTCCTCTAGAAAAGTCTCTACTCCCTTTTGGTGAGGCCTATCTAGATGACGCTGACATGGTGAACCCAGTTTCTGTGCTGCGGTTTTGTGTGGAGCGCGATGATTTTCCTCATTCATTCATTTATTATCGCACTCACTTGGGCCTTTTAGCAGATTGGTCCCTTTGGGTTGACGACATTATCACAGATGATGGTTTCGAGCAGCGCTTGAGGGATGTCCGTCTCTTTAACGCCATTTTGATTTCAAGGGAGTTGTCTATGTGCAAGGTACAGACCAATACTGACATAGTTGTTTCTCGCTGGAGCCACAACACTCATACCTTCGTCCTGGCTTGGGGGGAGATAACCCTAATTCTTGAAGATGTTGCTATTCTTCTTCGCCTGAGCACCCGTGAGGATTACCCTTTTGATCCCGCATCCCTGATTACTGCGAACAGACTGTTATACTACTCTTCAAGGTGCCTTTTAAGAGGCACGAAAGTATGGCTTTTGGTACGATCATAGAACTGGGGAATTGCTTCAAGAGAGGCCCAAGAGGGACAAGAACACCTACTTCTCCTGGCTGAAACATTTTTTCAAGGACATGTAACCGGTTGTGGGTGACATTACCGAAGACAACCGCAAGTCCATAGTTGGGTCGGGCTACCGTAGCAACTTGTACCTGGCCGCCTTTGTTAGTTATTTCATTTTCTTTTTTATTTTTCCCAGCAACCCTGCTGAGAGCATCAATCCCTTGGTGTTCCCTCTCGCTGCCAAACTTTGCAACAGCAATCAAATCCCTTTAGCTCCTCTCTTCTTGGGAAATTTATACTTCCGTCTGGACCTTATTCATTTGGACATGGAGAGATCTATGGGCCGCTACGATGTATGGAGCTTTGCTCATATCTAGTTCCTGACCGCCTTCTTCTACGAGTGGTTTCCTTCCATGGGCCCCGTCCCTGAAGAGCATGAGCTCTTTTTTACCGACGAAGTCCTTGATGCAGAGGGTCGTCATGTCCTAGATGTAGAAGGATGGCCTGTCACAAGACAAGTGCGCCATTCCCTCCCTCGTATCTCCAGGTGGTCTGGTGTTGGCACCAACAGACTTTTCGTGGACTACATTGACCGCATAGAGGAGTGCGTGTTCCGTCTTTTTACCCAGCTTCTTCCAGGCATCTCTATTGTTCCGTTTTATTTTTCTAAGGCTCATCATGTTGATTTTTCTCTTGACAGCGTCCAAGCTAACTCCCTTCTTGTTGCTGCTATGATACACCCTAGGTTTCTGCCTGTATGGAATGAAGAGGGCATGTCTAGCGTCGTCTATCGATTGGACAGAGTCCTTAGACAGTTTGGCATAGATCAGGGCATCCCACATGCCCCCCCCGTCTTAAACAGATTTTTATCAGAGCTTCTAGTGGTTTGCTCGTGATTACATTGTTTTACTTGTGGAGGGTTTTGGCCCTATGGAGTTGCCCCCGCTTGGAAGAGAAGACAGTTTCACCCCTAGCAACAGGTTATTCTGGCACCGCAACCTCAACTCCTTTTTTAATTTTTGCAACAGTGACCTAGTTGTCCTTACAATGGAACCCATTCTGTAACCTGACTTATCCCTTCGTCTCCCCTTTTGTCGCGGGAAGCAGACCAGTGTATTTTGTCATTTCAAGCTTTTGTCCTTATCTGTAGTAAATGAGCCTCATTCGTTTGGGGCAATGTCTGTCTAGCCTCTCCAAATTACTTTCCCCCCAATCGGTACAATAGTGCGCATGACCCGCTCTCGCTTGAGGGCAGTCTAGGAGGCAACAGCATCAGTTGCTCAGGCTCGTGCCTCACCAAGTAGGAAGAGACTCCGGAAGATATCCATACTTAGAAAATATTCTGCATTCTTTATACTTCTTTGGCTTTTTATCTTTACTTTAGTAATCACATGATCTTTTTTCCTTTTTAGGGCCCATCGGCTATACTACCTTCAGGCCTCGGAGGTTCTTCTACTACCATCGAAATTTCCTCAGATTTAGACGACAACGACAATCTTCCATTACTTCAAGGGTCACAAGAGTTAGAACCCGTAGAATGGTACTTCCAGACGTTGAAGAAGAACCAAGTGTTAAGGTTAAACCAACTATTGAGGCTGAGTTAGTTGTTGAGGTTACAGACATGGAAAGAGGTTGTGATACCCCTTTTGCTGAAAACGAACAAGTCCCTCCTGTTGTGGAAGTTGCAGCGAGTGGTATAATTGCTAAGGGTGTAGAACCTCCAAACCCTGTTGATTCTGTTCATTCTAACCGTTCCTCCGTCTGCGGAGATGATTTTGTTCCAGAGACTGAGAGAGGAGCGTGGCGTAAGAGAGCCACTAGAAGTTGTACCACCCCCTTAGAGAGTTGTATATGGGGGTTCTTCTCAATCCACTAAGTCTCTACTGGTTCCATAGACCCCATTTCCCAATGTTCAAGTTATTGAGGAAGGTGCAGATGTAGCGACTGTTCCTGCTGTGGGCCCCCTAAATTTGGCCCAATTCTCAGAGGTAGTTGTCAATTTGGCCACTCATGGTACCACTGCTGTTGCTGATACTTCTGACCTAGTTGCCTCAGCAACTTCTGAGTAGCTCATTGATTTGTACCCCACTCACTTCCCTGAGGTGCCAACTAATCTTAGGGGATCACAAGACTTTTATGTGGACATGGACACCACTGTTGTGCCAGATTTAAATGTTGATGACTACCTTATGGACGACCTTTTTTTGGAGCGACATGATGGTGCAAGCATCTTTGGCTTTCTGGTGAAGTCAGTTCGCTTGGTCGCCACCTAGCATCTATCCATTCCAATGCCGCTGGGCAGTCATCTTCAGAGGAGGTACGTCGCCCTCAGACCTTTGGTCGCTCTGCTAGTCTCCCTCCAGTAATTGAAGCTGGCAGCGGTATAAGAGAGTCCCCTTAGTCCTCAGGGAAAGTTTATTTTCTAAGTTATTAGGTCTTCTCTGAAGCTGCTCTCATTCTTGCCCGCATCCAGGCGCTGCACCCTGGCACCTTTACTGCTTTCAACATTCCGAGCTTAATGGTGCAAACAACGTTGTTGGAGTCACTTGCCAGTTTCATTCACGACCTTGCAGCGAAGAAGTTTATGATAACTCCCAGCAAGTTTGTAAAGAGTGTTGAGGCCAATCTGAGCGGCTTTGAGAGGAATGGTTTGGACCTATCAAGGATAGGGGATAGGCTTCAGGCAGTCGATGGCTTCCTTGAGCATGCAGACAACGTGGTGATGATTGCATCTTTGGAGGAGATTATCAAGGAGTGTAAGGGTGCCTTGGAGCAGCACCGACAGAACCTGACTTAGTTCAAGGAAAAGGACTCCATGCTCGTTGCTCAGTTGCCTCGGGATGTGACCCTAATAGACTCCCTCATAAAGGGTTTGATTTGAGATATTATGGCTTTGTTGTGGCTATTTTTCTTTGTACTATTGCTATCTCCTTTTTTTTTTTTTTTTCCCCTTTGAACATTGTAACATGATATGAAAAACTTTGATATTTATGAGAAGCAAAGATGTTAAGCCTTACTTTACTACCTTTCTTTCATTGTCTTTTACATTACTTCTAAAGACAAGCAAAACTCGTGCCATGAACAAAACTTCGTCATGACTATGTTTTTCACATGGACAAAATTTCAGTAAGTATGGAAAACTTTCTTCACACTAAGTGTTTACAAGAGTAACAGGTTTACTAAGTATATGACATTTTATTACACTTTGTTTTGGAAGTATTAACAAAGAAACTTACAACTCTTTTTCTGAACAAAAAGAAATTAAGGAAAACACTCCTTTACATACTTAGCGTTGATAGGGCCCGTTCTGAACCCATCATCTACTCTTGTCAACTTGTAATACCCGCTACTGCTTGCTTCAGTAACTTTGTAGGGGCTTTCCCATCTTGGTGAGAACTTGGGGATTGGTTGTCTCTGCATGATTGTGTCCACTGTTTTCCATACCAAGTCCCCCTTATTGAACTCCCTGTGTTGAATAGGTTGATTGTAGGTGTGAGCTATGGACTGATGATACTTTTCCATTGCCTGCAAGACCCTATTTCTTTTTTCTTCGGCTGTCTTTATGTCATTCTTCCTACTATCTGGAACTAAGTGTGTTGACATAGCTATTCTTGCTGAGGGTACTGCCAACTCAACTGGTAACATAGCTTCGGACCTATACACTAGGGAAAATGGGATTGCCTGAGTTGGCTTTTTTTTTTGACGTTCTATATGTCCAGAGTGCTACAGAGAGTTCGGACCACGTGCCTCCTACTTCATCTATCATTTTACTTAGTATTCGGATGAGGGTTTTATTGGTTGCCTCAGCTTGTCCGTTTTCTTGAGGATAATATGGAGTAGACTTGTGGTGCTTGATCTGGTAGGTGTCCAGTAATATTCCCACATGGCAGTTTACAAAGGGGGTCCCATTATCAGATAACATCACCTTGGGTATGCCAAACCTACAGATTATGTTTTCCTTGATGAAGTTGGTCACTCCTGCCCCATCTGCTTTCCTCATCGGTATAGCCTCTACCCACTTGGCACTAACTTCAATCGTTGTAAGTATCCATCTATGGCCTTTGGATTGCTGCGTTATAGGACTTACTAGGTTAAATGCCCAAGTATGAAACGGGGTAAGGAGTCTTGATGTTGTGCAGTTCAATCGCCAGTGTATGTATCAAGTTCCCAGACTTTTGGCAGGATTGACATCTCTTTACAAAGTTTTTAGCATCCTCTTCCATTGCTAGCTAGTAATAGCCGAGGTGAATAAGATGCCCATATAATTGTTGTGCTCCTTGATGCTCTGCGTTGTGGGCTTCCCTCAATATTTTGTTTGCTTTATCTTTTGATAAACACGCCAAAGGTTCCCCTTCAAAGCTCTTGCGGTACAGTTTGCCTTGGTCAAGGAAGAAGCGGAGGGTTTGCCTCTTAACTCTGATTGCATCGGCTTTATTCTCAGGTAGTGTGCCGTTTCCAAGATAGTCAATATATGGCTGTCTCCATTCTTCACCACTTAAGAAATGAGCTTCCTTATCTTTAGGATGGGACTGACATTTTGTACATTGCCTCTGCAACTCAATACTTTCTTTTTCTATCTCTGGCCAGTAGTACCCTTACTTCTACATTCGTCGATATAGATTGATATCTCCATTTCCCCAGGACTTAGCATGGATCTGCTTAAGTCTATAAGTTGTTTCTTGTCTACCGATGCACCTTGCTAGCAGGTTGTTGGGACCGTAAAAATACAACTCTCATCTGAGGAGCAGGAATGATGCAAGTTCTGCTGGTTTGATTATCCCTTGGCCTGTTTTCAGCTATTGGATAATGTCTGTTTTCCACCCCTCAGCATCTTGTTCTGTATGTCCTTTGGCTAACACTGCTGGTGTTATTTTTTTCTCAATGACAATGGCTATACTATCGTTTGGTATATCCACCTTTGCCCCCTGTGTAACCAAGGCATCGGGGAAACGGTTGTGTGTTCGAAGGGTGTGCTAGATTTGGACATCGTCAAATTGAGTAAGCAATTTTTGAACTATGGTGCGATACGGGGCCAACAGGGGCTCCTTCAAAACGAAATCACCCATTGTTTGCTTGACAACTAACTTGGAGTCACCTCAAATTTTTAACTTGCGGAGGCCTTTCTTTTGAGTAGCAATCAGACCCAGTATCGACGGCTCATATTTAGTCTTGTTGTTTGAACATTCAAAGTCAAGCTTATATAACAAATGGAACTTCTCCCCCTCTTAACTAGTAAGTGTTATGCCAGCTCCACCTTTCCCAACTCCAGAGGCTCCATTAAATTTTAAATCCCAATAAGTCTCAACCGTTGCTCCTAAGACATGGACCTCACTAGGTAGGGGTACCTCTGCAGGTTCATGTCATCTAGATAGGAATTGTGTTTGCAAGTGCTTGGCTCTGGATAGCCTTAAGAGTAACACATGTGATATTATATTCCGCTAGAGCCAAAAGCCATCTTGTCATTCTTCTGGTCAGAGCGGGCTTGCTCAGTAAGTAACGAACTGGATCACTTATGGTCATAACTTGGATCGGGTGTGCCAAAAAATAATGGCGCAACTTCTGCGTGGTGAAGATTAAGGCTAAGCAATGCCTTTCAATTGGGGTATACCGTGATTCGGCACCATTGACTTTGCGGCTGATACAATAGACTGGCTTCTCAATCCCGTCTATGTCTTGGACAAGTAGAGCTCTAATAGACCGAGGTGTGGAGGTAAGATATAGTAGCAGAGGCTTTTTAGTTTGTGGGGCAATTATTGTAAATGGAGAAGTAAGTGCTTACTTCACCATATCGAATGCCTGTTGGTGTTCTTGCAACCATTCAAACTTGTAATTCCTTTTCAGCAATGTCCCAAAAGAAAAGGTTATCTCAGCAAGGGCTGGGATGAACCTTCTAAGGTATGACACTTTGCCTAGGAATTTCTTTAAAGCTTTTTGAGAGCGTGGCGGTGGTATCTCCATGATTGACTTGATCTTATCCCCATCTACCAGAAAGCCAAGGAACTTGCCTGCGGTAACTTCGAAGGCACACTTGAGACGATTCATTTTTAAGCAAAATTTTCGACAACGCTAAAAAACTTTTTCCAAGTCGCAGAGGTGCTGGACATGTGGCCTAAGGCACGAGTCAGGGTTTCCTAAATTTCTCAAAAATAAAATATTTAGGTGGTGACTCTATATCTAGCAAAGCAGTCCATGTTTGGCACTTCTTTATAAAAATCAATTTTGCAAAACGATTTGCTGGATTTGGACTCTTTGGTGATTCATTGGTCGCGCATTGCACTTTGTGAGATTAGATTCAGAACTGTGACACGAGTCCGAACTGTAGTAGCTAAAGAACAAACGATTCACGCCCTCGCGTACGGAGCCAGGAGTTCTCGGGCGGTCTACAGCGCACCCTTTTGGAGAGGTGCGAATTGGTCCTATAGTTCGGACTCCTATCATGGTTCTGAATCTAATCCCACAAAGTGCAATGTGAGACTAATAAACACCAAAGAGTCTAATCCGACAAGTCATTTTGGAAAATCAGATTTTAAATCAAATATTGCCAAAACTGGACTGCTTTGCCAGACTACAGAGTCGCCACCTAAATATTTTGTTTTGGGAAATTTAGGAAACCCTAACTCGTGCCAAAGGCCATGTGTCCGTCATCATCAAAGTTGCCTCGGCTCGGGAACTTGGGTACGAGAGGGGAAGGTCCTGAAATGAGCACCCCCGCTCCCCCGATCAAAGGATTGGCCTCTACTAAACATGATATGTTGTTTTATAAACACATGTGTTCTTATTCCGATTATCAGCTAACTTACTATGTGATGTGCACATCATACAAGTATAGACTAAATCGCAAGAATTGGAACAAAACAACTCATGTTTGTTTTCGAAAATAGTTTGAAAATGCCACCCTCAAGTGGGCTTAAAACATGATGATTTGCCACTTCGCAAAGTGGGCATAAAATTCACATTTGATGAATTGTCCCAATTCAAGTAATAAAGCTTTCATCCACAGGCATTCATGCAGTTAAGCATTTAAGCAAATAGCCTCATGGCAAGCATGCAAAACATGGCAACATTCACACTCATGCAAGCATGCTAAAGCGTAAAACTCACAGTGTACTCCGAGTCAAAACAAAAGCTAGTTAGAAATATGTATGATCCTAACTATGTTAACAATGCCTGATGCAACACATGCAATAATGCAACTAAATAGGCTCAACTATCTAAGATGGCATATGAATGCAACAATTTGATAACATGCTTTGAAATGCGTATTTAAATAAGTATTGAAATATGATGCAGTTTGAATGATGCTGTAGACACCCCATTTTTGACCGTCCTCAAGACTTGGACGTCACCGTCTGAACACCCGGTGATCATCCATGTTTGTGTTCGTTTGGAGTTCCCGGAGGTCTCGGCTACGTGCCTTGCCTCAGGATCTTCGAACTCGACTGTTTAGTGTCTGGTTTCACACCAAACACTTGTGTTTTGCCTTGGAGGGGTAGGGAATGCCTTGTGAGGCATCCCCACACATCACCGGCCATAGCCACAGGCCACCGGCTGGTGTTTTGTTGCCGTCGGCAATCTATATTGCCGGTCGGCACTATTTGTTGCCGGTTGGCACTCCTTTTTGTCAAAATGGAAATTTTGAGTAGCCGACTACTGTTCATCTACTTTATGTAGATATTTTGTGCCAGTTGGCACCAACTCTGCTTCCCTCCATACACGTGTATGGAGGGATTTCCCTCTAAGCAAGCTTGTTGTGTAAGCTTGGCAAGAGGGACTTCTATAAGAGGAGAGGTCTTCTCCTTGTTCTAGGTTAGAAATTTTGAAGGCAAAAACCAGAGCTTATACATATAGATACACCCTCTCTCTATATTTCCCTCTCTCTCCTCCCTTGTGTGTGTTTCTTGGCCTAAAAGTGTGCTTTTACCTTACTTTTGCACTAATACACACACTATTACACCTTGGTCCGAGATTGAGGGGCTTTGAGGGTTGATTCTTGAGTTTTGGGGCTGTTTTTGATCAAAAGAAGAGGGCTGCATTGGCTGTTCTTGAGGTGTGCTTCAAGGGTGAGCACTTTGCTTTAGTTTCCCCAAACTTGCATTAGTCTTTTGCCTATCTTGCTTGCTGATTTAGTTTTTGCGCATAACATAAAAAAGGCTTATATTTTCATGTTTAAGAACTTTCATTAAGGGTCTTTTGTGGTTTGAGTTGAAACTCACCTCTTAGGCCTTATTTGGCCTTTTTGTTGCCTCCTTGGTGAGGCCTTGTTTGCTGAGTGTTTTGGTCTTCTCACCACTGAAAACCAGTGGATTTTCAGTGGTGAGGAAGGTGGTTTGAAGTCTTGCATAGGGGAGGGACACCCCTCTCCCTTCATTGTCTTATTTCCTTGCATTTTGGCTTAAAGGGTAACATGCATGCTTGATTGATTTTGGCCCTTTTTTCAGAGATTTTTGGGTGTTTTTAGGTCATATGTAATCTCTGTTTTTGGTCGGATTTGTGCCCCTTTGCATGCTTAACATACTTGCTTTACATCCCCCTATTTGGCCTAGAAATGCATCTTGTGTTTAGGCCATGATTCTTGCATGTGTTGGCATAGTCCCATGAAGGTGTTGGCATTATTTTACCATGTTTAAGGCCTGTTGGCCATCTATTTCAGTCATGCTTGCCTTATTTGGTGTCCTCTCTTTGTGTTTTGGCTTGTAAGCTTTGAACATTTTGGCCTCTAGCATGCATAGTTTAGACCATCCTCATGATTTGGTGTCATTTAGGATCGCATTTCAGTCCATAAATCAGGTTTGTATGTGTGCATAAGTGACCTCTTCCATGCTTTGAAGTGTGCCCTTTTATGCCTAGATATGAGTTTTGGTGCATGCATCTCATTGGAGCCACTTTAGCTGCCATGTTAGTAGGTTTTGGGGTCTATTTTTGCTTGCTAAGTTTCTGTTTTGGCTTGTCCAATTCATGCCATGAGTGGTCATGTTGGTAGAGGTGAAGTGCCCTCCCCTTTTTGTGCCTTAACCTTAGGACCATTGGCTTGCTTGTTGGCATGAGTATTTGTCCACCTTTTTAGGCACTTTTGGCCACTGTTTTGGGGTGGATCAAGGTCTGCCCCTTTATGGTTTAAGGCCCCTTTGCATGCTTGTCTCATGTCCATTGCATAATTGCTTCATTAGGTGTTGTAACATGTTGATCCTATTGCTTAAATTGTCCATGTTTGCATTGCATTTGCATCTTGCATGCCTAGCATTGCATACTTGCCATATTAGTTGCATGGCATTTGGCATGCCTTGCATTTTCAATCTCATGTTGTACCTTTGAGTCATTGTTCCCATAACATGCATTGCATTACTTGGTTTGGGGTGTCAAACCAAGTGTGGGGGTCAAGGAGCGTTCATACTATAAGTGATGTAATGCGCCTTGACTCTCGGTCACCGGGGCCCTTGACTTCGGCATGATAGGGTCTTGGTCCTCATTTGTGTGATTGCATGCATTTTTACATCAAGTGGCAAGCTTCATCTCTTGGGCTATCATGCACCATTGATGGCTCGAGGATCGAGGGCCATGCTTCCCTGAGTTCAAAGCATGATGGGAAACATGACTGTGCTCACATGTGCCTGAAATCCCATGCCATATACTGTCTGCCCTTTGTTGCTGTCAAAACTGTCCTCTGCAGGAATCTTCTGCCGACCGGCAGCATCCAATGTCGACTGGCCATTTGTGAATGGCCGATAACTCCAACAGCAGCCGATGGAAATTATACAGGGCTGGTGGGAATTTCCCCCAGCCGGTGGTATTTTGCAGCGTGCAAGGAACCTGTCCCAGAACTTTGGCAATTTTCAGAGAAGCAAGGCAGTGTAAACAGAGGCAGCCTTGGTATGGTACGGACTTTCCGGGCGAGCCGGGTTTCGAGCATGCATCATTCGCGCATCCCGAGGCGGAGGCTGTGGCCACCTTTCTCCTTTTTTTCCATTCTTTCTTTTAATTAATTAGAAATTCTGTAATAATTAATGTATTTGTTATTCGGACTGTAATATTTATTCGGACCCTCCGAGTGGGGGGCAATTGTGTAATAAGTGTGCGTGAGTGGGTGTATGTTTTCCAACCCCACGTCTTTCTTCCCTTTTATTTACCTGCTTATGATGGTAGACTAGGGCATCTTTAAAATTAGCATACCTTATGCAATGTATGCGTGCATTCATACATTTGCCTTGCATGCACCAGGCTCGGCACATCATTCTAACTACATTTGTACTTCAATTTCAAATTGAATACGTGATAGTTGTAGCATTTCACATGCCATGTTTAGGTTAGCCGAGCCTATCTAATTGCATCCTGTATGTGCTGTATTAGTCAATTTAACATGAACTAGGATCACGCATGTTTGCTAACCAGTTTATTGTTTTGGCTTGGAGTACGATGTAAGTATTTTATGCTTTAGCATCTTGCATGCGTGTGAATGTTAACATGATAGCATACTTACCATGTGGCTAGATGCTTATGTGATAAACTGTTTGAATGCCTGTGGATGAAGGTTGGATTGTTTGAGTTGGAAAAACTCGTTGAAATCCGTATTTTAGCCTACTTGCGAGTAGTTGTAGACGCGTCCGCGAGGGACCCCGCTACTACAGTTCGGACTCGATTTGTGTCACAGTTCTTAATCTTGAACCAAAAAGTCCAAATCTGGCAAATCGTTTTGAGAAAACAGATTTTAGGAAAGAAGTGCCAAACATGGACTGCTTTGCCAGATACAGAGTCGCCACCTAAATATTTTTAATGGGGGAATTTGGGAAACCCTGACTCGGTGCCGAAGGCCACATGTCCGTCATCACCAGAGTTGCCTCGGCTCGGGAGCTAGGGTACGATTGGGGAAGGTCAGCTATGAGCACCCCCTCTCGCCTGATCCGAAGATCGGCCTCTACTAACCGTGATATTCGTTTTTGAAAACGTTATATGTTCTTATTCCATTTGTTAGCCTAGAATTACTATGTTATGCGCACAGCAAACAAGTATAGACTAGATTGCCTAATTTGGAAACAAGCATTGTATATCCGTTTGTTTTGAAAAGCGCTTTGGAATTTGCTACTCGCAAGTAGGCTAAAACACGGATTTCAACGAGTTTTTCCAACTCAAACAATCCAACCTTCACCCACGGGCATTCAAACAGTTTATCTCATATAAGCACTTAGCCACATGGTAAGCACATTATCATGGCAACATTCACACGCATGCAATATGCTAAAGCGAAAATACTTACATCGTACTCCGTGCCAAAACAACAAACTAGTTAGCAAACATGCATGTCCTAGTTCATGTCAAGTTGACTAATGTAACACATGCAAGATGCAATTAGAGTAGGCTCGGCTAACCTAAACATGGCATGTGAAATGCAACCAATTGATGCACGTATTCAATTTGGAATTTGAAATACAAAAGCAGTTAGCATGATGTACCGAGCCCGGTGTATGCAGGACAGATGTATGAATGCACGCATGCATTGCATAAGGTATGCTAATTTTAAATATGCCCTAGTCTACCATCATAAGCAGGTAAATAAAAGGGAAGAAAGACGTGGGATTGGAAGACATACACCCCACTCACACACACTTATTACAGATTTGCCCTCGCTCGGAGGGTACAAATAAATATTACAGTCCGAATAACAAATAAATTAATTATTACAGAATTTCTACTTAATTAATAGAAAGAATGCAAAATGAAGGAGAGAGATGGCCACAGCCTCCGCCTCGAGATGCGCGAATGATGCATGCTCGAACCCGCCTTGCCCGGAAAGTCCGTACCATACCAAGGCTGTCTCTGTTTTACACAGCCCTATCTCTCTGAAAAATTCCAAAGTGCTGGGACAGGTTTATTGCATACTGCAGAGGACCACCGGCTGGGGGAAATTCCCACCGGCAGTACATAATTTCCATCGGCTGCTTCTGGATTTATCGGCCCTTCACCAATGGAGGGTCGGCACTGAATTATGCCGGTCGGCAGAAACTTCCTACAGGAGACAGTTTTGACAGCAACAGAGAACAGACAGCATATGGCATGGGATTTCAGGCACATGTGAGCATGGTCATGTTTCCCATCATGTGTTGAACTCAGGGGAACATGGCCCTCGATACTCGAGCCATCAATGGTGCATGATAGCCCAAGAGATCGAGCTTGCCATTTGATAAAAAAATGCATGCAACACACAAATGAGGACCAAGGCCTTATCATGTCGAAGTCAAAGGCCCCGGTGACCGAGAGTTAAGGCACGTTACATCACTTATAGTATGAACGCCCCTTAACCCACACACTAGATTTGACACCCCAAACCAAGCAATGTAATGCATGTTATGCAAACATGGCTCAAAATGCAACATGATATCAAGATGCAAGGCATACCAAGTGTCATGCAACTAGTATGGCAAGCATGCAATGTTAGGCATACAAGATGCAAATGCAATGTAAACATGGACAATTTAAGCAATAGAATCAACGCAATACCACACTTGATGAGACAATTATGCAATGGACATAAGACAAGCATGCAAGAGAACCTTATACCATAAAGGGGCAGGCCTTGATCCACCCCAAAACAGTGGCCAAAAGTGCCTAAAAGGTGGACCAATACCCATGCCAACAAGCAAGCCAATGGTCCTAAGGTTAAGGCACAAAAAGGAGGCACTTCACTCCCACCAACATGACCACTCATGGCATGACTTGGACAAGCCAAAACAGAAATTTAACATGCAAAAATGGACTCCAAAAACCCATTAATATGGCAGCTAAAGTGGCTCCAAAGAGATGTATGCACCAAAGCTCATATCTAGGCATAAAAGGGCACACCCTCAAGGCATGAAAGAGGTCACACATGCACACATATAAACATGATTCATGGACTGAAATATGGTCCTAAATGATGCCAAATCATGAGGATGATCATAGTTATGCATGCTAGAGGTCAATATGCTCAAAGCTTACAAGCCAAAACACAAAGAGATGACACCAAACAAGGCAAGCATGACTGAAATGAATGGCCAACAGACCTTAAACATGGTAAAATAATGCCAACATCTTCATGGAACCAAGCCAACACATGCAAGAATCATGGCCTAAACACAAGATACAATTCTAGGCCAAATGGAGGAATGTAAAGCAAGTATATTAAGCATGCAAATGGGTACAAATCCAGCCAAAAACAGAGATCACATATGACCCAAAACACCTAAAAAACTTCTGAAATGGGGCCAAAAATGATCAAGCATGCATGTTACCCTTTTAAGCCAAAATGCAAGAAAACAAGACAATGAAAGGAGAGGGGTGTCCCTCCCCTATGCAAGACTTCAAACCACCTTCCTCAACACTGAAAATCCACTGGTTTTCAGTGGTGAGAAGACCAAAACACTTAAGTAAATAAGGCCTCACCAAAGAGGCAACAAAAGGGCCAAATAAGGCCTAAGAGGGTGAGTTTAAACTCAAACCATAAAAGACCCTTAATGAAAGTTCTTAAGCATGAAAATACAAGCCTTTTTTATGTTATGCACAAAAACTAAATCAGCAAGTAAGATAGGTAAAAGACTAGTGCAAGTTTGGGGAAACTAAAGTAAAATGCTCACCCTTGAAGCACACTTCAAGAACAGCCAAGGCAGCCCCCTTCTTTTGATCAAAAACAGCCCAAAAACTCAAGAATCAACCCTTAAAGTCCTCAATCTCGGAGCAAGGTGTAATAGTGTGTGTATTGGTGCAAAAGTAAGGTAAAACACACTTTTAGGCCAAGAAACACACACAAGGGAGGAGAGAGAGGGAAATATAGAGATAGGGTGTATCTATATGTGTAAGCTCTGGTTTTGCCTTCAAAGTCTCTAACCTAGAACAAGGAGAAGACCCCTCCTCTTATAGAAGTCCCTCTTGCAAAGCTTATACAACAAGCTTGCTTAGAGGGAAATCCCTCCATACACGTGTATGGAGGGAAGCAGAGTTGGTGCCAGCTATCACAGCTAAGGGTGAGCAGCAGATATACCGATCCGCCAAAACCAACCGAACCAAACCGAGCCGCCGCATTTTGGACAGATGCGTGATGACGAGCGGACGGTTGCGGATTGATTTTCTTCGATCCGCCAATTTGGCGGACGGATGACGGATTTAAGGTTCCTTTGGCTGCAACCGAACCGCCAAACCGCGAGCACCCTTAGTAATTTATAAAACTTTGTGTTTTCAATTTGTTTAAATATTTTGTTTGTGTTTTCAATTGAAAAAGAATTCAAATATTCTGTTGAAAAAATGTTTTCAACTTGAATATATTTTTTGAATTGAAAAAAATAAACGTATTATTTATCTATATTTTTTGGTTTTTAAATCTAACTCTAAAAGTAATAAATAGAAAATATGATATATGTTGGTTGGTTTTTATTTTCAAAAATATATATAAATATAACAACACAGAGACATAATCTCTACTATTGCTCTATTCATGGTTTTGGTGGTTTGAATTGTTTTTATATTTTAAGAACCACAGATTGTAATATTTTATGTGGATGAGGCATGCTGTGATTGTAATATGTGAATGAGGCATGCAGTGATTGTGATATTCTAAAGTTTCAAACTTTCTTTCGTTGGATGAGGCATGTAGTAATTGTAATACTTTTTTAAGTCATTGACTGTAATATTTTTTTTTTTTTTTGAGGAAGTGCACAAGTTGAACTATGTTAAAAATTTATAAAATTCCAAACCGCCAAACCGATTTGCATCCATCCGCCAAACCGCCAATCCGCTCAATCCACATCCGCCGGATTGGCGGACAGATGTGGATTGATTTTTTCCAATCCGCCAATCTGGCGGACGGATGGCGGATTGAAGGTTTCGTGGCCGCAACCGACCCACGCCCACCCCTACAGCTGGTACAAAATATCTACATAAAGTAGATGAACAGTGGTCGGCTGCCCAAAAATGTCATTTTGACAAAATTTAGTGCCGACCGGCAATAAACAGTGCCGACCGACAACAAAAAGTGCCGATGGCAGCAAAAACCAGCCGATGACCTCTAGCCACTGCCGGTGGTGTGTGGAGATGCCTCACAAGGCATTCCCTGCCCCTCCAAGGCAAAACACAAGTGTTTGGTGCAAAACCAGACACAAAACGGTCAAGTTCGGAGATCTTGAGGTAGGGCGCGTAGCCGAGACCTCCGGGAACTCTAAACGAACACAAACATGGATAATCACCGAGTGTTCAAACGGTGACGTCCAAGTCTTGAGGACGGTCAAAAATGGGGTGTCTACAGTAGCAAATTCCAAAACATTTTCCAAAACAAACGGATATGCAATGTTTATTTCCAAATTAGGCAATCTAGTCTATACTTGTTTGCTGTGCGCATAACATAGTAATTCTAGGCTAATAAATGGTTTAAGAACACATAATGTTTTCAAAAAACGAGTATCACGGTTAGTAGAGGCCGATCTTCGGATCGGGCGAGAGGGGGTGTTCATAGCTGACCTTCCCCAATCGTACCCTAGCTCCCGAGCCGAGGCAACTCTGGTGATGACGGACATGTGGCCTTCGGCACCGAGTCAGGGTTTCCTAAATTACCCCATAAAAAATATTTAGGTGGCGACTCTGTATCTGGCAAAGCAGTCCATGTTTGGCACTTCTTTCCTAAAAACTGTTTTCTCAAAACGATTTGCCAGATTTGGACTCTTTGGTTCAAGATTAAGAACCGTGACACCAAATCGAGTCCGAACTGTAGCGGGGTCCCTCGCGGACTTGTTACAGATGCGCCGAGCCTCGGTGCATGCAAGACAAATGAATGATGCAAACATGCAAGCATAAGGTATGCTAATCAAAACGTACCCTAATCTAACCATTGAAAGCCGTTAAATAAAAGGGAGAAAGACGTGGGGTTGGAAGACATGCACACACACACGCAGACTTATTACAACGTTACACCCTCTCGAAGGAGGGTCCGAATAAGCTAAGCTACACCAAGCTAAGCTAATTATTACAAACTAATTAATTAACTATTCTACCACTAGGTCATCCACATACACTTCGACTTCGTGATATAACATATCATGGAACACTGTAGTCATAGCCTATTGATAGGTTGCCCTTGCATTTTTTAAACCGAAGGCCATCATCGTATAGAAAAAATTTCCTAGGGGCATTCTGAAAGTTGTCTTTTCTGCGTCTTCTGGTGCCATTTTGATCTGGTTATAACCACTGAACCCAAATATGAAGGAGAACATCTGATGGCCCGCAGTAGAATCGACAAGTGTGTCAACATGGGGCAGTAGAAACTCATCTTTCAAGCAGGCCTTGTTTAGGTCGCGAAAGTCTACGCAGATCCTGATCTGGTGGTTCTTCTTCTTCACAAGCACAATATTTGCTAGCCAAGTTGGGTACTTGGATAGGCTCAATGAACTTGGCCCTCTCTCAAGGTCAGGGTGATACTTTCGAGAATGCTATTTTATGGACTTAGAGTTAGGAAAAGTGTTGAGGTGATGGGTGACAAGGGATGGGTCAAGACCAGGCATTTCGTCGTATGTCCAAGAAAAGACGTCGCTATACCGCTTCAGTAGTGTGATCAATTCCCCCTTGGATGCTGGAGCCATTGTGTCGCTGATAAACACAGGTTTGTTCTGGCTTGGCAAGTCGCTGAGATTTACCTCAACAAGTACCTCCTGCTGCGGTTTAAGTCTGTCTTGCATGCACTTAGGAGCGGGTTCAGGAATCTCCACCAGCCCTTCTTGGGACTTGTCACCATCACATTTATTTGCCTCGGGGCCATCCTCCCAAGGTATGAAGTCTGGCCCCCAAGACCATCATGGGTAGTATACTGTCTTGCCGTCCTCACGCACCTTAACAATCTTGGGTAGAGGATTTGTGGACTTGCTGCTCCTCTTGTGCCCACTACTTTCTGGAGTAGCCTCCGCATTTCGAATGTCTTCCCACTTCGGAAACTTTACCCCTGTAACTTTACTAGTCCTTGGAGTTTTATCCGTTGACAGCTCAGTAAAGAAAACTACATCAGAATAATGTGCCTCTTCCACTCCAAATGGTTTGTCAGACGCATTTATGGTCACTGTGCACTTGCCCAACTTTGCCTTTACGCATTGGTGATAACTCGATGGGATAGCCCTATATCGGTGCATCCAAGCTCTACCAAGTATCATGTGGTAATTTGTGTCTGCTTCAATCACATGGAACTCAGTTGTGAAACGGATCTCGCCAACTGCTAAGTCCATTACAACATGGCCCTCAGTAGCTTTTTTCTCACCACCAAAACCTATCACAGTAATGGGTTGGCAGACCATCCTAGACTCTGGGATACCAGTCTTTGCAAAAGTGTCAGTAGTGATGATGTTTATGCACGCTCCGCCATCAAGGAAAACATGCTTGAACTCCACATCATTGATGTAAGTTGTGACAAAAAGCGGACAATTATGAAGAAATGGGTATGCTTTGTCTGCCTTTGAAAAAGTAATGGCCCCATAGTCCTCCTGGATATGCCAAGACACATACTCCTTAGTCGTAACTTCAGTATGATGCATTTCAGAAATATTGATGAAGGCCTTTGTTGTTTCCAACCTGACAGCTTGGCTTAACCCCAACTGGTCAAAGAAGGTACGAAACTTGACAGAGTTTTGCAAGGCTTGAGCATGAGTATCCTTTGCGAGTTTTGCCTCCGCAGGTACTATTTCACGGAGTTGGCCAGTTGTAATTTCTTCTAACTCATCATAGTCGGACGCCATGTGCACTTGATCGGGCACAGTCCCAAGGTAGCCGATCATATGTACATTCTTTCCCTTCTCCTTGTGGTTAGGATAAGGGTCCTTCCTTACATCACGGTTACCGGCATCTTTGAACTTTAGCTCATTCACAACAACTTTCTTCTTGAAGATACTTTTCAAAGTCCAACAGTCCCTAGTAGGGTGTCTGGTGGCTCTGTGATAGATACAATAATCTGGGCTTTTTTTGTCCTTCTTGGTTGGGGGAACATTAACCAAAGGCAAAGTAAGTTCACCATCGGCCATCCATTCTTTAACCAAGGCTTTGACGTTCTCAAGGCTGTAAGGATATGGATTTCTGTCCTCATAACTCTTTCTCTTCCAAGAGGATGATGCCTTCTCTTGCAAGCGGTTCCCTCCTATGAAAGTTATCACAACAACTATGCTACTACGAGAGTAGCGATTACTGTCACGAGATCTATGCAAAGGACCAGTGGTACTGAGGTTCCTAGCTGCCTCAATCAAGGCTGAAAATGTAGGCAAATTATGGTTCACCAAGAAAATTTTATAGTCGCGTATGGCACATTTTACACATATACTAACTAAGTGGGCCTCGTCTATTGGTTCATGACAGTTAATAGCCTTATCCTGGAATCGCTTAACATAGTCCAGTATATCTTCACCTTCTTTTTGGACATCTCGCCCAAGTGTGAGGGTTGTAACTTTCTCTTGGACTTGGAAGAACTTTGTGTGGAACTTGTTCATCAACTCCTCCCAACTCTTGATCGAGTTGGGAGCCAAGTTCACATACCAACTGTAAGTCCTTTTAGTAAGCAATTTGGAGAACTCCTGAAGGAGCAAAGAGTGGTCACTACCATGGACACTAAGAGTTTCAATGAACCTCACTACATGTTCTCTGGCATTGCCTTGCTTCCCATCAAAATTGGTAAACTTGGGTACTGTATACCCAGTTGGGTATGGCATAACCAATATCTCCAGAGAGTATAGAGGCTTCATATTTGGGTTGGAGAGAACTTCTTGCTACGCTCTTGCTCGAGCATAGCTTGCACATCGGCTAGAGTAACAAAGTAAGTGGGCTAGAATGGTCCAGTTTGCTCTTAGGTAACAGAACCAGCAGCTGTACCGTTCGCTTGGGGTACCACCAGAGGAACCTGGATCAGAGCTTGATTTACAGGGAACATATTAGGCACTAGGTTTGGGACTGCTACAGGTGGAAGTGCTTGCACTGGAGTTGGTCTAGAAGCTATGGCCATAATAGCCTCGGTGAGGGTTTGTAAAGCTTCTAGGATCTCTCTCTACGTACCCTGAAGTGACTGGATTGCCTCAACCACAACACTGTGGTCATGGTCCTCAGCATGTGCTGCTTCGCCATTGGAAGAGCCTTGTTACCATGGGGGTTGCTGAACGTCATCATCTGCTATCTTTTCTAGTGAAGTATGTCCACTGCGAGTATAAACCATCAACAAAGTAGCCTCTCCAGTGAAGTTGCCAGAAATGTAAGGGGGTTCAAGGTTAGGAAGGTGATTAGAGAGGCAAAACTATATTAATGGTCCAATAATGGTGGAATGGCTGGAGAATGAGCAGCAGTAACTGTCTGGGCAGTTGGAGAGTGTGCAGTTGGGTGAGGGTGAAGCAGATAGCTCAAGAAAAAGGCAATGGCAGTGCCAAAATAGGTAGTATCTCTTACAAATCTCAAAAATTCCTCCATTTGGACCTTGGGAAATGGGTCCTATTTATAGGCTTTTCCTTTGTACCAAGAGGACACCAAGTGGTCAAATAAAGAAAAGACAAGTGTCCCTAAGGATCACACAGAATATTCTGCCCTGAGCCACCAGGTTAAAGGTACCACGTGTCTCTCTGTATATACTGTGTACTATCCATTTGCCTCCGCAACTACCTTTTTGAGCCTCAAAAAGTGTAATTGCAACGGGAGTGTTTGGCACTACAATTCCCTTTTGAGCCTCAGCAAGTGCAGTTACGGCGGGAGTGTTTGCTGCTGTACTTGCCTTCTCACCTTGAACCCCAGCAAGTGCACTTGTAGCAGTAAACCTTGCTGCTGCACTTGCCTTCTCAGTTCTATTTAGCCAGTACATGTATTATCAAGACTCCATTAGCCTGCTATCGACTATGTTTGTGTTCACCTCAGCGAAACCTCAACCCTTAGCCACCTAACCACAAACTCCCCAACTTCCTAGGGCAAAGGCCATAACAAAGCTTGCTACCAGTCGTGTTGTGCCTTTGTACCAAGCCCAAGTGGGCTTCCATAGCCCTGCCTAAGAGACTAAGGCAAGTCCATGACCTGGGTAATGGAAAAGGAGTCCCTAACACTCGGGCTACCCAGCTCCCATCTTCACGGGATTGCCATGGTAAACTAGTAGTTATGGGTCTGCTATTAGCTTCAACCAGTAAGTCTTGGGGCTTGTTATCAGCGCCAAGTTAATAAACTTTAGGGCCTGTTATCAGCCCTGGGCTAGTAATGTCTTGGGGCCTGCTATCAGCGCCAACCATTTGCCTCAACTTGCAGAAGGGAGCTTCTCCCAAAGGCTACTGTCACCTTGGCAGGATGTTCCCTTTGCACGTTAGTTGCGATGGTTGTAGTTGTTCGACTGTCATTTCCCGCGGTAAATTCAAATGGCAGAACCGACAATTTTAGAGATGGTAGCGCCGATAAAATGCCTCCGCAACTTGGGTGCTGCAAGTATTACCTTTGCAACTTAGTTGCTTCGATTTTCTCTCTCCCTCAGCAACTCCAGATAGCTGCGGCATCGACAATACTTGGAATGGCGGTGATACCAACAATAATTGAAATGGTGGCACTGAGACAAAGTGCCTTGACAACTTGGGTGCTACAAGTGTCGCCTCTGCAACTTAGTTATATCGGTTTTCTTTTTCGCTGAGCAACTTCAGATAATGGGGGAACTGACAATATTGTGAATGGCGGCGCTGAGGCAAAGTGCCTCTGCAACTTGGCCGTCGCAAGAGCTGCCTTCACAACTTGACTTAGGCATTTTCTTTCGTGGAGTCTGTTTGGACCCTTAGTGGGTCGGATCTGATTCGGCCCACTGTTGGCCCACTTCCCTTGGGCTTTAGCCCATGCTCCTTTTTTATTCCTGGTCACCTCAGAAGGGTGACCTTAGCACTTAGGCTCATACTTAATTTGAGGTTTAATTTCTGACCCTCTACAAATAGTATAGAAATACTTGTTTCCTTGTTCTTTACCTAAAATAGTATGATTCATTCATTTCGAATAAACTGTTATTCAACTTTTATTCCCGATAGTTGTGTTTGCATTATAACTCATAAATTCTTCTTTGATGTTATGTTTTAAAAAATATTTTCGTTGAATGAAATGGTTAAAGTTTTTTCAAATCAAATTGAAATTTATTTTTATGTTTTATATAGCAATGCATTTAGGCATACTCTACAAATTTATACGTCTTATTTTAAAAAAATTAAAAATAAATAAATTGAGTGATACCATCGTTCCTTACTAAAATTGAAAAGATAAAATAATAATAAAATTAAACCTTTTTAAATGAGAGAGGGTGAAGTGTTTTGAAGCAAACATAATACAACATTAATACTGAACACACAACAAAAAATAGAATGTGAGGGGGGGATTTATGTCAAACAATGGGTCGAGCTGGGATCTCGAGCCTATCTAAATTGATGTTGGATCTGGTGTTGTGCCGAACTGAATCGATTGGAGGTGTTGTGTTGGCCGAGCGAATGCAACACATGATGATTGCGCTGGGCCGAGAGGAACATCGATGGGTGATGATGGGCTGCGATCTTCGATTAAGAGGGTGATTGACCAGTTGACCAGTCATCGAGTATTGTGACCTCTCAGCACCGATTGAGCACAACCAACTAGGTGACCAGCCTGGCTTGGTTCGGCATAAGACGGATATGAGCTAACGTGCTGGGGGCCACAAGTGATTGCTTGGTTGAGACTTTCCACCTGGTCCAATGGTATGAGAAGGTGAATTCGCTCTGAGGACGCATTAATACCATTTGGCGGTTTGGCCATTGCTGTTTGGCAGTATTGATGCATATACGTGTAGAGAAAATAAAGGGTAGTGTAACCATGCGTCCGGAAAAGGACAACAGAGGTAGTGTGCGTACAATCTGGGGCTGCATGACTAGCCTAGATAAAGGGGAGCGCACAGAGATAGGAGGATGCATGCTATTTTCTTACAATTCACTCTCTCTAGTGATTTACTCTCTGTCTGTTTCTTCTCCAAGAAAGCTGACTTCACCGTCAAAGGGGTTTTCCGGCACACCACTCGTCGGGTAACTCACTTCTATTTTGTTTACAGTGAATCGGAGTCCTTTCTGAGGATGACAAGCTTGGCAGCAAGGTATATGGGAGGCAACGGATATTTCATCCCCGTACAAAATAGATTACAACTTTGTTAAGAAATTAAAATTTTTTCTGACGGTAAACCTTATCATAATTGGATTTAATCCTAATTATATCAATTGCATTTTTTATGGATCATTCTGTTATCCATTTTGTACTTTTAACATTGTTTGACCTATTGATTATGTAACATCACTTTATGATATGAGGTTGTTGATTTAACTTTTGTAAAAAAGAATTTGATATATTTTGTGATAAGTTTGGTAACTATTAACTTTTCTAATTAAAGCACTACTGTTTAGATTGATTTTTAAGCTGAAGCCGACTAACATGGCATATGTCGTTAACAATTGACAACTAATAACTTTTTTTTTGTCACCATTTTTAAAAATTATCGCTAAAACTTATAATTAGTGACTTTTTTGTAACGAGTTTTTTAAATTGTCATTGAAAGTTGAAAATTGATGAACTTTTGTTGTGATGATTTTTTAAAACTATCGCTAAAACTTAGATCTCGTTTGGTAACTCACTGCTTTAGTTTAAAAATCAAAAAGTCACTTAAAAAACTAAAGAGCCAATAACTTATACCAAAAAGTAAAAAATTCTCGGTTCTCTCTACTTTTTGCCCATCTTTTTAAAAAGTCATTCTAAATATACTAATTTTCTTTATCTCATATCTTAACAAAAAAAATCAAAAAGTAACTAAAATAACTTGTTCTCAAACGAGATTTTATAATTAGTGACATTTGTTACAAATTTCCAAACTATCATTAAAAATTACTGTCCAGTCTGGGATCGGACTGGACCGTGCTGTTGAGCTCGTGGGGGCCCACCACTGGTCTCATTTTGATAATTTGAACTATGTAGAACTCGTCGAGTACTATATGCCTGTAAAAAATCACGTTGATCGGATATCGATAGCTATATGATTAAATCAGTTTCGTATTAAAAAAATTGGACGGTGAACAAATTAACGGTTGACCAAAAATTGTTTTGATCACATAGTTATCGATATCCGATCAACGTGATTTTTTACAGGCATATAGTACTCGACGATTTCTACACATTGAACGGTTCAGATTATCAAAACGGGATCCATGGTGGGCTCCCACGGGCCTAACAGTACGGTCCAGTCCGGGACAGAAGCCATACCCTTTTAATAATACTTGATAAAAAGATGCCATTAATTATCGCAAGACCTATTGGATAATAAATACACCTATTAAAGCGTACACATAGGTTCCCAAAAAATAATAATAAATAAAATAGCGTTGCTCCATTATAATTTGTTTGGTTTTAATTTTTGAATTCAATTTTTTTGGAAATTATTATTATTTTTATTTTTGAGTATATTTTGTAAAAATTTTAAGCAATTTTTTATTTTTTATTTTTTAGATGCACCTAGATGTATCAAAAATCAATTTTTTTTTATTATAAAAAAGTTCAAAAAAATTAATAAATATATAAGAATACGAAAATATACTGAATTTTTAATATATTTTTTTTGTATTTTTGATATTTAGTAAATTTTTATATTTTTTTCCACAAATATTATACTTTTTAAATATATTTATGTTAGGTGTATTTAAAAATTTAAAAAATTTAAAAATTTAAAAAATTATTTTTTTGAAAAGTGAATTCAAAATTCTGAAATCAAATAAGGTTGTAAAATGGATTTTGATTAATAATTGAGATTGGGCCAGTAGGGTGCCAATTGGATTGGGCAAAGTGTCAGCACAGAACCCACAAAATGGATGAAACCAATCTGAGCTCCTGAGCCCACTACACATGCCGTTTTTACCTCGTTCTTTCTCTCGAACCAAACAGTCAAAAACTGATTCTCTCAGCTCCTCCGGGACATCCACCGCCATGGCCTCCGCCGACTCGGAGCAGAGTACATGTCCGGCGAGGATGAGGAATGCCATTGGCGGAGGCTACCAGAAATAATTAAGGTCAGCCACTTGGTATGGTACCCCATAGAGGGCATTCGCACTTTGGTTATTTATTATTTATTCTGATATAGAATACTTACATATCACATCAAGTAGCGAATTGTTGTTTGGTGCAGATTATCATGAATTGTTTATAGATTTTCCCATTTATTGGCATTAGGGTATTTTATTCTTCTCGATTCTTCTCACTGTGGAGTTGTTTTTGGTAAATCTTTGGAATTAGGTGTCGGCTTTGGTGTTAATTTTAGACTGATAAATGATTGACTTATCAGATCTGGTTTTGTTAGTTTGACCCAATGCACTGGATGTTTGTGAAGTTCTTGATCAAGTGTTGCCAATGGTGAAACTGATTTGCATTTGAGACCTAGAAAAATGAATAAATTTTAAATAAAAATTGATTTTTATCTGGGATGAGGATGAGGTAAGCAAAAAAAGATTACTCATTAGTTGTCAACTCAATTTAGATTAGGGATCTTTGCGTGTTAAAAAAAATAGGTAAATTATAAATACATTTTTTATAATTCACTTAAAGTATAGATTATTTCTTGTAATTTTAAAAATTATAAATACTCGCTTGTTAAAAATTTGTATTTAACAGAATTAATTAAAAAAATGACATTCACAATTGCTCTATAATATAATAATAAACTTACTTAAATTATTAATTGAAACATATTTCTAATATCATTAAAAACTGTTAATTGACTTTATGATTTATTAATAAAAGGGGTAATTTGTTACGAAATTAGAAATCTCAAGAGGTGGAATGTAATATCTAAAATCAGAAGGGTGATTCGTCTTTTAATCAAATCTTAAAGATGTATTTATAATTTATCCTAAAAAAATTGCTTTCTCCACCCAATAATAGTAATGCTATAGGTTCCAGGTAAACTACTAAGCCTTCGTTTGGGAAGTGGGTTGACTTTTTGATTTTTTTGATTATTTTAGCTTGGGGCTAAAAAACTTGTTTTGGGAAAGACTTTTGGTTTTTTTGACTTTTTTGACTTTTTAGCTTTTTTGTAAGAGAAAGAAGGTAATGATTATAGGTTGGATGTGATATTTTGTCTTATTAAATTAAAAAATCTATTTTATTTTTTGTGACTAAAATAGTAAAAAAAAAAAGAAAGTCCAAGTTTGAGCTTCCCAAACGAATACTAAGAGCATCTCCAATGGTTTTTACTATATTGCTGTTGCTATAATTTGACAATGAATAGTGCTATTTTGCCAAATTATAGCAATGGTACTCTAATGGTTATTTGCTCTTTTGGCAAATCTCAACTAACTTTTCCTCCAAATTTGTAGGTGTTATTTGGATATAGATTTTTTATGATTTTATTTTTGTTTATTTTTTTATCTTTTGTGACCTTTTTTTTTTAACTATTTGTAAAAAAAAATTATATATTTATATTATTCCCGACTAGACAAATATAAAAAATGAAAAAATATTGAAAATTTGGGAAAAAAATATATTTAATGTCTTTTTATTATAATAAAATTATCTTCATTTAATGTCATGCATTTTATCTTTTTATTGCCTTCAGTTCAAAAAATATATTTATTTTTTCATTATACGTTATTGAAAAATTTGAATTATATTAAAAAATAGTCAATATTATATATTGCAAAAATAATATTCAAAAATAAAAATAAAAAACAAAATTTCATTACAAAATATTAAAATGACATTGAATTGAAATAGAGCCGTTGGCTCATGTTACACATTCCAAGGGAGTACCTTTACCGTTGGGTTATATAGATCTAACGGCTGAGATCAAACCTTATCTATCTCTCTCTCATTTCAAGACACTGCCCTCCCTCATTTCCTTTTCCTCATTCTGATTTCACACCCCATCACTCTATCTCCCTCTATATCTCTTACAAACCCTATCTCTCTTCTCTAACTTCGAATTAGAGACCGAATGAGGGTAGAGTTTGGAGATGAGAGAGAGGGAGCGATTGAAGGAAGGAAGTAAAGGGAGCGAGTAAGATCACCACCAGATCAACGATCACTGGTTCATCAGGAAATAGACGATCGAAGAGACTTCTGTCTCTCACTTTCTTCCGACTCTCTCTTTTCTGTATCTTCGAATTGGAGACCGAATGGGGATAGAGTTTGGGGGTTTTGCAGAGGCGTTTGGGGATAAGAGAGAGGGAGCGATTGAATGAAGGAAAGAGATGGAGCGAGTAAGATCAGTGAATGGGCGTAAGTAAGGACCACTAGATCGATGATTGACGATTCATCAGGAGATAGACGATCGAAGAGACTCATCTGTCTCTCACTCTCTTCCGACTCTCTCCACCTTCGATTCTTTATTCAAGTACCTTTTCTTCACTTTTCTTGTTCGATTTATGGATTGTTGTTGATTTTGTTGATATTTATTGCTTTGTTCGAGCATGATTTATTGATTGTTGTTGATTTTTCTTGATTCTATAAACAAAAACCTTTGTTGATTTTGGGTAAATTAAAAAAAAAAATTATTGAATTTTTTTTTTGTTCAATTCTTATAAAAAAAAATGGTGAAACAGTTGCTGGAAAAGGAGGGAGGGAGGGAGGGAGGAAGGGAGGGAGGAAAACAGTTGGTTTTGCTGAGTTGGCACAAATGGCTGCCAAAGCTTGTATCAAATTTGACACAAGTTTTGGCCTTTCTCAAATTTGACAATTGTCATATTCAACCATTGAAATATCATTTTTCAACACAGTTGCTATATTATAGCAATGGTAGCTCCAATGGCAAACCATTGGAGATACTCTAAGTGGACGAGTGAACCAAATAGACACTTGGTTTGTCCACATAAATGATGTGGGGCCGACACCAATATCGTGATGATGCTATTACTCGTTTTTTCTTGGTGATAGTCCAAGTTATACTAAAAAATAAGATATTAATATCAAAAAATTATATTAATATTATAATTATTTTATTACAAACTCTATAAAATGTTTATAATATCATATATTATTACTAGCGTATGTCCGTGCCTAAAGGCACGATATAAATATTGTTAGGATTAGAATATAATTGTAATCCCAACACTATTTAAATTTATTTTTTAATTTGATAAAATCACAAATTCATTATAAAATTTTGAAGTTCTCACAAAACTTCTCACGAAAACTCGTTTTTACTTATATAATATATAGCTAGACAGATAAATGTGCCTGGTATACATACAATTTCCACGGGCATACATACAATATTGCTTTTGCTTATATAATTATATGAAAATTGTATGCATGCTCATAACGTCCTAGTTTATTACGGGCATACATATATTGTATGGAAATATGTGTAAAATATATTGAACAAAAAAGAGAAAATAAAAAAATAAACAAACAGAGAGAAAAATAAAAACGGGAGAAAATAAAAAAAGAAAAAGAAAAAAGAGAGGAATGTAGGATCATGGAATGATGGGTGAGAAAATGAAAAAGTAAGAGAGAGACAAGCGGGAAAGTAGAAAATGTATATATAGGATATTTCTTAGGGAAATATATAAAAGAGAGAGGAAGGTAGGATCATGGGATCATGGAATGATGGGTGAGAAAATGAAAAAGTAAGAGAGAGAGAAGCGGGAAAGTAGAAAATGTATATGTAGGATATTTTTGGGGGAAATATATCTCAGCCATTGTTTTGTAATTTGAACAGTTCTGAGTCATCCAAATGTCCTAATAGGACAAAAATATGTTGAAGATTCACAAACCGTCATGCTTTATTAAAATATGTTGAAGATTCATATAAGGTTTAAATTTATGAAATTTATCAGGTATTTAATATATTTAAAAATAATAATTAATTGTTCAAAATTATTTAATTTGTAGACTATAAAATTCATTAATTTAATCTCCACTACACACAATAAAATTTGGCTCCTAATTCTAGGATCGTAGACTTTTCCATATAATATGAATAAAAATAAGTGAACAAAAATGAGAAAAAAAAAAACAAATAGAGAGAAAAATAAAAATGGGAGACAATAAAAAACTAAAAAGAAAAGAGAGAGGAATGTGAGATCATGGAAGGATGGGTGAGAAAAAGAAAAGGTAAGAGAGAGAAGCGGGAAAATAGAAAATGTACTTGTAGAATATTTTTTGAAAAATATATCCCAGCCGTTGTTTTATAATTTAAATAGATCTAAGCCGTCCAAATATCCTTGTAGGACAAATGTGTGCAAGACAAATTAAAAAATCATCCTACTTTATTATACAGATGTTGAAGATTCATATGAGGTCTAAATTTATAAAATCTATCAGGAATTCAATATATTTAAAAATAATAATTAATTGTTCAAATTCATTTAATTTGTGGACTATAAAATTCATTAATTTAATCTCCACTACATACAGTAAAATCTGGCTCCTAATTCTGTGATCGCAAACTTTTCCATATAATATGAATAAAAATAAGTGAGCAAAAAAGAGATATAAAAAAAAATAAACAAATAAAGAGAAAAATAAATATGAAAGAAAATAAAAAATTAAAAAGAAAAGAGATAGGAAGGAGGGATCATGAAATAATGGGTGAGAAAAGTAAAAAGTAAGAGAAAGAAGCGAAAAAATAGAAAATGTACTTGTAGAATATTTTTTGGAAAATATATCTCAACCGTTATTATATAATTTGAATATATCTAAGCCGTCAAAATGTCCTAGTAAGACAAATGTGTGTAGGACAAATTCAAAAGCCATCCTGCTTTATTATATAGACTAGTGTATGCCCGTGCCTGAAGACACGGTGTAAATAATGTTAGGATTATAATATAATTGTAATCGCAAAACTATTTAAATTTAAGATTAAAATGCAATTATAAAAATATATTTAATAGATTACACTCTATAATTCCAAACAAATCAAATATAAAAAAAAAATTAAATATCAAATAATGCATACCAGCCAGTACTCTGCTATTTAAAAGAAATACAAATGCTTACTTTAACATGGTTTGCTTACTTTAACATGGTTTAGAAAAATATTTTACAATCAGTCAAAACAATTGAATAAATATTTTAAAAACAATAACTCATAAAAATATACATAAAAAAGAGTATACGACACTATGCAATTCTTACAAAAATCTATATATAAAAAATTAATAAATGTTCGAAATTTTTTTTTTAAAAAATGTTGAGAAACCATACTACGGGATTTTTCATATTCCTTTCCTTTGCTAGAAGGGATAGCCTTTTCTGTCTCTTTTGATATTGCTTTGTGTTTTTCCTTTTCCTTTCCCCATAAAAAATAAGTAGAATATATAATTCAAATATATTTTTAAAATGATAAGAAAATGCATGCGAATATAAGTTACTTGTAGGCTTACCTCACGAATGCGAATAGTATTAAGGTCACGCTCATCGTGGACAACAACATTAACATTTCTTTCTTGAAGAAATTGAATCTATGTATACAAAAACTTGTGATAAATAAAATTTTGTACACATAAATAAGAAAAAAAATCATTTCTTTCTTGATATTACTGTTCGGCGTAAGTCTTCATCCACCTATAAGGTATGAGGGAAAAAACATTTATTAGAAGAAAATTAGATATGATAAGTTTAAAATAAATAAATAAATAGGCTTTACATTATAAGAGAGGTATTTAAATTTCTATGGAGGGAGAAAAGAAAAAAAAAAAGAAGAAAGAACACTTACTTGACCGAAAATAGTGATATTGTCCATAACTATTGTACTTCAACCTGAAATGTTTGGTTATATAATTATGGTTGTTCGATGATGTATTTTAACAATCACATTAAAATGATAAAATTAAAATCAACCCTAGCAACATGAAGAGTATTAAAATGGGAACACAACAATTGTCCAAATTTGAACTCTTCTTTTCCCCAACTGACTTCAATTTTATAGTGTTGAAATTAAATTTAAATTTATCATTATCATTTAGAAAGTCCAAACATAAATGTATGCCACCAAAAAAAAAAATGTTTAATCAGCAATTTCTACTAACTCTTAAGTAAAACTAACCCAAGCAATTTATACTAACTCTCAAGTAAAACTAACCCAACACATTGAAAAATACAATGGAACAAACAACCCCAAATTCATAATGCAAAATGAAAAGAATACAATCGATTGAGGTGCCTTTGGAAGGCATATATAGTTAGAAAGAAAACTGGCTATACAGTGTGTTCTCAATTGATTGTATTACTTGGTGGAAGTAACACACTGGCTAACAGGAACAAACATATTGGAAGGCATATAAGAACACACTACAAAATCGATTGTGAACATGCTCTAATCAGCAGCAATGTAGGACCTATAACAGGGGACTATATGTCTTCCAAAACAATTAAAAACTAATCATGGGACTAAAGATATCCAATTAATTTTTTATTTTTATTGTTATAGATGATCTACTGAACGGACCTTACAATATGAACGTTTCGAATAATTAAAAGTTGCTCCTCATAACTTGAGTTTTACAAATTTGTTCTTAATAAAATTGATATCTGTAAATTCGTTTTTTCAAGATCTTTCAAATAAGACTAATATTGAATATATATATATTTTTTTTGGCGAAAGTAATAACTCAAAATCGCCTTCCGCAGTTTCATATGCATAAATCTAAAAACAAAAACAACAAAACAAAACAAAATTTGTCCAAAATAGATTACCAAGTGTAAAGTTATGATATGTTAAAAATGTAATCCCACAAATGTTTTTTTTTTTAAAGTTTCAGGTATCTCTATCTGTCCAAATTGATGTACGTATTTTTCTATTTTGAAAACAAATAAGTTACAATAATTTAAACATATAAGTAAAAATTTATTAATTAAAATAAGTGGACAGATAGGTTAAGAATATGAGAAGATATGTTTAAAATAATTTGGACAAATAGGTTAAAAAAAAATTTACAAATAGAAAAAAAAATATTGACATACATAAGTTAATGGGGATAAATAAGTTCAAAAGAGTTGCAATATACATGGCTTAAAATAATTTGTACTGATAGATTAAAAAAATTTGGACACATATATTAAAATTATTTGGATAGATAAGTTCAAATATTGGGACAGATAACTTCAAAAAATTTGGACAGATGGGTAAAAATATTGACATACATATGTTAAAATAATTTGGACACAAAAGTCAACAATATGGGGACAAATAATTTAACAATATGGGAACAAATATGTTCAAAAAATTTGCACAAGCATGTAAAAATATTAGCATAAATATTAGCATACATGGTAAAATAATTTGTACAAATTGGTTAAAATTATTGAAACATGTTAAAATGATTTGGACCGATAGGTTCAAATATGAGACAAAGTTAAAATAATTTAGATGGTCAGATTCAAATAATTTGAACAAATATGTATATGAAGATGCAAAAAAAATTCGCTTATGATGTTAAAATCTCAATAACTCATAACTTTACGCTTGTTATTCCGTTTTAGACAATTGTTTTTATTCTAATTATTTATTTATTTATTTTTTTGTTGTGAGATCTATCCATTCAAAGTTACCGAAAGTTGTTTCGAATGCTTACTTTCTAAAAAAAAAAAAAAAATGTTGTTTTGTTATTTTAATTAATCGAAAAATCAATCTATTATTTATTTATTTTTAAATTTCATATTCAATATTGATCTTATTAATTGAAAGATATCAGAAAGACAAATCTACCTATATTAATTTTGTTAAAAATAGATTTGTAGAACTTAAGTTACGCATTTTAAAAATTTTTTAGGTCAAAATATAGGGTAAAAATGTTAAAAATTATCCCTACCATCACATGTTTTTCCTTACCAACTCAGAAGTGTTATGAGTCTTTATAAACAACAAAGACCAAAGCTTGGATCTAATACTTAATGCACCCCTCAACTTGGATTTACTGACAATTTTTCTATTTTAAAAATGTTGTCACTAATAAATTTTTATTTATTGATAGATTATAAAAATATGTTTTATAAAGATGCTTTGAGATATTACTTATCATCTTAAAAACAGATGTTATAAACAGATGCTCATTATAAAGATGCTTTAAACATATTTTTATAAACAGATGTAATTTTGAACAGAAGTAATTTTTACTTCTTATAAAAACATGTTTTATAAAAATGGATATTACATGGAGTGCAGTAATTTTTGAGCAGATGTTTTAAAAACGAGTAGATGTTTTGTAAAAATTCAAAATTCCCAAAGTAATATTACTTCAAAATTTTGAATTAATGGATTCTGAATTTTTATAAAACAAATGTTTTGAATTCAAAAATTAAAATTTTGAATTCAAAAACTAATGAGATGGAGTGCAGTAATTTTACAAAAACATCACCTAAATTAAGTGCGGTAATTACATCTGCTCCATTTTTGTTCAAAATTACTCCATTTTCAAAATTACTTTATTTTTGTTCAAAACATCTGCTCAAAATTACATCTGTAAAATCAAAATTACAGGTGTTTTTATAAAAAATTTTGAATTCAAAATTACTGCACTCCATTTTTATAAAACATCTTCAAAACATCTGCTCATTATAAAAATTCAAAATTCCCAAAGCATGTTTTACTTCTTAAAAATGGATTCTGCGCTACATTTTTACTTCTTTAAGCATGTTTTTATATCTTTGTAATTTTTATAAACAGATGTTTTTTACTTCAATGGTTATGATACATGTTTATGTGACAGAAGGGATTGATGATAGTAAAAATGGAGTTAAACCCATATAAGGATAGAACTAATAAGAGGCAAGACCACATAAATTAGAGAGGCTTTAGTTCAAATAGGTACTCAATTCAAGTACCAAATGCTGATAATTTCATGTCTATTAAGTGACCAGAAATGCAATAAAAAAGGAAAGAACAAAGAGAACAATGGTAATACCATCTCGATCACTGAAAACAACTTCGTTGGAGGCACAGAACAGAATGAACCCAAACCAAAAAACCCAGCAGCACAAATCCATGAAATGGACAGTTCAAGAAAACCCAATTGTCGATTCAGTTAAAAAATGGAACAACCTCTCAGACCCATTCAAACAAACACTTAATGGGTGTGAAGCCCTGGACTGAAAAAGAAGATTAGAAAAAGAGAAAGAGAAGCAATGGGTACGGAGACAAAATGGGTTGGGGATTAAGTAACTCGAGATCTGGACTTTGTTTTGAGCTGTAAAATGGGTTGTAATGGAAGTCTTTGAGTAAAGAGAGAGAGATGTGGTGATGATGAAGGGATAGTGAGAGTAATGATCATGATTGTTTTTCGTTAGGTGATAGTAAAAGTGATACAAAAAGAAAAGAAAAAAATGGTCGACTTGGTGATTGCAATCAAGAACACCGCCAATCTCCTCCTCTATCTTCTCTCTCTCTACACTCTTTTGCTTTTTCTCTCTCTAAAGAGAATGGAGACCGAGGAGAAGGGGAGAAGGGAGTGAAACACTGTTCATATAAAAAGATTCAGACCAGTCAAATGATGAAAATAAAACGCAAGCCTCTGAAATTTTAAGTAGAACCAAAATATCAAAAAAGATAATAAGAAAATCTGAAAGCAAGAACAGATAGCAAGAATTAATCAGAACTATGATTGCAACAGTAGGGGTAATCAAACAACAGAGTGATAGAGACCACATTTATTTATGATCATTTATTTATGATCGCAAGAACAATTGAAGATCGCAAGAACAATTGAACAGTGATCTTACCTGGAGAGCAGAAGAAGAAGAATAGGGCTGGAAAGCAGAGAGATAAAAGAGGGAATGGGGTGGGTGAGAACAAAGAAGGGAGGAGATAAAGATCGAATAACAGAATGATCTTAAAGATAGAAGGAGATGAGACATGGGTGAGTAGAATGGAGATGAGACGTGGGTGAGCAGGTACTTTAGTGTTTGGGCGGGAAAGGGATTGATATATATTTAAAGGGGGTCATCTCATCCGTCTATGTAAATACACAAGTGAATCATGACCATTGAAATGTCCTAGTAGGACAGTTGTGTCTAACATATTTTCAAAAACCTTCATGCTTTATTATATAGATGTTGAAGATCATATGAGGTCTAAATTTATGAAGTCTATCAGGTATTCAATATATTTAATAATAATTAACTGTTCAAATTCATTAATTAATCTCCACTACATAGAGTAAAATCTGGCTCCTAATTCTGTGATCGCAGACTTTTTAATATAATATGAATAAAAATAAGTGAACAAAAACGAGAAAATAAAAAAAATAAACAAATAGAGAGAAAAATAAAAATGGAAGAAAATAAAAAAAATAAAAAGAAAGGAGAGAGGAAGGCAGGATCTAGGATTATGAAAGAATGGGTGAGAAAAGGAAAAAGTAAGAGAGAGGAGTAGGAAAATAGAAAATATACTTGTAGAATATTTTTTGAAAAATATATCTCAGTCGTTATAATTGGAATAGATCTAAACCGTCCAAATGTCCTAGTAAGACAAATGTCTGTAGGACAAATTTAGAAACCATCCTGCTTTATTTTATAGATTATTTTAGGGCAAATTACAAATACCTCCCTCGAGATTTAGCTAAATTATAAATACCCCCCTAAGGTTTCAAAAATTACATCCCGCCCCCTGAGGTTTGTATTTTCATAACAATTTGCCCCCTGAAGTTTATATTTCATAACAAATTACCCCCTAATTTGTTATGCAAATATAGCATTCAGAGGGGAATTTGTAATTTCTCAAACCTCAGGGGGTATCTGTAATTTAGCCAAATCTCGAGGGGGTATATGTAATGTGCCCATTATTTTATTAGTTAAAAAGGTCTCATATCTCATATATGTTATTATTATAATAGTAATTTATGAGATGCTAAATATGTTATAATACTCAAATTAAGACCATCTCCAAAGTTGCATCAGATTGAGTATCAGATTTGAATTTAATGAAAAAAGTTACTTTTTCTCTCTCTAATAGTTTTACCAAACTAATATCAAATTGAGAACGGAGCAAAAGTTTCACCAAACTGAAGACTTGCGTGAGATTTTACCATTTCACTGTGCGTTTACGTTAGAGGTGGGTCCCATCGGTCATTCGATACATACAAAAAAATGGTCTCAATGTTTGGCCTGTGAACTGCTTCAAAAGTTGGTTTGGAGCTACAACAAATATGATAGATGAAATCGAAGAAGATGATGGGTCTGATGATGACCTATTTGATTCTGTTTGTGCAATTTGTGATAATGGTGGTGACATCTTGTGGTATGCATTCAATTTTTATGTTTTTTTTTTCCTTTCTTTCTTTTTTATTCTTCTTCTTCTTCTTCTTCATTTTTTTTCTTGCACCTATAAATCACTCAAATATGACCTGCTATCACCGTCTCTTAAGAAATATTAGATTTGCTACATTGACATTGATGTTGTTATGATAATTGTTTTTTCTGTCCACAAAAAAATTTCTTGTGAGAACTGTCAAAAGAAGCAGCACCATTGTTGGCACATTCTGAAGTACATGTGATGTATGGAAATAATTTAATGGAGGGAAAAAGAAATGGGAAACGAATTGTGAAACAAAAATGGAGGAGAAAAAAAATTCAGTTGCCTTGTCCAGTCGACCTGTCGGATGTCCCGTGTCTTTTGGTGAAAGCTACAGTAATCGTTGGAGTGGCTAATATCAGACTGAGAAAGTTGCTTCTTTTTTTTTTTTCACTCAGGTTTGATGAAAAATTTGATGAATAGTTGGAGATGCTCTAAAGGTGATAAAAATAGAAAAAATTTCTAATAAATAAGATAATGACAAAATATTTTCATTTTCTTAAGGAGCAAGTCTTTTCTGTGTGTAGTGTGAGCCTTTTCCTGTACATGTTGCAAGTCTTTTTTATATGTCAGACTTGCATCAAGAAAAATTTCATTTATAGTGTAATTATTATTTTTTTTATTATTCCAATGAAATGCTATTACCTCAAAAAAAAATTCTTTTTTTTTTTTAGCTTGTCCAAATTTTATTTTGAATAAACAATTTCGTTTCAATTTCAAAAGGAATTAGAAATTGTTGATTAAATTTTGGGGCAATTACACAACAATGGACATTATAAAAATTATTTACAAAAAAGTGATAAACATTATAAATATTAATAATTAAAATCATATATATATATTTTTTGTAAATAATTTTCTCGATCCCACTGATGTGTAATTCTCGCTTAAATTTTTCACTTTAAGTACTTACTTGTTTAGAAGAGCATGAAAATATATTTTTTGAAAAATCCAATTTTTTTTTTGATTAAACACCAAAAAAAAAAAAAAAGAAAGAAGAAGAAGTTAATGTAGCATTTTTTGGATTTTTTTTTCAATTTATTATTATTTTCTATATTTTGAGATCTTTCTAATCTAAAAAAACTTTAAAAGAAAATATTGTTGACACAAATTTCTTTAATTTTTTTAGTCTTTGCCAAACAAAACCATAATATGAAGAAATGATTTTATTTTATATATTTTAAAATTTTAAAGCATATTTGTAAAAATTTCAGAATACCTGTGTATGTAAAATTAATTTTTATTAAACAAAATAATTTAGATTTAGTGATGAATATTTTTACTTATAAACAGTGAACTGAAATGATTTTATTTTTAATCAACAGTTTATTATTTTTTTGAAATTGGTGCTAAACCATTTCCTTAAAAAATTGTCAAAAATACAATTTTAACAAGTTCAAAATTAGTTTACGATTTGATTTTTTGTTTTTATTTAAGAATTGTATTTTAAACCAATGGGCTTTAGTTTAGTTGGCTAGCATTTTGGTCACCAAGTCTCTCCCTAAAGGGGTCTTGGGTTCCAAGGAGTAGAATGGGAGGGCAAGATTTCCTTGTAATATGTATGGGTATGAGTTTTAACTCCGTCAAAGTGCTAATCTAACAACTAACTACTGTCTTTTGGTGATAAAAAAAGAAAAGAAGAAGAAGAAGAAGTAATTGTATTTTAATGGGACAATAAAAATAATAATTACATTACATGTAAAATCTTTCTTGATGCAAGTTTGACGTAAAAAAAAAACTGGAACTGGAGTTATCATACTGTGAGGCCCGTGGGGGCATATTTTGAATCTATTTCGATGAACTGAACCGTTTATAATATAAGATTCATTCAATAGATTATTTATAAAAAAAAAATTCAAATCAATTAAATATTTGTAATCCTATAACAAGACCATATTCTTTTGTAAAAACATAAACGACTATCATAATTTTAATAATGTTTTAAAAAATAATTAGAATTCAATCATGGGACTATGCATATTTGATTAACCTAATCTTTTAGGTAATTGATATGTTTGACAAATTTTATAATATGAACGGATTGAATCATCAAAATAAGGTTAAAATAAATCACCACTGACAGCGTGAATGTTAAGTGATGTAAATATTCATGAGAGAGAGAATTATGAGCCGGTTATGGGCCGAGTTAGAGGCCGAGCAAATTAGAGGCCCAATGGTGCATTGGGCCGCGATAACTTTGGATTGGCCCGGAGTTGGGGCTGCTCAGAGATGTACCGAGCCACTTGAATCTGCGCAGGTGATAATCGCGCAACTTGCGTTGCTCGGTCGATGGCGCGCACCGTTAGCCCGGTCGAGAAGCTTGTGCCAGAAGCCCGGCTGGATGGCCTTTGGTTGACCGGTACGACCAGTCTGAAGGTCGACTCCGCCAGAATGCAGCCGAGCATGGCTGGAAAGGATCTCAGTTCTTGGAGTAATTGGGCAAGGAACACAGCATGGCCGTCGACAGCCGAGAAGATTCAGCCTGGCTGCCGAGCTCCCAGTAGAGTGGGCTGGCAGTCGGGTTAGGTGATGTTCAGCAAGATTTGTGCTGACAGATGGGATAGCAGAACCACGTGTCGAGAGATCACTGGGAGTAGATTTGGGGCACAGAAGGTATATAAGCAAGTCTGTGCCCCTCATGCTGGAGAGAAGAACATTTGGTAAGAGAAATACCTACACTCCATTCACTCCTCATTCTCTCTATCCTCAGGTGTGTGCTAACTTGATCGTCGGAGGGGTTTTCCGGCCACACATCGCCGAGTAGCTCACCGCTGTTGTGCACGCAGGTGATCGGATAGAAACGGAGCTCGGAAGCAAGGAGTGTGGGCTCGCCTGGATGTTTGCTCCCCGCACAATTGGCGCCGTCTGTGGGAAAGTCGACAGACAAAACCTTGTCTTCCAGGCTCATCTGATCGCCATCCATGGCAAACATCGAGGAGATTCCGCTGTCCGCCATCGACGGAGTTACCCCGGAGTCGGGCAGACAGAGAGAAGGACATCCCACCATCATTCCTCCGATGGCGGACCTGGAGACTTCTCCAGGAGGACATTCAAGAGATGCGCGGGATAAGCACGGAAGAAGTTATGGTCATTCACGGAGCCCAGACGGTCATCGGCGGCGGAGAGAATCATATGCCCGACGTCTTGAACACAAGTTAAAGGACCAGGACGCCGTCATCCCGCGGATGGCGGCAGAGATGGAGGAGCTGAAGGGGCATGTCAAAGGAAAGGGTGTAGCTGGAGAGGGAGACCACAGTGAGCGCACCCAACCCCGCCGTTCAAGCAGTTAGAGCCAGCGGCGTACACCGTCCATCTCAATCACCAGAAGTTACAAGGTTGGAGATTCTGACGCGCACGAAGAGAAATCCAGCGCGCAAGATAGTACCTACCGACCCTCACGTCCGGCGACGACGTCGAGGTATTCTTATTCTGCTCATTCAGAGGATTTGCGGGCAGTTTTGAAGGAACGGGCTCGCCGGCGGGAGGCTCAAAGGGTGCCGGCGTTCCAGCGGCTATCCTATGGGGTTTACGCTAGCGAAGAGGTCGGAATGTCTCTACCTCGCCCAGTCGCGCCTCTCCTTGTAGATATAGACTTGGCAAGGCTGAGTGCCACTCCATTTTCCGTGGATATCGAGACCGCACCGCTTCCGGCGGGCTTCCACCAGCCAAAGTTCACGCTCTATGACGGAAAAATCGACCCGTATATGTATATAAGTCATTTCCGACAGGTCATGGCCGGACATAGGCGGAATGACCCTCTTATGTGCTTGATCTTCCCGTCGAGTTTGGGTAAGCTGGGTTTGAAATGGTTCGAGAGGCTGCCGGAGGGGAGCATTGAAAGGTGGCAGCAGTTGGCCGAAGCCTTTGTGACGCGCTTCAAAACCAACACCAAAACACCAAAGGAAGTTGATCACCTCCTAAGTGTCAAGATGGAACCGAGCGACACATTGAAGGCATATAACTCTAGATATTGGGAGACCTTTAACGAGATTTTGGATTGCCCGACCAACCTTGCAATCACACAATACAAGCGTGGTCTCCTGGTCGGACATAGACTGCGGGACTCGCTTACCATGCACCAGCCGACATCTATGGGCCAGCTAATGCAGCGCATCAATGAGCACATCCGAGTGGAGGATGGTGCGTCAGCATCTACCGTGAAGGCAACTCCGGCAGCAACAGACAAGCGGTCAGCTGGCAAAGTGCACGCGGTCAGGCAGGAGTCCGGCCAATCCAGTGACCACGCTGAGGAATCGGACCGTGGCACTAATCGCAAGAACCGCGGTAGGGGACGTCGGAATGATCGGGATGACTACCCTCGGGATGACGTAGCCGATGCTAACAGAAGGTTGAAAGCAAGGACAGGCATCACCACGGTCTTTAAGATTCCAATCTATCGCATACTTAGTGAAATCCGTGACGAGGAGTATGTTCGGTTTCCTGCTAAGTTAGGCGACGGACAGAAGGGCTTCAATTTGCGGTACTGTTACACGTTTCACCGAGAGCGAGGCCATCGGACAAAGGATTGTTTGCCTTTGAGGCAACACTTGGAAGAGCTAGTTGCAGGCGGACACTTGGACCTTTACATTGATGGCTGCGTGAAGGCCAATCAAGCTCCGGTTAATCCACGGGGACTGGATGACCGAGATGCGCCTCCCCAAGGGGTTATTAATGTCATCCACGGCATAGTGGAACCAGCGCGTGTATGCGAGCTCTGAGGAATGATCAAGAAGGCATAACACATGAGGGAAGTTTTGTCGGTTCAGCCTGCAATCAAAAGGGGGAAGACCGAAGAGAAAGACGTGATCAGTTTCTCCTCAAGAGACCTAGAAGGCATTCAGACGCCGCACAACGATGCCCTAGTGGTAACACTCCGCGTCAAAGAATTCGATGTCAAACGGATCTTGATCGATCAGGGAAGCTCGGTCGAGATCATGTACAACGACGCTTTCAAACAGCTCAAGCTCCGGGATACAGATTTGGCCCCGGTAACTTTGCCACTGGTTGGTTTCAACTCACAACCGGAGTGGCCTTTGGGAAAGATTATCCTGCCGGTCAAAGCGGGATCTGTTGTCAAACAAGTGGTGTTCTGGGTGTTGCAAGTGTCATCCACTTATAATTTGATCCTTGGAAGGGGATGGCTTCACGCTATGCAAGCCGTAGCGTCTACCTATCACCAGGTGATGAGATTCCCCTCGGTTATAGGGGCAATCGAGGAGATTTGGGGCGATCAAGTCATGTCGAAGCAATGCTTCGTGGCGGTCAACGGGAGCCAAGCTGCCAAAGGCTTCGTTCAAATGATTGAGGGACCGGGAGACCGGGCAGTCCTTGACGATGTGGGCACCAAGGTGGAGGACAAAGCTGTCAAGGAATTGGTGGAAGTGCGTATCAATACAGAGCATCCAGACAGGTTCTTCTTGCTCGGCTCAAGCCTTACAGCCCAAGAAAGGACCGACATGGTTGAATTTTTGATGGCCAATATCGAAGTCTTCTCATTGTCACCTTACGACATGCCCGGCCTCGATCCAAGTTTTATATGCCATCATCTCAATGTCTTCCCCGGAGCAAAGCCGGTCATTCAGCGCACAAGGAGATCGGCGCTGCATCACACCGAGGTAGTTGCGGAGGAAGTGAAGAACTTGCTTGAGGCGCGAGCAATTCAGGAAGTGCACCACCCTCGGTGGATTTCAAACACGGTCGTGGTGCCCAAGAAGAATGGAAAGTGGCAAGTTTGCGTTGACTACAAGATCGTCAACCGAGCTTGTCCGAAAGACAGCTTCCCTCTGACTAGAATAGACCAGCTTGTGGACTTAACGGCTGGACATAACAGGCTCAGTTTCTTGGACGCCTACCACGGCTACCATCAGATTGCCATGCATGGGCCCGACCGAGAGATCACCTCGTTTACTACACCAAAAGGACTCTTCTGCTACCGAGTCATGCCTTTTGGTTTGAAGAACGCCGGGGTAACTTTTCAAAGGATGGTGACCAAGATGTTCGCTTCTCTGTTAGGCCGGACAATGGAGGCTTATATTGATGATATGGTGGTGAAGAGCCGGCATCAAGTAGACTATTTGTCCGATTTGGCCGAGATGTTTGCCATTCTCAAAAAGCACAAGCTACGCCTGAATACGTCTAAGTGTGCCTTCGGCGTGGGATACGGAAAATTTTTGGGTTTCCTAGTCACGAACCGAGGTATCGAAGCAGACCCTACACAAATCCGAGCCGTGCAAAAGTTAAAACAGCCTAGCTCGGCTAAGGATGTGCAGCATCTGGCCGGAATGGCCGCCGCGCTTAACCGATTTATAAGCCGGTCATCAGATCGCTACTGCCCTTTTTTTCAAGCCTTGAAGTCAAAGTTCTTATGGGATAAAGAGTGTGACCGGGCTTTGGCCGAGCTCAAGGAGTATTTGTCCTCAACGCCGTTGTTGGTCATACCGAAGCCCGGAGAAGAACTTTACCTTTATCTGGCCGTATCGTAGCATGCAATTAGTGCAGTGCTTGTCCGGTCGGAAGGAATCAAACATCTACCCATCTTCTACGTCAGCAAAACCTTGCTACCGGCAGAGTCGAGGTACTTGCCGCTGGAAAAACTTGCGTTAGCGTTGATGATGGCTTCAAGGAAGTTGGCATACTATTTCCATGCCCATACCATCATCGTCTTGACCGAGTTCCCTCTCAAAGCTTTGTTCGAACGGGCAGACTTCTCCGGTTGGATTCTCAAGTGGGCGGTCAAATTGGGATAGTTTGATGTGAAGTTCCAGCCACGCACAGCCATAAAATCCCAGACTCTGGCTGACTTTGTTGCTGAATTCTCACCTGGAACTCATCCGGTATGCCTGGCCGATATTGTCGTGGCAGATGAATAGGTGAATGCAAGCTCGACCGAAATACCACAGCTTGGCGGCATTGGCGACGTGGAACTTGCGCGCCCTGCCGAGGCCCCTTCAGTTAATACGATACTACAGCCCGGTGATGCGACGACGGAGTTGGCTATCACTGACCAACCCGCTTTGTCCGACACCACATCACCAAGGAGGGAAGAAATGGAACCACTCAGCACAGAGCCTGCGGCCGGCATAATACCGCAACCTGGCGATTCGCCTACGGACTTAAGCATTATGGATCAACTTGTTGAGTCTGGCGTCGAATCACCAAGGGAGGCTGATGTGGAACCGTTCAGCACGGGACCGGAAGCCGAACAGCCGAGCAATCGTGATCCCATCAACCTTCAAGCTTCTCAGGACCCCTCAGAGTGTTGGAAGCTCTTTGTCGGCGAAATGTGGAAACTTTTTGTTGATGGAACCTCGAACCGTCACGATGCCGGGCTGGGTATAGTCCTGATTTCGCCAGACGGACTGACTATTGAACATTCTATCACCCTTAGCTTCCCAGCATCTAACAATGAGGCCGAGTACAAGGTGCTATTGGCCGGTCTCAAGAGCGCGCTTCAGATGCAAGCATCCGAACTAATGGTTTACAGTGACTCCCAGCTTGTGGTTAACCAAGTTTCTGGGATTTTCGAGGCAAAGGATGACAGAATGATGAAGTACCAAGCTCTGGTCAGAGACCTCATCAAGCGATTTCAGGCGATCAGGGTCCAACAGATTGGCCGAGAAGACAACGGCCGAGCGGATGAGTTGGTCGGCCTTGCTTCTATGGTTGACAGCACATCTCCCAACCCTCTTTTGATTGAATTCCTTCCGAGGCCCAGCATTGAGGAAGCCGGGCAGACAGAAGTACTCTGTGCCGAGCTAGGTCCTTCTTGGATGGACCCCATAATCCTCTTTCTCAGAGAACGGACCCTTTCAGCTGACAAGAAAGAAGCGCATAAAGTGCGGGTGAAGTTTGAGCGGTTTTGGCTCTCTCCATAAGGCGCTTTATGCAAGAAGTCTTTCACCGGCCCCTACTTGAAGTGTGTGCACCCTAGCAGCGTGGAAGCCTTCCTTTGCGAGATACACGAAGGCATCTGTGGCAGTCATATAGGGGGCAGGTCCTTGGCCTACCGAGCTATTTCGCAAGGCTACTGGTGGCCGTGCATGCAAGCCGACGCCCAGAAATATGTTCGCAAGTGTGAGAAATACCAGAAATTTGCCCACTAGATCCACCAGCCCGGCCAGGGTACTCCTTCCCCTCACTAGCCCTTGGCCCTTCGCGATGTGGGGGCTAGATATAGTGGGGCCGCTCCCAACAGCACTAGGCAACCGGAAGTTCTTCATCGCGGCCACAGACTACTTCACCAAATGGGTTGAAGCAGAGCCTTTGGCAACAATCAAGGAGAAAGACGTGAAGCGGTTTGTCTGGCAGAACGTGGTCACGCGGTTTGGCATCCCCAAAATTCTGATCTCTGATAACGACACCCAGTTCGACGGTCGCCTATTCAGAGGGTTTTGTGAAGATTTGAAAATCAAATTCTACAACTCTACTCCGGCTTACCCGCAGTCCAACGGTCAAGCCGAGGCTTCGAACAAGACCATTCTTAATGGACTGAAGAAGAGGCTTGAGAATGCCAAAGGAAAGTGGGCTGAGGAACTCCTTAGTGTCCTTTGGGCATACCGAACAACCCTGCGGCGATCTACCGGAGAAACTCCTTTTGCTTTGGCATATGGCATGGAGGCGGTCATCCCTTTGGAAGTTGGTATGCCCACCCTCAGAGGTGAAAGTTTTGAGCCCGAGTTGAACGCTGAAGCCATGGCCTTGGAATTGGACCTAGTGGAAGAACGCCGGGAAAAGGCTCTTATCCATGTGGCTGCCTACCAACAAGAGCTTTCAAGGAAATACAACAAATCCGTGCACCCCAGACCGTTCAAAGTGGGTGATTGGGTCTTGCAGAAGGTCATGGGCAATACCCTGGTGCCAGGCGAAGGCAAACTAGGGGCAAATTGGGAAGGACCCTACAAGATAACCGGTCTGGCGGGCAAGGGGACATATCACTTCGAAGACTTTGATGGTAGAGGAATACCCTGGCCATGGAATGCAGCCAACCTCAAGTTATATTATTTCTAGCTTTTGCCCTCTTTTTTGTGCAAAGAAAAGCAAAGAAATTTTTTGCCTTACACTTCATGTAATATTCATTTTTGTCAATATATAGAAGTGACTCATCTTTGCCTTGGCATTTTTTGTTGCTTTGAGTTTTGCATATTCTCGACCGAGATGTTTACTCCGGTTGCAAAGTTGATGTTTTGTTCAACTTAGGTACTCTCAACCGAGATGATTAGTCCGGTTGCAAAGTTGATGTTTTGTTCAACTTAGGTATTTTCGACTGAGATGTTCACTCCGGTTCAAAGAGTTGATGTTTTGTTCAACTTAGGTACTCTCAACCGAGATGATTAGTCCGATTGCAAAGTTGATGTTTTGTTCAACTTAGGTATTTTCGACCGAGATGTTCACTCCGGTTCAAAGAGTTGATGTTTTGTTCAACTTAGGTACTCTCAACCGAGATGATTAGTCTGGTTGCAAAGTTGATATTTTGTTCAACTTAGGTATTCTCAACCAAGATGTTCACTCCGATTGGAAGAGTTGATGTTTTGTTCAACTTAGGTACTCTTAACCGAGATGATTAGTCCGGTTGCAAAGTTGATGTTTTGTTCAACTTAGGTACTCTCAGCCGAGATGATTAGTCCGGTTGAAAAGTTGATGTTTTGTTTAACTTAGGTACTCTCAACCGAGATGATTAGTCCGGTTGCAAAGTTGATGTTTTGTTCAACTTAGGTACTCTCAACCGAAATGATTAGTCCGGTTGAAAAGTTGATGTTTTGTTTAACTTAGGTATTCCCAACCAGGATGTTCACTCTGGTTGAAAGACTTGAAGTTTTGCTTGACTTTGGGTGTACTACTGAGATGGTTTATTCCGGTTATATGAGTTAATTAATGAAATTTGTCTTGCCAACATATTCTGTCCGGTTGAAGTTACTCAGCTCTAGGACCGTGCAAACACTTGGTAAAACTAGATCTTTTTCATTAATTAAACAGAAAAGTACAAAAGGAGGGGCAGAGAGCCCGGTTACATGGGCAAAGCAAAAAATGAAAGAAAACTACACAAGGGGGGAAAGATTGGAGAATTCGTCATCAGCTGCTTCCAGGTCGACTGTTGTTCGCTCTTAGACACCGGTCTCAGTTTCTCCGAGCTGCTCCTAGCCGCTTCCCTCCTCGGCATTAACCTCGGTTTCTTTGGCAGGCTCTTCCTCGGCCTTAGCTTGCAACTCGCTGAAGACGTCCTTGGCATAGGGCACGAGGTAGACCGGTAGGAAGGCAGCCAGGGGAGCGACAAACACATCGGTGTCAGGACCTTGACTGAGATGTTCGCAGGCTGACTTCCAGCCCGCTTTGAAATAAATGTCTTGAGTTGCGAAGACCTGCTTCTTGTAGCTGTCCTCGGCTTCCTTGAAACCGGCGTTGTTGGCATCTTCGCACTCCTTCTCCCTTGATGCCTTGAGTGCGTCCAGCTCGGCCTGGAGCTCATCTCTCTTCTTCTCGGCCTCCTCAAGCTGGCCGAGCAACCTGTTGTTGTCAGCATTGGCAATTTGAAGTGAGGACTTTGCTCGGCCGAGCTCGGTCTGCAGACTCTGGACTTGGCTGGTAGTGTCATTCGCCTTCTGTCGTAGTCGATGGATTCGCTCCATGACCAAGTGTTGCTTCTGGATGGCCTACAAGAAGAAAGTCTAATCAGAGAAGAAACCGTGCAAACACTTGGTAAAAATTTTAGAGAAGATTGAGACTTACCCTAGTCATGGACTTAACAGAAGATTTCACCAACCGGGTGTTAGGAACGTGGTCGCTGCCGACCACGTCGCTCGGTAGGAGAAGGGCTTTGGAAAGGTCAAAGGTAAGCAGGTGCTCTTTGTCGCCCTTGATGGAAGCGGTAGCCGGTATGTCCTTCCCCCGGTGCTTCAACTGCGGTCACCACGGTGGTATTGGGTCGACAGTGACGGTGGGTTGCTCGGTGGTTAGCTCGGCAACCAGCTCGATGGATGGGTCTGCGCGAGGCCTTTTGCCAGCCCGGCGAGCTTCTTGTCTGGGTTGCCCGGCACCTGGAGATGCCAAGGCGACCACGGGGTCGCTGGATTGTTCGGCAGCTTGAGAGTGTGTGGTGATGCTCAGTATCTCGGCTGAGGTGGCTGTTAGGAGGTTCTTGATGCGGCTCCATTTTTCCATCTCTTGTTCTTCGGTCAGCCGGATTAGTGGCACGTCCGGTAGAGTTGGGTCCGGAGGAGGTGTTGGAGCACGGAGAAAGTCTGTAACTTTGCTCCGGCGTGGAGTTGAGTATCTGTAGGTTGGAGTGTAGCCGAGCAACTCGTTACAATCCCGGTGGCTGTAACGGAGCACGGTTCGGATGGCTTCAACGTTGAGATATTGGTAGTTGGATTGCAAGGCTTGAATTGCTGCAAAAGAAACAGGAAAAATAGTAAGTACAGAATGTTGAAGGTAGGGTCTTAACCGAGCAAATTAGCGTGGCTTATATGTGGAACCAAAGTTCTTGCTGATGAACTAGCCCGGTACGTCGGCTGTTTCATAATTGCCAGACACCCAGAAGAAGTCGTCATCATGTAAGTCCTTGTCCGGGGTGCCGGTTACTATCTTCTCTTTACCCGGTCTTATTTTTAAATAATAGGCCAGGCCGTCGCCGGTGTGCCCAAGGGTGTATTGTCGAAGTATCTCGGCTAAACCTAAGTTTGTTCCTAGCCGGTTGTTTAGCTCGTGCACGCCATTAATTATTCGGTAGGTGTTGGTCGAAACCTGGGTGGGTGCTAGCCCGGTACGGCGCAGAAATTCGGTCATCAGAGGGTTGACCAGGAAGCGGAGGCCTCCTTCAATTACTGACAGCACGGTGAAGGGGCATTGGTCAAGCCTGCCCTAAGGGGTTGTTTCCATCTCGGCGAGCTCTATGTGGACGATTGCCGGGATACCGTATTCTTCCCTGAAGGCAGCCAAGGCAGCAGGTGTGTCCACAAGGAAGCGGAATTTCCCCATGTTTGACTGACTAATCTAGCTCGGCTGAGGTGGTTTGGCACAAGCTGGGAATTAATGGCTGCTCGGTCCTTGAGAGCCTCAGGATTGGTCTTTCGTCCCCTTGGACTCAGCAGGAAAACGGAGGGTAATTGTAAGTGGGAGCGCTGTTGCGCAAAACGAGCTAGAGTTGAGCTCGGTCGTGGATTGTACCAAACCACCTCGGTCGTAAATGTTAGCCAAGGAGCTCGATCGCCCGAGCGAACCAGAGATTAGCCCGGTCGAGCGGCCAAATCCTTTTTGCTACCCTGGTTTCTCCTAAGGTTGGGACAAACTAAAGATTTGCTCGGTCTGAGTGATTTTTTGGATCGAATGAAGATCTGGAGCCCGGTTCGCCCCAGATCTTCATTGTTCATGAGGGAAATTGAAGAACAATGAAGAAACTAAGGGGCATTGAAGGTTTTGGGTGGGGGAGGCCCTAAACCTACGAATTTGGTGCTATAAGGAAGAAAAATATGAAACAAAAACAGTAATAACAAGGGTTCGGAGAGCTTACCAGGAGAGGGCAAAGTCTTCTTCTTCGAAGACGAACTCAGCAATGGCAAGCAAGCGTAGGGAGAAGCTCTGGATCGACAAGAAGGAGAGAGAGTCGGTAAGGTTGAAATGAAAGAAGGTTCAATATGTTTACAGAGATGAATAAGACCGCCAAAAATTTGAATCTGAACGGACGTGATGTTTGGTTGCTTGAGGCCAATCAGCCCACAACACGCGTCCCTATTGACGGCGACGTCAGTACTAAAGAGACAGGATGGTGAATCGAGGCATCGACCGGGCAAGTTTTGAAGACAGGCATGTCAAGTAGCCCGGTCACCGTATTGCAAACCGAGGACCGAGGAAGTGTTACCCCGGTCAGATCTGGTAATCCCGGTCACGCTTGTGCGGACGGAATTAAGGGGCAATTGAGAGGGAGAATTATAAGCCGGTTATGGGCCGAGTTAGAGGCCGAGCAAATTGGAGGCCCAATGGTGCGTTGGGCCGCGATAACTTTGGATTTGCCCGGAGTTGGGGCTGCTCAGAGATGGACCAAGCCACTTGGATCTGCGCAGGTGAAAACTGCGCAACTTGCGTTGCTCGGTCGATGGCGCGCACTGTTAGCCCGGTCGAGAAGCTTGTGCCAGAAGCCTGGCTGGATGGCCTTTGGTTGACCGGTACGACTAGTCTGAAGGTCGGCTCCGCCGGAATGCTGCCGAGCATGGCTAGAAAGGATCTCAGTTCTTGGAGCAATTAGGCATGGAACACAGCATGGCCGTCGACAGCCGAGAAGATTCAGCCCGGCTGCCGAGCTCCCAATAGAGTGGGCTGGCAGTCGGGTTAGGTGATATTCAGCAAGATTTGTGCTGACAGATGGAATAGCAGAATCACGTGTCGAGAGATCACTAGGAGTAGATTTGGGGCAAAGAAGGTATATAAGCAAGTCTGTGCCCCCCATGCTGCAGAGACGAACATTTGGTAAGAGAAATACCTACACTCCATTCACTCCTCATTCTCTCTATCCTCAGGTGTGTGCTAACTTGATCGTCGGAGGGGTTTTCCGGCCACACATCGTCGGGTAGCTCGCCGCTGTTGTGCACGCAGGTGATCGGATAGAAACGGAGCTCGGAAGCAAGGAGTGCAGGCTCGCCTAGATATTTGCTCCCCGCACAATTCACATTGTAAAATATAAATAAGCACATCATAAAGTTACTAAGTGCTAAAAAAAATATTTATAAGGATAAAATTGTCTATAAAATACCTTAAATATGATAATTAAGATTTAATAAATTAAATATCTAAATAATAAGATTTATTGAAATATAAGAATATATTATGCATTAATTAAAATACAGGTGCTTGAAAAAAAGTGTTTGAAAAAACAATTCTTAATAAATTTCTCCATATAATAATTATAACCTTAATATTATTTTTTGATACTATAATTTTGGATAAATTATAAATACACCTCCTGAAATTTACTTAAATTACAAATTACCCTCTATGATTCTAGAAATTATATTATGCCCCCTAACGTTTTTAATTTGATAACAAATAGAGCCTTTTATTAATATATCATCAAGTTAATAACAGTTTTTAATAATGCTAAAATTTTATTTCAATTAATAATTCAGATAATTTTGTTATTGTATATGTGAGCAGTTAGAAATTTCACTTTTTCAATTAATTCTATTAAATAAAAAAATCTTATAGGGAGGTATTTATAATTTTTTAAATTATAAAGAACAATTCGTATTTTAAACAAACTTAAAAAAATGTATTTATAATTTATTTTAATTTTTTTTTTCTTTTTTTATTATTTTAACTTGAACTTTCACTAAGGAAAAACGCAGCATTAGCGTCGACTCACATCACGTGAGGATTTTGGCGTTTAAGGAGATCTAGGAAAACCCTCTACCCACTTTGCCCGAATGATATCCGCACAAGCAGGACTAGTCGACCACAGAGTCTCAAATTTAAACAATCTCGAGACCCGCTTTAAAGGAACACAACAATTTAGGACAAGGGGGTTATGACCCAACCTGAATTTCGTGAAATAGTTGTGCAAACGGGAATAAAGCTCTCCATTCGGCCGTTGTCACCGCTCTATCAGGTCTTTGTCGAATATGTTCGCTTCCCCTTTGGTTGTTGGACCATGTGAACAGCGACCCTTTGAATTCTAAGTCCATGAGTGCACAATTAGACAAAAGCTCTAGAAAAAATTGCAATTGGCTCATACGACAGCTCACACCTCCTTCCTTTTCTCCCAATAGCCCAATTTCATTGAAATCACCAACACACAGCCATGGGTAACTCTTTTCAAGAGGCATTTTTTTTTTTTTAAACTGAACCCAGAAAGCTTTGCGGACGGATCCAACAGAGGGGGCATGAATAAAGGAGATAGCCCAACTTTGAGGACAGTCATTAATTATAACCAAACCCCTAATTAAGTGTTTTGATTTGTAACGGATATCCATTTAAACATCATGTGACCACCATAGTGCCAAGCCTCCAGAAGCCCCAATAGGATCAACGTAGCATTTGTTCAAAAAAGGAAACCTTCTCCGAAGCAGTTCCAAAACCACTGATTTATTTTTTGTTTCCATTAAAAACACCATCTTAGGACGATGGGTTGAGATCAGCCCTCGAAGGATCTGGACTGTCAGGGGACACCCTAAGCCTTGACAATTCTAGCTGAGAATCCACATGGGGGTTGGGCCTAATTAGGGCCAGCCACCAAAGCCCAATTCTCCATCTTAGGGGAACAAATAGAGGGGTAAGTACTAGGGACTTGTGGAAGACAATCATTAGAATCATCCAATGAGAGCTTACTCTGAGTAGCGGGACAAGAGGGAGGGAACAAGGATGCTCGATCCACATTTACCTCAACATCAAATAGATTCAATTGCTTCGATTGTAAGTTCTCCACCACTGGTTTCTTTTTTCTTCTTCGAGGTTTTGCCGAAGAGTTTGATGGTGAGTTCCTATGGGAGGGAAACAAAGGGGAATCCAGGGCTTGAAGGGGAGCTAAGGTTCGCTGCAGTTCTTTCGCTCTTTTGGAGACCTTCTCTTGTTCATCCAACCCATCCAGAGGTTTCCGTTTCAAAGTAATGGTTTTAAAGACAGTGGACAAGCAGTCATCTACAACAACTGTTCTCAGGTCCTTTCTAACTGGACTGGAGTTTGGGCTTACTTCCTTAATAGAAATGGATATAAGAATATGGGTTGAGTGCTTGAGCAACTGGGCTGAGAAGAGGTTACATTCGAAAGGTTCAGTTACAAAATATTAGGTCTTTGGGGTAGACAAAGGCCCATCTAAAGTTGGTCTTGTATTTCTCTCTGATAGGGCTTGTTTCTCAAGCCCATCTGTCTGCAGCCCTCTAATTGAGTTATGGGGGCCAAGTACCAAATCTCCCTTCTCAATCAGATATTGACGCATAGCATAGGTACTGAACTGTCATTTCTCTGTCCCAACATACCCACGATCTCCTGTGACTGTATGGTAACATGTTCTGTAGTTTGTGCATCCACAACGTGGGCAGTGCCTGGAGTGGTACACAGACCTATAGAGGTTGAGCCCCTATTCTCACGCGTTGCAATAACCAACTTTGTGAGTTGTGTTATGGTGATGATGAGAAGGCTAGACCTGATTCCAACTCCACTGTATTAGCAAAATCTCTCTTCCTTGGAGACTCCGATGTTAACCCAGCTCTTGGAGCAACCCCAATACGTAACTCAAGGCCATAGCCAGATATTCTACCATCTCTCGCGAAACATATTTGCACACATTTCGGTCATGGCCTATGATTCCACAATCAAAACAAAAGTCTGATAACTTTTCTATTTTAAACGAAACTTAGGATTCCCATACTCTTCCCGATGGGCAATCCCCCATTGAGAGTAAGAAACCCCTGGGTAGAGGTTTCGTAATGTGCAAAGTAACCCAAATACGGAGAAAATTAAGATTTAGAAGAAAACCATTGTGCGGGGAGCAAATATCCAGGCAAGCCCGCATTCCTTTCTTCCAAACTCCTGTCTGTCCAATCGACCTGCGAGCACAACAGCGTTGAGCTACCCGGCGGTGTGTGGCCAGAAAATCCCTCCGACGATCAAGTTAGAACACACACACAGGGGATAGATAGAAAGAAGGGAGAGTGTTGAGTGTTTAGTGTATGTCTCACCAAATGTTCATCTGTCAGCGTAAGGCGGGCGCAGACGTGCTTATATACCTTCTGCGCCCCAAATCTACTCCCAGTGACCTCTCAACACGTGGCACTGCTATCCCATCTGTCAGCATAAACCTTGCTGAGCACCACCTAACCCAACTGCTTGCCCATTCTCCTGGGAGCTCGGCAGCCGGACAGTACCATCTCGGCCATCGTTTGCCATGCTGCGCTTCATGCCCAAGTACTCCAACAGCTAAGCTCAGATGAGGACCGGACTCGGCGGCATCTCGGCAAAGCCGAGCTCGGGATAACTCACGCTTGTCTGCGGTCGACCTACCTGCCGAGTAAACAGGTACCTCGGTCCAACCTTGCATTTCTTGGCGCTGGACTTTTCACCTGACCGGCTTCGTAACCACGGATCTTTGCAGCTCGATCAATCCATGTGCTGCCTTAACTGAGCAGCTTCCTTCAAGGCCGGGCCACACAACTTGGCCTAACACCTGTTCGGCCCAAATCTGTCTGGCACAACTCTGTCCGGCCCAATTCCATATCATTAATCTCCCTCTCAATTGCCCCTTAATTCCGTCCGCTGAAGCGTGACTGGGATTACCTATCCTGACCGGGGTAATACTTCCTCGGTCCTCAGTATGCAAAATGGCGACCGTGCTAGTTGACATTCCTGTCTTCAAAACTTGCCCGGTTCAACTCCTTGGTTGACATTCCTGTCTCCAAAAATTGCCCGGTTGACCTCTCGACTCTTCATCCTGTCTCTTCAGTTCTGATGCTGCCATAAATGGGGACACGTGTCAATCCCCTATTGGTCCTCGAGCAGCCAACCCAGCCGTCCCCTCAATTTTGAATTTGGGCGGCCTCATCACCCCTATAAACATGCATCTTCCTTCTTCCTTTGATTCTTACTGACTCTCTGGCATTCCAAGCACTTCGAAGCTGCTGTGCCCTCGCCAAGCTTCCATTCTCGTTCTTGCTCTGTGTTTGCGTTGGAAGGAACTGTATTTGCCCCAAATCTTGGTAAGTCTCTTCGAGCTTTTGCTATTACATTTGTTATTCTACACTTTAGGGCACCTATTCCTTAGGTTTTAGGATTTAGGCATACAAAATCGTCTCAAACCCCTTACTGTTCATGGTGTTCTTCATTTTCCTTGATGAACTTTGAAGATTTGGGGACGACCGGGCTCCAGGTCCTCCTTAGATCCAAAAAACCGCTTAGACCGAACAAAAAACCTGTTTGCCCCAACCTTAGTAAAAATTGGGATAGCCAAAGGACTTGGTCGCTCGACCGGGCTAACATCTGGTCCGCTTGGGCGACCGAGCTCCTTGGTTAGCCTTTACGACCGAGGTGGTTTGGCACTTTTCATGACCGAGCTAAAGTCAAGCTCGCTTTGCGCGACCGCGCTTCCTCTTACACTTACCATCATTTTCCTGCAGAGTCCAAGTGGACCACTGACCATTACCGAGGTTAACAAAGACCGGTCAGCCTCCAATCACCACTGTGCCAAACCTCCTAAGCCGAGCTAACTTAGGCCGGCCGTACATGGGGAAATTCTGGTTCCTGGTAGATACTCCGGCTGCTCTGGCCGCGTTCAGGGAGGAGTACGGCATCCCGGCCGACGTCCTCCTTGAGCTTGCAGAAATTGAGACAACGCCTTGGGGCAGAGAGCAGTGCCCCTTTACTGTGCTGTCAATCATCGAAGGAGGCCTTCGTTTCCCCCTTAACCCATTGATTACAGAGTTCCTGCGCCGCACCGGGCTAACACCCACTCAAGTGTCCACCAACACATACCGAATAATAAACGGCGTGCACGAGCTTAACAACCGGCTAGGCACTAGCTTAGGTTTAGCTGAGATACTACGGCAGTACACCCTGGGGCGCACCGGCGACGGCCTCGCCTATTACCTTAAGATTAGGCTGGGCAAAGAAAAAATCGTGACCGGAACACCAGACAAGGACTTGCACGATGACGATTTCTTCTGGGTAACCGGCAATTATGAAACAGCCGAGGTACCGGGCTGGTTCATAAGCAAGAACTTCGGTTCCACATGTAAGTCATGCTGTCTTGTTCGGTCAATTCACTTTATTATTCAGCACTTAACCATTCTTCCTGTTCCTCTTGCAGCAATTCAAGCCTTGCAAGCAAACTACCAATACCCCAACGTAGAAGCAATCCGGACCGTGCTCCACTACAGCCACCGAGATTGCAACGAATTGCTCGGCTATGTTCCAACTTACAGATGCTTAGCACCACGCCGGAGTAAAGTTACAGACTTTCTTCGTGCTCCAACTCCTCATCGAGACCCAACTCTGCCAGACGTCCCGTTTATTCGGTTAACTGAAGCCGAGGAGATGGCGAAAAGGAATCGCATCAAGAACTTGCTCACCGCAACCTCAGGCAAAATACCGAGCATCATTCCCCATTCCCAAGCTGTCGGTCAATCCAGTGGCCCTGTGGTTGCCTTGGCGTCTCCAGCTGCCGGGCAATCCAGGCAAGAAGCTCGCCGGGCTAGCAAAAGGCCTCGCGCAGACCCATCTGCCGAGCTGGTTGCCGAGCTCAACACCGAGCAACCCACAGAAACCGCAGACCCAATTCCAGCATGGCGACCGCAGCTTAAGCACTGGGGAAAAGACATCCCGACGAACGCTTCGATCAAGGGTGACAAAGACCACCTGCTTGCCTTTGATCTCTCAAAAGCCCTGCTCCTACCGAGCGATGTAGTCGGCAGCGACCACGTTCCGGACACTCAACTTGTGAAGTCTTCAGTCAAGTCCATGGCCAGGGTAAGTTTCAATCTTTTGCTGAAATTTTTACCAAGTGTTTGCACGGTTTCTAATTTGATCTAGCTTTCCTCTTGCAGGCCATCCAAAAGTAGCACCTGGTCATGGAGCGCATCCATCGACTTCGGCAGAAGGCGAATGACACCGCCAGCCAGGTCCAAAGCCTTCAGACCGAGCTCGGCCGAGCAAAAGCTTAACTCCAAATTGCTAATGTTGACAACAACCGGTTGCTCGGTCAGCTTGACGAGGCCGAGACAAAGCGGGATGAGCTCCAGGCCGAGCTAGATGCGCTCAAACAGTCAAGAGAGAAGGACTACGAAGATGCCAACAATGCCGGCTTTAAGGAAGCCGAGGACAATTACAAAAAGCAAGTCTTCGCCACCCAGGACATTTATTTCAAGGTCGGTTGGAAGTTTGCCTGCCAGCAGCTCGGTTAAGGTTCTGACACCGACGTATTTGCCTCTCCACCGGCTGTCTTCCTACCGACCTACCTTGTGCCTTATGCCAATGATGTCTTTAGTGCGTTGCAGGCCGAGGCTGAGGAAGGGCTTGAAAAAGAGGCCGAGGCAGATGTTGAGGGAGAAGACCGAAAAGAGAAACTACAGCCCGGCAAGACTCCAACCGTTGCGCAAAAACATTCTCCCACAGTTGACTTGGAGACGACCGGAGATGAATTCACTAATCTCTCCCCCTTGGCTTAGTTTTTCTTTTTCTTTTTTCTTTTTTTTTTTTTTGTGGCTTTGCTTATGTAACCGGGCTGTCAGCCCCCCTTTTGTACTTGCTTTCAATCAATGAAACACTAAATTTATCACAAGTGTTTGCACGATCTTGAGTCTTCATCACTTCAGCCGAGCAAAATACATCCCAATTTTCATAATAATTGGACAAAACCTCAACATTTCCAACCGGAATAAACAGCTCGGTTGGAATCTGAGTTGAACAAAACACCAACTCCTTCAACTCTTGCAACTGGAACAAACATCTCGATTTAAATCTGAGAGTTGAGCAAATCATCGACACCTTCAACCAGAGTAAATCATCTCGATTGGATACACCTAAGTTGAACAAAACATCAACTCTTGCGACCGGAGTAAACATCTTGGTTTAATTTTGAGAGTTGAACAAATCATCAACACCTTCAACCGGAGTAAATCATCTCGGTTGGATACACCTAAGTTGAACAAAACATCAACTCTTGCAACTGGAATAAACATCTCGGTTTAATTCTGAGAGTTGAACAAATCATCAACACCTTCAACCGGAGTAAATCATCTCGGTTGGATACACCTAAGTTGAACAAAACATCAACTCTTGCGACCGGAGTAAACATCTCGGTTTAATTTCGAGAGTTGAACAAATCATCAACACCTTCAACCGGAGTAAATCATCTCGGTTGGATACACCTAAGTTGAACAAAACATCAACTCTTGCGACCGGAGTAAACATCTCGGTTTAATGTCCTAATTTTAAAAGCAATAATCAAAATGCTAAGCCAAAGATGAGACACTTCTATAAATTGACAAAAAGAATTACATTCTGAAGTGTAAGGCAAAAAATTCCTTTGCACAAAAAGAAAACAAAAGCTAGAAATAGTACAGTTTAAGGTTAGCCGCATTCCACGGCCGGGGTATTGCTCTACCATCCAGATCTTCCAAGTGGTATGCCCCCTTGCCCGCCAGACCGGTGATTTTGTAAGGTCCTTCCCAATTTGCCCCTAGTTTGCCTTCACCTGGCACCAGGGTGTTGCCCAAGACTTTCCTCAAGACCCAATCACCCACCTTAAATGGTCTGGGGTGCACCGTTTTATTGTACTTCCTTGAAAGCTCTTGTTGGTAGGCAGCGACGTGGATGAGAGCCTTTTCCCGGCGCTCTTCTACTAGATCCAATTCCAGAGCAATGGCCTCGGTGTTTAGCTCGGGCTCAAAACTTTCACTTCTGAGAGTGGGCATGCCTACTTCCAAAGGTATGACCGCCTCCATGCCATAGGCCAAAGCGAATGGAGTTTCCCCGGTAGAACACCGCGGGGTAGTTCGATATGCCCAAAGGACGTTGGGAAGTTCCTCGGCCCACTTTCCCTTGGCTTTCTCAAGCCTCTTCTTCAGTCCGTCAAGAATAGTCTTGTTTGATGCCTCGGCTTGACCGTTGGACTGTGGGTAAGCCGGAGTGGAGTTGTAGAATTCAATCTTCAAATCTTCACAAAATCCTCTGAATAGGCGACCGTCAAACTGGGTGCCGTTATCAGAGATCAAAATTTTAGGAACGCCGAACCATGTTACCACATTCTGCCAGACAAACCGCTTCACGTCTTTCTCCTTGATTGTTGCCAAAGGCTCGGCTTCAACCCACTTGGTGAAGTAGTCTGTTGCCGCGATGAAGAACTTCCGGTTGCCTGGTGCTGTTGGGAGCGGCCCCACTATGTCTAATTCCCACATTGCAAAAGGCCAAGGGCTGGTTAGGGGAAGAAGTTCTCTGGCTGGCTGATGGATCTGGTGTGCAAACTTCTGGCACTTCTGGCACTTGCGAACATATTTCTGTGCGTCGGCTTGCATGCACGGCCACCAATAGCCTTGTGAAATAGCGCGGTAGGCCAAGAACCTGCCCCCTATATAACTGCCACAGATGCCTTCGTGAACTTCGTACAGGAAGGCTTCCACTCTGCTCGGGTGCACACATTTCAGGTAAGGACCGGTGAAAGACTTCTTGAACAAAGCACCTGAAGGAGAGAGCCAAAACCGCTCTGACTTTACTCGCACCTTGTGTGCCTCCTTCTTATCGGCTGGAAGGGTCCGTTCTCTGAGAAAGATGATGATAGGGTCCATCCAAGAAGGACCTAACTCGGCGCAGTGTACATCTACCTGCCCGGTTTCCTCAATGCTGGGCCTTGGAAGGAATTCGATTAACAGAGGGTTGGGAGATGTGCAGTCGACCATAGAAGCAAGGCCGGCCAACTCATCGGCCCGGTCATTCTCTTCTCGGCCAATCTGTTGGACCCTGATCGCCTGGAATCGCTTGATATGGTCCCTGACCAGAGCTTGGTACTTTACCATTCTGTCGTCCTTCGCCTCGTAAACCCCAGAAACTTGGTTAACCATAAGCTGGGAATCACTGTAAACCATTAGCTCGGATGCTTGCATCTGAAGCGTCCTCTTGAGACCGGCCAAAAGCGCCTCGTACTCGGCTTCATTGTTAGATGCTGGGAAGCCAAGGGTGATTGAATGTTTAATTATCAGACCGTCTGGCGAAATCAAAACAATACCTAGCCCGGTACCGTGACGGTTCGATGCTCCATCAACAAAAAGTTTCCACATCTCCCCCACAAAGAGCTTCCAACATTCTGAGGGTCCTGGGAGGCTTGAAGATTGATGGGATCACGGTTGCTCGGCAGTGCGGCTTCAGGTTCTGTGCTGATTGGTTCCACTTCAGCCCCCCTTGGCGAATCACCAGGTTGCGGTATTATGCCGGCTGTAGACTCTGCACTGAGTAGTTCTGCCTTCCCCCCTTGGTGATGCGCTACCGAACAGAGCAGGTTGGGCGGTGATATCCAACTCTGTCATCGCATCACCGGGAGGTGTCGTTGTATTAACTAAAGGTGTGTCGGTGGGGCGTGCAAATTTCGCGTCGCCAACTCTACCAAGTTGTTGTATTTCAGTCGTGCTCGCGTTCACCTCTTGATCTGCCTCGGCAATATTGACCGAGCAGATCGGGTGAGTTCCAGGTGAGAATTCGGTAACAAAATCGGCCAAAGTCTGTGCTTTGATGGCAGTGTGCGGCTGGAACTTCACATCAAACTGTCCCAACTCGACTGCCCACTTAAGAAATCGACCGGAGAAGTTCGCTCGTTCGAACAAAGCCTTAAGGGGGAACTCGGTCAGAACGATGATGGTATGGGTGTGGAAATAGTGCGGCAACTTCCTTGAAGCCATCATCAAGGCCAATGCAAGCTTTTCCAGCGGCAAGTATCTCAACTCTGCCAGTAGCAGGGTTTTGCTGACGTAGAAAATGGGGAGGTGCTTGATTCCTTCAGCCCGGACAAGCACTGCACTGACTGCATGCCGCGATACGGCCAGATAAAGGTAGAGTTCCTCTTCGGGCACTGGTGTGACCAATAATGGCGCGGAAGACAAATACTCCTGAAGCTCGGCCAAAGCCCGGTCACACTCTTCGTCCCACGAGAATTTTGATTTCAAGGATTGAAAGAAAGGGCGGCAGCGATCTGATGACCGGCTTATAAATCGATTAAGCGCGGCGGCCATTCCGGCCAGATGCTGCACGTCCTTAGCCGAGCTGGGCTGTTTTAACTCTTGCACGGCTCGGATCTGTGTAGGGTCTGCTTCGATACCTCAGTTCGTGACTAGAAATCCCAAAAATTTCCTGGATCCCACACCGAAGGCACACTTGGATGCATTCAGGCGTAGCTTGTGTGTTTTAAGAATGGCGAACATCTTGGCCAAGTCGGATAAATGGTCTGCTTGATGCCGGCTCTTAACCACCATATCATCAATGTAAGCCTCCATTGTTCGGCCTAGCAGAGGAGCGAACATCTTGGTCACCATTGTTTGAAAAGTTACCCTGGCGTTCTTTAAACCAAAAGGCATGACTCGGTAACAAAAGAGTCCCCTTGCTGTAGTGAACGAGGTGATCTCTCGGTCGGGTCCATGCATTGCAATCTGATGGTAGCCGCGGTAGGCGTCCAAGAAACTGAGCCTGTCATGTCCAGCCGTCAAGTCCACAAGCTAGTCTATTCTAGGCAGAGGGAAGCTATCTTTTGGACAAGCTCGGTTGACAGTCTTGTAATCAACGCAAACTCACCACTTACCATTCTTTTTAGGTACCACAACTGTATTTGAGATCCACCGAGGATAGTGCACTTCTTGAATTGCGTGCGCCTCAAGAAAATTCTTAACTTCCTCCGCAACCACCTCGGCGTGATGCAGCGCCGATCTCCTTGTTCACTGAATGACCGGCTTGGCTCCGGGAAAGACATTGAGATGATGGCATATGAAATTTGGATCGAGACCGGGCATATCGTAAGGCGACCATGCAAAAACTTCGATGTTGGCCATCAAAAACTCAACCATCTTGGCCCGTTCTTGGGCTGTAAGGCTTGAGCCGAGCAAAAAGAACTTCTCAGGATGCTCTGTATCTATTCGCACCTCCACCAATTCCTCGACAGCTTTGTCCTCGGCCTTAATGCCCACATCGTCGAGGACTCCGTGGTCCTCCGGTCCCTCAATCATCTGAACGAATCCTTTGGCAGCTCGGCTCCCGTTGACTGCCACAAAGCACTGCTTTGACATGACCTGATCACCCCAAATCTCCTCGATTGCCCCCATAGCCGAGGGAAATCTCATCACCTGATGGTAGGTCGACGCCACGACTTGCATTGCGTGAAGCCATCCTCTTCTAAAGATCAAATTATACGTGGACGGCACCTGCAACACCCAGAATTCCACTTGTTTGACCACGGATCCCGCTTTAACTGGTAGGATAATCTTTCCCAGAGGCCACTCCGGCTGTGAGTTGAAACCAACCAGTGGCGAAGTTGCCGGGGCCAAATCTGTGTCTCGGAGCTTGGGCTGTTTGAAAGCATCGTAGTACATGATCTCAACCGAGCTTCCCTGATCGATCAAGATCCGTTTGACATCAAAGTCCTTGACACGGAGTGTAACTACTAGGGCATCGTTGTGCGGCATCTGAATGCGCTCCAAGTCCCCTGAGGAGAAACTGATCACATCTTTCACTTCTGTCTTCCCCCTCTTGAGCGCAGGCTGAACCGACAAGACTTCCCTCATGTGTTCTGCCTTTTTGATCATACCCCGGAGCTCGCATACCCGCGCTGGTTCCACTATGCCGTGGATGACATTTACAACCCCTTGCGGAGGCCCATCTCGGTCGCTCGGTCCCCTTGGGTCTACAGGAGCTTGATTTGCTTTCACGCCCCCATCAATGTAAAGGTCCAGGTGTCTGGCTGCGACTAGCTCTTCCAAGTGTTGCCGCAAAGGCAAACAATCCTCTGTTCTGTGGCCTCGCTCCCGGTGGAATGTGCAACGATATCTCGGATTGAAGCCCTTCTGTTCGTCGCCCAACTTAGCTGGAAACCAGACATACTCCTCGTCACGGATTTCGCTAAGTATGCGATATATTGGAATCTTAAAGACCGTGGTAATGCCTGTTCTTGCTTTCAACCTTCTGTTTGCATTAGCTACGTTATCTCGGGGGTAGTCATCCCGATCATTACGACGTCCTCTACCCCGATTTTTGCGATTCGAACCTCGGTCTGATTCCTCAGCATGGTCATTAGATTGGCTGGACTCTTGTCCGACCGCGTGCACCTTCCCTGCCACCCTCTTGTCTGTTGCTACCGGATTTGCCTTCACGGTAGATGCTGATGCATCATCTTCTACTCGGATGTGCTCGTTGATGCGTTGCATGAGCTGACCCATGGTTGTCGGTTGTTGCATGGTAAGCGAGTCCCACAGTCTATGTCCGACCGGGAGTCCACGCTTATATTGAACGATTGCAAGGTTGACCAGGCAATCCAATATCTCATTGAAGGTCTCCCAATATCTGGTGTTGTATGCTTTGAGAGTGTCGCAGTGTTCCATCTTGACGCTCAGTAGGTGGTCAACTTCCTTTGGTGTTTTGGAGTTGGTTGTGAAACGCGTCACAAAGGCTTCGACCAACTGCTGCCACCTTTCGATACTCCCCTCCGGCAGCCTCCCGAACCATTTCAAACCCAACTCACCCAAGCTCGACAGAAAGATAAGGCACATAAGAGCATCATTCCGTCTATGTCCGGCCATAACCTGTCGGAAATGACTTACATGCATATACGGGTCGGTTTTTCCGTCGCAGAGTGTGAACTTTGGCTAGTGAAAACCCGCCGGAAGCGGCGCTATTTCTATCTCCAGGGAAAAAGGAGTGGCGCTCAGCCTAGCCAAATCTGTATCTAGAAGAAGTGGCGCTGCTTGGCGGGATGGAGGCATTCCAACCTCCTCGCTGGCATGGACCCCATAGGATAGCCGTTGGAGTGCCGGCACCCTCTGAGCCTCTCGCTAACGAGCCCGTTCTTTCAAAACTGCCCGTAAATCCTCTGAACAGGCGGAGTAGGAGTATCTCGACGTCGTCACCGGTCGTGAGGGCCGGTAGGTGCTGTCTTGCGCGCTAGACTTCTCTGCGTGCACATCGGAATCGCCATCCCTATAACTCCTGGTAATAAAAATGGCCGGAGTGTGCCGCTGGTTCTGACTGCCTGAACGGCGGGATGGGGTGCGCTCACTGTGGTCACCCACTCCAGCTACACCCTTCCCTTTGACATGCCGCTTGAGCTCTTCCATCTCCGCCGCCATTCGCCGGATGACGGCGTCTTGGTCCCTCAACTCGTGTTCCAGACGTCTAGTGTGTGACTCTCTCCACCCCCGATGACCGTCTAGACTCCACGAATGACCATAACTTCTCCTGCGCTTATCCCGCGCGTCCCCCGACTGCCCTCCGGGAAATGTCTCCAAATCCACCATTGGAAGGATGGCGGGATGTCCCTCTCTCCGTCGGATAAACTCCGGGGTGGCTCCGTCGATGGCAGACAACGGAATCTCATCATTGTTTGCCATGAATAGCGATCAGATGAGCCTAGAAGACAATGTTTTGTCTGTCAAGTTCCCACAGACGGCGCCAATTGTGCGGGGAGCAAATATCCAGGCAAGTCCGCACTCCTTTCTTCCAAACTCCTGTCTGTCCAATTGACCTGCGAGCACAACGGCGGTGAGCTACCCGGCGGTGTGTGGCCGGAAAATCCCTCCGACGATCAAGTTAGAACACACACACAGGGGATAGATAGAGAGAAGGAAGAGTGTTGAGTGTTTAGTGTATGTCTCACCAAATGTTCATCTGTCAGCGTAAGGCGGGCGCAGACGTGCTTATATACCTTCTGCGCCCCAAATCTACTCCCAGTGACCTCTCAACACGTGGCACTGCTATCCCATCTGTCAGCATAAACCTTGCTGAGCACCACCGTACCCAACTGCCTGCCCATTCTCCTGGGAGCTCGGCAGCCGGGCAGTACCATCTCGGCCATCGTCTGCCATGCTGCGCTTCATGCCCAAGTACTCCAACAGCTAAGCTCAGATGAGGACCGGACTCGGCGGCATCTCGGCAAAGCCGAGCTCGGGATAACTCACGCTTGTCTGCGGTCGACCTACCTGCCGAGCAAACAGGTACCTCGGTCCAACCTTGCCTTTCCTGGCGCTGGACTTTTCACCTGACCGACTTCATAACCACGGATCCTTGCAGCTCGGTCAATCCACGCGCTGCCTTAACCGAGTAGCTTCCTTCAAGGCCGGGCCACACAACTTGGCCCAACACCTATTCGGCCCAAATCTGTCTGGCACAACTCTGTCCGGCCCAATTTCATATCATTAATCTCCCTCTCAACCATCATTTAGGGGCTCAACTTTAACAAGTTTGCCCACTTTGTTACCAATGATCTCCCCATTTGCTTTTGTCATTTTCCCTAGCGTCAGCCCATGGACCTGAATTCAGAATGGACCCTAGATAAATTCAAGCTCTGAGATGGAAGTACCCCCTTTCAGAGGTTGAACGATCATCAAGTGACCTATGATAGACCATTGGGCCTATTGTAACACCCACCTCCTATCCTCCACATCTTCAAAAGTGAAGAGCAGAAGGTTCTCCTCCCAATGCGTTATAGAAAAAGGAGCACAGGTTTTCCAAGCACCATGGACGATGGAGGAGACCATAGGTTTGTTGAGCTGTTTCGGGGACAAGATCTTGCCAATTAACTGCTGGTGGGATACATCTTCTAGCACTTCAATGTTGTCCTCTAGCTCAATAGTGACAAAATCAGCTCTAACATTTGAAGCTTCTTCCATAACTACGATAAGGGAGCGAGATAAGAGGTGTAGAGTAGGGAAAAGTGGTGAGAGAGAGAACCTAGCAAAAAGAAGAATGAATGAATAAGAAAAGAGAGTAAGGAGGGCCAGAGGAAATGAGGAGGAGAAACTAGAGCCGAAGATAAGTGCAAAGAGAAAGAAAGAGCTGGGAAAGACCCAGAGAAAGTTATCCTAGGCTAGAGTCCTCTTATCTTAGACACAGAAAAATCTCTACTTTATGCACTTTCAAAGTAGGGTTATGAAACCAACTCAAATTTATCCAAATCATTCCGTATAATTTGATAAGCTGAATAAGTTATTCTAATTTAGTAATTATTTTTGTATATTGAAAAAATTATAGTGTTGTATATGTTCACTATCATATATATATATATATATATATATATATATATATTTGCATTGTGTATTCTTAATTTGCTCAACTTGCTGGTTTGAAATTATCAAGGTATTCAATTAATTTGCTGATTTTGGAGATAGGTGGGTCAATAATGGATTGAGAAATGTTCAATTCATTCAGCCAGTTTGTTCATGATTTTTCTCCAAAATCAATTCAAACCACCCCATGCACAGCCCTGTTTACGAGTTATTTTATCTCAACTAGCGAATTTAGACAAATCAAGGTGAATCTACGACGTTAAAGGTTGGTTTGGGAAGTGGGCTGGCTTTTTGGCTTTTTGACTTTTTTGGCTATTTTAGTCTGGGTTAAAAAGCTTGGTTTGGGAAGGGCTTTTTGGCTTTTTTGACTTTTTTTTGTGAGAGAAAAGTGTAATAATTATGGGTTAGATGTGATGTTTTGTCTTTTGTGGCTAAAATAGCATATTTTGTCTTTTGTGACTATTTTAGCCACAAACTATCTTCTTAAACAGACCCTAAATAACCTATCCTTCTCTATGAAAGGAAATTTAGACAAATTGATCTGAGCTAAAAGTTAATCATTCAGAGCATCTCTAACGGTTTACCAAATTTTTCACCAAATCTGAGTAAAAAAAAGGCTATTTTCTCAATCTGATACAGACTGCTTCAATGGTGTCATCAAAGCAGGGGTCAACCGGTTAGTGTATTTTATTTTATTTTTTTACCTCTTTAAACCTTTTGACCTGTTTAAACCAACCTATTTGCAAGGGAACCGGTCGACCGGTTGGTCAACCGGCTGGTTAACCTGCCCCAATGGTCACGCACAGTAAATTGGTGAAATCTTCCCCCTATTCTCACTTTGATGAAAAATTTGGTGAATTCTCATTTTGATACCAATTTGATGAAACCATTAGAGCTGCAAAAAGTGATTTTTTCACCAAATTTCAAATCTGATGCAAGGTTTGGTGAAGCGTTGGAGATGGTCTCAGACCTCATATAGCTTCACCAATTGCTTTAGCTGTCATGGCCACTCCGAACAACAATCTTCAGTCTAAATCATCTACAGGAGAGCCAGTCCATCTATTTTTATCATGGAAAATACGTGAGAGCTCGAATGCGTAGAGCTCGAATGGCACGGAAAATATTATCTTACCGGTAAGAGAATAAAAAAAATCCTAAAACGACGAGCTCGAATGGCCTAAATGGTACGGAAAATATTAACTTACCGGTAAGAGAATAAAAAAAAATCCTAAAACGACGTTGTTTTGGGATTTCAAGCCATTCGAGCCGTTGATATTTCGAGCTACATAGCGGAGTTGTTTTATCATATTCTGTTATCATTTAATGTACCAGCTTAGTTATATATCTATATTGTAGATATATACATTAATGATGAGACTTATTAAGTCAATAATGTGTTGACAAGAATGATAAGACACTATGGATTTTGGTAAATATAAGTTATTAACTGAGTGTTTTTGTTTGAAAGTGAAACATTTTTATTGAGCCATATCATTCTCAAAATAATAAGTATGGGAATCTAGATTTATCTACCTAGATTTTTTAGGTGAATGTTCTCAAAATAATAAGTTTGGGAATCTAGATTTATCTACTTAGATTTTTTAGGTGAATGGTTGTGTGGTAGAGGTTATATTTATGTAATATGAGATCCATAAATAGAATAAATTTGCATCACAAGGTGATACTTTTGGATAATTTTCTATTTTGACAATTGGATTAAAAGTCTAAAAGTAAGATTTTTCATTTTTTTAAGTCATATCATTTTTTACGTTTTTATACAATTTTTTTTAAAAAAAAATAAAAAAATTATTTTTTAACCTTCTTTTCAAAATAATGCTATGCTTGAAGCTAAATACACGTTAGATTCATCTTAAAAGATAATGCTTGAAGCAAAATACACGTTGAAAGGTGTGGTGGATATTGCGCTCATTTGAGGTTGTTTTTGATAATTGCTTTTTGAATAGGAATGGCAACAGGTCGGGACGGGGTTGGGGATTACACTTCCCGTCCCCAATCCCCAAAGGTATCACCGTCCCCGATCCCTGGCGGAGAACTCATCAACCCCCGCCCCCTAACGGGGATCGTATTTCCCCGGATCGGATTTCCCCGATCCCAAAAATCCCTGGCCCTTTTTTTTTTTTTGAATTTTACATATCCCATTTTATCTTATTTTATTTTTTAGGCAAATAAATATAATATCTATAAAAAAATGGGTTGAACCCTGTGCTCAACAATCAAATATGGTGATCATATAGAATCTCAATAAACGACAAAGCTTTCCCAGAAAATTTATCTCCCCCATTATGAATAGAAAAATAATAGAGAAGAAGTGAGAAGGCAAAATAGTGGTATTGAAAACAGGAAAAGTTACAATATCGCTGAAAGTAACAAATGAATGAGTGTGTATGTGTTTCTTTTTGTTATTTTTTGGTTAACTTTATTTTGCAAAACTGAGGGTGGTGTAAAGCAAAATAAGGATTTGGAAATTTACATTTTTTTTTTGATAAATCTTGTGGGGACATATTTTTAGGTAGTCCATGTGGCCGAGATTGTTAGCCGAGGTGCCATGTGGGCGGACTATGGTGCCGAGATATGGTGCGATAATATCGGAATTCGAGATATTTGGATAGAGGACTAGAGTCCTAGATGACATCAAGCTACCTATTTGAATAGAGATGGGACTCTTGAGGGAGTTCATCTTAATCTGAATAGTGTGAGTTGTGATAAATGTTATTCTTATAAAGGATAGAGTCCTATGAAGTAAGACTTCTAGGGGAAGTTGGACACTGATCATTATAAAAGTAAGGCACCCTCGTGGGTCTAAGGTATGCTTTATTTGAGATGCTTTTATGCTTTTATTGTTGAAGTTTAAGTACTTGTATTAATATCTGTGAGAGATAAGATTACTGACTTGATCGTCGGAGTGTCCCCGGGTGGATGAACCACCGCGGTATTCTCATATTCTTGTTGGCAGGTGTTTGGGCTTAATCTATTCTACCGGTGCTCCCCAGTTGAGTTTCCCGTTTGGTTGTGTTTTCGGAAATCAACACCCACAATTTGGCGCCGTTTGTGGGAACTTAGTAAGGATAGATGGCCAACAACGGACAGGAAGTGAGGATTGGAGACGAAATCCACAGTCAGGAGGATGAGCATGTAGATCCTAACACTGAATGAAGAGACCATAACGGAAAAGTGCAAGAAGTGAATCCTGAGGCGAATAATGTCGCCAAAGGCCGGGAAGGGTACAAGAAGAGTAGCCGAGATGAGTACTACTGTGAAAAGGACATTTAAGTATGGAGGGACAGATGCTAGAGGAAAGACAAGAAAACTGAAAGACATGGCAAATATTTTGACAGATCTACTGACAGTGGTCAACCTCATAATGCAGAACAACATGATGCAGTCAACATCCCCATTACAAGACATGTCGACACCAACAACTAAAACTAGTGCCCAGAAGACAAGATCTCAGCCTAGATGATTTGGTTCGAGAAGACAAGAGCTCAGTCCAAGTGAGCAGATCCCAGATTTCAGATCCCGGATTCCAAATCCTAGAAGACAAGATCTCGGCCTAGATGATTAGGTCCAAGAAGACAAGAGCTCAGATCTCGGATTCCAGCTCCCGGATCCTAGGTCCTAGAAGACAAGAACTCAGCCTAGATGATTAGGTCCGAGAAAACAAAGAGCTCAGCCTAAGTGAGCAGATTTCGGATTTCAGATCCTGGATCCTAGATCCTAGAAGATAAGATCTTGGCTTAGATGATTAGGTCCGAGAAGACAAGAGCTTAGATCCCGGATTCCAGATCTCGGATCCCAGATCTTAGAAGACAAGATCTCGACCTAGATGATTAGGTCTGAGAAGACAAGAGCTCAAATCCCGGATTCCAGATCCCGAATCCTAGATCCTAGAAGATAAGATCTCGACCTAGATAATTAGGCTCGAGAAGACAAGAGCTCAACCCAAGTGAGCAGATCCCGGATTCCAGATCTCGGATCCCAGATCCTAAAAGACAAGATCTCGGCCTAGATGATTAGGTCCGAGAAGACAAGAGCTCAGTCCAAGTGAGCAGATCCCGGATTCCAGATCCTGGATCCTAGATCCTAGAAGACAAGATCTCAGCCTAGATGATTAGGTCCGAGAAGACAAGAGCTTAGACCTCGGTTTCCAGATCTCGGATCCCAGATCCTAGAAGACAAGATCTCGGCCTAGATGATTAGGTCCGAAAAGACAAGAGCTCAGCCCAAGTGAGCAGATCCCGAATCCCAGATCCTAGAAGACAAGATCTCGGCCTAAGTGATTAGGTCCTAGAAGAAAAAGAGCTTAGCCTAAGTGAACAGATCCCAGATTCCAGATCTTGGATTCTAGATCCCGGACCCTATATCCTAGAAAACAAGATCTCGGCCTGGATGATTAGGTCCGAGAAGACAAGAGCTCAGATTCCAGATTCTAGATCCCGGATCCTAGATCCCAGATCCCAGAAGACATGATCTCGGCTTAGATAATTAGGTCCGAGAAGACAAGAGTTCAACCCAAGTGAGCAGATCCCGGATTCCAGATCCTAGAAGTCAAGATCTCGGCCTAAATGATTAGGTCCGAAGAGACAAGAGCTCATCTTAAGTGAGCAGATCTCGGATTCTAGATCTCGGATCCCAAATCCGAGGAGACAATATCTCGGCCTAGATGATTAGATTTGAGAAGACAAAGAGCTCAGCCTAAGTGAGCAGATCCCAGATTCCAGATCTCGAATCCCAGATCCCAGAAGACAAGATCTCGGCCTAGATGATTAGGTCCGAGAAGACAAGAGCTTAGCCTAAGTGAGCAGATCCTGAATTCCAGATCCCAAAGCCTAGAAGACAAGATCTCGGCCTGGATGATTAGGTCCGAGAAGACAAAAGCGCAGCCTAAGCGAGCAAATCCTAGATTCCAGATCTTGGATCCAAAGCCTAGAAGACAAGATCTCGGCCTAGATGATTAGGTCTGAGAAGACAATAGCTCAACCTTAGTGAGCAGATCCCGAACCTCAGATCCCAGAAGACAAGATCGTCGCTTAGATGATTTGGTCCGAGAAGACAAAAGCTCAGCCTAAGTGAGCAGATCCCGGATTCTAAATCCCGGATCCTAGATCCTAGAAGACAAGATATCGGCCTAGATGATTAGGTTCGAGAAGACAAATGCTCAGCCTAAGTGAGTAAATCTTGGATTTTAGATCTTGGATCTCAGATCCTAGAAGACAAGATCTCGGCCTAGATGAGTGAGTCCGAAATGACAAGAGCTCAGCCTATGTCAGCAGATCCCGAATTCCAGATCCCGGATCCTAGATCCTAGAAGGCAAGATCTCGGCCTAAATGATTAGGTCCGAGAAGAAAAGAGCTTAGCCTAAATAAACAGATCCCAGATTTTAGAAGACAAAAAAGAAGCACACAAGATTAGACTGAAGTCTGCCAGGTTCTGCCTATTAGTAGAAGACCATACGTATAGAAGGACTTTTACTGGACCTCTATTGTAATGTGTACATCCTTCCCAGGTTGAAGAATTATTACACGAGATCTATATAGGAGGCAAATCCCTTGCCCACAGAGCTATATTATAGGGATTCTGGTGACCCTACATGCAAAAAGATGCCAAAGTCTATGTAAAAAAGTGTGAAAATATTGTTGGAATCCATGATTGTGCGTTAAGACCGAAATGTCGTATGGCGATGTTCTCATGGTGAACATGACGAGTAACTTAAACTTATCATATAAGTAGAGTTGAATTATACTTGCATATGATAGAGTTGAACTAAGTTGGCGATATTTCTAAATGAAACATGACGAATAACTTAGACTTATTATATGGTAGAGTTGAATTATACTTGCATATAATAGAGTTGAACTAAGTTGGCGATATTTCTGAATAAAACATGACGAATAATTTAGACTTATTATATGGTAGAGTCGAATTATACTTGCATATGATAGAGTTGAACTAAGTTGGTAATATTTCTGAATGAAACATGAAGAATAATTTAGACTTATTATATGGCAGAGTTGAATTATACCTACATATAATAGAGTTGAACTAAGTTGGCGATGTTTCTGAATGAAACATGATGAATAACTTAGACTTATTATATGGCAGAGTCGAATTATACTTGCATATGATAGAGTTGAACTAAGTTGGCGATGTTTCTGAATGAAACATGACGAATAACTTAAACTTGGCAGAGTAGAATTATACTTGCATATAATAGAGTTGAATTAAGTTGGCGATGTTTCTGAATGAAACATGACGAATAACTTAGACTTATTATATGGCAGAGTTGAATTATACTTGCATATAATAGAGTTGAACTAAGTTAGCGATGTTTCTGAACGAAACATGACGAATAACTTAGACTTATTATATGGCAGAGTTGAATTATACTTGCATATAATAGAGTTGAACTAAGTTGGTGATGTTTCTGAATGAAACATGATGAATAACTTAGACTTATTATATGGCAGAATTGAATTATACTTGCATATAATGGAGTTAAACAAAGTTGAATTAACCTGGACTTGCCATAGCGATAGAGTCAAACTCAGAATGGAACTAAGTTCATTAACAGAGAAACCAAGGTTGAATCACCTCGGGAAGCCTTTGTTTGAATCTGACTTCGGCAAAAGACTATAGTCACATGCTTGAACTTAAGTGGAACTTAGGTTCACATTAGGGGGTAGAGAGCTAGAGTGCTGAACAAACTTAAGAGTTTGACACTTGTTGAAATTTTTAGAAATGGGCTTAACACTTGTTGAAATTTTGAAGAAATTTACAAGTTGGAGTTAGCTGGTGCAATGATGAATAAAGTATTCGAGGTACATGTTACCCGAGGTGACTAACCAGGTTGTCAAAACTTGGAAATGGTGAAGTCTTAATAGAAGATAGCGTATGGAGGTAAAATAACAATAACACTTGTAAAAATATTTTAGTTTTTAAAGTGTTAGCCGATGTATGAAAATGGTTAACTGAGGCAAACAGTCAAGGTTTATCCAAGGTATTGTATCCCGAAGTTATTATACTGTTAAGGTACACTTTGAAGAAATGCAAAAATATTCTAAGTTCGGAAGCATGAAAAGCATGAAAGAAAGCAGCAAACATGCATAGAAGAAAAAAAGGCATACATTCAACACTTGGAAGAAAATATAAGACTTGCATGCAGAAAAGAATCTTGTTCAGATATAAAAAGGCACTTCGGCCTGGCATAAGAGATTATTTGTTCATCTACAAAGACAAAAGGGGCACATTGGCCAAATATGAAGCTAACATTTTTTAAACAAAAGATTATAGCTGTCCAAAAGTAAGAAGGAAAAGTACAAAAAGGAGGAAAAACCAAAGTTCATGCATTTTCCACAGTTTGCCTTGCCTTGGCACTTGGCGTTGTGTCAGCCTCAGTAGACAGCTGGGCAGATTTTTTAGCTTGGACCTCGGCGTCGATCTCACGTAGTGTGTCATCTAGGCTCTTGTTGGCAGTCTCGACCTCGGCCTCAGAAGTGGTCTTTTGAACCTCATCATTCTCATCCTGAGTCAAGTTAAGGACTTGCTCATTCAAAGTTGGGGACTTGGCCCCAGCAGCAGCTTCAGATTCTTTCTCAGCAGCCTTAGCCTCGACCTTTTTCTTGTCTCTAGTTTCCTCACCATCGGCCTCTTCTACTTCCTCAGCCTTATCCTCAAATTAATTGCGAGAGGAAAGGAAAAGGACATTGAGCTGACCCATATCACAGAGGGGCGAGTCCTCGAGGACAATCATCTTTTTGAGGGCTGTCATCCAATCAAGATAGTAGCCTTTGTTGCAGGCCATGTTGACTTGTTTTTTCGGCCTTAGCAATGGCCTCGGCTTTGGCAGCAGTAACTTGGTCCACTTGCTTCATGTGCTTCTCTTTTGATATATTGAGTTGCTGGAGGCATGGGCATGTTAGATTGACTATAAGGAGATGGAGTGGATTGCACAGTTGTGACATTGGGGATGTCACCAAGAAGGTCTTATACGACAAGAGTTCGGCGAGACATGTCGTCATTGGTTATGACGATAGTTACTCACAAATAAGGCAATTAGAAAATTATCAAGATCTAAGGCTGAGAGCTTAGGACCTCGGTGTTTCTTGTTCCTGGTTCTAGCTGCAAGATTGTCATTATATCGGTGTTTTCACTGCCATTGAGATGATGGGTAGATGTGTGGAGCAGCTGATGAATTGCTAGGTTGTTAGTCTGGTTTAATTGGTAGAGTTTGAACCTTGGGCACAAAGGGAGTCTTCATAGTAATGAAAGCTTCAAGAATAGCGATGATGGTTTGCAAAAGCCAAGAGAAAGAGAGTCTAGGGACACAGATAGAGACGAAATAGGAAGATGAAATGGTTTTGCGGGAATTAGAAAAATATGGCAAAAAGTTATGATTTCGAGTCCGGACGTGCCCATGCTGACGTCAGACGGCGGGGGGCAGAATTGATGCGACATGATGGGGATGTGATTGGTACGCTCCAATCTCATGATGATCTTGATTGAGAAGTGCGATCTCAGTTGAGATATTTATCTCGGTAGAGATGATAATCTCGGTTAAGATGGTGATCTTGGTTAACATGATGATTTCAGTTGAGATGTTGATCTTGGTTGAGATGTTGAATTTGAATGGGGGCAGAACTTGTTTATTCTCGGTTTCTGATGAGTTGATACTAGAATCTTGATGTTCTTAAACTAGCAAGTCATGATCTCTGCTAGCAGTGCGATCTCTGTCGAGATGTTGGACCTAGATGAAATGAAACATGATGGTTCACGGTTCTTGGTTCTTGGTTCTTGATTCTTGATGAGTGGACATTTGAGTCCTTGTTTCTTAGTGCCAACGAGTCACGATCTTGGTCGGGGAAGTACATGTATAGGTTCCATCACCTCAGTTTGTCAAGGTAAGAGAACCTAGGGGACAGTTGTGGGGACATATTTTTAGGTAGTCCATGTGGCCGAGATTGTTAGCCGAGGTGCCACATGGGCGGACTATGGTGTTGAGATATGGTGCGATAATATCAGAATTCGAGATATTTGGATAGAGGACTAGAGTCCTAAATGACATCAAGCTACCTATTTGAATAGAGATGAGACTCTTGAGGGAGTTCATCTTAATCTGAATAGTGTGAGTTGTGATAAATGTTATCCTTGTAAGGGATAGAGTCCTATGAAGTAAGACTTCTAGGGGAAGTTGGACACTGATCATTATAAAAGTAAGGCACCCTTGTGGGTCTAAGGTATGCTTTATTTGAGATGCTTTTATGCTTTCATTGTTGAAGTTTAAGTACTTATATTGATATCTGTGAGAGATAAGATTACTGACTTGATCGTCGGAGTGCCCCCGGGTGGACGAACCACCGCGGTATTCTCATATTCTTGTTGGCAGGTGTTTGGGCTTAATCTATTCTGCCAGTCCTCTCCAGCTGAGTTCACCATTTGGTTGTGTGGTTGGAAATCAACACCTACAAATCTAAACAAATTTTATTATAGATTTACTGAATAGGCAATTGCAAAACCCTTCTTAAAAGTAATGAAGAAGAGACCACAATTAGTATGTCTTAAAAAGTCCCTAGAGAAACACACACACACACACACACACACACACACACACAAGGGTATGATAGTAATTTCAATTTGGGACGAAAATAGGGAAGGGGCCAAGGACAGGCTGGGGCTGGGGCTGGGGTGGAAGAACCTATCACCAGCCTCGGCTCGAAAGTTGTCAGGGATTCATTTTCGAATACCATCCTCGGCTTGTCAGGGGTATTTTGGGGGAAAAACCATTCTAATCGGGGTTGGAGAGCTGGGTCCTCGTTGGATCTCGTTCAAATTGCCATCCCTACTTTTGAATTCGTTTTTTTTTTATATATATATATATATATATATAAATAGGTTGTTTTCCCCCGGTCCAAGATTTGGAGTGAATAGTGTTGTCTAGACTGGCGCACTACAGTCTACGAAATCTGTTTTGATAATTCGAGTAATTTATTTTATAAAATCTTGTGTGTATATTATTTTTTTAAAAAAGGAGATCGATTTGATAATTATTGTCTATTCTATTTATGGTATTTATTTTAAAAAAAATAAATGATAAATTTATTTTTAAAAATAGATCATTTATTTTTTAGTGATAAACATAATGAATTAAATAGGTTATAATTATTTAATCGACCTAAACTTGTTTTTATAGATAATATACATGAAAGTTCATACAAAATAAACGATTTAAATTATTAAAACGAGACCTGTAATAAGTCTTACATACCCAAACAACTCTATCCAATTTAGCTCATGACTAGAGGCAATCTAGTCCCCTCAAAAAAATTACATTGCAAATGTAGAAAACGACTTATACCAAACACAAAATAGACTTTTTAATGGTGTAGATTTAGGTGTCGTTTGGTTTTGGCTTTTTTAGTTAATTTTTTGAATTTTTTGACTTTATTAGCTTAGGACTTTTTTAGTCGTTTGGTATTCTTGTTTGGCTTTTTTGACTTTTTTACTTTAGAATGACAAAATTACCCTTAGTATAGAATGATGTTTTTTTGACTTTTTGTTTGTATATGGGGTAGTTTGGTACTTTTGTAACTTTTTTATCTTTTTGTGATTTTGTAATTTTTTTTTAATCTTTTGTGATTATATAACCCATAATGAAAACCAAACGAAGGCTTAGGCCTCGTTTGGCGACTTACATTTTTAGCTAAAAAATCAAAAAGTTACTAAAAAAGCCAAAAAGTCTATAAATTTCACCCTACACACCTATGTACAGTATCTTCACGTGATGGGTGGCAGATGCGGTGTAAAAAGACCGTTTTGCCCATCCTTGATTTTCGTTATTCCGTTTTCACCCTCCCTTTATGTCAAACACTGATGGGAATCATTTCAGAGCTACGAATCATTTCAGAGCTATTATCAGAGAGGGTGTACTACCTTCAGCTATTCAGCTACATCAACATGAAGAGGGTTCTTCGTTCAACGCCAGAAGATAGTAGAAGCTCTGATCTGAAGAGAAAGAAAAACGAAGCGACGACGACAGTCCGCGAAGGCCAACGGAGAAGCAGTCCATCCCCCGACGATTCCCCCAGCCGCAGGTAGGCTGTTCTTCGTTCTCTCTCTCTCTCTCTCTCTCTCTCTCTCTCTCTCTCTCTCTCTTTCTCTCTTTCTTCAGCATCTCTTGTTTCTGTTTCGGAATGTAACCATGATGCGTATGGTCTGTTTGTGATATATGTATGAACTCTGTCTCTCTCTGTCTCTCTCTCTCTCTGTTGCGCTGTGTCTATGTGTGTGTGTCTCGTGCTTTGTCTGACCACTTCCATATTTCAATCTGTCGGTGGAATTCAGATTTGGGCAATATTTTCAGGAACTACCCTGCACACTGCCATGTTTGGGGTTATAGGGCTTCCTTTGAACTACAGACACCACTTTACAAATTAGCGGGTTTTGGGTGGTGGGGGGTGTGGATCTAATAACCATGACTTGTATGCTCTGTTTTTTGTATATGGATGAACTCTGTCTCTGTATGTGTGTGTGTGTGTGTGTGTGTGCGTGTTTGTGTCTGTGTCTGTGTGTGTGTGTGTGTGTGTGCGCGTGTCTCACCACTTGCCAATTTCAATTTGTCTTCTACAAAAAATTTCCTTTTCGTTTGCTCTTTGTTTGTCTCCCCTAAAAAAATTTGTCTCACCACTTTCCTTTTCCGTTTTCAATTTGTCTCACCACTTGCACTTGTAAACTTTATTTTTATATCTATGCCATAGTTTATTTTCATGATTGAACAAACCAATTACTTTTAAATTTATCTTTTAATTTGCTCTTTGTTAAGTGTTGGGTCTTCTGTTAAGGTTGCATGGCTTTACTCTTTTCTGTTTGAGAAAAAAAGTATGGGGCCTCTTTCAAATTGGGGCCTACAGCCACTGCTTCAGTGGCTTAGGCCTTGAGGCCTAAAGTTTTTTAGCATTGTGATTCATGATGAGAGCGTGTAATGAAGTAAATACATTATAAATCCGATAGTTCTTAAATCACCAACCATAGTTTCATTGCTTCCAATGGATTAATAGTTTCTAAATACTTGATCTTCAAGCAAGAATTGAATCATGTGCACAGTATAGGATTATGGAATGGGATTGGAATGGTTTAATTTTGTGTGATGAATCACACCATGACAACCAATCTAATTAGTCATTCAGAAACCATGGATATCAGATCCATGTGCTCTCATATGCACAAACTTTATTTTAAAATTTTTGTGGTCTTTAGGATTTCCTGAAAAATAGGGATACATTATTTATATATGGTAAGGATTAAAATGTTTTTTGTGATGTCGGAATCCTAATATTAATAACTTTTTAATGAATCTTTTGATTAAGGTAAATTAGGAGACAGTGAGTTCAAAATTTTAGATGTAGTAGCCAAACACATTTATTTTCTGAGAAATTGTAGCACTATTTTACTTATTTGAGATGTACTAGCCAAACACATTACATTTTAGCCTTCCCTTGACTGCATAACATGGATTTATTGCCTTGCATGATGTTTGAGTGATCAACCACTTTTGGTAATATCCTGGAGAGTTTGGTATATTATCCTTTTCAAGTTGATTTTTTTATTTGTTAATATATACATATTTGGTTAAAAAAAGGGGTGTCCATTGGTATTCTGGAATTTAAATGTGATGTGGGGAGGGTTTGTTCCATTTTGTTACCCATTTTCATATAACAAATTTATGTCCTTAACAAAAGTGTCACACCCATTGACCTACTCTTGTTGTGCTTGTCATGTCCCGAAAAAAGTCACGAAAGAAACCATGGCCTCATATATGTCAACTTCCACATCAGCACAACCAGCCCGTATGTGTGCATGTGGGTACGGGCACTGTGTTGTAAAGATTTCCCGTTCTGCAAGAAACCCTGGTCGTGCGTACTACCAATGCCCTCGTGGAGTGGTGAGTACAAGCACGTTTCCTTTTACATTTCCTTCTTAAACCGTCACTAATGTTTTTTTTTAACCTCAGCCATGTGTCAGTTGGATTGGGTGGTGTGACGAATTTGGGCGCCAAAGGGCAGCTGAGAATGACACACAGAATGTCGCTCATTTTCAGGGTCGTTTTCGTGACATTGAACAAACTTTGCGTGTGCTTACAGTAGTGACATGTGTCCTTTGCATCGTCGTCATTATTTTGCTGTTTCGGATGTGATATATGTAACCATGGTAGCAACCGTACCCTAATTTTGTTAAGCGCATTATGGTTTGTGGCTGAAAAAAAATTATGAATGTATGTTTTGTTCGTAAACATGTATTTTACATCTAATTCTGCTACTGTTTGTTTTTGTTTCAAGTACTAATGTCTTTAAATGAATCTATTAGGCTATGTTTTCTGTCTAATACCACATTTCTGACATAAAAACGTGTCCCTCATATTGGTAATATGCACAATTGTTAGTGTATACATATTTTTATGTTGGTTCCCATGTCACGCTATTGTTAGTCGCATGGCGTCACATCGATCTACACCTCGTACCCCTTTCGGCAAAGGGAAATGCCAACAACCCTATCATAAAGCAACTTGGGATGGGGAGTCGACACGGATTTTGTTGGAACTGGTTGTGAAGGAAATTGAAGCAGGAAATCAGCCACACATGTCAATCACTCCAAACGGGTACCGTTCGTTGTCTAAGACATTTGAGGCAATGACTGGGCGGCTGCATTCCCTTAAACAACTTAAAAACAAGTACAATCTGTTGAAGACCGAGTGGCGTGCGTGGTGTAAGCTAATGGATTGCCGGAAAGGACCAACTGGAATTGGCTTTGACCAAGTAACTGGGTTGTTCAATGCTTCGGCTGATTGGTGGGCTAAAATAGAAAAGTTAACAGTTTACATTTTCTTTTTCATGTCCGTTATTGCATAACTAATATCTCAATTTTTGTATGTGTATCATGCTTTCCAGTGTAGTTTAAAACGTTCAATTTTCTAACTTTACCTAACATGGCATGCTGTGGTTTGGATTACGAAATATTTTTGGGATGGTGAACAGGTTTTATTTGTAATGTACCTATCTGTCTCAGCACAAAATTCTGGAATTCTGAATTTCTGAAATGAAATTATGTTTGTTAATGTTAATGAAATTCTGAAATTCTGAAATCAGATGAAGAAATTCTGAATTGAAATGAATTCTGGAATTTTGGAATTTATTCCTTGGACCATCTATCAGCCTTCTGAAATGAAAAGAATTCTTAAATTCTGAATTATGTCTATTATAAATTTTGTCTGTTAATTGTTTGTTTTCTGTTGACATGCCTACCTTCTATCAGCCTTTTCTCGTTTTTCTGAAGCATATTTGAAGGCAGTGGAAAATTCTTGTTTCTGAAAAAGAATTCTGAAGCATATTTAACAAATATTCTGAAGCATATTTCATTCCAGCAGTCAAAATTTCTTATTTTCTGAATTTTTGAAGTCATAAGAATTATGTTTGTTAATGTTAATGAAATTCTGAAATTAGGAAATCAAATGAAATCTGAAATTCTGAATTTGAAATGAATTCTGAAATTCTGGAATGAAATCGTTGGACTGAAATGAATTCTTGTTTCTAAAAAAGAATTCTGAAATCAAATGAAATTTGAAATTTTGGACTGAAATGAATTCTGAAATATTACTTGGCCTACAATCCTGATAAATTCTGAAATCTGAAATAAATTCTGGACAAAGAGTTCTGGACTGAAATTTCTTTTCTCAGATTTTTATTCCGTAAAGAGTTGGCCTAGGTTTGTTGGTGTGGTTTGATGCCACTATTCTCCTTATGTTGTTCCTCATGCACTAATTTCTTTCTTTGTTATATTTTTATGTCTGTAAATATTTGGAAAACATCAATAAATTGGTGTTAGCTCACTTTCCATATGAAGTAGGTTGAAGACCCAAAACATAAGGACTTGTTGTATAACAAAAACCATTTATTTATGGCACACAATTTTGTAACAGTATGACCAAATTTACCTGCTCTTGTTTTCCAGATTCGTAATGCAATGATCTTTCTTTATAAGTGTTAACATTGTGGTACAGGGTAGTCTATTGAACAAAGGGGGGGTTGTATATGCATATTTGAATTTTGGGGCAGTTTGTCGAGTGAGAAATATCGGTTGGTTTTGAGAACTAATTAGCTACTATTTATTGGATTGGTTGTCACATGTTTATTCATTCAATTGGCAAACATAAAATTTCTTATATAGCTTCAAAAGCTGTTTAGTTGAGTCCTTCATATAGTAAAATAGAATAGATGTTTTTTCTTCTAGGGAGAAGCACTACATTGTTATGTTGTTCTTCACTTTTATTGAAAATAAATTCGGCTTCTTTTTCCTTGATTGGTAGCAATCATCATACTTTACAACATTCTTGTTCTTTTTTGTCAATATGTTCATTGCAACATACTTTACATTACTGTCAGCCATTGTTGTAGCATTAACAAACTTTACTGATTTATGCACCATGTTGCATTGCTTTTTACTCAATGACAGTACACTAATGCTAGTTACATTGTGTTAATTTACAGATTGACAATGTATGTTGCAAGTTCAGAACCAAAACCTTGGACCATTCGGACTTGATGAAGCGCGTCTTCACTGGCGCTACGGCTACGGGGAAAAATGCATGGACACCCGGCAAGACTCGTAACCCAATGGAGTTGGACGGAGAGTCGGACAGTCCAGAATTTTCAAGTGACAGCAATGACTTAGGCGCATCGGAAATGGCAGCCATGATGAACTCCGCGCACATCAATGCCACGGGTAATGGAAGTAAGCGGAAGCATTCCTCGGGGAAAGCATTGCAAAACAAGCGCATTACGGGAGCTGAAGCGTTGGCAAGCAGCATGGACGACTTGCTAAATTCTGTGAAGACTCAGAGCAAGGAATTAACTGTCAACCACGTCGTCGGGGGCCACAGTATTACTATGGGACAGGCTGTTGGACGGCTGTATGAAATACAGGGACTAGAGCCTGAAGATGAACTTCTCCATTTTGGAGTCATGCTTATGGAGGTTCCGAACAATCGGGAAATGGTAATGAGTATTCCCACGGACCGAGGCATAATCGGGTGGCTACGAGCGAAGAAACAAGACAAAGATAGGAGTGGGGGTGTCACTCTTGCGAGTTTGCTGCGGGATGAAGGAGTCCGATTTTAAATCTGCTGAATGAAGGACTTTGATTTTAATTTCAGTTGAATTCTGAACTTTTTTTTTCCTTTGTTGTGTTTAATTTTAGTTGAATTGTGGTTTGAAGATGGTTTGGGCATGGGTCGTGCCTGTGGCTTACGGAACCTTAACTGGACAGTCGGGATATGTTTGTGGTATTTTATGTTTTGTTATGCTATAATGGCTGCAGGGTTGGATTAAACCTTGGACCATCTATTTTATATTTTATGTTTTGTTATGGTATAATGGTTGCAGGGAAGTGTTTAATTTTCTGAATTGTTTATGTATTGCCCAGGTGCCATTGGTGTTCCACGAATTGTTTATATAGGGTGGAACATGTGTGTTGCCCGAATTGTTTATATAAGCTGCCTGAATTGTTTGTATAGGCTGGAACATGTGTGTTGCAACACTTAAAAATAATAATTTTTATTACAAATGATGAACCACTGACATGATGCGAATTATGAAAATCTCATGTTCCTTTCAATTTTAAATTACAAAGTATTGCATGTGCTTTTAATTTTAGAAAAGTTAACTGAAATAATTATTTTTTTCAGCTTGTTCTTTATGCCATGCATGGTAGGGGTTTGAACATAAATATACACTAGTTACTTCATTTTGCTGTACAACAATTTTTTTTTTAAAACTTTCATGGTCAAACACATGTGCTTGATACTTCTTCATTTCGGCAGTTGTTGATAATGTTTTATGCTTGTATGTTGTAGGTATGAACAACGACGATGACGACCCCACACGGATGGATGAAATGTTAGAAGGGGTCGCAGCTCTCGCAAGACAGTGGCATGAGCAGATGAATTTAAATTACATTGAAGCCTACAGAATTGCAACTGATTACTACGAGGCGTACGTCCTTAAAGTTCCATGCCGTACTTCCATATTGTCGGGGAGGGCCTGGATTACGGAATTATACGAGGGTCACAGTGGCCGCTTCCGGTACGAATTGTGCATGCCCAAACAGGTGTTCCTTCGGTTATGTACGACGTTGGTAAATGACTTCGGGTTACGTGTACTCGAGCGGCCGCACGGCTTGCATGTCGAGGAGAGTGTTGCAATATTTATTCATGTGCTAAAAAACTTGCCAAACCGGGAGTTACAAGAACGGTTCCAACATTCCGGTGAAACTATTTCACGGCACTTTCATACCATCTTGAAAGCAATGAAAAAATTCACGGTTGTTCACTGCAGGCCCCCTGCTAATTTCCAGACGCACAGGGATCCTATTTTGCAATCTCAAAGACAATATTTGCCGTTCAAGGTGTGGGAAAAGATTTGTAACGTTATTCAAAATTATTTGAAAAAACATGGTCGATTTATTTTTTTGTAATTGCAATTTTTTCGGTTCACATATAGGATTGCTTAGGTGCATTGGATGGGACACATGTACTGGCATGCATAAAGGAGTCAGAAGCAGCCCCATATTTCAGCCGAAAGGGGTGTCACACCCAGAATATTTTTGCGGTATGTGATTTCAATATGTGCTTTGTGTTTGTGTCGTGCGGGTGGGAGGGCAGCATGCACGACAGCCGGGTTTTAAGCAACGTAACGAAGGATCCACAATACAATTTTCCAACTGTAACTGACGGTACGTACATCTGAATCCACAATACAATTGTTGTAGCATAATTATTTTTTGGTAAACATCTGTATGTAAATAACGATGTAAAGATATATTTAGAATTCAATGCATGACCGGGAATTTTTTTTGCAAGACAAGAAAATATGTATCAAACAAGCTCAACATAAAGGTAATATCCATCATTATATGCAAATATAATTAACCTCAGTAATATAAATGTCAAAATGTATCAATTTATTTTATATCACTATATTCCCATTATAAATTTGATTTATGTTACCATTGTAATGAAAAACAAAATTTGATGAACCACTGACCACGTGGTAATTTATATATGGTAGTGCTTACAATGTCCATGATAAAAATGTACGGAAGAAGTGCCCTTTCATGTGAACATTGATGACGAGTATTATGTCATTTACATGTGCACTTTCACAGGTCGCTATTACCTTGTGGATAGTGGATACAACAATAAGAAGGGCTTTCTGGCACCATACAAAGGCAACAGATACCACCGACCGGAATTTCAAAGGCACAATCCACGGAACCGTGATGAATTGTTCAACCGTGCTCACTCATCTTTGCGAAGCGTGATTGAGCGTACATTTGGCGCATGGAAGATGAGGTGGAGATTTCTAAAAGACATGCCTCGATTTGATTTTCGTAAAGTGCAGGTGCCATTGGTTGAAGTGTCCATGGCTTTGCATAATTTCATACGCAGAAATAGTGTGGATGATAAGATTATTGTTGCTGTCAGCAATGCGGCCGAGTATCAATATCCGAACATGCGTGACCGCAACGATTTGGCTGCCCTTGACGATGCGATGATGCCTGGAGATGATGACGTTGAGATGGCGCAGTTGCGGGCGCGTATCAGGGCAGAGTTGGTTGTAATTTGGCGAAATGCTGGTTAGGTGGATATGTTATGTGATGCATGTCATCACTATGTTGTGTTGAAATTAATTGGAGACTTCTATTTACATACATAATTGGTTAGCAATTATGTATGACCATGTATGTTACTGTTTTTGTACAATTATTGAATACTGACTTCGTTATGATTTTAGGTTGCTTATGATTTCAGGATGCTTACCAATTACGGTTTGATTATTACTTCTTTTTTTTTTGGGTAACGCGTACGTTATTGGGTCATGTTAATGCATTTTATATTTTTGGTAACGTTTACGATTAGGTTGGTTATATTTTTATATTTTTATAGCAATCAATTATAATTGGTTAGCAATTTGGTTGCTTATTTTTTTTCAAATCTTTTTTATATTTATTTTCGTTATTTATGACAATGGGATCACACACATTATAATTGACCAAAAATTAATTAAAAAAATAATTGAATGAAAAATTTAATTGGACAAAAATAATTGGGTAAAAAACTAATTTGGAAAACTTTGAAAAAGAAATGGAAATTATTAAAAAAATAATTTAAAAATATTAGTTGGGAAAAAAATATTTGATTGAAAAGGTTAATTGGAAAAATAAATTAATTGAAAATAAATTTATTTGAGAAAAACATTACTTGAAAACAAATTTTGAAAGTAAATTACATTTGATAAAAAAATTAATTGAAAAAAATTGAAAACTGAAAACGTTTCCTCATTTTTTTGATTTAGGTTTTTTGTCAAAATTTTAAAGTCATTTTCAACCAAAAAAATTATCAAACAAATTTTTATTACAGTTTGTTAATTTTTTTAAAATATAAACTGAAAACGGAATGGATGTCTGTTTACGATGGGTGGTGGGTAACAGGTGGTGGTGGGTGGTTGGGTGACGGTGGCGGGCGGTGGGTGGTAGCGAGTGGGTGGTGGTGGTGGCGGTTGTAGTGGCGGTGGCGGGTATATGGTGGGTGGTGGCGGGTGGTAGTGGTGGGTGGGTGGGTGACGGTGGTAGGTGGTAGCGAGTGGGTGGTGCTGGCGACAGGTGGATGGCGAGTGGTGGTGGAGGGTGGTGATGGGGGGTGGGTGGGTGACGGTGGTGGTGGTAGCGAGTAGGTGGTGGTGGCGGCGGCAGGTGGGTGGCAAGTGGTGGTGGGGGGTGGTGGTGGTGGTGGGTGGGTGAGTGACGGTGGCAGGTGGTGGCGAGTGGGTGGTGGTTGTGGCGGGTGGCGGGTGGTGGTGGCAGATGGGTAGTGAGCGGTGGTGGGCAGGTGGCGGGTGAGTGGGTGATGGTGGCGGGTGGTGGGTGGTAACGAGTGGGTGGTGGTGGTGGGTACTAGTACCAGATGGGTGACACGTGGGTAGTGGGTAATGGTGGTGGTGGTGGTGGTGGTGGTGAGTGGTGGTGGGTGGTGGTGAGTGGTGGCAAGTGGGTGGTGGTGGGTAGTGGTGGCGGGCGGTAGATTGTAGTGGCAGTGGCGGGCGGTGGACGATAGTGGCAGATGGTGGCGGGTGGGTGATAGGTTGGTGGTGGTGGTGGCGAAGGGTGGGTGGTGGTGGCGAGGGGTGGCAGGTGGGTAGCGGATGTCAGGTGGGTGGTGGTGGCAAGTGGGTGGTGGTGGCAGGTGGGTGGTGAGTGGTGGTGGTAGGTGGTGGTGGGGGTTAGGTGGTGGTGGCGGAAGACGGTGGTGGAAAATGGTGGCGGGTGGTGACTAGTGTTGGGTGGTAAAAAAAAAAAAAAAAAACTCAATCACTCAAAACAGATACACATTTTTTAAGTGTACATTTTGTGGCCAAATTTATAAATAGAGACCACTGATTTATGTAATTGAAATTTACCAAACAAGTTTATATTTGAGTTGTTTAAATTTTTGTAAATATAATCAGAAAACTAAAAAGTATGTGTTACAAAACGGCACACCAAACAGACCCTTTGTGTTTGGGAAGATAGTTGGGTTTTATTTGTGATTGGATGCGATGTTTGTGACAGAAAAATTGAAATAGTATGGAATTTGATGTGATATTTTGTGAGGGATTTGTTTTTTTGGGTTTTGTAAGACATTTGTGTTGTACTGAAAAAATAAAAAAATAAAAAAACTGAAAAGCCAAGTTCCCAAACACTCTCATAATTTGTTGGATTAAAAATTTTTTTATTTTTAACTTAAAATGTAATGTTTCATAAAAAATTATTACAATACACAAAGTACAATCCATATCCTATATACATAAAATATTTATGTATATTAACATAAATATTATTTACATAATATTACGTGACACGTGTAGAATTCTGTAAAAGAAATAAAATTTGACCGTTATAGTATAATTTGCCGAAATGCATTGTATTTTGAATAACATTAGAGCACACAACTAGGGGTGCAACTCGGGCGGGCTCAACCCGAGCAACCCGAGCCCAGCCCGAGTTTTTTTAGGGCTTGGGCAACTATATCTTGTAATCTGGACGAGCTTGGGCAGATTTTTGATGCCCGAATTGCAATTCGGGCCGGGCTTGGGCAGAACCAATGGCCAACCCGAGCAACCCGAACCCAAATTCAATTTAATATATTATATAAATTATATAATATATAATATATAATATATATATAATTTAATAAATTATGTAATATATATAAATTAAGTAAAAGAGTTAGTCTTAATTTTTATTTTTATTTTTATTTTTTTGGTTAGTCTTCTATTAAGTAAAAGAGTTAGTCTTAATTTTTATTTTTTATTTTTTTTGGTTAGTTTTCTACCATTAGATTAGCATCTTTTATGTCTACCCTTAGATTTACCTACAGGTTTCTGAACTCGGGCAATTCGGGCAACCCGAGTTCAAAATACAAAGCTTGGGCCGGGCTTGGGCAACAATGTTCGGGTTCATGGTCGGGCTTGGGCGGGCTTGGGCAGTGCCAAATACAATTCGGGTCGGGCTTGGGCAGACCCCCAACCCGACCGAACCAGCCCGAGTTGCACCCCTACACACAACCCTCCTATTGTATAGGCTTTATGTCAAGTGCGTTGTCCAAGAAAGCAAATTTCACATCCAACAATTTGCAGAGGCCACTGACGCATCCACATGTACTCTGACATGTTATAAGGCCATTTCGGTCATTTTATCCCTTTCTCATTATTTATCTTATTTTATTTCACATATTTTCGTAAAAAGTCAAAAAATTTATCCAAAATAACTAGATTTTTTTTTCCTTACATTTTAGCCAAAAAATTAAAAAATCACTAAAATAGTCTGTTCCCAAACGAGACCTTACTTGCCAAGAAAACTCTTCAAATGGTTCCCCAGAGCGAGTTTTTAATGATTGACTATGAAATTTTGTTTTAAGAAAAAAAACATTACGTCAAAATTGATATAAACGGTAATATGACATGTTATTTTAATAATATTGTCTAAGAAAAAGAAAAAGAATATAGTACTTTATTATTATCAATTATGCACCTCCTCTTTAAAGGAGTTATGAAGAAAAATAAATTAAAAGTTATCTTTTTCACATGTAATAGAAGAGTTTTAAGTAAGTTTTTCAATAAAAAAATATAAAATAAAAAAAATAAAAAATTTAACTTTTAAAAAATCAATCAAAATTAAATAAGTGATTTGGATTTTTGTTTGTTTATGTATAATATCGTTGGCAATGAAATCTTTTGACCAGTCAACCGATGGTATGGACTGGGTTGTTAAGTTTGATATTTTTAAAAAAATTTAAAAAGTTAAAAATAAAAAAATTATTATTCTATTTAAATTACATTATTTTATTTAAGTCATATCACATTTTTGTCTATTACTTCAAACCCAACTTATATTTTATAAAAAATTAAAAAATATATTTATTTAAAATATGTCAAACAACCCCTAATTTGGATATTTGTTTGTTTATGTATAATTTCGTTGGCAATGGGATCTTCTGACCTGTCAACTGACAGATAATGATTGAAACTGGCGCTGCTGAAATCAAGCATACTCTGCATGATGTCAATAAGGCTGCCAGTCCTATTCAATACAGTAAAATCGTTATCCGTCATATCATGCCCATTTCTACTTGGGGCATTCATCCGCATACTACCCGGGATCTAGATCTCCGGAATAAACAGTGTAAATATTCATTCTGGGAGTATATTGATGCCTTTACCCATGTATTTTACTACCAGAATCCCATCAAGAATCATTCTTGGTTCATCCGTGTTCTGTCCGATGTTCTCAAAAACGATGTTCCTAACTGGTTCCTCGTTTGGTGGGATAAGTTCGGACTTTCTCTTGATATCTTACCAGAATCTGTTCGAGCCGAATATAATGAATGGCATGTGGCCTACTCCCGTGCATACTCATTCTTAAATAAAAACAGAGAATTATCTATCAGTAAATCAATTGTCCATTTCTCAATCCGTTTTGGCATTCCTTGGATTTGGAAATGGGACTTTGCCTGTGACTACCAGAATAAGGTTCCCCGTTTAAAACGAATCTTCTTTGTTAAATGGTGGGATAAGATGGATCTTAAGGATCTCATTCCGAAAATTCAACAGCATACTAAAGCCTTGTAACAACCCTCATACTGTTTACCGATTAATGACTGATTGATTACCGATAAACATTGATTACCGTTAAACTGAACTGATTATGACTGATAATTGGACTGGTGAAAGTACTGAACTGACTGACCGAAAACTGGAACTAAATTGACTAAGTATGTATGTTAATTTGTATTCTATCTGTTTGATTGATTATTTGATCTGTTCGTATTTTCTGTTTAAACTGTTAATTGAAGGCCTTATCGACGGCCGAACTGGGAATTGGTTATTGTTTTATGATCATCATAATTAATGTGATTTTATGGTATAATTATCTGAAAACTGATTAGGTATGAGTAAATTAGATTAAATCTTGATCAATTGCTTAAGTTGGCCTTATTTACCAAACTAGCCCTAAATGCCCACTAACTCATACACCTTTGAACTCCTTGCACTTGAACAACATAACTTCATCAGCCATTTCTCCTTGTGCTTAGCCAACCTTGAGAGGGAGAGAGTGAGAGATTGGTTTTCATCTTGGATTGCTTGGAACTTGGAGAATTGCTTGCTAATTGAAGTGTAGATTTCTAAATTGAACCTCTAGACTTGCATTCAAGGAACCTCTAGACTTGCTTACTGTATTGGCTTCCGCCAGGCCCTGTACTCTGTTTTACTGTACTACTGTTCTGCAGGCCTTCGGTAATCTCGGATTACTGGCTGGTTACGGTGCTAAACCCATAGGGCCGGGTTTGGGTCGTGACAGAGTGGTATCAGAGCGATACTTAACCACGAGTTATACCGCACACACGTGTCCAAATGAGCTATAGGGTGTCCTAGAAAGTAATTAGGGCATCTCATGAGCATGATAAGTGTGTGGTTATGTCAGGACTGAATACATGCTAACGTGTTAAACTGTTAAAACAAATGACTGCTTATGTTTAAAACTGTTATAACTGCTTATAGTGAAATGGATAATGCAAACACTGCAAATGAACCTGAATCCTCATCTACCGAGGCAAGAATGGAAAGAATGGAAAGAATGATGGAACTGATAACTGCTAGACTGGACCAACAATTGAATCAGCAGCCCCTACCTCCTCCGGCTGTACCGGAACAAAATGTGAATGTGAATGTACAAAATGTGAATGTAAATGATGGGGACATAATTGCACTAACCCATAAGTTCAGCAAAATGAAACCGCCGTCCTTTCAGGGAGGCCTGGAACCGTTGAAAGCTGAAGCGTGGGTTCTGGAGACTGAAAAATTGTTTGAAGTTTTCCCGTGCTCTGAAGCACATAAAGTACTGTTAGCCACCTTTACATTGCAAGAAGAAGCTAGAAGGTGGTGGATGCTCATCCGTGATGAAAATACCGTTCTGACTTGGGCTCAATTCAAAGGAGCCTTCTTTGAAAAGTATTTCCCTCAGTGTGTTAGGGATAGAAAAGTAACTGAGTTTGAACAGCTGAAACAAGGAGCAATGTCTGTGGCTGAATATGAGACGAAATTTACTGAACTTGCTAGATATGCACCGCATATGGTGGATACTGAATATAAGAAGGCCAGGAAATTTGAAGGCGGCCTTAATGTTGCAATTCTTAACCGAATAAATGTTCTGAAACTACCGAATTATGTAAATGTTCTTGACAGAGCCTTGATGGCTGAATCAAACATTGAAGCATTGAAAACTGAAACACCAACGTCGGAATGGAGTGGTAAGAGGCAAGGTTTTAAATTCAAGAAAGGCAAGCATAACCCGGCCAACAAGAAACAGAATACGGGGTCGACAACTAGCCCCAGCCAAGGGAGTGGGTTTATACCACCCTGTTCTGAGTGTGGCAAGAAGCACAAAGGGGTCTGCTACAAGATATCAAGAGCCTGTTATAGGTGTGGCAAGGTGGGCCACATGGTTAAAGACTGTCCCTCTGCCCCACAAGCTAGTAGTAAAGCTACGCCAAGCGCAGCAGCGTCAAATGTAGCGCCAAAGCCTAACCCCAGAACTACCGGGAAAGAGCCCATGAGGCAGGGCCGAGTGTTCGCCCTAGTACCGGGAGACGTCCAGAATACCGAGACCGTTGTGTCAGGTATTCTCTCTATTTGTACTCAGAACGCTTATGTACTGATTGATTCGGGGTCTACGCATTCTTATGTGTCGCATGCTTTTTCGCGTAAATTGAATAGACCCTTAGAACCTATGAATTATCTGTTAGCCGTATCATCACCCGTTGGGGGTTCTATGACCTGTGCATACATGTACCCTGCTTGTGAAATCATTGTTGGAGATGCACATCTGTTTATCGATTTACTGCCATTAAACATTGACCATTTTGATGTAATATTGGGGATGGACTGGTTAACGAAATATCATGCCACCATAGACTGTGTAATGAAACAAGTAGTTTTTCATCCACCTGGTCTACCTGAATTTGTGTTTAATGGGGTTGGAGTAGTACCTCCCCCGTATCTGATTTCGTCAGTGAAAGCTGTTAAATTAATTAGAAAGGGGTGTAAAGGATATCTGTGTTCTGTGCTGACTGTGTCTACTGATGATAGTGTTAAAACTGATGTGAATTGTATTCCTATAGTCAGGGAATTCCCAGATGTATTTCCAGACGATCTGCCAGGGAATTTGATTGACAGGGAGATTGAATTTACTGTTGATGTGGTTCCTGGAACACAGCCAGTTTCTAAAGCTCCGTACCGAATGGCTCCAACTGAATTGAAAGAACTGAAAGTGCAACTGCAAGAACTGTTAGACAAAAAGTTTATCAGACCCAGTACCTCACCATGGGGTGCGCCTGTTTTGTTTGTAAAGAAGAAAGATGGCTCACTGAGACTGTGCATTGATTACCGTGAATTGAACAAGGTAACTGTGAAAAATAAATACCCATTGCCACGTATTGATGATTTGTTTGATCAGCTACAGGGTGCACAAGTGTTTTCCAAGATTGATCTCAGATCGGGGTATCATCAACTGAAGGTTAAACCGGAAGACATTGATAAAACTGCTTTTAGAACGAGGTATGGACATTACGAATTTTTAGTTATGCCTTTTAGAGTCACGAACGCACCAGCTGCATTTATGGACCTTATGAACAGAATCTTTAAACCGTACCTTGACAATTTCATTGAAGTATTTATTGATGACATATTGATTTACTCCAGGAGTATAGAAGAACATGAACATCATCTGAGACTTGCCCTACAAACCTTAAGAGAACAGAAACTGTATGCTAAACTGTCTAAATGTGAATTTTGGCTTGACCATGTTATGTTTTTGGGGCATGTTGTTAGCAAAGATGGAATTTCTGTTGATCCGCAGAAAATTGAAGCTGTAGTGAACTGGCCTAAACCAACAAATGTGACTGAAGTTCGAAGCTTTTTGGGTTTGGCTGGATATTACAGAAGATTTGTCAAAGATTTCTCCAAAATTGCCCTACCACTGACTCAATTAACTCAGAAGGGGACATCATTTGACTGGATTGACCAAAGAGAATCTGCTTTCCAGGAGTTGAAAACTCGATTAGTGACTGCACCGGTTCTTACCTTACCTTCAGGTACGGATGGTTATACTGTATTTAGTGATGCTTCTCATAAGGGTTTGGGATGTGTTTTAATGCAGAATGGGAGAGTTATTGCTTATGCTTCCCGACAGTTGAGACCACATGAAAAGAACTACCCGACCCATGACCTGGAACTTGCTGCAGTAGTATTCGCACTGAAAATTTGGCGTCACTATCTGTACGGGGTGACATGTGAAGTATATACCGACCACAAAAGTTTGAAATATTTCTTCACACAGAAGGAACTGAACATGAGACAACGGAGATGGCTAGAACTGATTAAAGACTACGACCTACAGATTTTGTACCATCCGGGAAAAGCCAATACCGTTGCCGATGCATTGAGCCGGAAATCGATTGGAAACGTAGCATGTTTGCTTACCGGACAGAAAGAGTTGCTTTGTGACCTTGAAAAATCTGAAATTGAAGTTGTTTTGCGAGAACAAGGTGGAACCTTAGCTGCTATTTCTGCTCAACCGGCACTGATTGAAGAGATTAAAGAAAAACAGCAACTGGATGATTTCTTGAAGAAGATCATCGAAGAAAGAGAATCTAAACCGAGACCGGGATTCAAATTTGAGAACAATGTGCTGAAATTTCAAGAGAGACTGTGTGTACTGAATGACACTGAACTGAAAAGAAGAGTTCTGCAAGAGGGCCACAACTCAAAATTTTCTATCCACCCGGGGAATACGAAAATGTACCAAGATCTGAAACAGAATTTCTGGTGGCCGGGAATGAAGAAAGAAATTGCTGACTTTGTGTCCAAATATCTTCATTGCCAACAGGTCAAAGCTGAACATCAACGACCCGCAGGCTTGTTACAGCCCTTACCAATACCGGAATGGAAGTGGGAGCATATCACCATGGATTTTATAGTGGGATTGCCTCGCTCCAATAAAGGTATGGACTCGATTTGGGTTATTGTTGATAGACTGACTAAATCTGCTCACTTCTTACCTGTTAAGACAATCTATAATGCGGACAAATTGGCTATACTCTATATTGATGAAATTGTGAGACTGCATGGAGTGCCTGTGTCTATTGTTTCTGACAGGGATTCGAAGTTTACATCGAGGTTTTGGCAAAGCCTACAGACTGCATTGGGTACTGAATTGAGGCTGAGTAGTGCCTATCATCCTCAGACAGATGGCCAATCAGAAAGGACCATCCAAACTCTGGAGGATTTACTGAGAATGTGTGTCCTTGATTTTCAGGGAAATTAGGAAAGTCATTTGCCCTTAGCTGAATTCGCCTACAATAACAGCTACCATTCGAGTATTGGTATGGCGCCTTTCGAGGCATTGTATGGCAGGAAATGTAGATCTCCGATTTGCTGGGCAGAAGTTGGAGACGGGCCTTTGCTTGGGCCCGAGATTGTATATGAAACGACCGAGAAAGTGAAACTGATACAACAAAGACTGAAAACTGCGCAGAGCAGACAGAAGAGTTATGCTGACGTCAGAAGACGAGACAGAGAGTATGAAGTGGGTGATCACGTTTTTGTGAAGGTAACACCGATGAAAGGCCAGACTCGTTTTGGAGTCAAAGGCAAGTTAGCGCCGAGATACGTCGGACCATATGAGATTATTGAGAAAATCAATCCGGTGGCGTATCAAGTCGCGCTCTCTCCTGAAATGGAGCACATGCATAACGTCTTCCACATTTCTATGTTAAGAGACTACCTCCGGGATCCTTTCCATGTAATAGAGCCTACTCGTGTAGTGCTGAGTGATGACTACACTTACGAGGAACGGCCCATACAGATTGTAAACATACGGATCAAGAAGTTGAGAAATAAAGAGATCCCATTGGTGAAAGTCGACTGGCAAAACCATGGTGGTGTGTATGCCACTTGGGAAAGGGAAGATGACATGGCTAAAAGATATCCTGAACTGTTTCCACTGAACCCTGTTTTCTTCCAGAATGAAGGTAACTCGAGTTTAGAGGACTAAACTCTTTTTAAGGAGGAGAGACTGTAACAACCCTCATACTGTTTACCGATTAATGACTTATTGATTACCGATAAACATTGATTACCGTTAAACTGAACTGATTATGACTGATAATTGGACTGGTGAAAGTACTGAACTGACTGACCGAAAACTGGAACTGAACTGACTAAGTATGTATGTTAATTTGTATTCTATCTTTTTGATTGATTATTTGATCTGTTCATGTTTTCTGTTTAAACTGTTAATTGAAGGCCTTATCGACGGCCGAACTGGGAATTGGTTATTGTTTTATGATCATCATAATTAATGTGATTTTATGGTATAATTATCTGAAAACTGATTAGGTATGAGTAAATTAGATTAAATCTTGATCAACTGCTTAAGTTGGCCTTATTTACCAAACTAGCCCTAAGTGCCCACTAACTCATACACCTTTGAACTCCTTGCACTTGAACAACATAACCTCATCAGCCATTTCTCCTTGTGCTTAGCCGACCTTGAGAGGGAGAGAGTGAGAGATTGATTTTCATCTTGGATTGCTTGGAACTTGGAGAATTGCTTGCTAATTGAAGTGTAGATTTCTAAATTGAACCTCTAGACTTGCATTCAAGGAACCTAGGTATGAATTTCATCCTTTTAACCTATCTTTAAGTTGATTCATGCATGGTTCATGTCCAATTGTAGAGCTAAGTCATGATTTGGTTCATTAATGGTGAATTGAAGCCCAATCTTTGCATGCATATTAGTATTGTTGGATTTTGAGTTGTTTTCATGGCAAAATGTTACATGCATGTTCATGTCTTGAGTGTAGTCCATGATTTCATCATGTTTTGGAAACAATTGGCTCCTTGGAGCATCAAATTGGAGCTTTGAATTGATTTGAATTCATGCATGTTTGCGCGTTCATATTGTTCATGAAATTGGTTTGAAATTGAGTTTGAATTAAACACCCTTGGGCCTTGATTTCTCAAAATTGAGCTTTGAACTAGGATATTCTATGTGTTTATAAATGTTTTCCAGAAAATGGGCCCAAGAGGATTGGTTTTGATGCATTTGAATGTGAGTTTGAGCTTGGAGGTGCAATCTAGAATTCCCAGATTCTGCACTTTCGCTCGAGCGGGGGAAGTGCCGCTCGAGCATGAAATCCGAGCATCCAACATCTCTCTGCACTGTTTTACAGTCCGCTCGAGCGGAGTATTGGGCGCTTGAGTGGAGTCATGTCTCAAGCTCGAGCGGGCGTCGAGCGGAGATTTTACCCATCCAGTACTTTTACAGTACGCTCGAGCGGGAAAGTTGACGCTCGAGCGTGTACCTTTGTTGCATGTCCGCTCGAGCGGGGAAACCTGCGCTCGAGCGGGACTCTGTTTTTCTAAAACTGCTTTTCGAGTACATCTTTGCATCCTCATCCCATTCTAGGCATTCTTAGGCCTAGTTTAAGACATCATATTGAGGATATAGATGTAGAACACATCGAGGCAACTTAGGGATTAAGTTATTATCTTTCCCAGCTGTGTAGCTTAGTGTGTTCAATCTGTTAACTGTGTAGGGTTGGCGATTGGGGAGGCACGCTCTAGCATACTGTAGCCCGAACTCTGTGAGTAACGATTGTGTAAAGATATGTTCACAAATGATTATTTTATGAACAACTGAACTGTACTGTTTCTGAACTGATTACTGTTAACTGAATGAATGTATGTCCTATATTCTGAACTGTATTGTGGCATCCTTAGCACCTACTGTTACTGTTACTGTTACTGTTACAGAGATCTCTGTCGGTTCCCTTGTTGGAACCACTACTGTTTACTGACTGATGGCCATCATTACTGTTCGGTCTTCTAGACCTACTGTTTACTATTATGCTAACGGATGTACCACATATGACTGTTTACTGTACTGAACAACTGAAAGACTGATTGAAATGAACTGTTTTCATACTGTAAGGACATTCATTCTTAACCTCTTTACGCACTATGTTATTCACTGGGCTTTAGCTCACTGCTCATATATATATGTAGGTGTACAGGCACCAGACCGCGGCTAGGAGCGTCAGGGTTACTCCAGTTTTGTCAAGCCAGCCTATGTGCCTCACTGCGAGGTTCCGAGCCTAATTGTTAAGGCTTAGGGGTGTTTCAGATTTTCCCCTTCTGCACTGTCTTACTGTTCTGTATAGACTGAATGTTTATCGTACTGTTATGCAGGGACTAAGTCCCTAGTCTGAATGATTGTAAATATTGTGCATACTGTTCTGTACCGTTTATGTATGAATGTATGAAAAGTCTTTGTGCATACAGACTGTCACAGCTCATTGGGCATTGTTTCTTTACTGTATTGGCTTCCGCCAGGCCCTGTACTCTGTTTTACTGTACTACTGTTCTACAGGCCTTCGGTAATCTCGGATTACTGGCCGGTTACGGTGCTAAACCCATAGGGCCGGGTTTGGGTCGTGACAAGCCTGCTGGGAATTCGTCAAACAACCAGCACTTCCAGCACCATCCTCTTCTCCAGTCTCTAATCCTTTTGTCCAGGTCCAAAAGGAGTTAAAACAGAAATATCCCCATCTTTCAGACAATGAATTAATTGTCAAAAGCATGGATTATCTGAAGGAACAATTTCTCCAATCCGTTAATCCGGAAGATGACGTATCTATGCGGTCAGGTACTAGTCAGACTCCATCTGAACCTGCGTCAGATCCAGCCGAACACGTGTTGGCTGGTGAGTCATAATTCGAAGATGATGAAGAACCCAATCTTGGCGACTTTTGGGATTCTCTAACAACTGTCCTAGTGGAAAAGATGGCCAAAGACAAATCCAGTAAAGGCAAGGGCCCCAAGCTTTAGGCGTCGGCACAACAGGACAAGCAACTTTTGCAAAAGCAGATATTATCAACAGAAAAAGGAAGATGTTGTTCCCCATTACTGTTCCCTTTTCCAAACAGTTGAAGATAAGTTGATAAGGAGGAATTCTGTCGGTTCAATCGAAGAAGGCCACCTGTCTTTATGTAATAATGTAATCTTATCTTCCTAGTAGTATTTAAAGGGATGCCTTCACCCTTGTTGAGGCACTTAGAAATTTTCATATTTTGTTTTTGTTTTCAGTCTCTTGCTTCCCTTGTAATCTCTTCCAACCCCCTGTAAAATATTTTACTTCTTTAATAAAAGTTTGTCTCTAGTATTTACCTATGTATGCCCTCTGTTGATTTATTAGAATCATTATTATCAGCCCAAAGATTTTGGTTACAACAGAAACAATTTTATCTTAGTCTTCCACCAGATTGTTATACCCAACAGTACATATCAGAAAGGCTAGCCACCTGTGAACAGTATCTACATGAGATCCAGGTGCTGATCCAGGAGCATCTGGTGGTGTGGGCAGCCAGAAGGCCTCCACCACCCCAACAGTAAAGGTATTATGAGATCATATATGTCCTAATTTATTTTATTTATGTCATTATTATGTGTGTATTAATTCTTGGGTTTGTGCTTTTGTAAGGTTAATTAAATGTTAGGGTTAGTGGGACGTCACTCAAGTCGCGTAGGGTTTAGGTCATGTTGCAGAGAGTGCGTAGACCGTTTGATGCCCGTAAGTCGTTGACAGACGTGCTAATCTTACCTTTAGTGAGCACCTTTCATGGTATCAGAGCCACGTTTTAATTATCACATAATAAAAATATAAATTTAATAAATTAGACATATATGATCACAATACAACCATGTCCAATCCACAAGATAATATAGTAGAAATACCAGAAGCAGGATCAGTAACATCAGTAGGAAATACTATTTCCTCTCTAGCCGAAGCCGCTGAATTAGTAGCCTACCAGGATGTCAAGGAAGCCTTAGATAAATGGACTATCCCAACAGTAGATCCAGCAACCATTTACAAGAAAGGAACTTTTAACTTTCTTAGTAAAAAAATAATTAAAACCTTTGAACACGCATCCTGTATTCAGAACAATGATGAAATCATTCATTTAATTCATATAAATGATTTTATTTCATTTGTTAAACAGTATAAGTACATCCATATAGGATTAGTACAAATCGCCTTCAAACCTCTGACTCTTCTTGGTCAGAACACCAGCATCCAATGCACCCTACGTGATGGCAGATGCCTTAACTGGCGTGCTTCACTTATGGGAGCTATTGAGACAAGTTTGTCTCATGGACCAGTTTATTTTGACATTTATCCAAATCTTAGCGTTGCCTTGTGTGACACTAACCTTTCAGAAACCTTAGAACTTAGAGTTCTTACTCATGGTTATGAGTATAAACCAGGAACACCTCCCTTTTCAGTTCATTCCAGAATTTGTATTAAGGCTTTAACAACTTTAAATCCTTATGTCAAAAAGAAAACTGAAGCAGGAAAAACAGTATTGATTGAAACAAATCTTTACAGCAGTCAAGTAGCGGTTCCAAAGATCCTCCCTTGGAAGGATATAACTTTTCCTGACAGATGGGAGATTTCCAATGCTGTCCCTCCTAAACCTCTCATCTAGCATAACATAGATGATGTTATCCAGACAGACAGAGGTAATGTCTACCTCCGATTTCAGAAACCTATGCTTACCAGAAGCAATTCTTCTAATGCCAGTTTTAGAACTGCCCCTAGAAGTCTTTCTAATAACAGTTTTAGATCTGTTCCTCCTTACCAAGTGGACTTTCCAGAATCCAGCCGCCAATCTGTAGATAATGCTCCAACCAGAAGACAGATAGAAAATATTCTTCAACAGATACCCTCTAGACCGCCTAGTAGACCACCTAGTGATCCACAGGATGATCCTATGACTTCAGAAATCCAAGGAGTCCGTCTTTCCCAAAACCGAATTCCTCATGGTGTTTATACCGCACCAACACCATCACCAGATAGCCCAACGGCCAGTGATATGAATTTTGACCTTTGATGGATTTTACACCAGGCAGTGAAAATAGAAAAATATTAAACCAGGAATTTAACCAGAAACAATATAAAGAATTTAGGGATTGGTATTTCACCAATCATACCCCTGACCAGTTAGCTAATTATAAAACTCAATATTATCAACATCTTGAGTTACACCAGAAATTAATACCCTTTGTTGAATGGTATTATACAGCCACCCAATCACAAATAACCGTTATTGAAGATCAGTATAAAGCCTGGACTACTACAGAAGGACAAGTTATCCATTCTATACATCCGCCTCCTCAAGCCTTGGAATTAGTTCCAAATGGCGAAACTACCAGACAACCGTTATCAGCCACTGCATATATAGATGCCCAATCCGGAAAACTTTCCAAAGCCGAAGGATCTTTAGCCAGACAGAATAATTATACCAATCTTATCTGTCAAACCATCAGTAAGCAGTTAACCCGAGTTGAAGAAGCTGTTTCTACCTTTAAGGATAGAACCTTAGCTCTACCTGTCACAGGAGTTTCGACACTCCATCCCGTATCTATTAAACCATCATTAGACATCACTAACTTTAAGTTAAAATCGTCTAATACTGAGTTTATGGACACTCTTTTACAGAAAATGCAGACACTTAATGTCCGCCCTCCAGACCCTCCTAAGCCTCCAGGACAATCTAGCAGTGGATCTATCCACATGCTACGCGCTGAATCCAGCCCTGATCAGAATACTTTATCACCAGAACAAATTCAGGAAATTCAATTGAACTTTCAGGAACCCTCATCTGTAAGCAAGCTAAACTATTACAGTTCCGCTAAACCAGGATTTTTACCCCATACCAGAAACTACTATTCCAGACCTGCTCCTCCAGATATTCTTTATGAAGAAGCTTATCTTAATGAACAAAATAGTTACCATGGTAAAACCATTTATGAATGGAATATTGATGGTGAATCAGAATTTGGCATTTATAAGAAGTTACATCAAATGATGATGTATGCTACTGTTTGTCGCCAATACAGTAATAATGACCAGGCCATTGCTAAGTTTATTATTAATGGCTTTACCGGGGTTCTCAAAGGTTGGTGGGATCGTATTATGACTCCCATCAAACAAACTGAAATATTAACCGCGATCAAATTAGAACTTGACCCGACTACCAATCAGCAAGTACAACAGCCAGATGCTGTCTATACTCTTATCCAGACCATTATTTACCATTTTGTTGGTACCAGTACATCTACTCAGGACCGTGGCCGTGAGCTTCTCCAGAATTTGCGTTGTCCATCCTTAACCCATTTCCGGTGGTACGAGGATGTTTTCCTTCTTAAGGTTATCCACCGCCCTGATGCTAACAGTACTCACTGGAAAGCTAAATTTATTGATGGCCTCCCTATCCTTTTTGCCGAACGAGTTAGGAAAAAACTTCGGGACCGCCATGACCGGATGTCTATTCCTTATGAGCAGTACACATATGGACAACTCTGGTATGGACTGGATTCATATTCATCTTAAAGGGCTATTTTGATAATTTAATTGAAAGTTAAAAAGTTATATATTAATTTTTTTTAATTATATTATTTTTTATTTTTTATACATTTTTTCAAAAAAAAAATTAAAAAAATTATTTTTAAACTACTTCTTTAAATAGAGAAATTATAAAATATTTTCAGAATATTACGTGTCCGTACTTCTTTATCAATCATCATTCGATATGTCCCTCATGTTTTCTAATCATTCAATACAATATCTCACCTATTCACCTTCTTTATTAATTATAATATTATAAAATATTAAATATTTATACTTTAGAATTACTGAATAATAACCTCTCAAAATAAGTGGAAAAAAAAAAAGACCGGGTTCAAATTCATCATTAAAAGAAGATAGTGCTTGAATTTAAATGCGCGTTGAAAGGACTGGTTTCAGATTCATCTTAAAAGATAGTGCATGAAGCTAAATACGCGTTAGTACGGTGGATGTTGGACTGGTATGCAGTATGGGGTTTTTGATAACGGTAATGCTACGTAGCTCGAAAGAGCTTTCTCGAATTCTCCCGAAACGAAAACGATGTCGTTTTCGGCGTTTTCATCTTTTTTTTTTTTTTTTTTAGAAGAAGAAGAAGAAGAAAATCAGAAGGAAGAAGAAGAAGAGAAGGAAGAAGGAGGAGGAGGAGGAGGAGGAGGAGGGACTGGAGGGGGCCAACAAATTGGGCCAGAGGCGGAGGAGGGGCGGGGGCTGCGAGGTAGAGGCTGCGACGACGATCGGCGGAGGCGGGGCTGCGACGATGGGCAGAGGCAACGGCGGAAGGCTGAGACGGCAGGCGGAGGGTGCTGCGACGACGACCTGCCTCCTCTCTCTCTCTCTCTCTCTCTCTCTCTCTCTCTTTCTCCGTCTCCTCTCCCTCTCCCTCTCCCTCTCTCTCTCCCTCTCCTTCTCCTCTCCCTCTGTTTCAGACGTGCAAGACGAAGAAGAAGAAAAAAAAAAAAAAAAAAGAATGCCCAAAACGACGTCGTTTTGGACATTCGGGGGATTAGGAGGGAGAAAATTCGAGCTACAAATCATTATTCTTTTGATAATTGCCTTTCGAATTTGTTTTTTTGTTTTTGAATGGTATATAATTAGGCTGCTTTCCTTCTGTCCAAGATTTGGAGCGGAGAGTGCTATTTGGACCCGCTCACTAGGGAATCTGTTTTAATAATTTGAGTAATTTATTTTAATTTTAATTTTAATTTTTAATTTTTAATTTTTTTTTGTATATTATCTCTAAAAAAATAAGATGGATATGATTATTATTGTCTATTCTATTTATGGTATTTATTTTTAAAAAAATAGATAATAAATTTATTTTTAAAAATTGATTATTTATATTTTTTAGTAATAAACACAATAAATTGAATATGTTATAATTATTTAATAAACTTAACTTTTTTTATTATCATATATATAAAAATTTTTATAAAATTAACAATTTAAATTATCAAAATAAGACCCCAAGTGATTTCACAGACTCAGACAGCTCCCCTAATCATGACTAGAGGCAATTAGAGGCAATCTAGAGGCCCCCCCAAAAAAAAAAATTACATTGCAAATGTAAAGAATGACTTGCACCAAACACAAAATAGACTTTGGCAGGAGGCCAATAATGGTGTACATTTATTTGCCAAGAAAGCTCTTCAAATGGTTTCCCAGATCGAGTTATTAATGACTGCCCACCCATCCATGGTGAAGTCGGTAGAACTTGCACATCATAAAAATGAAATTTTTAAGACTATCTAGTTGCACCCCATGTTAATAAGCTTCTAGACCACTAGCAAACAAAGAAGCAAAGGCTTCAATTTCGTGTTTCTTCAACATTATCCCAATCTGAAGCCCACCATCGCCATCTCTTGATTCTGAAAGAGAGAAGGCTCCATTTTTATCAATTGATGTTATCTCAACCTTCCTTGGTCTCCCCCACCCAAAGTCAGTCTTGTAAAGCTCAAAGCGTGGTGAACCTGCAATGCTAAATACCCTGTCCATGTCTACCGAAGCCAATTCAGACAGCCCGACCTCGTTTAGTAGAAGTCTATCACTCAAACGTCTTATAACTTCACCAATTGCTTTAGCTGCCATGGCCACCCCATCTTCTCCTATTAAATCGTTTGAATCTGCATTTCCGATATAAATAGTAATATGACACGTTATTTTGATAATATTACTTAAGAAAAGAAAAAGAATATAATACTTCATTCTTATCAATTATGCACTTCCTCTTTAAAGGATTTGTGGAGAAAAATAAATTAAGTCGTCTTTTTCACATGTAATAGAAGAGTTTTAAGTAAATTTTTTAATAAAAAAATATAAAAAATAAAAAATTTAATTTTTTAAAAATCAATCAAAATCAAACAAGTGAATTGGATTTTTGTTTGTTTATGTATAATTTCGTTGGCAGTGAAATCTACTGACCAGTCAACCGATGGTATGGACTGGATTCATATTCATCTTAAAGGGCTATTTTGATAATTTAATTTAAAGTTAAAAAGTTATATTTTAATTTTTTTTAATTATATCATCTTTTTATTTTTTATATATTTTTTCAAAAAAAAATTTAAAATTAATTTTTAAACTATTTCTCAAACTAGAGAAATTATAAAATATTTTCAGAATATTACGTGTTTATATTCATTTACTAATTATCATTCAATATGTCTCTCATATTTTTCAATCGTCTAACACAATATCTTACTTATGCATCTTCTCTATCAATTATAATATTATAAAATATTAAGTATTTATATTCTGAAACTACTGAATAATTATCCTCAAAATAAGCGCAAAAAAAAAAAAAAAAAAAAAAAAGACTGATTTCAAATTCATCATTAAAAGATAGTGCTTGAAGCTAAATACGCGTTGAAAGGATTGGTTCCAGATTCATCTTAAAAGATAATGCTTTAAGCTAAGGCAGTCGCTTTGCTCAAGTCCAAGATCAGATTGGAATGTGTTGTTGGGCTCGTGAGAGTTCATTATGGGTCTCGTTTTGATAATCCGAACCGTTCAATGTGTAGAACTCGTCGAGTACTATATGCCTGTAAAAAATTACGTTGATCGGATAGCGATAGCTATGTGAACAAAACAGTTTTTTATCAACCGTTAATTTTTTCACCGTCTATTTTTTTTATACAAAACTGATTTGATCACATAGCTATTGATATCCGATCAACGTGATTTTTTATAGGCACATAGTACTCGACGAGTTCTACACATTGAACGGTTCGGATTATCAAAACAGACCCAAAAAAGGACCCCATGAGCCGGACTGGATGGATCCAGTCTTGATCTCAACTTGAGACAAGCTGGACCCGCTAAGACAGTGGCTTTGATCCAGTCCAAGATCGGACTGGACCGTGCTATTGGGCCCGTGAGGGCCCACCACGAGTCCCATTTTGATAATCCGAACCGTTCAATGTGTAGAACTCGTCGAGTACTATATGCCGGTCCTGTTTTGAGACAAGCTGGACCCTTAAGCTAAATACGCGTTAGTATGGTGGATATTGGACTGTATGCAGTATGGGATTTTTGATAATTGCCTTTCGAATTTGTTTTTTTGTTTTTTATATTTTTGTTTGATTAATGCTTGGGAGCACTAAAAAGGAAGCACTATGAGAGCACTAATGAGGTGGCTCTCCTTTTGATGTGATGGTTGTCTCTTGTGTTTTTCTTTTTTCTTTTATATTTTACATTTTCTAACTCATTAAAGCTATTAGTGATGGAATTTTTAGTGGTCTCTATCATTGCTGGTTTTGTTTTTGAATGGTACATAAATAAACAGGCTGTTTGCCTTCGGTCCAAGAGTTGGAGCGGAGAGTGATGTTTGGACCGGTTCGCTACGGAATCTGTTGTAATTTTTTTTATTTTTTTTTTTTGATATATTACCTCTAAAAAAATAAGATCGATGAGATTATTATTGTCTATTCTATTTATGGTATTTATTTTTTAAAAAATAGATAATAAATTTATTTTTAAAAATAAATTATTTATTTTTTTAATAATAAACACAATAAATTAAATATGTTATAATTATTTAATGAACTTAAACTTTTTTTTATAAGTATATATATGAAAGCTCTTACAAAATAAATAATTTAAATTATCAAAATGAGACCGTAGTGATTCCATAGACCCAAACAGCTCCCCCAATCATGATCAGAGGCAGTCTGGAACACCCCCCCCCCCCCCCCAAAAAAAAAAAATTACATTGCAAATGTAAAGAATGACTTGTGTACCAAACACAAAATAGACTCTGGCAGGAGGCCAATAACGGTGTAGATTTATTTGCCCAGAAAGCTCTTCAAATGGTTTTCCAGATCGAGTTTTTAATGACTGCCCACCCATCCATGGTGAGGTCAGTAGAACTTGCACATCATAAAAATGAAATTTTAAAGACTATCTAATTGCACCCCATGTTAATAAGCTTCAAGACCACTAGCAAACAAAGAAGCAAAGGCTTCAATTTCGTGTTTCTTCAACATTATCCCAATCTGAATCCCACCATCGCCATCTCTTGATTCTGAAAGAGAGAAGGCTCCATTTTTATCAATTGATGTTATCTCAACCTTCCTTGGTCTCCCCCACCCAAAGTCAGTCTTGTAAAGCTCAAAGCGTGGTGAACCTGCAATGCTAAATACCCTGTCCATGTCTACCGAAGCCAATTCAGACAGCCCAACCTCGTTTAGTAGAAGTCTATCACTCAAACGTCTTATAACTTCACCAATTGCTTTAGCTGCCATGGCCACCCCATCTTCTCCTATTAAATCGTTTGAATCTGCATTTCCGACATGAGCCGCAACGCAATTCCCAAAATAAGTTGAAGGGACAGGGGGTTCCAAGCGAGCCCGGCAATCAACGGTGAATCCAAGATGAACTTTCCCTGGCTTCATTTTCAGGGCTTTAACTAGGCAAACCCATACGTAGGCACATGTTACTGTAAAGGTCGATACATGAATGGATGGTTTCTGCATATGCTTCTCTTGCCACTGGCCATTCACCCTCTTCTTCATATTTTCTATGTTTGATCGTGTCAATTGGAAAGTGCCAAGCATTGCATCAGGTGAAACATTCACATCCAATATCATGAGGCTTTTGTTGTTGGATTTACTTACCAAGTTTAGGTAAGTTTTCTCAAGATCATCTGGGTCATCGATAACTGTCCTGTCATAGAATGGAGTCAATTCAGGGGTTAATGTTGAGTCTCCCCCGCGTTGGCAAATGGAAGCCCAAGACTGCATAAACATAGTTGCAGTTTTCCCGTCAAGTACTGCATGGTGTGTGGCGTAACCGATAGAAAACCCAGTGTTTGGAAACAGAGTGATTTGCAATACCATCGCGGGTACTCGTGTGTCAGAGGCCGGTAAGTTGGGTAAAAAGGGTTGAATTTCTTTGATTTCGCGAAAGCTATTGCTCGAGAGATGGTGGAAATCAGCTTCAGACTCGACTATGGTAAGTGAAACTGCGTCATCGCCTTCAACGTATTGGATAATGGGTTTATCAGAATCTGGAGGCCAGGTCAGACTGCTGGCGAGAGGAAGGTAGTGGTGGAGTGTGAGAGAGAGGGAGTGCTTGAGTTTAGGAAGAACAATCTCTGAGAATGTAGTGCTTGAATAGGAGGCTTCGTAGAAGAAAAGGCGTTTCACGGGAGGCATATTCAACCAAAGCACATCAAAGAATGTAATAGGAAGAGAGGTCTGGGCGGCCGAGTAAGCAGGTGAGCTAGGCGTTGGAGCCACTCTGCAAACCTCAATCACCTTCATCGGATTGGGTGCTGCCATGAGATCAGAGAAACCAAGGAAACGGGTGGTGTGTATACGGAAACTCTACTACTTTATTAATTATATTTATACTATGAAAAATATTATTTAAATTAATAAATTTAATATATTTTTTTCTTTATTCTTTTTGTTTTTTTGAACCAGATATTTTTTTCTTTATTCATTATCATGATCGGTACATAATAACAAAATTTTAAAATATAAAATAAATGTCATTATATTTTTTTTTATTTGTACATAAAAGTCATCGTACTGATATGGTTGAGTTGAACAAAAAGGATTTGGATTCTTCCTGAAAACCAACTAGGTGGGGTATGGGCTATTGATCTGATCTTCAAATGTGAGTGAGGCTATAAATAAAGAATATTTCTTAGGAAAATGATTGGTGGCCCTAAAAAATTTGCCCCTAATGTCCCTAATTTCCATTTTTAGAAACTGTTTTCTTTTTTTCTTTCTTTTTTCCTTTTTTTTTTTTTTTTTTTTTTTTACCTAAAGTGAAAATTTCGGGGCATTCGACCCCGAAATTCGGGCCCTCAAGCAGCGCCGTATTTCTTATGGGCCGGCGTGTTGGAAAGAATGCTATATGCTTAATTTCGTCAGTACCTCTAATTAATGACGTGACCTACTATGTGAATCGTTTTGTACTGTTATTTTCATTATCTTTAGCCTCCGTTTGGAATGTGGGTTGATTTTTTAATTTTTTAACTTTTTTGATTATACGAGTTTGGACTTAAAAATTTAGTTTGGGAAAGGCTTTTAACTTTTTGGTTTTTTTAATTTTTTGTGAGAGAAGAGTGTAATGATTATGGGGTTGGATGGGATGTTTTGTTTGTTGTGGCTCATGAACCTATTCTGTCTTTTATGACTTATTGAGCCAAAAAAACCCAATAAACCCTTCCAAACCAACCGTTAGTCTAACTATGTGAATCGTTTTGACCTCCTATGTGAATCAATATTAGAAATGAGCGTAGCAAATGGGGTGGTAGAGCCCACGTGATAGAAATTTTGCCCACGCTTTTGACAGAAAACTCTATAGTTCCATTTGGAAAGTTGGTTTAAAGGTTATTTTAACTGAAATAGTTATAAAAAATAAAATAAATTTTTTAATTTAATAAGATAAAATATTACATCTAATTCATAATTATTATATTATTTCTCTCATAAAAAAGTTAAAAAAGTCAAAAGTTCTTGTAGACACCTTAATTTTGACCGGCCCAAAGACTTAGGCGCTTTTTTTTAATTATCCGATGATGACAATTAGAATGTGTTTCTCACAGAATCATCATTAAGAAAGATGGAATTTGAGCATTAATCCCAACTTTCACCACTTTGGCCAAATTATTTTAAAATACTAAATATTTCATTAGTTTAGTATTTTTGTAATTTTACATAATTTTATGTGTTTATTCATATTTTTGGTATTATTATATAAATTGATATAAATTATATATTTTATATATATAAAAGAAAATAATAAAAAAAATGATATTGTTATATTATATGTTTCGTATTTTATATATAATTATATTATTATATTATCTGTTTAGTATTTTGATATAAATTATATATTATATGTATTTTATATATTATATGATATATACTATAAAATAATAAAAACAACTCGTTTGATACCCACATCAAACAATATGTATATATATTTATATTTATATTTTTATTATTATTATGTTTATATTATTATTATATTATTATTATTATTATTATTATTATTATATGCCTATATAAGGCAATCAAGAGAAATAAAATGAAAAATGAGGGAGGCTCAGCAGAAGGAAGAAAGAAAAAGAAAAAGTCTAGAGAATCAAAAGGAGAGGAGGGAGGTTAATCAAAAAGAGAAAAAAGAAAAAAGGAGGAAGGGTTTGAGAATTAGATTAGAGAATTAGAGAGAGAAAAAAGAAGTGGTGCGAGAGAGTTTGGGAAGAGAGAGCGGGAAAATAAAATATTTTCTTTGATATTTTTATTTCTATTTCATCAATACACCATTCAAAAACTAAACTGTAATTCCAAATTTTGGACTGAGAATTAAGAACACATTCCACAGACTTGAGAGTAATCAATAGAAAGTTTGTAACTCAGAAAATTCATCGTTTCCCCAAAAGGTGAGTTTTCGCAAATTTTTATTTAATTTAAAACTATGATATAATTTGTTTAAATACTTCATTTACTTCTTTTCATAACTGTTTTTTTTATCGCTTTAATGGAATGGCTGCATCACCCACATATCTGCTGTAATTTAAATATTGTATATAAACTGTTGTAATTTATTACTTTAAATAATTTACCCCATCAGATGAATAGTAACTTCCGACGGTGAATAGTAACTTCCGGCGTTGAATAGTACCTCCGGCGGTGAATAGTACCTCCGGTTATTTAATTTTGCTTGCTTTCTATAGCTTAATTTCAGCACTATTATATGCTATTTAGGGGGCTGTTTAATTTATTTCAATGATTTATGTTTTAAATATCAAGTTTGTTTGTACTAACCAATTAATCAACTTCGCATAATCATCTCTGCAACCTCCCTCCATTCTTTGCTTATTTCGATTAAAAAGTTGTGAAAAATTGTGGTTCAAGTATAAAAAATGAACTTTTCCATGCTTAATGGTTTAATCTCTTCGGAGGTTCATTACCAAAGGTATAAAACGCTCTATGCTTAATGGTTTAATCTTTTTGGAGATTCACTACCAAAGGCATAAAACGTTTTATACTTCGGAGGTTCATTACCAAAGGTATAAAACGCTTTATACTTAATGGTTTAATCTCTTTAGAGATTCACTACCAAAGGCATAAAACATTTTATGCATATGAGGTTCATTATCAAAGGTATAAAACGCTCTATGCTTAATGGTTTAATCTCTTTGGAGATTCACTACCAAAGGCATAAAACGTTTTATGCTTAGGAGGTTCATTACCAAAGGTATAAAACGTTCTATGATTAATGGTTTAATCTCTTTGGAGATTCACTACCAAAGGCATAAAACGTTTTATGCTTAAGAGGTTCATTACCAAAAGTATGCAACGTTCTATGTTTATATTTATTTTTTTATTATTTATGACAATGGGATCATACACATTATAATTGAAAAAAAAATTTGATTGGAAAAAAATTAATTAAAAAAAAATTATTTAGAAAAAAATTAATTAAAAAAAATTTGTTAGTCAAATTTTTAAATTTTTGTTTAAAAACTAACGTAAAATCATTTTTTGAGTTTATAATTTTTTCTCAAACTTATAAACTAAGACGACCATTTATAAACCAAAAAAATTATCAAACAAATTTTTATGATAGTTTTGTAAATTTTTGTAAATATAAACTGAAAACTAAAAATGAAATGGTTACCAAACAAGCCCTAAACAATGAATTCGTGACTCATTTAGAGAGAGAGAGAGAGAGAGAGAGAAAGAGAGAGAGAGAAAAAAAGATGAATGAGAGAGATAAAGAGACGAGAGAGATAGAGAAGAGAGATGAGCGAGAGACATAGAAAGAAAGAGATAGAGAGAGAGACCCATTTCATTTTTTGACTTTTTCCACTTTCAACAACAATAGGCTTAGAGAAAGAAACGAGTGTGATTGAGAGAAATGAATGATTGAAAGAGAAGAGAGATGAGTAAGAGAGACACAGAGAGAGAAACAAGATGAGCGAGAGATAGACAAAGAGATAGAGAGAGAGCGAGAAAGACATAAAAAAGAGATGAACAAAAGATATATAAAGAGATAGAGAGAGAAGAAAGATGAGTAAGAGAGCGAAGAGAGATGAGAAAGCCAGAGAGAAAAGCGATGAGTGAGTAAGAGAGACACAAAGAAAGAGAGAGAGAAAAAAAAAAGAGAGAGAAACAAGATGAGCGAGAGATAGACAAAGAGATAGAGAGAGAGCGAGAAAGACATCAAAAAGAGATGAACAAGAGATATATAGAGAGATAGAGAGAGAAGAAAGATGAGTAAAAGAGCGAAGAGAGATGAGAAAACCAGAGAGAAGAGCAATGAGTGAGTAAGAGAGACACAAAGAAAGAGAGAGAGAGAGAAACAAGATGAGCGAGAGATAGACAAAGAAAGAGAGAGAGAGAGAGAGACAACAAAAAGAGATAAACAAGAGATATAGAGAGAGAAGGAGAGAGAAGAAAGATGAGCAAGAGATATAGAGAGCGGAGAGAGATGAGAGAGCCAGAGAGAAGAGTGATAAGTGAGAGAAGGAGAGAACAGAGATGAGCGAGAGAGAGAGAGAGGCCCGTTTCATTTTTTGACTTTTTTCTCTTTCGACAAGTGATTAAGAAAAATGAGAGATGAGCGATTGAAAGAAAAGAGAGAGAGAGAGAGAGAAAAAAAAAAGAGATCAATCAATCGAGAAGGAGATCGGTAAATTGAGAAGAGGGGAAGGAGAGAGTGAGCAACGCGAGCACAGTGTGGGAGAGAGAGAGAAAGACACAAACAGACAGAGAAACAGGAAGATGAAAAAATGGGTATGGACAAAAACAAAGCAAGGACATAATTCTCATTTTATGAAGTTGATTTTGGCCATGGCACTCGTGTCATTGCCATGAACACTATATTAAATTTTTTAATGTTTGGGACCCAAAATGATGCCCCAATTTGAATGGTCAGTTTCTTTTTACGTGGCTTCAAACAAAGAGAGGTGGCATTTCATTTTCACTGGGGAGATCCAAGTCCCATGTAATTCAATCTCTACCAAAGAAATAATTTTAACAAAAATACTTAACAAGTTATTATCTCAATTATTATATTTAAATCATGGATTAAAGTAGGAGTTTGGAATGAAAAAAGAAAAGGCAAAGAAAATTGAGCAAAAATTCTGCTTACACTACAAAAATTTTAGTTTTTTGCGATGGCAAAATGTTGTCGCTAATACTTTTAATGCTGTCTCATCAAAACCGTCTTTTTTTTTTTTTGCGATGGCACCTATTACCATTGCAAAAACTCTCTTATTTGCGATTGCAGTTCATACCGTCACAAAAAACAGCTTTATTTGTGACAACATAGGTTACCGTCGCAAAAAATGCGCATTATTTGCGACGACAGTTGTTATCGTCTCAAAAATTCATTTTTTTTTTTGTGACAGGAAGGGTGCCGTCGCTAAAAACCCATTTATGGATGACGGTAAGTGGTGCTGTCTCAAAAAATCACTTTTTGTGATGGTAAGTGATGCCGTTGTAAATGCTTTCATGTTATAAAACCTCTTTTCTTGTAGTGATTAGAATTCATTTTTGAAAACGTAAGCCAAACAAATCCTTAAAAACTGTACTAGAATTATGCTCTAAACACAGCCTTTGGTTTTTTAGGAATGGAGAGATACGAGAGTTTTGTTGTATGTGAAACATGCACATGTAGTAACAGGTATAAAATTTGAATCTTGCGTTGTTACGTCATTCAGGAGTTTGGGTAAGAAAATTACGTGGATGTATGGTTGTTGCGAGGAGTGTGTTGAAGCCATACAAAAAGTAGAAAAAATTATTTAGAAAATTCTAGAATTTGATCTCATAATAAAATAATTTTTTTATTAATTTATAATCCAATCTTTTAATTTATTTTTAATTTTTAATTTGTCTATTTTTATTAAATAAAATGAATGAAAAATAGTAGTTTACAAAGGAAGGGAAAATAGCAAATATCTGTCGGTTCTTAGTTCTCACCATAAAAGCTGGCACACACACAAAAATGGTGTTCACACACAAAAATGGATGACACCAGAAAACACCCAATTCACCACGTAGAAGCAAACTCTTGAAGCAAGCAAAGTGATAACCCAAGAGATTAGACTCCATAGCATGGAGGAGATATCTCAAAAACGCAAATCTCTCCCAAATAACCAAAAAAGCAAAAAAAAACAAAAAAAAAAACAAAACAAATATAGCCTAAGGGAAGCATTAGAGTTCTCCGAGGAGAAGATGGAATTGGTATAACAACCCTCTTTCCCTCTTTCCATAGCTGTGAAAAGTCATAAAAACTCTCCTTAGGAGAGAAACTCTCAACCACACAAATATATTTGTGATAAACTATGAATTGATAAGGATTCATAACATTTTTGTTATTTCATATGAAACTGACATATATACCCAAGTAAAACGCACACTACCAGAAAGATTCAAACATCAAGTCAAACATATGCATTAACAATTGATGGTGATTTTCGGGCTATAGGTTGCAAGTAATATTATAGCCTAACAAGTGATTGCAAATTTTATGGACTTAACAAGCTTCGAGACCACTAGCAAACAGAGAAGCAAAAGCTTCAGTTTCATGTTTCTTTAACATTATCCCAATCTGAAGCCCACCATTACCATCTCTGCAATCTGAAAGAGAGAATGCTCCACTTTTATCAATTGATGTCATCTCCACCTTCCTTGGTCACCCCCACCTGAAATCAGTGTTGTACAACTCAAAGCGAGTTGAGCCTCCGAGGGTGATGCTGTGGTACATTTAGGTGTACCATACATTTAGTTATGAACTTATATGATTTTATATCATAACCTATACCATATTAGTCATAACTATCACCATATTAACTCATAACTTAGTTATATTCAATTATTTACTTATACCATATTACTTCATAACCAGGTCATTTAAAGTGACCTGCTAAACAGGTCACTTTTTATAGTTATGAGCTAAAATCATATTTCTTCATAACTATAATCAAATTGATCATAACTTAGCTATAACTACATCTCATAACCAACACCATTTTGTTCATAACTAATATCACATATTTCATAACCACATCTCATAACCAACACCATTTTAGTCATAACTAACATCACATATTTCATAATCATAATCACATATCTCATAACCAACACCACTTTGATCATAACAAATATCACATATCTCATAACTATTGATCACATATCTCATAACCAATCCCTTTGAGTCATAACCAACATCACATATCTCATAGCCACTAGTCACATATCTCATAACCAACACCTTTTTGTCATAACTAATATCACATATCTCATAACCACTAATCACACATCTCATAACTACTACCCACATACATCATAACCACATCTCATAACCAATCCCTTTGAGTCATAACCAACATCACATATCTCATAGCCACTAGTTACATATCTCGTAACCAACACCTTTTTGTCATGACCAATATCACATATTTCATAACCACTAATCACATATCTTATAATTAACACATTTTTGCTCATAATCACATCACTTTGATCATAACCAACATCACATATCTCATAACTACTAGTCACATATCTAATAACCAACATCACATATCTCACAACCACTAGTCACATAACCAATATCTCATAACTCATAACCATTAATACATATAGCATAACCACACCCTTTGACACCACTTTGCTCATAACCATTACCCACATATCTCATAACCACTAACACATATAGCATAACCAAATACCCTTTGACAAAACTTTACTCATAACCATTACCCACATATCTCATAACTACTAACACATATAGCATAACCAAATACCCTTTGACACCACTTTACTCATAATTATTACTCACATATCTCATAACCACTCATAACTATTACCCACATATCTCATAACCACTAACACATGTAGCATAACCAAATACCCTTTGACACCACTTTGCTCATAACCATTACCCACATATCTCATAACCACTCATAACCATTACCCACATATCTCATAACCACTAACACATATAGTATAACCAAACACCCTTTGACACCACTTTACTCATAACCATTACCCACATATCTCATAACCACTCATAACCATTACCCACATATCTCATAACCACTAACACATATAGCATAACCAAACACCATTTGACACCACTTTGCTCATAACCATTACCCACATATCTCATAACCACTCATAACCATTATCCACATATCTCATAACCACTAACACATATACCATAACCAAACATCCTTTGGCACCACTTTACTCATAACCATTGCCCACATATCTCATAACCACTAACACATATAGCATAACCAAACACCTTTTTTGACACCACTTTGCTCATAACTATTACCCACATATCTCATAACCACTCATAACCATTACCCACATATTTCATAACCACTAACACATATAGCATAACCAAACACCTTTTGACACCACTTTGCTCATAACTATTACCCACATATCTCATAACTACTAACACGTATAGCATAACCAAATACCCTGTGACACCACTTTGCTCGTAACCATTAGCCACATATCTCATAACCACTAACACACATAGCATAACCAAACACCATTTGACACCACTTTGCTCATAACCATTACCCACATATCTCATAACCACTAACACATATAGCATAACCAAACACCCTTTGACGCCACTTTACTCATAACCATTACCCACATATCTCATAACCAACATCACATATATCATAAATACTAATCACATATCTCATAACCAAACACCCTTTGACTTATAACTAAACCACTCTGCTCATAACCAAAATCACATATCTCGTAATCACTAATCATATATCTCATTACCTTTACCCACATATATTATAACCACATCTCATAACTAGCACCCTTTGTTTCATAATTAATATCACATATATCATAACTACTAATCATATATCTCAGAACCACTACCCATATATAGGGGTATAAATTTAGCCCATGAGATCGCGACATACCCCAAGTCCGCTCGTGCCCTGGGTAGGCCTAACTAGGCTTGAGTCTAAACCCAACCTAAGACCCTGAGCTATGTGTTCTAGAGCCCGACCCGACCCTGGTGTGTTATGGAGTGTGACCCATCCCGTGAGATCGCCCCGAAATTTTCTTTCCCATCTAGCTCGACCTGACCCCAATGGCTCTTTGCTCCCATTGTCAGTGCAATGGTCAAAAATTTAAATCAAAACAATTTGAAAGAGTCATATAATCGTTAATTCCACCAACAATCAATTTTATTTTTTTTATTTTTATATATATAAATTAACTCCTCCCTCCCAAGTCTTATAAATACCACCCCTCTCACATTTTATTTCTCACAACAAATTTGTCTCTCAAACTCTCATTCTCTCTAAACTTTCATACATATACAAATCTTTGGCCGTAGTTATGATTTTATCAATTTGTACATATCTTATAGAACTGTTGAAAATGAATATTACGATTTTGTTGTACTGTTTTGCTATCTCAGCTCTCTTCATCTATCAAACATCTCTCTCATTCCTTACTGTCACTGTAGATATCTCCGATGTTCCTTATCGGAAACAACACCATCTTTGACATTATTTTCACAGACGACAAGTCCGTTCAGTCTCTCTTACTCATATTCCCTTTCCTTTCGCTCTATTGGTTAATTTTCTCTAACTCTCATTTTCTGTTCCATGGCTATAAGTCGTGGATTAAATTATTTGATTATTGTCATTACATTCTGTGTTTATCTGTATCATTAGAGATCTTGATTGGTGATTAAATTATTTAAAAAATTTAGATGTTTTTGTTACACCAATTAGTGGATAGTTACATAATTTTTGGTTAATGTTATGAAATTTTGGAAATTAGTTACGACATTTGTGATTTTCTAGAATTTTAAACAATTTCGTTACGCCAATTAGTGATGCAGTTATGTATTTTCTATTTTATATCACAAAACTTTGTGACTTGATTACAATATTATGGTATGTTTGGTAACTATTCCGTTTTTAGTTTTCAGTTTATATTTATAAAAATTTTAAAAGCTGTAAAAGGCCTGTCACCTTTCTTTATCCTTTTCATTGCTGTAAAAGGCCAAGACCCTAGATTGAGAAGGGTGTACCAACTGAACTCTTCAAGATGAAAAAAATAAAATTCTCGAATCATAGAACATCGATGATAAAAATAAACAAGAGGTCGACAATAACAAGGCATGCTGCCAATTAGTTCCAATTGACGTTTTGGTGGCAAATGCTACTGTGCAAAGAATTGTCAGAGCTAAAATGATGGTTTGGCCATTTTCAAGAGAATATTTTATGGGAAAAGACGATCGAATAATGGCATTCAATTTTCTATATGCACTTGCTGTTGCGCATTTGCTTCGAAAATGAGCGAAAACACTAAACAAAATGGCTTCATAGCCTTTGCTAGAAATTTATACAAAACAAATATCCATCAAAATACTAACAGATTTAAGTCCATACAACAAAACAAATATCCATCAACCATCGTTTAAGAGTATTTATACAAAATACTAACAAATTTAAGTCCTCAAATTTTTTTTTTTTAAAAAAACTTAGTTTAGCTCCAATATCACCTGCTCGATCATAGCAACTATTACCCATAGCAACACCTGCAAAAACAAATTAAATTGTCGTTAAGGTTTGTTCACTTGAAATTTATGATTCAAATCATAACAAATTGAATTTTGATATATTGGTCATTACACACTCTTTTGTCATTTTGTTTTCGTAAATTATTTATTTTCATAATCAAGTTGTAAACATCATAATTAGTTATGACATCAAAATGTTCTAGCTAAAATCTATCTTGGCATATCAAGAAATTAGAATTAAGCAGTCACATAAAATTTGCAAAGCAAATGTAAGCAAAATGAACATAATTTGAACTGAAAAGATGCCATAAAAGTAATCACCTAGAGACGTATCCGCATCAATGAACGCTGAATTTTGGACGACTTATGCATCGCAACTACGCAAGTCATTAACATCCTTGCTCAATTGCACTGGAGATGTATCCACATTAGTGACAAAAAGTCGTCTCTTCACAGGGTGGGTCTTACATGGCCTAATATTATTCCTGGGACGCTTCGGTGTGAAAGGGGTGGGAGTACCAATTGGATCATAATCATCCTATTCCTCAAACAAATTGCTACCCACTTGTCCCGTTTTATGATCGTTTTGGGGGCAAGTTCTCCTTGTGTGGCCGACGACCCTACATTGTCAAGTAAAACACCAATCATTAAAGAGAACAAAAATGTCAACACTACCTCACAATAACAAAATTAAGACACAAAGCACAATATAATGTATACCTGCAACACTGGCATCGCCTTGGCTTTCGAGGTTTAGCCATGTAGGATCCCCCAGTATTCCCCTTCGTGTTCACTACTTTCGAATCCCCAACCCCAAATGGCGGCAGTGAACTTTTTCCTTCATCAACATTAGTTCCCTTGGCCATGCAAAGCTGCTTCATCCGACATGTCATAGTGAAAAATGCATTCCTAGCCTCTTCAAATCCTTCAGATGTTTGTGAGGCATAGTAACACATTTCAGTAAAAGAAGAGCAAAGTACCCCAAAACGTGTCTCCTGTGTGAGAGTGCTAGAGAATTGGGCTTGGCAATGTTGTTCACCAACCTTTCTTGCTTGCTTTGTCCAATGATACATCACACAACTTGGGAGAATTTCAGTCATGTGTTCGCATTTCATCACAGAAATCATGTGGCTGCAAGGAAGTCCAAAGAACTCAAACTTTTTGCAACTACATTTCATTATGCTAGTTGCGGGATGGTATGACACTTCCCATGTGGAACCAAATTCAGTGTACTTTGAAAATTTGTATATGCGATGATCGAACTCCTCTTTCCTTCCATCAAAAATCAACAATGCTTCCTCAATTATTTCATTACGAAACATTAAGAAGAAACGTCTGGTAAAGATGGTTGCTGCATGTTTCTCTAGAGGCTGAAGTGTTGTGGTAAGACAAGGATCACTGTTGTCAGTTTTTGCCTCGGCATCCGCTTCTTTGTTCCGTAATCGATAAAGGGCCATGTCAAAACATCTAACAAATTCGAATAGTTTCAGTTTTCATTTGAGGCACTCATTGAAAAAAGCATGCATACCCTCACAACGCTGACTGCTCTTCATTCCAGCAAAAAAATGACCACGCAAATATGACAGAGCCCACATGCCTTTGTTGTTGTAGGTGTCTGATACCCACTTGTTATTTTGAAGGCCATATTTTCTGACCATCTTACTCCAAGCTTCCTCAAATACAACCTCATTCGCATCAAGATCCATGAGATGCTTGAAATGTCCTTCAAATCCATCGACTCGAACATTTCGCTTGGCATTTCTGTGCATATGCCAATTACATAGACGATGCTTGGCATTTGGAAAGACTTTTTGTATTGCCTCACGCATGGCCATATCCCCATCTATCAACACTGACACCGGTCTTTTGTTATCCATGGTTTCTAACAACTTCTGCAAAACCCATGTGTATGTTGCAATTGTCTCATCAACAAGCAAGTTGCATGCAAATATGGTGGTTTCAAAATGGTTATTGACCCCGACGAAAATAACAAAAGGTTTGTTATATGCATTCGTTTTATAAGTCGTATCAAAAACCAACACGTCACCAAATGCAGCATAGTCTAGGCGAGACCTTGAATCTGCCCAAAACAATTTGCCAAGCTGATTCTCTTGATCCTTGTCATACTTGTAAAAGAAGTAAGGGTTAGCATCAGCTTTTGCACATAAGTAAGCCAAAGCACACTCCGCGTCACCATCCTTCATTTCTATTTTGTGCTCAGCTTGAATATAATTGTGCAAATCCTTGTGAATAAAGCCCACATTCGCGAAAGACCCAGATTGTTGATTACGCGTGTGTCCGTGTTATTTGGTGTTGTATTATGTTTTTGGAATAGGTGTTGGTCACCTGCCACAACCCGTGTGTTAGAGCTTTGGAGTATGGCTCGCCACGTGGCATGCTCAGGGTGTTTGTTGGGTGCCACAACATTGGTATGTACACTAAGGCTTGTTGTACTTTTTGCATTGAACTGAAACAACCCATTTAAAATGAATGACCCCAATGTGGCACCACACACACTGATTTAAACACATGAACCCAATAAAAACATTGAATACGAATGTGCCCAACACAGACAAATGACCTCGGTGTGGCACACCATACAATTGAACTGACATATGTACGCAACATAGCTATCCTAACACGCAATCACCAAAAACAAACCATGCCTTCAGAATTCCAAGAATGTCGACAGCGGAATTCCGATTCTCCGTCAGTCCGGCACACAAAGCACCTCCCACACACCCCGTCACAACAATCACAAAACCCTAACGTAATGAAGGAAACATCTTCTACTACAATTTTTGACTTGCCAAATATGCACAACTAATCCCACCAAAAACATCCTAATAGAAAAGGAAGGGTATAATTGACCACTAAATGTTACCAAATAAGAGAAATAGGATCAAACGGGAAGATATTTCCCCACTAATAGGACTAAGGAAAATGACTTAGACCCCCAGCTGGGGGTGCTGGGGGTCGTCCCTGATTGGTGCAAAAACAGTTTTTTTTTTTTTGGATTTCAGCCAACCACACGCTGCCACGTCACTGGGGGTGCCACTGGGGGTCGGAAGCAATGCCCATAGGACTAATTAGAACAACAGATGCAACGTTAGGACCAATTGGTGCAACTGTCTGTTGGATGGGATTTATCGGTAAATATCCCAAAAATTTAATTGAAAAAAATATCCCAACAGTTCTATAACATATGTACAAATTGATAAAATCATAACTACGGCCAAAGGTTTGTATATGTATGACATATTAATGCGAAAGAGCCAGAGTTTTGAGATAAATGTATTTACTAGATAAAGAAATGTCACCAAAATGAATAGTGTTGAAATAGATAAAGAAAATAGTGACGAGTTCAAGGATCTATTGCAGAGACACAAGAGTATAGAGAAGAAGAATCCAGTGAGGAAGAACTATCAACGATGGTCATTCGATGATTCAACGAAATAGAGAAGTCTGATTAAGAAATAGAGAGAGCTCAGGCACAACTAGGACAAATCAAGAGAAAGAAAATTGAGTGGAGAAAAAAATGAAGAAAAGTTGGGAAAAAAATTTAGGAGAAAAATTATTTAGTGCAACAAAATAAAATCACGTCATAGATAATTTTTATCAGCATATTTTTTATTAAAATTTAGTTAAATTATATATATATATATATATATATGTCTATAAGTGTATATAGATATTTTAAAAAGTATATCGTTTGTATATTATTATTTCTATTATCTTTAATGAAGATACCATGACTAAAAATAAATCTAAAATAGAGATAGGTGATCAATTGCAATTGTCACTTAGGGATGACACTTCAAAATTAATTGAGAGAGTTGAGAGTTTAGAGAGAATGAGAGTTTGAGAGACAGATTTGTTTGTGAGAAATAAAATGTGAGAGGGGTGGTATTTATAGGACTTGGGAGGGAGGAGTTAATTTATATATATATATATATATATATATATATATATATATATATATAATAAAATAAAATAAAAATTGATTGTTGGTGGAATTAACGGTTATATGATTCTTTCAAATTGTTTTGATTTAAATTTTTTACCATTGCATTGACAAAGGGGGTAGGGAACCATTGGGGTCGGGTCGAGCCAGATGGGGAAGAAAATTTCGGGACGAGCTCACGAGATGGGTCACACTCCATAACACACCAGGGTCGGGCTGGGCTCTAGAACACATATCTTAGGTTGGGTTTAGCCTCGAGCCTAGTTGGGCCTACCTAGGACACGAGTAGACTTGGGGTGTGCCGCGAGCTCGTGGGCCAAATTTACACCCCTATATGTGGGTAGTGGTTATGAGATATATGATTAGTGGTTATGATATATGTGATATTGATTATGAAACAAAGGGTGCTGGTTATGAGATGTGGTTATAACATATGTGGGTAAAGGTAATGAGATATATGATTAGTGATTATAAGATATACGATTTTGGTTATGAGCAAAATGGTATAGTTACAAGTCAAAGGGTGTTTGGTTATGAGATATGTGATTAGTAGTTATGATATATGTGATGTTGGTTATGAGATATGTGGGTAATGGTTATGAGTAAAGTGGTGTCAAAGAGTGTTTGGTTATGCTATATGTGTTAGTGGTTATGAGATATGTGGGTAATGGTTATAAGCAAAGTGGTGTCAAAAGGTGTTTGATTATGCTATATGTGTTAGTGGTTATGAAATATGTGGGTAATTGTTATGAGCAAAGTGGTGTCAAAGGGTATTTGGTTATGCTATATGTGTTAGTGGTTATGAGATATGTGGGTATATGTGTTAGTGGTTATGAGATATGTGGGTAATTGTTATGAGCAAAGTGATGTCAAAGGGTGTTTAGTTATGCTATATGTGTTAGTGGTTATGAGATATGTGAGTAATGATTACGAGCAAAGTGGTGTCAAAGGATGAGGTTATGCTATATGTATTAATGGTTATGAGTTATAAGATATTGGTTATGTAACTAGTGGTTATGAGATATGTGATGTTGGTTATTAGATATGTAACTAGTAGTTATGAGATATGTGATGTTGGTTATGATCAAAGTGGTGTGGTTATGAGTAAAAATATGTTAATTATAAGATATGTGAATAGTGGTTATGAGATATGTGATGTTAGTTATAACAAAAAGGTATTGGCTACGAGATATGTGACTAGTGGCTATGAGATATGTGATGTTGGTTATGACTCAAAGGGACAAGTTATGAGATGTGGTTATGATTTATGTGGGTAGTAGTTATGAGATATGTGATCAATGGTTATGCGATGTGTGATATTTGTTATGTTTAAAGTGGTGTTGGTTATGAGATATGTGATTATGATTATGAAATATGTGATATTAGTTATGAACAAAATGGTATTGGTTATGAGATGTGGTTATAACTAAGTTATGATCAATTTGATTATAGTTATGAAAAAATATGATTTTAACTCATAACTATAAAAAGTGACCTGTTTAGCAGGTCACTTTTAATGATATGGCTCAATCCTAGCCATTGATTCTGTATGTACCGTACATTTTTTGAACAAAATGTACTATAGATTTTCCCCTTTTTGTAAAGCTTGATACATGAATTGCTGGTTCTTGTTTTTGCTCCTCTTGCCACTGGGTCTTAACCCTCTTTTCAAATGACCTTTTCTGGGCGAGATTCCCTCCCGTTCAACTACGAACATCAAATCAAAAATATGCACTAACAAATGATGATGATTGCCTCAAGGACGTACAAAAGTTTAATTAACTTCGAGACCACTAGCAAACAGAGAAGCAAAAGCTTCCGTCTCGTGTTTCTTCAAAACTATCCCAATCTCAAGCCCACCATTACCATATCTGCAATCTGAAAGAGAGAAAGCTCCACTTTTATCAATTGATGTCATCTCCACCTTTCTCGGTCTCCCCCACCCAAAATCAGTGTTGTACAACTCAAAGCGAGGTGAGCCTCCGATGGTAAATAATCTATTCCTGTCTATAGAAAGCATTTTAGACAATTCAACCTCTTGTACAGCTCCATCTTTCAAACCTTCTATAGCTTCACATATTGCTTTAACTGCCGTGGCCACTCCATCTTCTCCTGTTAAGTCATTTGAATCTGCATCCACGAGACGGCCGGTAACGCAGTTCCCAAAATAAGTTGAAGGGATAGGGGGTTCCAAGCGAGCCCTGCAATCCACACTGAATCCGAGATGAACTTTCCCTGCGCTTATTTTTTTGGCTTTAACTAGGCAAACCCATACATAGGCACTTGTTATTGTAAAGCTTGATACATGAATTGCTGGTTCTTGTTTTTGCTTTTCTTGCCATTGCGTTTTGACCCTCTTCTTGATATTCTCTATGTTTGCTCGTGTCAGTTGGAATGTGCCAAGCATTATATCAGTGGGAGGTTTCAAGTCCCATATCAAGAGGCTTTTGTTGTTGGGTCCATTGAGGTTCAACAAGAAGTTCACGTAAGTTCTCTCATGATCACCTGGGTCTTTAATCAAAGACCTGTCGTAGAATGGAGTTTCTTCCGGTGTTAAAGTTGAGTCTTCGCCGCGCCTACAAATGGAAGCCCATGAATGCAAAAACAGAGCTACAGTTTTCCCGTCAAGTGCTGCATGGTGTGTGGCGTAACTGATTGAAAACCCTTTGTTTGGAAACAAAGTGATTTGCAATGTCATCAACGGTGCTCGTGTGTCAGAAGATAGGAATTGGGGTAAAAAATGATGGATTTCTTTAACTTCACGAAAGCTGTAGCTTGAAAGATGGTAGAAATCAGCTTTAGACTCGGCTATGGTAAGAGAAACTGCATCATCACCTTCAACATATTGGATGATTGGTTTATAGGAATCTGGGGGCCATGTCAGATTTCCGGCGAGCACAAGGTACTGTCGGAGTGTGAGGGACAAAGAATGCTTCAATTTGGGAAGAACAGTGTCCAAAAAAGTAGTAGTTGAATGGGAGGTTTCGAAGAAGAATATGCGCTGAACGGGAGGGAATCTCACCCAAAAAAGGTCGAAGAATATAAGAGGAAGAGAGGTTGGGACGGCGGAGTCAGGCGAGCTAGGCGGTGGAGCCACCCTGCATACCTCAAGCACCTTCACTGGATTTGGTGTTGCTTCCATGAGATGAGAGGTAAAACAGAGAACAAGGAAAGATAGGGAATGAGTGGTGTTTGTTGAAACTTTCAATAGCAGATTGATTATATGTAGTGTTATTTTATTATACTGTTGTTTGTTTGTGACTTCATCAATTACGACTCTCTCTATGTTCTTTATCAACTTGTATTCATGATTCATTGTTTCTATGTGCATTGGTTTACTGTGAATTATATCTTGGCCAGCCGGATTGTTTATAAAATTATTTGTTATGAAGACGTGACTGATAGTCAAATAAAAAATTCTATAGGCAGATTTGGATAGCTTTGGTATAGTTTTAAAATTATGATTTGAAAATAAAATTATATTTTGAGTATAAATTTTAAAATTATGATTTAAGTGTGAAAAATTTATTTAGTTATAAGTTTTGAAAAGAGTTTTGAATTGAGTTTTAAAATTTTAATGTGACATATAATATTTAGGTGGTGTTTGGCAATAAGGTTTGGGTGGGTTAGGGGCTAAAATAGCCACAAAAAACAAAATAGACTATTTTAGCCACAAAAAACAAAACATCAAATCCAACCCATAATCATTACAATCTTCTCTCACAAAAAAAGTCAAAAAAGCCAAAAAGCCAAAAAGTCCTTCCCAAACCAGGCTAAAATAGCCCAGGCTAAAATAGCCAAAAAGCCAAAAAGCCAACCCACTTCCCAAACGGAGGCTTAATTCAAAAACTTACAACTCATAACTAAACACGCAACTCAAAATTTTATTCAAAACTCATAAAAATTGTTAAAAAAAAATCTTAAATATTTTTTATTTAAAATATAAAAAATAACATGTGCCAATTTTGTCCCAAAAAAAAAAGAGTACGTTCCGGTCAATCGGCCGGATGTCCGAGAGGATGACCGGGTAGATCAAATTTCAAAATTCAAAACCCCGCCTAAAATGAGTTTGCAAAAGTGGGTGTGGAATTAATTTTTCAAAATTGTATCCAAATACTACACTCGAATATGAGTGTAGAGTCATGATTAGAACTGCATTCCGAACACAGCCTTGGTTTCTCCTTCAAAATATATTTTTAGAGAAAAAAATTCAAAAATATTTTTGGTTGAAATTTAAAAAAAAAAATAATTATTTTTTTTCTCTATTATACATTAATCGATTACTTTTTGTCCCTCCTTGCTCTTTCTCAATCAATTTTTCTCTCACACTCATCTATTCAACTAAAAATAAAATAAATCAAATTATCCTAAACTCCAAAACTCTTTTCAAAATATATAACCAAATAAATTTTCAAATTTTCTAAACTTTTTTCAAAAAATTATTTTTAAAATAATATCTGAAAATATAAATCAAATAAGGCCTATGAGATAAGAAATTGAACCAAAAAATGAGTGTTTAACTGAGATCTATTATACATGAAATTAATCTCAATACTCCAGCGTATGTTTTGGATATTTTTTCTAGATTAGTTTTATGTGCACCCTACTACTACTCTATTTACATAAATTTAGACAGAACTACCTAATATTGTTTGCTTGATACTCTCAGTTAGTACTAGTTGACGAATGTTGATCCTACTTAAATTAAGTTGTGGGGAGCTAAGAAATGATCTACTTATCTTAGTTGTCCAATCGATATCTGAATAGAAAATTATAACTAAATATTAAAAAATAAGTCCTAAATATTTTTAATTCCAATCTAATGGTTTGCCCGGTCAATTAAACAAGCCCACTAAAGCGTGGTCTCACATGCGAGGCATTTATAATTTTGTGGCAATGTCAGTTCATAGTTTAGTTTAATTAGAGATCTAGTCATTCTAGAGCGACTTTACTTATAAAATAATTAGAGATCTAGTCATTCTAGAGCGATATTACTTATAAAATAATTAAAATTTTATATATCAATATTATAGACTCTATCAAAAATATTTGTTTTTCATTATTTTTAATTTACTAAATATAGGTTTCGTGATATTTGCAGAAATATTTTTAATTTTTTTTATAATCTAATTTTTTGTTCAATTGATCCTATCATCCATACTTTCCGTATCACAACATGGTGTGTTTTTTTTCCTCCTAATTTTGTGAACTTATCCGAATGTGTCATTTATTTAAAATTTTTTGAGAGACTTATTTATAAGTCCTTTTTCAAACACTTATACTAGATTAAGTCCTGCGTAATTTCTTATAGAATCTCAAGTCCTATTTAGATAAGGATGTATTCCACAAGATCCTACATAAACGTAACGTGACGTGACACTTACATAAACGTAACGTGACACTTATATAAACGTAACGTAACGTGACACATACATAAACGCAACGTGACACTTACATAAACGAAACGTGACACATTACGTTTCGCAAACTTAAGGAGTTTTTATTTTTTTAAATTAAATGTGAAAATGTTGCTGGTTAATGTTGGTGTCACGTTACGTTTTATATAAATATGATCTATGGTAACGAAAAGACACTTTATTTCTTTGGTACGTTTCATATAAATACGTTTCATAGGTGTCACGTTACGTTACGTTACGTTTATATAGATATGATCTATGGGGAAATTACATATTACCATAGATCATAGGTGTCACGTTACGTTTATGTAGGTGTCATGTTACGTTACGTTTATATAAATATGATTTATGGTAACATTCAATTTCCTATATATGATTTTACTATTATTTATGATATTAATAACTAATATTGAGGGTAAATGTGTCAACAAACTTCTCACAGGACTTATGGGAACGTAAGTTTTTTAGTAGGACTATATGTAGTATAAGTCTCCCTAATAGGACTTATAAATAATTTTTCCAAATTCTTTTAATGCTAATTTCAATGCTTGAAAACTCCAAACTTTTATTTTTTATTATTTTTACTGATTTGCCAAATTTTCATGAATTTCAACCCATTGTTACGAAATTAGATGAATTTTCAACCGAACAAAATTAAAATGAAAAAGTATTGGTCATGTTTAGTTTCATTTCTATATTTATTTTGAAAAATAAAAACTAGTTTGATAAAAATAAATATCAAAAACATATTTTAATTTTTTTAAATTATTTGTCTTTTAAAAAGATAAAATTATATAAAAATAATAAGTATTTTTTTTAATTTTTTATGAAATTAATTTTTAATTTTTTAGAAAAAAATTATGAAACAAGTTTTATCAAACATGACTTATCTCATAAGTTTTGAATTTTATTTTTGGGACTCGGTCCACAAATTCAAACTTGAAGTTTGTTTGGTAAAAAATTCAGGCGCTGAAACATTATGTCCATAAGAACAAGATTTCATAATATGCCCAAAATACTCGTACTATCTCTCTGTCCATCTCTCTCTCTCTCTCTCTTGCATGCGCTAGGGTTTGTCAATTGGCTCTTCTCTCCAACAGCACCACCACGACAGTTGTTCGCCGCCACTGTCTCCTCCATTCACTAACGTCGCGCGCAGATTGACCACCACTTATTTGCTGTCTCTTTCTCTCTCTCTCCTCTAAACGTCAACCACAACACTTTTCTTTCCAAACCCACCCACTACCTTCAATAACACCACTACAGTGATTGTTCGCTCGCCATTGTCTTCTCCTCTCATCGAAGTCGTCACCGACTGACCACCACTCTTCTTCCGTTGCCTCTCTCTCTCTCTTCTAACCACCCACCGTAACACCTTTCTCCAATCTCCCTCACCGCTTCAGATTTAGACTTTGCCACAGTTCTCGACCGTAGGTCCCTCCCTCAACCTCAACGTTGTCTCTTCTTCTCTGAGAAATTTATGAAGGTGCGGCGGCTAAAGAAAGGGACTTTGAACACCACTACGTCGTCGATCTCCCAATCTCTCTTTTCTAGATCTCTTTTTGTTTTTTTGATTATGGTTGTTGCTGTTGTGGATCTGGTGAACAGGTATTTATTTATTTTTTTAGTTGTTGTTGTTGTTGTTGATGATGATGATGATGATGATGATGAAACAAATTACAATAGATAAGGGATTTCTACTGTTAGATTTAAACAGATAAGGGATCTCATGTGGCTCTGATCTGTTCAAAATGACTTTGTTATTTCAATCGATAGTTTTTTAACAGATAAAATGCTCTAATCTGTTCAACAGATGTGTTGAAATAAGAAAAGTATGCTTGATCGAAAAAAGAATAAATTGAACAGATAAGAAAAAGAATAAATTTTTTTGAACAGATAGGAATTTCAAAACATAAAAATAATTTGAACAGATAAGGAAAAAATTGAACAGATAGTTAAAAAAATTAAACAAATAAAAAAATGATTTGACCTGATAATTAAAAATTTTGAACAAATAGTCAAAAAAATAAACCAAAAAAAAAATCAACAATGACTTTTCACCAAACTATTTCACAATTGGTGAATCTTTCACTAATAAAAAATGTTCACTGGACCTAATTTCTTAGACACCTTTCAAATTAAATTTATCATCAATTTTCTCTTTTATTTTTTTAATAATTTCGTTGAATATTTCAACTTTTTTACTCATTTATTTCTATTCAAAATATTATTTTATTCAACACAGATTAATCGGTTTGAATTGCCGGCCCAAAAAAAAGGGTTAGAATTTGACTTCTTCGGTCAAGTGAGAGTTGCCGTATTTCACATGCTTTGGCAAAATGATTACTTCTAGATGGGTTGAATTTTGGTAAAATGTGGAAATTTTTTATATTTTTTTAACGTTGAGTTTGAATAATAATTCAGATAAAAATTTAAAAATGAAAAAGAAAAAGATGGCTTCTAAAAAACTTGAAGAGTCCGTGAGATTTATTACTGGTTCATTTTTTGATAATTGGAATCATTTATTTTGTAAAGTGTTTGAAGTCAATCCGATAAAAAAATTAAATAATTTTTAAAAATATATATATTTATCTTTATTTTTTAAAAATAAATGTGATAAAATAAAATTTTATGATCTGAATAACTAATGAGCCTACAATCAGAAGCGGATAATTAGCATATTTTGTTCATTTTTTTTCCTTTAGTTTAATTTTTAAATTTTTTTTTACACATTTATATTATATTCAACTAGACGAGCTAAAATAATTAAAAATTAATTTTTTAAAAAATTTCATAAAAACAAAAAAGGGCAAAATTTACTTTACCCCTCGTGGTTTCGCCTCAAAGCACTTTACCTCCTGTGGTTCAAATATAAGTAGATAACTCCCTTGTAATTTTGGATTAAAGTGCTACAGTTAGTTTTTTCAAAAAAGATAACGGAAGGCGTGCCATATTCTCTCTAATTGAGAGTAGACATTGCAAAAGTGTTAAGTCAAAATAAAAATTGAATTAAATGTCAATAATAGCCACATATTGATCTTATTCTCCAAATTAAATCTTAATCTTGACCAAACCATAACACTAATTGTCATCTTTTATCAAAAATTTAATTTAATTCAAAATGTTATTAAATGAGAAATTGGGTTAAAAATGAAGTAGTAGATTAAGGTAATTTTGTAGTAATAAATTAGACTATTTAGGTTAATTTATGGTTATATATATATATATATATATATATATATATATGTAAATGTTTGATTTAAAATTTTATTAAATAAAAATTGGTTTAAAAATTAAAAATTAGATTAAGATAATTTTGTGATAATAAATTAAGGTATTTAGGTTAATTTACGATTTAATTTGTGAAATATATATATTTATATATTTAATTTAAAATGTTATTAAATAAGAAATTAGGTTAAAAATTAAAAATTAGATTAGGGTAATTTTATGGTGATAAATTAGGGTGTTTAGCTTACTATAATCTTATTTGTTGAATATGTGGTTAAGATAAAATATATATATATATATATATATATGGATATTGGAGAAAGGGAGAGAGAATTTATCATAGCAGTATTTAGGTAATTTTGCCATTATTTTTAACTAATTTTGCATTTTAGTCCAAAATTATAAAGGGTTTCTTTGTTTATATTTGAAAGTGTTCCGAGACAAAACGCGAATTTTGTTCATCAAAAAAATAAAGAGTCCAAATAAGTCAGTTTTTTTTTTTTGCATTTTTTTGTTTTTTTTGTTTTTTTTGAAGTTTTTTTTTACACTGAATGGATTAGAAAAGTACAATTTTTAACACAATTTTTTTTTTTAAAAGGATAAAAATATGATTTATTTTTTTTTTATATTATTATTATTGCCAAACCACGCCTCAGTTGGTAGATGATCAAAGCAAGTGCTGGAATTCTCCAAAGGCAACATATTCTACGAATCTAGATGGGTTGAATCTTTCGTTCAAAAAAGATGGGTTGAATTTTGGAACTTATCTGTAATCCAAATGCACTATTCCCCCTTTCTATTTTTAATATAAAAAAAATCTCATTCTGATGTGACAAGCCTTGACGATTTCATTCATCAAAAGTAATTTTTTGGAACATTTTGGAAAATATTGGATGTATGTCAAATCTTCACACAAAAAATCAGAATAACAGAAATAAGTATAATGTTGATGAGCTCAATATCATTATTTGATATCAAACAGATAAACACAAATAAAACACACACCAATGGAAAACATACTTGCATCAAACATACAAGGAGGTGCCAATGGGGTTTACGGACTCAATGAGTGTCAAGACCACTAGCAAAAAGAGAAGCAAAAGCTTCAATTTCATGTTTGTTCAACACTATCCCAATCTGAAACCCACCATTACCATCTCTGGAATCTGCAAGAGAGAAAGTGTTGGGTATACCTCCTTATTAGAGTGTGGGACCCAATTGATTTGTTAAAGAATTTTAATTTGACTTGATTTAAGTATAATATATTTTTATATATTATATTTGAGGAGACCCAATCCAATTTGGAAACAACTAAGGTTTGATAATAAATCCTAGATCCACAATATTGTTTTCCCAAGGAAAAAAGAAGGATTGGTTTACTTTTCCCGTGGGTGTGCGTGCAGCTGCAAGGCTACAAAATTGATTTTCGGTGGGCTTTTGTTCCTGGAGCATTGTTTGAAGTCTTTGTTAACAACTTCCGCATTGAAGAAGGTGATTTGGGTTAATTATTTTGGATTTTCTTCAACTTTGGTTCTGAATATTTTGGTTCTTCTATTTGGTGAGGTCTTTCCTCTTTGTTTATTTGTGATTATTTGGAATTCACCTAAGGGTGGTTTTGTGAGACTATTAGTGTCTCGTTTGTAATCGTTTGAAACTTATTTGGTTGATAGTGAAATCGGATTTCGATCTCGTGGACGTACCTCACATTGAAGGAACCACGTAAAAATTCTTGTGTTGCCTTTGATTTAATTTTTCCGCATTAGTTTTTATTCCTATTGATTGATTTACTTGTGGGGAATCACATATTTTCCCTAACAACTGGTATTAGAGCTTACGGTTTATTTGGGTTTATTTATTTGTGTAAATCAATGGAGGGGAGTGCGGGTCGTATGTCTAGCTTCAATGGAAGCAATTGGGTAACTTGGAAAACTAAAATGGAGAACCTATTATTTTGTAAAGATTTGTATGGACCCATTGAGGGTGATAGTGGCAAACCCGAGGGTATGAAAGATGATGAATGGAATAGGCTTAATCGAAAGGCCGTTGGTGTTATCCGTCAATGGATTGATGACAGTGTGTTTCATCATGTTGCTACTGAAACTTCGGCACATGATTTATGAAAAAAATTAGAGGGCCTTTATGACAGAAAATCAGCCACAAATAAAGATTTTCTGTTTCGTAAGTTGGTTAGTTTAAAATATAAAGAGGGCAGCCCTATTCCGGAATATCTGAATGAAATAAAGAGTATTGTTAACCAACTTGCTTCTATGAAAATTGTTTTTGATGATGAGTTGCAGGTTTTGATGTTACTTAGTTCTTTACCCGAAAGTTGGGAGACTTTGGTTGTGACTGTCAGTAATTCGACGCCCGATGGAGTTGTCACAATGGGCCAAGTCACTAGTAGCTTGTTGAATGAAGAAACTAGAAGAAAATCAGCCGGTTCTTCTCATTCGGAAGCATTTATTGTGAGAGGCCGAAGCAAAACAAGGGGGAGGAGTAAGACTCCTCATGGTCGTGATCAAAGCCGTGACAAGTCAAGAGATGGCTCTTTTTCAAAGAAAGACGTTGAATGTTATTATTGCCATGAGAAAGGGCACATGAAGCGAGACTGCCGAAAGCTCAAGAACAAGGAGAAAAGGCGTGACAAAAGTGTGGACAAGAAGCAAGAAGACACAACGGCAGTTACTACCAATGGTGATCTCATGGTCGTTTGTGAAGATGATTGTATCAATTTTGTGGGCCAACAGAGCAATTAGATGATTGATTTTGGTGCTTCTTTTCATATGACTTCTCGAGTTGATTTCTTCACTACCTACACCGAAGGAGATTATGGTTCTGTTCGAATGGGTAATGAAGGTTTGTCCAAGATTATTGGTATGGGTGATGTTTGCTTGGAAACAAATTTGGGCTGCAAGTTGTTGCTTAAAGATGTGAGGCATGTTCCCGACATTCGCCTCAATTTGATCTCTACCGGGAAGCTAGATGAAGAAGGCTTCAACAACAAATTTGGTGATGGAATATGGAAGCTCACAAAGGGTTCTTTGGTGGTGGCTAAGTGTAAGAAGACTCATACACTTTATTCGATGCAAGGAAAAATTTATAAAAGTGCTGTCAATGTACTTCAAGATGATACTTCTACCGAATTGTGGCACAAGCGGCTTGGCCACATGAGTGAAAAGGGGCTGCAAGTTTTGTTCAAGAAAGAACTTCTACCCGGTTTGAAAGGTACACATCTTAAAACTTGTGTTCATTGTTTGGCAGGTAAACAACATAGAGTTTCTTTTCATAAAAATGTTGCTTCTAGAAAAGAAAATGTTTTGGAGTTGATTCACTTGGATGTTTGTGGTCCTTTAAAAGTTAGAACACATAGTGGTGCACTTTATTTTGTCACTTTCATTGATGATTATTCAAGGAAAGTTTAGGCTTTTCTACTAAAAACTAAAGATCAAGTTCTAGAAGTATTTAAGCATTTTCAGGCCATGGTTGAAAGAGAAACATGGCAGAAATTGAAGTGCATCCGATCAGACAATGGTGGTGAATACATTGGGCCATTTGATGAGTATTGTCGCAGCCAAGGTATTCGGCATCAAAAGACAGTTAAGAAGACTCCTCAACAAAATAGAGTTGCCGAGAGGATGAACCGCACCATTGTGGAAAGAACAAGGTGTTTGCTTTCACAAGATAAATTGCCAAGATCCTTTTGGGGTGAGGCATTGAAGACAGCGGTTGACGTGATGAATTTGTCTCCTTCCTATCCTTTGAATGGTGATGTTCCAGAAAGAGTTTGGACCGGTAAAGATGTGTCTGGTTGAGAGTGTTTGGTTGCCGAGCCTTTGTTCACATTCCAAAAGATGAGAGGTCCAAGCTTGATAGTAAGTCAAGACAATGTATTTTTCTTGGCTATGGGCGTGATGAATTTGGATATAGATTGTGGGATCCGGTCGACAAGAAAGTCATTCGAAGCCGTGATGTTGTGTTTCTTGAAGACCAAACAATTGAAGACTTTGGCAAAGGTGACCAACCGGAGCCAAAAACTAGTGATCTCATTGACATGGATCCATCTCCTTCATCTTCAGTTGATGATGAAAATGGGGGAGATGTGCAGCCATCCATTGAAGATGTAGAAGATGATGCTAATCCTAATGAAGTTGAGCCAGAAATTGAGGAAGAGCATCCAACTTAAGAACCGCCACCACAACTTGAGTTAAGAAAATCTACAAGGGACCGACAACCTTCAAGAAAGTATCCTCCTAATGAATTTGTGTTGATTTCTGATCAAGGGGAGCCTGAGAGCTACCAAGAAGCAATTGAGCATGTAAAGAAAGGTGATTGGAAAAAGGCCATGAACGAAGAGATGAATTCATTGCTTGAAAACCAGACTTATGATTTAGTGAAGTTGCCTAAAGGGAGGAAAATTTTGCAAAATAAGTGGGTTTTCAAATTGAAGAATGATGGCAAGAATTTGAGGTACAAGGCACGTCTTGTTGTGAAAGGCTTTGGGCAAAAGAAAGGTATTGACTTTGACGAGATTTTCTTACCTGTTGTAAAGATGTCTTCTATTCGGGTTCTACTTGGCATGGCTGCAAGTATGAACCTTGAAGTTGAGCAACTTGATGTGAAGACCGCATTTCTTCATGGTGACCTTGAAGAAGAAATTTACATGGAGCAACCGGAAGGTTTTGTGAAAAAAGGGAAAGAGAAATTTGTTTGTAAATTGAAGAAAAGTTTGTATGGTCTCAAGCAAGCCCCGCGGCAATGGTACAAAAAATTTGACTTTTTCATGATGAATAATGGTTTTTCTAAAACCACTTCGGACCATTGTGTGTTTGTGAAAAAATTTTCGGATGGCAAATTTATTATTTTTTTGCTTTATGTTGATGACATATTAATTGTAGGTCAAGATTCTACCATGATAAACAGGTTGAAATTGGAGTTGAGCAAGTCTTTTGCTATGAAAGATTTGGGGCCGGCAAAGCAAATTCTTGGTATGAAAATTGTTCGTGATCGCAAAAAGGGGCTGATTTGGTTGTCTCAAGAAAGCTACATTGAGAAAGTTCTTGAGAGGTTCAATATGGATAAAGCAAAGTCGGTTGGTTGTCCACTTGCGGGTCACTTCAAGCTTAGTTCGAATCAATGTCCTACAAGTGAGAAAGACAAAGAAGAGATGTTGAAAGTTCCTTATGCTTCAGCAGTTGGTTCTTTGATGTACGTGTAACAACCCCCATACTGCTTACCGGAAAAAAATTACTGAATTACCTACTGATTATTGCTAAACTGGACTGCTTATGACAGATAATTGAACTAACTGAAGTACTGAATGGACTGATTGAAAACTGGAACTGAATTGACTGAGCATATCTATTGTATTGCATTTTTATCTGTTCGATTGTTTGATTATCTGTCGATATTTTTGTGTTTAAACTGCAAAATGAAGGCCTTATCGGCAGCCGAATCGAAAATAGATTGATGTTTTGGGATCATTGGAAATTATGTGATTTAATGGTATATTTATCAGAAATGTGATTAGGTATGACTGAATTAGATTAAATATTGTTATATTGCAAACTTTGACTTATATACCAAACTTGCCACTAAGTGGGCCACTACCTCACACACTTAGAGACTTGTATATGCTTGATCAAAAACCATTTCCTCAGCCCTTTTCCTTATACTAGCCGACCAAGAGAGGAAATAGGAGAGAATTGAGTTCATTTTGTTGAATTGGCTTGAATTGCTTGGAATTGAAGTATAAATTGTCCAATTGGACTCCTAAACCTTGAATACAAGACTAAGGTAGGACATTCATCTTCTTGTTGTTGTCATAGAATTAATTCTTGCATGATTCATGCTTCAATTGTAGAGTTAAGTCTTGTTTTAATTCATACATGTAGGATTAGAACATAATTCATGCATGCATGTTTGAATTGATGAGTTTTGAGTTGAATTCATGGTAAAATTGTACATGCATGTTCATAATTAGGCTTGAGTCCATGAATTCATCATGTTCTTGAAGAAATGAGTCCATCTGAACAAGCTCTGAAGGTTGAATTTGGTTTGAATCCATGCATGTTTGCATGTTCTTCATATTCTTGAAAATGGGTTTGAATATGGTTTTAATTGACTCACCTTTGGGGCTTGAATTCATAAATTGAGCTTTGAAACTTGTTATACATTGAATTTAGTTATGTTTTCCAGAATTTGGGCCCAAGAGGTCGAGTTTGGAGTGGTGGAATGCTTGGTTTGAGCTTGGGAGGCAAATCTGGAAATTCCAGATTTGGCTTCCTCGCTCGAGCGAAGGATTCCTCACTCGAGCAAGCACCTTTGTCCAGGGCTCCGCTCGAGCGAGCATCGAGCGACCATCGCGCGTAAAATCACAGCATCTAGTATTTTTACTGTTTCGACAGACCGCTCGAGCGAAGGATTCCTCGCTCGAGCGAAGCCTTCGATTTTGGAAGCTCGCTCGAGCGAAGAAAGGCTCGCTCGAGCGAGGCTCCTATTTTCAGCAAACTTTGCGAAATGTTTTCTAAGTGTATTTTTGCATCCTCATCCCATCCTAAGCATTCTTAGGCCTAGTTTAAGGCATCTTAATGAGGATATAGATGTAGAAAACACCAAGGCAAATTAGGGATTAAGTTATGATATTTCCCAACTGTGTAGCTTAGTGTGTGCTCAACCTGTGAACTGTGTAGGGTTGGCGACTGGGGAGACACGCTCTAGCATACTATAGCCCTAACTCTATGAGTAACAATTGTGTAAAGATATGTTTAACTGAGAATGTTTTCTGACTGTTTTCCGAAACTGTTTTCTGAAGTAATTATTGTTAATTGTTTGAATGTATGTCCTATATTCTGAAATGTATTGTGGCATCCTTAGCAACTGTGGTATACTGTTACTGCTACTGTTACAGAGATCTCTGTCGGTTCCCTCGTGGAACCACTACTGTTTACGGATTGATGGCCATTATTACTGTTCGGTCTTTAAGACCTACTTGTTTACTGCTATGCTAATGGATGTACCACATATGACTGAATAACTGTTCTGACTGAAAGACTGAAGTATTGTTTAATGAACTGCTTTCATTACTGTAAGGACATTTCATTCTTAACCTCTTTACGCATTATGTTATTTACTGGGCTTTAGCTCACTGTTTATATATATATGTAGGTGCTCGGCCACCAGATCGGAGCTAGGAGCGTGGGTTAGACTCCGGTTTTGTCAAGCCAGCCTTTGTGCCTCACTGCAAGGTTCCGAGTTGCCATGCTATGGCTTTGGGGTGTTTTGTTTTTCCCCCGTCTATCTCCATACTGTTTGGATTACTGTATAGACTGTCAGCTACTAACTGTACTGTTATCAAGGGATTAGGTCCCTGTACTGTGTGACTGTAAATTTTGTATAGACTATATGCATGGAAAATCTTTTTGGCATACAGACTGTCACAGCTCAATGGACATTATTTATTTACTGTATTGGCTTCCGCCGGGCCCTGAACTCTGTTTTACTGTACTGTTGTTAAGTAGGCCTTCGATAATCTCGGATTATTGGCCGGTTACGGTGCTAAACCCATAGGGCCGGGTTTGGGTCGTGACAGAGTGGTATCAGAGCGATACTTAACCACGAGTCATACCGCACACACGTGTCCAAATGAGCTATAGGGTGTCCTAGAAAAGTGATTAGGGCATTTCATGAACTTGAAAAGTGTGTGGCTATGTTATGACTGAATACATGTTGTCGTGATAACTGTCTAAATATGCAACTGTTTATGTTACAATTGCTATAACTGTTATAGCTGCTTATAGTGAAATGGACAATGCAAATGAACCTGAATCCTCATCTACCAAGGCAAGAATGGAAAGAATGGAAAGAATGATGGAACTGATAACTGCTAGACTTGAACAACAACAGAACCAACAGCCCCCACCTCCTCCTCCTCCGGTATAGCCGGAACCTAATGCGAATGTGAATGATGGGGATATTATTGCTCTCACCCATAAATTCAGCAAGATGAAACCACCATCCTTTCAGGGAGGACTGGAACCGCTAAAGGCTGAAGCTTGGGTGCTTGAAACAGAAAAACTATTTGAAGTGTTTCCGTGCTCAGAAGCGAATAAAGTATTGTTAGCTACCTTCACCTTACAAGAAGAAGCTAGAAGGTGGTGGATGTTGATCCGCGATACAAATACTGTTATGACTTGGGCTCAGTTCAAGGAGTCCTTCTTTGAAAAGTACTTCCCACAATGCGTCAGGGATAGGAAAGTGACTGAATTCGAACAACTAAGACAGGGTACAATGTCTGTGGCTGAATATGAAGCAAGGTTCATTGAGCTTGCCAGATATGCACCACATATGGTGGACACTGACTACAAGAAGGCCAGAAAATTTGAGGGTGGCCTTAATGTTGCAATACTTGACCGAATAAGTGTTTTGAAACTACCGACTTTTGTGGGTGTTCTCGACCGGGCATTGATGGCTGAGTCGAACATTGCAGCAGTGAAACAATCTGAAACACCAACAACTGAATGGCATGGTAAAAGGCAGGGTTTCAAATTCAAGAAAAGCAAGCACAACCTGGCCAACAAGAAACATAATACGAGGTCGACAACTAGCCCCAGCCAAGGGAGTGGGTTCATTCCACCCTGCTCTGTATGTGGCAACAAGCACAAAGGGGTTTGTCACAAAATATCCGGAGCCTGTTACAGATGTGGCAAAGTGGGCCACATGGTTAGAGATTGTCCTCCGCTCCGCAAGTTAGTAGCAAAGCTACGCCAAGCGCAGCCGCGTCAACTGTAGCACCAAAGCCTAACCCCAAAGCTACTGGGAAAGAGCCCATGAGGCAGGGCCGAGTGTTCGCCCTAGTACCGGGAGACGTGCAAAATACTGAAACCGTTGTGTCAGGTATCCTCTCTATTTGTACACAAAATGCATATGTATTGATTGATTCGTGGTCTACACATTCTTATGTATCGCATGCTTTCTCACGGAAATTGAATAGACCCTTAGAACCCATGAACTATCTGCTAGCCGTATCATCACCCGTAGGAGGATCCATGACATGTGCTTATATGTACCCTGCATGTGAAATCATTGTTGGGGATATGCATCTGTTTATTGATTTACTACCATTGAACATTGATCATTTTGATGTAATATTGGGGATGGATTGGTTACAAAAATATCATGCCACTATTGATTGTGTGACCAAGCAAGTTGTTTTCCGTCTACCTGGTTTGCCTGAATTTGTGTTTAATGGGAGTGGAGTAGTACCTCCTCCGTATTTGATTTCGTCAGTGAAAGCTGTTAAATTAATTAGAAAGGGGTGTAAAGGATATCTGTGTTCTGTGCTGACTGTGTCTACTGATGATAGTGTTAAAACTGATGTGAATTGTATTCTTATAGTCAGGGAATTCCCAGATGTATTTCCAGATGATCTACCAGGGGATTTGATTGACAGGGAGATTGAATTTACCGTTGATGTGATTCCGGGTACACAGCCGATATCGAAAGCTCCTTACAGAATGGCCCCAACTGAACTGAAGGAGTTGAAAGTGCAATTGCAAGAACTGTTAGACAAGAAGTTTATCAGGCCCAGTACTTCACCGTGGGGTGCACCGGTTTTGTTTGTAAAGAAGAAAGATGGCTCGCTGAGACTGTGCATTGATTACCGTGAATTGAACAAGGTAACTGTGAAAAATAAATAACCATTGCCACGTATTGATGATTTATTTGATCAGTTACAGGGTGCACAAGTGTTTTCCAAGATTGATCTCAGATCGGGGTATCATCAACTGAAGGTTAAACTGGAAGACATTGATAAAACTGCTTTTAGAACGAGGTATGACCATTATGAATTTTTAGTTATGCCATTCGGAGTCACGAATGCCCCTGTTGCTTTTATGGACCTCATGAACAGAATTTTTAAACCATACCTTGATGATTTCATTGTAGTATTTATTGATGACATATTGATTTACTCCAAAAGTATAGAACAACATGAACATCATCTGAGACTTGCCTTGCAGACCCTAAGAGAACAGAAACTATATGCTAAACTGTCTAAATGTGAATTTTGGCTTGACCATGTTATGTTTTTGGGCCATGTTGTTAGCAAAAATGGAATTTCTGTTGATCCGCAAAAAATTGAAACTGTAGTGAACTGGCCTAGACCAACAAATGTGACTGAAGTCCGAAGCTTTTTGGGATTGGCTGGATATTACAGAAGATTTGTCAAAGATTTCTCCAAAATTGCCCTACCATTGACTCAGTTAACTCAGAAGGGGACATCATTTGACTGGACTGACCAAAGGGAATCAGCATTCCAAGAGTTGAAAACTCGACTTGTGACTGCACCGGTTTTGACTTTACCTTCAGGTACGGATGGTTATACTGTATTTAATGATGCTTCTCATAAGGGTTTGGGGTGTGTTTTAATGCAGAATGGGAGAGTTATTGCTTATGCTTCCCGACAGTTGAGACCACATGAAAAGAACTACCCGACCCATGACCTGGAACTTGCTGCAGTGGTGTTTGCACTGAAAATTTGGCGTCACTATCTGTATGGGGCGACATGTGAAGTATACATCGACCACAAGAGCTTAAAATATTTTTTCACACGGAAGGAACTAAATATGAGACAGCGCAGATGGCTAGAACTGGCCAAAGACTACGATCTACAGATTCTGTACCATCCAGGAAAAGCCAATACTGTTGCCGATGCATTGAGCTGAAAGTCAATTGCCAACTTAGCTTGTTTGCTCACCGGACAGAAAGAGTTGCTTGGTGACCTTGAAAAATTTGAAATTGAAGTTGTTTTGAGAGAACGGGGTGGAACGCTAGCCGCTATTTCTGCTCAACCAGCCTTGATAGAAGAAATTAAAGAGAAACAGCAACAGGATGACTTCTTGAAAAAGATCATCGAAGAAAGAGAGTCTAAGCCGAGACCGGGTTTCAAATTCGAGAACAATGTACTGAAATTTCAAGAAAGACTGTGTGTGCCGAATGACACTGAACTGAAAAGAAGAGTTCTGCAAGAGGCCCAAAATTCAAAATTGTCTATCCACCCGGGGAATACGAAAATGTACCAAGATCTGAAACAGAATTTCTGGTGGCCGGGAATGAAGAAAGAAATTGCCGACTTTGTGTCCAAATGTCTTCATTGCCAACAAGTCAAAGCTGAACATCAACGACCTGTCGGATTATTGCAACCCCTACCCATACCAGAGTGGAAATGGGAGCATATCACGATGGATTTTATCGTTGGGTTACCTCGCTCCAGAAAAGGTATGGATTCAATTTGGGTTATTGTTGATAGACTAACCAAATCTGCTCACTTCTTACCTGTCAAGACAATCTATAATGCGGACAAATTGGCTGTTATCTATATTGATGAAATTGTGAGACTGCATGGAGTGCCTGTGTCTATTGTTTCTGACAGGGATTCGAAGTTTACATCGAGGTTTTGGCAAAGTCTACAGATTGCATTGGGTACTGAATTGAGGCTGAGTAGTGCCTATCATCCTCAGACAGATGGACAGTCAGAAAGGACCATCTAAACTCTAGAGGATTTACTGAGAATGTGTGTCCTTGATTTTCAGGGAGATTGGGAAAGTCATCTGCCATTAGTTGAATTCGCCTACAACAACAGCTACCATTCGAGTATTGGTATGGCGCCTTTCGAGGCATTGTATGGCAGAAAATGTAGATCTCCGATTTGCTAGGCAGAAGTTGGAGATGGGCCTTTGCTTGGGCCTGAGATCGTATATGAGACGACTAGAAAGATAAAATTGATACAGCAAAGACTGAAAACTGCACAGAGTAGACAGAAAAGTTATGCGGATGTCAGAAGATGGGACAGAGAGTATGAAGTGGGTGATCAGGTTTTTGTGAAAGTGATACCAATGAAGGGCCAAACTCGTTTTGGAGTCAAAGGCAAGTTAGCGCCAAGATACGTCGGACCGTATGAGATTATTGAGAAAATTAATCCGGTGGCGTATCAAGTTGTGCTCCCTCCTGAAATGGAGCACATGCATAATGTTTTCCACATTTCGATGTTAAGAGATTATCTTCGGGATCCCTTCCATGTAATTGAGCCTACTCGGGTAGTGTTGAGTGATGACTACACTTACGAGGAACGGCCTATACAGATTGTAAACAGACGGATCAAGAAACTGAGAAACAAAGAGATCCCGCTAGTGAAAGTTGACTGGCAAAACCATGGTGGTGTGTATGCTACTTGGGAAAGGGAAGATGACATGGCTAAGCGATATCCTAATTTGTTCCCGCTTGATCCTGTTTTCTCCCAGAATGAAGGTAACTCGAGTTTAGAGGACTAAACTCCTTATAAGGAGGGGAGACTGTAACAACCCCCAAACTGCTTACCGGAAAAAAATTACTGAATTACCTACTGATTATTGCTAAACTGGACTGCTTATGACAGATAATTGAACTAACTGAAGTACTGAATGGACTGATTGAAAACTGGAACTGAATTGACTGAGCATATCTATTGTATTGCATTTTTATCTGTTCGATTGTTTGATTATCTGTCGGTATTTTTGTGTTTAAACTGCAAAATGAAGGCCTTATCGACGGCCGAATCGAAAATAGATTGATGTTTTGGGATCATTGGAAATTATGTGATTTAATGGTATATTTATCAGAAATGTGATTAGGTATGACTGAATTAGATTAAATATTGTTATATTGCAAACTTTGACTTATTTACCAAACTTGCCACTAAGTGGGCCACTACCTCACACACTTAGAGACTTGTATATGCTTGATCAAAAACCATTTCCTCAGCCCTTTTCCTTATACTAGCCGACCAAGAGAGGAAATAGGAGAGAATTGAGTTCATTTTGTTGAATTGGCTTGAATTGCTTGGAATTGAAGTGTAAATTGTCCAATTGGACTCCTAAACCTTGAATACAAGACTAAGGTAGGACATTCATCTTCTTGTTGTTGTCATAGAATTAATTCTTGCATGATTCATGCTTCAATTGTAGAGTTAAGTCTTGTTTTAATTCATACATGTAGGATTATAACATAATTCATGCATGCATGTTTGAATTGATGAGTTTTGAGTTGAATTCATGGTAAAATTGTACATGCATGTTCATAATTAGGCTTGAGTCCATGAATTCATCATGTTCTTGAAGAAATGAGTCCATCTGAACAAGCTTTGAAGGTTGAATTTGGTTTGAATCCATGCATGCTTGCATGTTCTTCATATTCTTGAAAATGGGTTTGAATATGGTTTTAATTGACTCACCTTTGGGGCTTGAATTCATAAATTGAGCTTTGAAACTTGTTATACATTGAATTTAGTTATGTTTTCCAGAATTTGGGCCCAAGAGGTCGAGTTTGGAGTGGTGGAATGCTTGGTTTGAGCTTGGGAGGCAAATCTGGAAATTCCAGATTTGGCTTCCTCGCTCGAGCGAAGGATTCCTCGCTCGAGCGAGCACCTTTGTCCAGGGCTCCGCTCGAGCGAGCATCGAGCGACCATCGCGCGTAAAATCACAGTATCCAGTATTTTTACTGTTTCGACAGACCGCTCGAGCGAAGGATTCCTCGCTCGAGCCAAGCCTTGGATTTTGGAAGCTCGCTCGAGCGAAGAAAGGCTCGCTCAAGCGAGGCTCCTATTTTCAGCAAACTTTGCGAAATGTTTTCTAAGTGTATTTTTGCATCCTCATCCCATCCTAGGCATTTTTAGGCCTAGTTTAAGGCATCTTAATGAGGATATAGATGTAGAACACACCAAGGCAAATTAGGGATTAAGTTATGATATTTCCCAACTGTGTAGCTTAGTGTGTGTTCAACCTGTGAACTGTGTAGGGTTGGCGACTTGGGAGACACGCTCTAGCATACTGTAGCCCTAACTCTGTGAGTAACAATTGTGTAAAGATATGTTCAACTGAGAATATTTTCTGACTGTTTAACGAAACTGTTTTCTGAAGTAATTATTGTTAATTGTTTGAATGTATGTCCTATATTCTGAAATGTATTGTGGCATCCTTAGCAGCTGTGGTATACTGTTACTGTTACTGTTACAGAGATCTCTATCGGTTCCCTCGTGGAACCACTACTGTTTACGGATTGATGGCCATCATTATTGTTCGGTCTTTAAGACCTACTTGTTTACTGCTATGCTAATGGATGTACCACATATGACTGAATAACTGTTCTGACTGAAAGACTGAAGTATTGTTTAATGAACTGCTTTCATTACTGTAAGGACATTTCATTCTTAACCTCTTTACGCATTATGTTATTCACTGGGCTTTAACTCACTATTTATATATATATATATGTAGGTGCTCGGCCACCAGATCGGAGCTAGGAGCGTGGGTTAGACTCCATTTTTGTCAAGCCAGCCTTTGTGCCTCACTGCGAGATTCCGAGTTGCCATGCTATGGCTTTGGGGTGTTTTGTTTTTCCCGCGTCTGTCTCTATACTGTTTGGATTACTGTATAGACTGTCAGCTACTAACTGTACTATTATCAAGGGATTAGGTCCCTGTACTGTGTGACTGTAAATTTTGTATAGACTGTACTGTTTGTATGTATGAATGCGTGAAAAATCTTTTTGGCATACAGACTGTCACAGCTCAATGGACATTATTTATTTACTGTATTGGCTTCCGCCGGGCCCTGAACTATGTTTTACTGTACTGCTGTTAAGCAGGCCTTCGGTAATCTTGGATTACTGGCCGGTTACGGTGCTAAACCCATAGGGCCGGGTTTGGGTCGTGACAGTACGCCATGGTTTGTACAAGGCCGGATATTGCTCACGCTGTTGGTATAGTGAGTCGTTTTCTCTCTAATCCGGGTAAAGAACATTGGGCAGCGGTAAAATGGATTCTAAGGTATCTTCGAGGGATTTCGAAGGTGTGTTTGTGTTTTGGGGATGGTAAGCCGATGCTTGATGGGTTCACAGATTCTGACATAGCTGGTGATGTTGATTCTAGGAAATCTACTTCGGGGTATTTGATGACTTTTGCAGGGGGAGCTGTGGCATGGCAATCTAAATTACAAAAATGTGTTGCTCTCTCAACTACCGAAGCTGAATTTATTGCTATTACAGAAGCTTGCAAAGAAGAGTTATGGTTGAAGAAATTTTTGCAAGAGTTGGGTTTGAAGCAAGAAAAGTATGTGCTTTATTGTGATAGTCAAAGTGCTATTCACTTGAGTAAATTCTACTTTTCATTCAAGATCGAAACACATTGATGTGAGATGCCATTGGATTCCTGATGTGTTAGATTCGAAATTGTTACAACTCGAAAAGGTTCACACATATGATAATATTTCAGATATGTTGACAAAGACTTTGTCGAGGGACAAACATTTAAAGTGTCGAACTTTGGCGGGTATGGTTGATTTCTCCACCTAAGTCGGTAGGGGGAGAATTGTTGGGTATACCTCCTTATTGGAGTGTGGGACCCAATTGATTTGTTAAAGAATTTTAATTTGACTTGATTTAGGTATAATATATTTTTATATATTATATTTGAGGAAACTCAATCCAATTTGGAAACAACTAAGGTTTGATAATAAACCCTAGATCCACAATATTGTTTTCCCAAGGAAAAAAGGAGGATTGGTTTACTTTTCCCGTGGGTGTGCGTGCGGCTGCAAGGCTACAAAATTGATTTTTGGTGGGCTTTTGTTCCTGGAGCATTGTTTGAAGTTTTTGTTAACAACTTCCGCATTGAAGAAGGTGATTTGGGTTAATTATTTTGGATCTTCTTCAACTTTGGTTCTGAAGATTTTGGTTCTTCTATTTGGTGAGGTCTTTCCTCTTTGTTTATTTGTGATTATTTGGAATTCACCTAAGGGTGGTTTTGTGAGACTATTAGTGTCTCGTTTGTAATCGTTTGGAACTTATTTGGTTGATAGTGGAATCGGATTTCGATCCCGTGGACGTACCTCACATTGAGGGAACCACGTAAAAATTCTTGTGTTGCCTTTGATTTAATTTTTCCGCATTAGTTTTTATTCCTATTGATTGATTTACTTGTGGGAAATCACATATTTTTCCTAACAGAAAGCTCCACTTTTATCAATTGATGTCACCTCCACCTTTCTCGGTCTCCCCTACCCAAAATCAATGTTGTACATCTCAAGTCGAGGTGAGCCTGCAATGGAAAATAATGCCTCTTTTTGTAAAGAAAATAATTCAGTTCTGCAGTTTTTTGCCCCTTTTAGAACTCCATCATTCAAACCTTGTATGGCTTCTCCAATCGCGGTGGCCACCATGGCCACCCCATCTTCTCCAATTAAGTCGTTCGAATTTGCATCGACAAAACATCCTATAATGCAGTTCCCAAAGTAAGTTGAAGGGAGAGGGGGTTCCAAGCGAGCCCTACAGTCGACACCGATGACAAGACGAACTTTCTGGTTCCTCATTTTCAAGGTTTTAACTAAGCAAACCCATGTGTAGGCACTTGTTATTGTAAAAGTTGACAGAGGAATGGCTGGTTTATGATTATTCTTCCCTTGCCATTGGGCTTGCACACGCTTCTTGATATTCTCAATATTTGCCTTTGTCAATCTAAAAGTGTCGAGAAACACATCGGGTGGAGCTTTCAAGTCCAATATCATGAGGCTTTTGTTGTTGTTGCCATTTTGTTGCAACCATCCGTTTAAGAAAGCTGTTTCAAGATCATCTGGGTCATCGACAATGGTGCGGTCATAAAATGAAGTTAGTTCGGGCGTTAAAGTTGAGACTTGGCCGCGGAGGCAAATAGAGGCCCATGAATGCATAAACAGAGATATAGTTTTCCCATCCAATACCGCGTGGTGTGTGGCGTAACCGATAGAAAACCCGATGTTTGGAAACGAGTTCGGATCATCTGCCGCACTTCTTTGCGGCCTTCCCAGCAGCACTTAAAAATGACGTGGTTTTGAATTTTTTTTTTCCTTTTCATTTTTGAACCCTAGGAATTCAGTTGATCGTCGTCTAAATTTGACGAACTTGGTCTGGTAAGATCTTGAGAATTTCTGGGCGTTCGGCTAATTCTTCGGCTTGCTCTGTCATGAGTCTCGCGACAAAACCATGAAAAACAGTCTTGTACACGTGAATGAAATCTCTCTCTTTTTCTCTCTGGGTGGCTTCGGACTTTTTCGAGTCTGATTGGTATGAACTAAGACTTGCAATGGTGGAACTGTACCAATCCTCCGAATCGGAAAACCCAGATGGTTTCAAGTCGTTTCGGATTCTGGCAATAAAACTTTGGAATTGGGTGTCTTGGACATTGGTGGAATTTTTTTTTGGAACTAGATTTTCACACAAAAAATTCATTATCTTCATCTGGGTTTACATGATTACTATTTGAAATATTCCTTTATTATCAAATTATAATTGAAAAAAACACTATTAAGTATAGTATGACTCTGTTTAATTGATTGGTTTTTCTCATCATCATATTCAAAGCTTTGGTTGTTCTTTAGAGAGAGTGGGTGTGAATCTGGGTTTATTTTCTCATCATCATTACATTCTTCTCTCACAAAAAAACTCAAAAAAGCCAAAAAGTCAAAAAGTCCTTCCCAAACCAAGCTTTTAAGCCCAGCCTAAAATAGCCAAAAAAGTCAAAAAGCCAAAAAGCCAACCCACTTCCCAAACGGAGGCTGAATTATTCTTTACTTGACTCTACTAAATTGAAAAAATATATATATTATATTTTTATTTATTATATTAGTAATGTCAACTTACATCTATCACTTCTTTTAATACTTTTTTTACCGTCACTATATCGTATATTTTTATTACTATTTCTGTTAGTCTGCATTATATATGACAAAATTATCTCAATTTATTTTCTCTTAATTTATCTTTTATTGATATTACTCCTACCTATTTACGAACGTATTCATTTTCAATTTTGCCTTTTATAATCATGCCACATCCACATCTCAATAAGTTTCACTTTATTTTTTCCCGTCTTGCATGATTGATATAAAGAAGAAATTTGTGGTCAAGTTTTGAGTGATGCAAGTATTAGTTGAGATGTATTACAGTTTTACAATTACTTATCTCTTCTCGTAATGTTTTTTTAAAAAAAGTAAAGGTGATTATTGAATACTTTCAAAATACGATCAAATGGTACTCCACAATATTATTAAAAGTAAAAAAATATGATGCGTTTGATAACACATTTTTTTTAATTACTTTTTACTTGTGTAAAGTAATTGACATAATTCAATTGGTTATTTTTGTATATTTTTATTTTCATAATTAGAGAATTAATCACTGTCAAAGACGAAAATGATTACACCTATTTTGTGTTGTTTATTTTAGGAGGAGGGTTCACTTCAGTCCAAGATCTAGACTAGAGGGAATTGTTCAGATTCGTGGGGTTTATTACGAGTCTCATTTCGATAATTTATATCATTCATTTTATCAGACAATTCGTTTATTTCATCCAAAAAAAAAAAATTAATTCGATTCGATAACCGTAACTTATTCAATTTATTGTGTTTTTCATGAGAAAAGTACGATAATTAAATTTTTTAAAAATAAATCATATATGTTTTTGTTCACCAAAGAAGTATGACAGTTGTGTTTTTAAAAAATGAACCATATATTTTTTTGATAACAAAAATAATAAATTGAACAAGTTATAGTTATCAAATCGACCTAATTTTTTTTATAAATGAAATACACAAAGTGTAAAAAAAAAAAATAAACGATTCATATAATCAAAACGGAACCATAGTAAGCTCAATAGGTCCAAACAATTCTGAAGAGAGAGAGAGAGAATTTTCATAATTCCATTTCACACAAAATTGGTTACAAGATATTTCTATATATACATGCATAACAGATCTTTTATCGGTTTGTAACTAACTAATAGTTTGTAACTAACTAACAGTTATTAGCTCCAGAATCTAACTAACAGAACTGGTACTATTACATGCTCGTGAGTCAATTGGTTTAACAGCACATGACTGAGGTTGCACCTGCACCTGTACATTATCAGCCTCCCTCACGCTATTAGCGCAAGGAAGAACCAAGAGCTTGTCGTTGAGATATTGATATTGAAAACGAGAAGTTGAGAGAGGCTTTGTAAACACATCTGCAATTTGATCAGCAGAAGGCACATATCGAAGATCAAGCTGTTTAGCTACCACCTTTTCACAAACAAAATGACAATCGATTTCTATATGCTTGGTGCGAGAGTGGAAGACAGGGTTAGAAGCAAGGGCCATAGCCAAGAGATTGTCACACCACAAAATGGGAACTGAAAGAGCAGGAAGACACATATCCTGTAACAGCTGCTGCAACCAAGTGAGCTCAGCAGCAGCATGAGCTAAGGACCTGTATTCAGCCTCAGTTGAGGACTTGGAAACAGTGGCCTATTTCTTGGTAGACCAGGAGATTAAATTGGGACCAAGATAGACATAGTACCCAAAAGTGGATCTCCTATCCACAGAATCACCGGCCCAATTTGAATCAGAAAAAGCATGAAAGGAAAAAGGACCAGATGAAAAATGCAGGCCATGAGAAAGAGTGCCTTTGACATATCGAAGCAATCGTTTGACATCTTGAAAATGAGCATTAGAAGGAGAGTGCATATGTTGACATGCCATATTAACAGCTAAAGCCAAATCGGGACGAGTAATAATGAGGTATTGGAGACCACCTACAATGGTTCTGTAGAAAGAAGGCTGAAAAAAATGAAGTGAATCTGTAGGTGAAGTAGAAGGTTTGACAGCCAATAGGGTAGAACAGGGTTTACAGTCACTGAGACCAGCTCTAAGTAACAGATCAGCAGCATACTTTTCTTGAGACAAAAAATACCCACTAGCTTGAGCATGAACAGAAATACCCAAGAAATAAGACACAGAGCCAAGTTCTTTCATAGAGAAAGAATGATGCATTTGAGTAAGCAGATGAGTAATAAGAGTAGGATCACTGCCAGTCACTAAAATATAATCAACATATACCAAAAGAATAGTAAGGCTGGTAAGAGTTTTCTTGACAAATAGAGATGGATCAGAATGACAAGTATGAAAACCTTGATCCATCAAGAAAGAGGAGAAAGTGGAGTACCAAGCTTGAGGAGCTTGTTTAAGGCCATAGAGAGCCTTTTTGAGCTTACACACTTGAGTGGAATTCTGAATAAAATCAGGAGACTGCACCATATAAACCTCCTATTCTAAGGTGCCATGAAGGAATGCATTTAATATGTCCAATTGCTTGATAGGCCAATCAAAATGGAGAGCCAAACACAAAAGAATACGAATAGTAGGTTGTTTGGCTACAGGACTGAATGTTTCATGAAAATCAACCCCTTCTTGTTACAAATATCCTTTGGCAACCAATCGCGCTTTATACCGAGCAATAGTGCCATCTGAATTCCGTTTAATGCGAAATACCCACTTGCAGCCAATAGCCACGTTATTAGAGGGAAGAGTAACCAACTCCCAAGTGCCTTGATGCTGAAGGGCTTTAAATTCTTCTTGCATGGCAGCAACCCAAACTGAAGACTAAAGAGCCTCGGTTACTAAGGGGTTGTTTGAGATATTCTAAATAAGTGTACTTTTTGACTTTTTATGAAATATGAGTTGGGTTAGAAGTGATGTGGTAGAGAAGTGATATGATTTAAATAAGATGATGTGACTTAAATAGGATAGTAACTTTTTAACTTTTTGGCTTCTTTAAGGGATGCCAAACCTAGTCTAAATGAGGTTCAGTTTGAAGAAGAGAAGAACAGACAGTGAGACAAAGAGGATGTCTAGATTTAGATCTAGTAATCATAGGATGTCTAGAAGCAGGAGGATGTGGAAGAGGTAAATAAACAGTGAGAGATGTAATAGAAATAACAAGAGAGGTAAGTGGAGAACACAGAGGAACTGTGGACAGAGAAGGAGATGAAGAAGATGATTGAGATGAAGAAGAAGACAATGAGGAAGAAGAAGTCTGTGCTAAAGAAGAGGGCTGAAATGAGGTCTGGGAGGACTGGACTGAGGTATGAGCTGAAGAAGGGATAGTAGAAGAACCCTAGAAAAAAGATGTAAGATGAGGAACTGGAGAGGAAGAAGGTGTAGCAGCATAAAAATTAGAAGAAAAGGGAAAACAATGTTCATTAAAGAGCACATGTTTAGAAATATAGATTTTGCCAGTGAGAGGATCAAGACAGCGATAACCTTTCATAGTAGGATCATATCCCAAGAAAACACAAGCCATAGATTTGGGTTGAAGTTTGTGAGAAGTGTATGGTTTGAGCCATGGAAAACATTGATAGTCAAAAACTCTGAAAAAAGAGAAATCAGGAATGGAATGAAACAAAACTTCATAAGGAGATTTGTTGTGAAGGATACTACTAGGCGTGCGATTTATAAGAAAGACAGCTACAGCTATGGCATCAAACTAATAAAGTAAAGGAACAGAAAAATGATGGAGTAAAGTGTTAGCTATCTTAATAATATGCCTGTGTTTTCTTTCAGAAACTCCATTTTGAGCTTGAGTATATGGACAACTAGTTTGATGAATAATGCCTTGAGTTTGCAAAAAAGAATCACACTTGTGATTAACAAATTCAGTGCCACAATCAGTTCGAAAAATTTTGAGAGTAGTATTAAACTAATTTCATCATAGGCTTTTAAAGTTAAAAATTTATCAAAAACTTCACTCTTTGTGACAACCCTCACTACTGTTTACTGATAACAGCACTGATTACTGTTAAATTGAGACTGATCATGATAAGTAATTGAATTGATTGAAATTCTAAGTTAATTGATTTAGTGTGTTAGTTTAAATGCATGTCTATCTGTTTGATTGTTAAATTACCTGTTCATGTTTTATGTTTAAATTGCAAATTGAAAGCCTTATCGGCGGCCAAATCTGAAATTAACTAATGTTTTATGCTAATTAGAATTTATGTGGTTTTATAGCATGTTTAATTGAAATGTGATTTGGCATGATTAAATTGGATTAATTAGAGTTGTATCACATTAGTTTGTCTTTATTTCCATTTTGCCACTTAGTGGGTTGTGCTAGACCACGCTTTCTCTCACCCTTTGTATTGTCTTAGCACCTTTTCCTCATTCATTCTTGAGACCAAACCGATTGAGAGAGGGAGAGCAGGAGATTAAGTTGATTTCTACAAGTCTTGCTTGAATCTGAAGGAATTGAAGAGCATTTACATATTTGAGCTTCTACATCTTAAATTCAAGACCTAAGGTAGAAAATTTACGTTCTTGTTTGTGAATTTAAGTTAATTCATGCATGGCTCATGGTAATTTAGTCATCTAAGTCTAGAATTGGTTTACAATGTTGAATTGAGAGCTAGATCATGCATGCATGCTCTTATATTGAGGTTTTGAAGTTGTTTTCATGGAATTTGTTACATGCATGTCCACATTTTTGTTATAGTCCATGAACTCACCATGTTTTGAAGTTAAATCTTGCATTTGATCTTGTTTTAGAGCATTGGAATTTCAAGGAACCCACGCATGTGTTGAATTTGCATTGTTCTTCATGTTCTTGAAGTTTATTTGAAAATTGGGTTTAATTGACTCACCTTTGGGCTTTGATTTTATAAATTGAGCTTTGAATCATGTTATACTATGAATTTATAAGTGTTTTCCAGAAAATTGGCCTAAAAGGATCGAATTTGATGCATTAGAGTTAAGTTTTGAGCTTGAGGTTCAAATCTGAAATTTCCAGATTTTGGACCCACGCTCGAGCGAGGAACACCACGCTCGAGCGTACACTCTGAATACATGAAGTTCGCTCGAGCGAGTAAAGTGGCGCTCGAGCGTGAAATTCGTGTATCCAGTACTTTGCATGCATTTACAGTCCGCTCGAGCGAGAGAGTTCACGCTCGAGCGAGGACTTGTGTCTCACGCTCGAGCGTGGATCGAGCGCCCGTCGAGCGTGATTTTTGTGCATCCAGTACTTTTACTGTAGCTTATAGCCCGCTCGAGCGACGGAAGTCACGCTCGAGCGAAGTTCATTTGTCTGCATGTCCGCTCGAGCGTATAAAGCCACGCTCGAGCGAGACCCCTGTTTTCTGAAAATTTTGAAAAGTGTTTTAAAGTGCATCTTTGTATCCTCATTCTATCCTAGGCATTCCTAGGCCTAGTTTAAGGCATCTTAATGAGGATATTGATGTAGAACCACACCAAGGCAAATTAGGGATTAAGTTATTATTTCCCAACTGTGTAGCTTAGTGTGTGTTCATTTTGTAACTGTAAGGTTGGCATCCGAGGACGCTCTAGCTGCTTATGGCCCAGTGCTCTGTGAGTAACAATGTTGTAAAGATATGTTCAATTGAGATTATTTTCTGAACAAATGACTGTACTGCTTTATAAAATGACATTGTTTACTAAATGAATGTTTGTCCTATTTGTGAACTGTATTCGTGGCATCCATAGCAATTTACTGCTACTGAACTGTTACTGCTACTGTTACAGAGATCTCTGTCGGTTCCCATGTTTGGAACCACTACTGTTTACTAATATGATGGCCATCATTGACTGCTCGGTCTATTAAGAGCTACTGTACTGTTTTGCTATTGGATGTACCACATATGACTATTATAGTTTCTGAATGACTGTTATGGCATGAATTATGAGCCATAAACTGAATGACTGATATACTGATAAATGACTGTTTGCAATACTGAAAAGACATTCATTCTTAACCCCTTTACGCATATGTTATTCACTGGGCTTTAGCTTACTGTTTATATATATATGTAGGTGTTCAGGCACCGAACCGGAGTTAGGAGTGTCGGGTTAAGCTCTCTTTTTGTCAAGCCAACCACTGTGCCTCACTGCGAGGTTCCAAGTGCTGCCAAGCTAAGGCTGCTTCGGGGTGTTTTAGATTTCCCTCTTTCTGTATCTATTTTGTATAGACTGTATAGACCTGTACTGTACTGTTATGGTAGGGACTTAGTCGCTAACCCGAATGTTTGTATATGTATGCATAGTGCTGTTTTGTTCTGAATGTGAATATGTTTAAAAAAAAAGAAATCTTTTTGCATACAGACTGTCACAGCTCATTAGACATCTTTTAATTACTGTTTTGGCTTCCGCCAGCCCCTGTACTCTGTATTATTGTCTTACTGTTAAGCAGACCTTCGGTAATCTCGGATTACTGGCCGGTTATGGTGCTAAACCCATAGGGGCGGGTTTGGGTCGTGACACTCTTGTAGCTCAAAGGATAAATCCAGGTAAATCTACTGAAATCATCTGCAAACAACACATAAAATTTGCAAGAAGTATTAGCAGAGTGAAATGGACCCCAAACATCACTATGGACTAAGGAAAAAGGACAATCAACTGAAGTACTAGACAGTTTCTAAGGTAATCTATGCATCTTAGACACCTAACAATTAGTACAAGACAACACATTATTTACAGAAATTTTATTTGGTAAGTGCACAGCTAAATGTTGCAACTTCTGTGATGAAGGATGGCCAAGCCTTTGGTTCCAAAGCAGATCAGACACTGAAGACGTAATAGATTGATGAGCCTGTGCAACAGGAGAAAATGATGACAGCAAAGATGAAGGAGAAAGCTGGTAGAGACCATTGACATAAGTGCCTTTATGTAGGACCTGGTGCGTGTGCTTGTCCTGAATTATAAATGTGTCAGCATCAAAGATAACAACACAGTTATGATCCTTGGTCAATTGATGTACAGAAAGCAAATTAGTAGAAATGGAAGGAACATGAAGAAGATTTGCAAGATGAAAACCATAGTGAGGAGTGGGTAGAAGACCAGTACCAATGTGTTGGATAGGCAAAGAGGAACCATCACCAACTTGAACTTGTTCAGGACCTTGATAGGCCTGATAGAGATGAAGATTAGACACATCATTAGTCAAATGACTTGTGGCTGCAGAGTTAAGATACCATGGAGGAGCAGAAGAATCTGGTAAAATGTAAGGAGAAACAGATGCATTATAGGCTCGAGGTGGAGCTTGGGAGGACTGATGATAAGGAGAGGAAGAAGAAGAATGAGGTTGAAAAGTAGGATCCATTCAAAACCTGCAATCAAAAGCCAGATGTGATAACTTGCCACAGATTTGACAACTAGAACCAGAGGAGTCATAAAAAAAATGTCTGCCTCCTCTGGTACCTCTGTATTGAGATCGACCTCCTCTATAATTGGTAAATCTTCCTCCTCTGGTACCTTTGTATTGAGATCGACCTCTCGAACTAGATGAAAAACCACGAGATGTTCCAAAATTAGAATGAGATTCAAAACTAAGATATGAAAAAGATGATGAGAATGAAGATCCTTTTGTTGATGTATTGTAGGCCACATGGAGATCATGTCCAGAGGAATGTTTGAGTTTATTTTCGATATTAATCGACTCTGAACATAACAGAGAACATAGATTTTCTATCGAAACTGCTTCAGACCGAGTTCGAATAGAAGTTTTGAAAGAGTCATACTCTTTTGGTAAGCCATTCAAAGTCAGAAGAACAAGGTCTTCATCATCAATTGGAGCAAAGGCCAAGGCTAACTGATCAGATATGATTTTGATTTGAGAAAGATAATCTTCGATTGAAGAAGATTTCTTACTGATACTTTAAAGTTTGTTTTTCAACTGGTGTGTGTGTGATCTGGAAACTGAAGTAAATCGCTTCTCAAGAGCATGCCAAACTTCTTCAGCATGTTGAAGATGAAGAACAGATGAATAGATTAAAGATGACAAAGTTACAGTGAGCCAACTGAGAAGTTGTGCATCAATCGTCTGCCATTGTTGATACTTAGGATTAGAGATTGATTTTCCATCAGAATTAAGAATATTCGAAGAAGGACAGGACTGTGATCCATTGACGTAACCAAGAAGGCCTGTGGCTCGAAGCACATTGTGCATTTGATTCTTCCATATCAAGTAGTTAGTTGAATCAAGCTTGACAGTCACCAATGAGTTGAAATTTGAAATGAGTAGGGTGAGATTGGAAGGGAGGGAAGCAGAAGTATTGTCCTCCATTGATGGATCATAAATTGCTCGCAAGAGCTTCAGTGCTCTGATACCATGAAGAGAGAGAAAATTTTCATAATTCCATTTCACACAGAATTGGTTACAAGATATTTCTATATATACATGAATAATAGATCTTTTATCTGTTTGTAACTAACTCACAGTTATTAGCTCAAGAATCTAACTAGCAGAATTGGTACTATTACATGCTCGTGAGTTAGTTGGTTTAACAGCACATGACTGAGGCTGCACCTACACCTGTACATTATCAAATTCCTTCAAGTTTAGATTTTGGGCAGAAGAGAGTTCTCCACCTTTATTTTTTTTTCATTATGGATTATTTGTATTTTAGTGATTGTTAGCAAGCTTGCATTGTTTTTTTTTATTATATTTTTTAATTTTTTTATTATGCACTGTTTCTTGTGGCAGTTGTTAAGCTTCTCTCCACCGTGTTTAGTGGTGTTTTGGGAAGTTGGTAAAAAGCTGGCTTTTGACTTTTTTAGCTAAAAAAGCTAGCTTTTTTTGGGCAGTGACTTGGGTAAAAAAGCTAACTTTTTTGGCTAAAAAAACCAAAAGCTAGCTTTTTGCTAGCTTGCCAAAGCAAGCCAGTCTTTGTAGGCTCATCTCAGTCTTCGTAGGCTCATCTCAGTCTTCGTAGGCTATGTCAAACTGGTGATTGAAATAATTCATTTTGTAGAGGCAATTAAACATATCATCAATCATTATGATTCGATTATGTAGTTATTGATATTTATTCAATTTAATTTTTTATTTGAATAATATATTTGATTATTTCAAAATAAATTCATAGTAAGAGCAGATAAATCTCAGGTGGGGTTAGACTTGAACTATATAGTAAGATGATATGTGTTAACCCAAAATTTAGTCATTCCAAGTTCGATTCTAAAAAGAATTCAAATCCTAAGTTCGCCCAGTTAATCCAATAACTAAGAGTTATTAATTATTAATTTTTATATCTCAAATAGATATTAAATTATTTAGATCTTTTTATTCATTATTTGAATTTAGAACGTTAATATTCAATAATAAAATAAATATAATTTTTAATAAATATTTTAATTTAAGTCTCACAAATAAGTACATATATTTTTTGTCTTTATATTTTTTTTAACTTTATTTAATGATTAAAATAATATAAAATTATAATTAATATTTTATAAATGAGCGGATCAAATCGGATAGAGTTATAATACTTTATGCAAAATCAAACTTAATAAAATCACAACACAGCTCAACTCTATGAGTAAGATAAGGTCGACTGGGCGGCCATTCCTAATTTAGATTGTCACTATTTGTTCATCGTATTTAAGAATTAAATATCGTGATACTCAGTAATTAAAATTACATTCAGTTAATTTTTAAATAAATTATTAAACTAAAGTGAAAAAAATATTTAATTGAAGGTATCAAAATAATTATTGAAACATTTATTTTTATAATAAAATTTATTAACCAAAAAGACCGATATTTACATATGAAGAATAGAATTATAAATATTATAAAAGTACTGTGTGTGTCTATTCCTCAGCCCTGCATTTAAGACTCTCCAAAAACTATTTCTAAGTTGCATTGTTTCTTAAAAATTGGTAAACAACTATAAATACATGGCAGAGTGAGAAATATTATACTGAGAGTATAAGGGCATAAAATTCACCATGAATAATTATTAGGTTAAATAGAGTTTGATATTAAAATACAGAATATAAAATACAGAAATCAAAAATCATATAAACAAAATAAGTATAACCATGTGACAACCCTACCACGTATAATATTGTATATTTGGTTAATTAAGGAGATTTGAGATTTTAATTAATCGTTATCCTAATTTAATTTGGGATCTATGAGAAGGGTGGAATCTGATTCGTATATGATTTTATTAAAAATTTATTTTGGAATTAGAAATTAAGGGTCCAAATGGCTCAAGGAAGTGAAACTAAGAAGTTGAATCAATTTAATTTTAATTACGGACTCATTTGGGATTTTAATTAAATATTTGACTCCGTTTAGTAAAATTGAGATTCGATTAATTAGGTTTGAATTGGAGTCAATTGAGTTAGTTAAATTATGAGAATTGAGAATTGTGATTATTACGAATTAAATTTATTTATGAGGTGTCTAATTTGAATATGTAATTTATTGACGGAAATTTGGAGTCTGATCAGAAATTGAAGGCCTAAATGATTTGGGAAATCAAAATTGATGATGATAATAAGTTTAATTTACTATTTGGAGTCTTTTGGAAGTTTGATTGAAAATCTGATTCAGATTGATAAATTTGAATATAATTAATTGGGTTTTAAAGGAAATCAAATTAGACTAACTAAATTATGTGGGATTTGTGAATAGTTATGATTAATTAATTATGTGTTAACTAAGATTTATTAAGATTAAGTGTTGCTTAATTAAATTAATCCTAAGCATAAATTGTATTATGGAACAAACTAGAATTGTGGGTGTGGGTGCGCTGAGAAATTTAGGTGGGTGTACTGAGAAATCTGAGGGTGAATGTATAAGAGTGTTGTGCTGGTAGCTTGGATCAATGTGCACACGTGTAGTGTGAATGCACCTAGAGAAGTTGTGTGTGTAAGTGTGCATTTGTGTATCCATTTTGTATTCATTTTGTGCTGGAAGAGCACAGCTGAGAGAGAGAAAGCTTTGTGCTGGAAATTGTAAGAGAATAAGATTTAAAGGGGAAATCAAATCTAATTGTTGAAATTAAAATTTGAGGTATGAAATTCAAGCTTGATTTATGTAGGAATTTCTTTTTATATTTTGAGATTGAGAAGGGTTTGGAATCATGTTTATGAAATTAGAGAGAAATTGGGTTTTGAGCAAGAAATGAGTTACATACATAATCATGAAAAATTATGTTAAGTGTCGTCATTTTAATTTAAAATTTTGAAATTGCATGCATAAAAAACTCATCAATCAAGAACTTTAGATAAGGAATCACAGCTCAAATCTTGTAGATAAATTATCTAGAAGTTGAAATTAAGAAGTAAGTAGGTTCAATTCTATGCAATTAAAAAGAAATTAGCAAGATGATGAAGAAATAGAATTAGGTTCAAATTCACGGAAGTTTAATTGTGAATTAATTATGTTGAGTTTGATTTTTGTAGTCTTGCATGAGTTTGAGTTTTATTTCTACATGCATGAACAAATTTTATAAGTTTTTATACTCTAATTGAACATGCATCATAGGTTTCATAGAATTGATTTCATGTTTTGATGAAATAAGAACTAAGCCTTGAAAAATTATGAGTCTATGAACAAATGAATTCAACTTTTAAATTAAAGGAATTTTGATGTAAATGATTTAAAAGTTGATCATATTCTTTTTGATCAATTAAGAGTTTGTGTGTTTTTAAAAAAGCCAGGTATGAACCCAAGTTTTGAGATTATATTTTGAAAGTTTAATTCCTGTTTTAGAATTTATGAGTTTGAAATTGGGTTTGATATGAAGAAAAATTAATTTGGATAAATCAAGAAATTAATTATGAATTAGAATTTGATAATCAAGAATTGACTTGATTTTAATTTGAATTTTATACTTGCAAATATTTTTCTAAGAGCTTGTAGCTTAATTTTATGCTTTGTAAGAAAGAAATAAAAATATTAAAATCGTTAAATTCATGGAGATTTGAGCTAAAAGTTAGAAATGACTTTAAATGTATATGTTTTGGGGAGTGTCATTGCATATTTAAATGTATTATACATGGAGCGAACCTTTGGAAATTTGTTTTAAGCTTCAAACAGAATTCTAGAAATTTCAGAATTTGACATGTCTGCTCGAGCGAGGAAAGTGTCGCTCGAGCGGAGAAATCAAGCTTTCAGAAATTTTGTAAATTTTGCAGTCTGCTCGAGCGGCTAAAGCTGCGCTTGAGCGGAGTTCCCTGTTTTAGAAAATTTTGAAAAGCTGGTTCATATTTTGATTTTCGTTCTCTTTCACTTCTAAGCACTCTTAGGCATGTGCTGAGCATTATAAATGAACTAAAGAGTTGGAAAAAGCCTAAGAGAATTAAACGAATTAAAGAACGGAATGAATTGTATTGTGACTCGATTTCTATGTGTATTACGAATTGTGTAGGGTCAAGTGCAAGGACGAATCGAGCAGCGGAACACTGTGAGTAATACTTTAGCAAATATATATTCATATATGCTATTTTTAATACTACTCACGTATAAGTTTTCTGAACTTGTGATTTTACATTATGAATGAGAATTCTATTGTTTAAATCACAAATGAATTTATGAACGTATGTGTCACGACCCGCTCCTCGTACTCATGGGTTAAGTATCGTGATGACCAATAACTAAGGTTACCTCCGGCCAATTCTTAAACAAATCAATAAACGCGAACGGAAGTAATATTTAAGTGAGGGTACCAAAATAATCATTAGAGCTTCTATTTTTATTACAAAATTATATTGACCAAAAAGGCCGATATTTACATAGAAAAATATCATAAAAGTGTTGTGTGTGTCTATTCCGCAGCCCCGCATCTAAGACTTTCCAAAAGCTATTTCTGAATTGCATTATTTCCTGAAAATTGGTAAACAGCTATAAGCACATGGCAGAGTGAGAAATATTATACCAAGAGTATAAGGGACACGAAATAACCATGGATAGTTATGTAGCCAAAACATTTACATAACTCAATTTGGAAAATAAATCATTTAAGTGGCAGAAACTAAAATACAGAAATTATGTAAGTAAATGACAATAACCACAGAACAGAACAAAGATCACAGAAGTGACAGTCAGAACAGTGGTACGGATTCAAGAGGTGGCTTGTACGAACTCTAGAGGTGGCTCCCACCATAGTGTAGCACTTAGCTCCGTACAGCACTTTACTCCACACCAGAAATTTAGAGGGTCAATGGATCCATGACAGATAAAGGGTCACAAAGTGACTAATCAGAGGGCCAATGGTTATTTAAGTCCCCTAAGGCGTGAGACTCTCGTGGTGATACTTACAAAACATAATTGTATATAAGGTCATAGTCAAATATTCTTTAAAATATAAACAAACATATCCATGGGTTTCATTTTAACAAATAAAGTTTGGAAATTAATCCACGTAATTAAAATATTAATATAATTTATAATAACATATAAAAATATAACTTGTATATAATAAATATGGTAACTCAAAACATACGTAAAATATATTATGGTGACTCAAAATCTAATATAATTCACCTTAATATTAATTCTAACTTTTACCATTCATTCACTACGACCCATCAAATACTCCAAATTAAACTCAAAAGTTTATATATAAAACAAAACAATTAGAGGGAGAGAGAGTGACTGAGTGTTTGGAAAAAGTGAGGATACTTTTGGACGATGGATGGATATACATAACAGAGGAGACATGGGCAGCAAGAGGCGTAGTCTGGAAACCACTTGGGGGGCATGCCTCTTAGTTGTACCGAAAATATTATATTTTAGGCCTCGTTTGGGAACAGGCTAATTTAGTAATTTTTTGGCTATTTGGCTAAAAAGGTAGGTAAAAAAAACTTGTATGTTTGGGATGACTTTTTGGCTAATTACGAAAAGATGTGCAAAAAGTAGAGAGAAAAGAGAATCTTTGACTTTTTGGTATGGGTTGTTGGCTTTTTGACTAATTTAGTAATTTTTTGACTAATTGACTAAAATAGCCTCTTGCCAAACGAGGCCTTAGTGTATTTTGATCTAAAAAAAATATATAGAAAAATATAATAAAAATATTATTATACTTAGAAAATAATATTAAATAATAATATAAAGTTAAAATTATTTTTTTTGAAATCATTTCTATTAATATAAAATATAAGGGATAACTTAAATTTTCGGGTTGTTACAGTGTGTCAAGTATGAACTGTACAAATGGGCTTGAGGCCATCTGTTCTGTGTATCAATGACACAAAATGGGCCCAAGGCCGTTTGATATGAATGAATTCGGTCTGAGGCCGCTTGAAAACTGTACGAATGGGCCTGAGGCCGTTTGTTATGTGTGTCAATGACACAAAATGGGCCCGAGGCTGTTTAATATGTATGAATTGGACCTGAGGCCGTTTGAATACGAATGTGATGGTCTGGAGGCCATTTGAATATGAATCATAATCATGATCATGAATATGAAATGCGCATAAATATGAATATGAAAATGATAGGTTAGAGGCTGTTTGATATGATGGGCCAATGACCGTTTGAATATTTTGATGGGCCGAAGGCCGTTTGAATATCGTGATGGACCAAAGGCCAATTGAATATGAATGTAATGGGTCAAAGGCCGTTTGAATGAAAAATGATCATGATCATGAATATGAAATGCGCATAGATACGAATATGGAAATAATCACTACTACAAAAATAGTTAAAGATTACACTTTGACAAATGAAAATATTTCACTTTTATTGAAAGTGTGATAAAAAAATTAGATTAATATTTTAATCACACTTAATTTGATTAAGTGAGATACTATTTATTTTTTATGTCACTTGTTAATTAAGTGTGAATAATTATATATATATATATATATATATTTTAATCACACTTTCTAATTAACATGTGATTAAAGATCACATAAGAAGAATTAAAAATATCTCACTTTTATTAAAAGTGTGATTAAAAAAATTAAAATGATTTTTTAATCATACTTAATTTAATAAGTGAGATAATATTTTTTTTAATCACACATTTTAAATAAGTGTGATTATATATATTCTAATTCAAAATAATTGTAAATACATTCTCACACAAACAATTAGTTCCCAATCAAACCTAATTCATATCCCCATAACATCTCATTCAACTCTGTCTGCCTCTTGCTGCTCCTCACCATGTCGATCACCTTCGTTGTTACTAGCGTTGCCAATTGCTGTCGTCCTCGATCATCACCACCACCGCTAGCCCTACGAGTCACTGACGATCGTCTCCTCTTAGATCGCCTCACCGCTGGCCGATTCGGTAAATTTCTTTTTGTTTTCTCTTTGCTTTCCCTCTCTCTCTGCTATTTGCTTTTATCTCCCTCACTGAGTTCAATTCATCTTGTGGAGGACGGTCTTTGATTGTTTGAGGGCACTGTAGTTAGTCGGTGCTGAAGCTTGAGGCTGACCACTGCTCCACACCAGTGGCTTGATGACTTGCTTTAAAGTTTACGTGATTTGGTGTTACTTGAAACAGCCTGGAATAAAAATATATAATGCTATGACATCAGATAAAGTATCTACGAAAACACTTTTACAGACATGTGACGGTATACTCCATCAGGTAAAGGATCTATGAAAACACTTTTACATGTTTTTCTACTTTTGTCTATTTCTTTTTTATTGGGAAATGTTAGTTATTAGATTAGCACGTATGGGAGAAAATCTCTCCACCCTTGGCAAAGCACCTAAGTGCTTGCACCCCCTCAATTCAACCCTCCTAAGAGAAATTGAACCCATGACCTCATTGGGATTAAGCCCTAAGAAAGGCATGGTGGCCAAGTAGGCTAGGCCTAGTTGGTTTACTTTTGTCTATTTATTGTTTTTAATAATTATACAAGTTTGTCATATGGTTGAACGTTTCTTGGGTTTTAATTCTTGCTTATCAAATTAACGAAGCAGTTAATTGAACTAACTTTTTTTGTAGGTGGATGAAACCCTGGATTTGTTTAATGAATTACAACTACAGCATCAAGTAGTGGCAACAAAGGCCAAAACTCTTCATGATGCATGTGATCGACTGGTATGGACCCCTTTCTATTCACTTTACGTTGATACTTCACTTGGTTAGGATTACCAGTGACAATTGTTGTTAATTTTGACCCTCTAAAGTGTAGCTTCAAGGTTTTTTTAAGTGTTAAAAGCTTAATTTGGACCTTTTGTAACATGATAGGGCATAGGCTTAGAACTCTGCTGACCATGGCATGAGATAATTACATTTCTTTAGGGCCAAAAGTTCAAAGCATATTCAAATGGTTAGATAATTAATGAAATAGGCCCTGTTTTTGTTTAGCATTGGAACAAGCAATCTTTGGGTGTCAGATTATATGTGTGGCATTTTCGGTTGCTTCAGTTAAATTGTTTTATTGTGTTTTCTTTTTCCTTTAAAATCCAATTTTGATAATTGTATCTCACAGGTTGACTTAGATAGTGATGGCTAGTTTCTTACATGATTATTTTATCTTATTTATAAAATGGAATAATACGTGTACAATGTTGAATGCCCTAGTTTGACTTGTTTTAGTTGCTTGCTTTTGTTGCAGCTAATAAAGAAGCAAAGACTCATTGAATTTGCAGAAGCACTTCGTAGTAAGCTCAAGTACTTTGATGAATTGGAAAACGTAAGGTTTGGTTGCTATTTTATCTAAGGGATTCATATTACACCAACTCATATTTGTGTGGAAGCGACAAGTTCAAAATTGAAGTTAAAAATAACAATGGAGTGACACTTTTCATTTGAGATTATAGGTTTTAGAAAAGTATAAGCATGTAAAAAATGAGTACACGGCTTGTGAGCTTGGTAAGTAGTGGCCAGGTAGTTAGGTCAAGCTCACACAAATTTTTAGGAGCTTAACCAAAGTTTATGGTGTGGAACAAGGTGAGATATTTGTTCATTTGGCTATGAAATTAGTTTACTGTAGCACTTGATCTCTCTCTCTCTCTCTCTCTCTCTCTCATGTATAAGCATAAATATGCCTTTTGACTAAATTAATGGATTGCAGAGTTCTCATGAGTTGTCTCTTGACATTTTGTTTTTTGTTTCAATTTATTGAGTGAATAATTGTGTGGACCTTTTATTCACTCATTGGTCCATCTCTTTATCAAAGCCCCAACGAATACATGGGCATGGCAGGGCAGAGAAGAAGGTAATGAAGCACGGAGAGAAAGAGAGTTTATCAATTCTTCAACTATTTGTTTACAATGGTTCTTGTATTGCAGTCTTGGAGGTAAATTTTACATGTTAGTCCTGAAGTCATAGAAGGTGTATCTCTCATTTTGATTTCAATCTGAGAAATGTGTTAACCTTGAATTATTGTTTGTTTAGGTCACAGTGGTTATTATGCTTAGTAGAATCAACGTTGAGTTGAGAAATGAAAATGTTGATGCCAATCTATTGTTTTCTTGTAGAGAATGGATCCAACCCCACAATGGCAGCTGCAATAACTGCTGCGGGTGATTAGCAATTACAATAGATTGCAAATGTATCTCATAAAGAGAAAAAGAAAGAGAAAGAAACATCAATTGCAAGTAACGACAATGGCAATGACATTGGCAAAGAAAGCCCCCATTTGCATGAAGAAATTGATTTACCAGAAAGGTATATTATTTTTTGGATCAACAGAAATGCAATCCATAATAGCTTGGAACACAACCTCCCTAATAGTCCCTTTGCATCTCCTAAAGCTGCTATGGATTTCTTTGATGATAAATTAGCCATAATTAGATGATTTAGTTTAGTTCTGCAGGGATTTTTTGTGGCTTCTTTTCTTCAATCTCACTACTATTGTTACTCTTAAAGGTATTAAGAAGTTCTCCTCATTCGTTCGTTATTTAAATCCTTTTATTTTCATTTCAGCTTTCAATCTCTTACTCAATTCACTGTTATTTACATGGCTTATTCCAAATATCTGTTTTCCATAACTTATGTTGATTGCATAAAGTTAAGAAGCAAACTTTAGGCGATTGTCAGATCTAAATCAGCACAGCAACAGAGGTTAGCTGCTACTTCTTAGCTCATGGCTTCTATTTTCTGTTCTAGTTGCAAACAAATGCATGAATCTCCTCTTCCAACAACAGCAAAGTGATACCCAAAGGTACATATATACATTATATATTCTTTCATAATTTAACTCGTATGTTACTCTCTTGTGAAGTGATCACTCGTACTTACACTTGGTTTGCTCTACATGTTGAAGGGCCGCTGCGGCGTTGATGATGGGTGAGGATATGCACAAATTCGAGCGATCCCGGCTTGATAAGAACGAGTTTCCGATGAACGGTGGGCTGGAAATGGTGAACCCCGATTCAAGACAGATCTACTTGACTTTTCCAGCTAATAGCACAATTAGAGAAGAGGATGTTTCCAATTATTCCAGGTATATATGTTTAGATTTGGCAATTTGTACTCAATTGAATGCCCTTTGATACATTGAAGTATTTGAATTGGGCCCGAGGCCGTTTGACGAGTCTAACAAAGTTATGCAATGGGCCCGAGGCCGTCTGATATGTTTGATGCAATGGGCTCGAGACCGTTTGATATGTCTTATAATGATCTAAAATGAGCCCAAAGCCGTTTGATATGTACAAGAAAAATACAGAATGCGCCTAAGGCTGTTTGTATATGAAATTTATGGGTTCGATGTACTTAATATAAATCTCATTCGTATAACCTCTTTATTATGGTATTATTCATTGGGCTTTCGTTCACTCTTTTTATATATGTATGCAGGTGAGTAGAAGGATGCTCAACTTTAACCGTAATGAACCCAAGAAAGAATGTCAAGTTTGTGAAGTCGACCATGACACGCCTTACAAACGAGGCCTTAGTTTCAGAACTATCGTTTTGACCCTTTTGTCTTTTTTTGATGGTTATATTTGACTTTATCTGTATATGAGCTATGATTTTGTATAAATATAGTGTTACATGAAGCCAGACATAGAATGTTTTTTTATGTGGGTATGTTTGGTGTGAGTTATTAATACAAGAAACGTTTTTTGTTCATTCCATTTATGCACAAGCTTATTGGACAAATATTATCTTTTTGTTTTCGCTTTTGGCCCCATATAATTATTTAAAATTTGTTTCCTATCTGAGGCCGTAGGTAATTTAATGATTATTGGCGGTTATGATCCTAACCTTTAGGGACGGGTTTAGGTTAAGACAACCACGGTATAGAACGAAACAAAACAGCTGTATGGACTCAAGAGGTGGCTCGTACGAACTCTAGAATGGCTTTCACCATAGTGTAGCACTTAGCTCCGTACAACGCTTTGCTCCACACCAGAAATCAGAACTACGGTACAGAACAGAACAGATGTATGGACTCAAGAGGTGACTCGTACGGATTCTAGAGGTGGCTCCCACAATAGTGTAGCACTTAACTCCACACAACACTTTGCTCCACATCAAAAATCAGAAAGTTAGTGGATCCATGATAGACAGAAGGTCACAAAAGTGACTAATCAGAGAGCCAATGGTTATTTAAGTCCCCCAAGGCATGGGACCTCCGTAGTGGTACTTATAAAATAATTACTCAAAACACATTTTAATAAACAGTTATATCCATGGTTTTTCTTATTATATAAAATAAGGTTCATAAATTCAAAATGATAATATAATTTATAAAACACAAATTGCGCAAAATGAATTATGGTAACTCAAAACATACATAAAATATATTATGGTGACTCAAGATATAATATAACTCACCTTCATATTAATCCTTTTACGGTTACTTCTCCATTCACTCACACTCCTCATTTTTAATCCTTATTCACGCCTTCCTAATTCCCTTCTTCCTAATCGAAGCACCCTTTTATAGGTGCTTCCTTGCCCCTCTTTATTCCAATCCATTTGCCCCCCTCCCCAAGCAACCACTTGGCCCAACCTTGCTGGCATGCTTATCCTTTCTTGATCTTCTTTTTTTATTTTCTATATCCGTGGGTTTATCTTCAATAATTATCTACTTAATTTTACATTGCTTCTAATTAATAGAATAATTACATAATAACTTCTAATATAAATTAAATTACACTTTATCGTTTACCATTATTAAATTAATTATTTTATTTTATTCTTACAGAATATTTAATTAAACATTTAGGACTTTTTTCATTTATAATTAAATAATACTAATATAAAATTAATGAACAATTTAAATTTTTGGGTTATTATAATCTTCCCTTTTTTTAAAAATTTCGTCCTCGAAATTTGTGATATGTGTAAGCTATCTGCTGTGCATTCTGATAAACATATATATCAAGAACAAATTTGATGATTAATCTGATATAAAATATTGTTAAATCATTACCTCAAAAAAAATGTACCAAAATCTGTTTTTTTGTCAAAAACTGTTTTGGGCCAAAATGATAAACATTTGGTGACTTTAAAAACTTTTCATTGGTTTTGTTTCCCAATAAATAAATAAATAAATAAAATGAGAACACAATTAAACGAGCGAATAGAAATGAAATGACAGAATCATATGCAAGAGTTGAAACAATTTTAGATGAACTTCCATTTCTTTTATCCGTGAACTTTCCATTGATGGGAAATAGTTCCAAAATAAGTATTTTTATAATTTTTTTTTATTTTTTATTTTTTAATAAATTTTGAAAGATTATAGATTTGAACCCACTCTTAAAAAGTCAAAATGATTTTATTTTCTTTTGCCAAACGCTACGGAACATATAATATGGATTTTTCTTTTTTGTAATTGTTTTTTTTTTCTTTCAAATTATTCAGCATGAAAAATACATACAATTATATATAAAGTAATAAATAACTCATCTTAATTGCAAAAATTAATGACACCACGATTGTTACTACACAAATATTTAATTTAAATATAACCTGTAATCTAGCTCAACATTTCCTTCATCCTATTTGTGCATGTGTCTTATGCTCTAATACTTTAATAAAAATAATTTAAAAAACTTAGGCTTTGATACCACTTGTCACGACGCGCTCCATGTACCCAAGGGTTAAGCATTGTGATGGCTAGTAACTAAAGTTACCTCCGGTCAATTCTTAAACAAATTACTAAACGCGAGCGGAAAAAATATTTAATTGAAGGTACCAAAATAATCATTAGAGTTTCTATTTTTATAACAAAATTTATTGACTCATAAGGCCGATATTTACATATGAAAAATAGAATTATAAATACTATAAAAGTGCTATGTGTGTCTATTCCACAGCCCCACATCTAAGACTCTTCAAAATCTATTTCTGAGTTGCATTGTTTCCTGAAAATTGATAAACAACTTATGCACATGGCAGAGTGAGAAATATTATACTGAGAGCATAAGGGTATAAAATTCACCTTGGATAATTATTGGGCTAAACAGAGCTTGATATTAAAATACAGAATATATAATATGAAAATCAGAAATCATATAAACAAAATAAGTATAACCACGGTACATAATGGAACAAAACAGTTGTATGGAATCAAGAGGTGGCTCATATGAACTCTAAAGGTGGCTTCCACCATATTGTAGCACTTAGCTCTGTACAACGCTTTGCTCCACACCAGAAATCATAACCACGGTACAGAACAGAACGGATGCATGGACTCAAGAGGTGGCTCGTATGAACTCTAGAGGTGGCTCCCACAATAGTGTAGCACTAAACCCCGTACAGCACTTTGCTCCACACTAGAAACAAGATGTCAGTGGATCCATGACAGACAGAGGGTCACAAAGTGACTAATCAGAGGGCCAATGGTTATTTAAGTCCCCCAAGGCATAGAACCCCTGTGGTGGTACTCATCAAAAATGAATATTTATATAATCATAGTCAAATGATTATTAAAAGTTACAGTCCCGCTAGGTAGCTCGAAACTGTCATGGCTCGAGTGGCTCGAGGTTCCAAAACGATGCCATTTTGGTATCTCTTTTTTTGTCCCCTTTCTTTTACTCTCTTTCTCTGTGTTGTTTGTTGTTCTGTCTTTAGAAAGAAGAAGACACAGCTTCACTCTCCCTCATTCTTCGTTTGGAATCTTTATGACCAAAATCAACACATAGCTTCATCTTTCTCAAGATCACCATCACCATCACAGACAAACAACAAACAACATCACAGATCCAAGATCACCATTACCTCAAGATCCAAAATCAATTCCTCAAGATCACCATCACAAATCCAAAATCACCATCTCTCTCTCTCTCTCTCTCTCTCTCTCTCTCTCTCTCTCTCTTTTTCTAGGTCTTCATTACGGAGAAATGGTTTTTTTTTTTGGTTCATAGAGTTCTGCAAATGGTTTTTTTTTTTTTTTTTGGAACAGACAAAGTGGGTTTGATTCATGAAGTTGAAGAAGAAGAAGAAGAAGAAGAAGAAAAATAAGAGATTCATTAAACCTCGCAAGGAAAAAAAAAACAGTTTCAGAGAAGAAAAAAAAATCAAAATCAAAAAATCAAACCCAAATAAGAGAGAGGGATGAGAGGTCTCTGTTTTTCTTTGTCAAAAAATGGATGAATTCACACAAAATCAAACCCAAATCAAAGAGAGGGATGAGAGGTGAGAGTGCAGAGAGTGATTGAATAGACAGAGAGGAGAGTAAAGGAAGAGAAAATGTCCGGGCCACTCGAGCCAAAAAAATCTCGAGTTACGACGTTTTTTCCTAAAAGTTAAACAAACATATTCATGGGTTTCATTTTAAACAAATAGAGTTTGGAAAATAATCCACGTAATTGAAACATTAATATAATTTATAAAATATGATTACATAAAATAAATTATGGTAACTCAAAACATAAATAAAATATATTATGGTGACTCAAGGTATAATATAACTTGATGATACAATTACTACACAACGGCTCCTAGGTGGAATGGGTCGGACTAATCCGCGCTTCTTCAACCGGTAACTGAGTGTTCAAGCCCACCAAAGAACCTGCACAGGAGTTCAATGGGGAACGGGGAGTCCCCCAGCGAACCCTCCGACGAGCAAGTTAGAGAGAGAGAGAAGTGAAATGTAGAGATATGAATTGGAGATAGAAAACTTAACTTTCTTCTTGTCTTCAACGTCTGCTTATATCCTTTGGTAATCATTTCGCCGTCCCTTCCGATCTGTCACCTTGGCCGAAAGTCTGTGCTGTAGCTTACCTTGTTCAGGGTGAGCGGGTGTTGTTCCGACGGAGAGGTGTTGTCGTAATAAATGCTGTGATGGGCAACATTAATGGTGATGTGCAGTGGCAATAACTTTACAGATCTTTGTCTGCTGATGTGGCTTGTCCTTTACCTGCCGTATGCCTGAATGTCATTGGCTCTTTATGCCACGTTGGATTCCAGTTGTTCTGGGCTTCACCAGCTAGGTTATGTATTGGGCTCCAAGTGATGGGGTTGGGTTGTTCATAGTGGGCTATGGCTTTTATGGGCTTACCCACGTCAGTAGTCCCCCATTTCCGAGTGCAGCTTTAGTCCAACGAAGGGAATACTAATGAAGAGAATAAGGATGTTAGAGATTGGCAGGATGGAGGTCGACTGACAGGGGTGACCGAGTGGGTGGACTGATCGCGAAGTGGACCGACCGTGAGGTGGACCGAGTGGAAGGGAGGATCATGAGGTGGACTAACCGCAAATCGTGGCCGAGTGGAAGGGCCGACCACGAGGAGGGCCGACCGCGAAGGTTGGCCGAGTGGGAGGGCCGACCACGAAGGTTGGCCGAGTGGGAGGGCCGACCACGAGGAGGGCTGACCGCGAAGGTTGGCCGAGTGGAAGGGCTGACCATGAGGAGGGCCGACCGCGAAGGGTAAGGTAGAGGGGTGCGGGGCTTAAGAGGCGGCGTGTCATGTGGTGATTTGAAGTAGAAAAGACAGGGTAAGGGGAGGAGACAGTGGATCGTGGTCGTGCACGTGGCAACATCTCGTGGGGGGGAGATTAGGCATTGGATCAGAAATGAAACGATAGGTCATTATGGGTGTTGAAAAGATAATTTTGGCGGATGTTTTGAAAATTTTTCAAACTGTCGCAAATTAATTGCGATCCTTGGAATATGGGCAAGCCTTGGGCTTTTGGCATTATTCGATTTACCTACTTCTTTGCGAAAAATCAAAACATCCCAAGTGTTAACTCCTTTGTTGCTGACGATACACCGCTGCAACATTTTTTTAATTTCCTTGCACCTGCATCCGATCCGCAGACATACCATAGAAATGGCCCAAAAAGAAGCTGTGAATGACAGGGTGGATCCGCTTGGTGATGACGACGCAGTGGAGTTAGCAGAGCAGTATAAGACGGAGAGGCAAATGGAGAGGGTGGGGGAACCGATGGTATAATCTCATGCTTCCACCATGATAGCAGCTTCGAAGCCAATCAGCCAGGCGAAACCAGATCACTGGCACACGAAGGCTGACAAATCAACGGTTACCACGGCGGAGTTGGAGGCTATTCGCGAAAAATACCAGGTGCCTGCTGAAATAGAATTACTGTTGGCGACGTCAACGGAAAGGCCATCCGACGCAAGGCCGGGGGAGTTTTCCCTTTACGAGGAAGCATTGAAGGGAGGACTGAGGCTGCCACTGCCGCAAGTGGTGGTAGATGTCTTGAACCATTTGGAGGTGGCACCGGGCCAACTAATGCCCAACGTATGGAAGATTGTACTGGCCTGTGCAAGCGCGTGGCCAAAGGCGAACGAAGGGGCGGCCATGACAGTAGACGAATTCTTCGCATGTTATAAGGCCTCAGGACAACAAGAGACTTGGGTGACGTTGCAGGCGGCGGCAGGGAGGGGTCTGGTGGCGGGGCTGCCGTCATCAATTAAAGGTTGGAGGCCGCGGTGGTTTTATGTGTCTGCAAATGGAGGGGCTGGGGTGCGCACGGTGTGGAGAGTGTCCACCAAATCTGTAGAGCCAAAACTGGGAGCAGTGGTAGAGGAGAGAATAAAGAAGGTAAAGGCATGGCGAGAGAAGGAGGGGTCAGGTGGGATGAACTCGTTCAATCCTCAGCCTTGTTTGGAGCGGGGTTTGGTCCTTAGTCGAGCGGTGGAGATCTGGGTCGAGCTGAATTGGAGGCGAGGAGGAAAGCGCAAGAGGCTGAGGATATGACCATACTTGCCAAAGCCAGTAAGTTCAAAAAGTCCCGGGAAAACCGACCGCCAAAGTTGATTGCGAGGGAGAGGATCCGACCTCGCCCCAAACCCTTGGGGGAGAAAGATTTAGGTGGATTTGTGCCCCGACCGCCCCCAGTAGATCCTTTGAAGGAGAGGGCTTTGAAGGAGATGGAGGTGGAGGGTGTGGTAAAGAAGAAGAGGAAAGTGAGGAGGAGTGAAGAAGAGCCTGCTGTGAAGAGGAGGAGGGAAGTGATGGCAGAAGAGACCAGCATGGCCAAGGAGGCAGAGAAGGGGGGAATGGAGGAGACCCCAGGAGGGGTGGTCGTCCCAGAAGTGGTGGAGATTGGCTCGGAGAGAGTGGAGGTAGTCCCAATAATGGTGGAGATCGTCTCAGAGGTGGTGAGGGTCGCCCCCGAAGTGCAAGTAGAAGGTGGGGCAACTGGCCCTGAGCCAAGGGGAGGAGAACAGCCCCAGGGAGGTCCTGCGCCCCAAAGAGGGGGTGTCAGGCTGACGACCAGGATCTACCACGCTTGCACAGTGGCTGGGCGGCTGGAGGGAGGGCAGGTGCAGTTCGCCTTGTGGGGATCGTAGATGAGGCAGTCGTGCGCTCAGTAGCCAGATTCAATGAGGCTGAGTTGCTGAGGGGGTTATGCTCTACTCAAATGGAGGTAACCACCTTAGCAGGAGCTCTGCTGAAAAAGGCGGCGCCTACAAAGATGAAGGCAGACAAGGCCAAGGCTCAACTTGCGAGTTTGAAGGAGGAGCGTGCAGGCTGGGAGAGTGCCCATGCTGAGCTGCGAATTGTCAAGTTGGAGCTGGAGAACGAACGCCACCAGGTTGTGTCGCTCAAGTTCCAACTAGCAGGCGAGCATAAGAAGCTGGGGGATGCTCAAAAGGTCTGTGCGGTCGCCATCGAACGATTTGAAAAGGCTATGACCAGCAATGAAAATCTGCGTGCCTAGCAGATCAAGGAAAAAGAAGACGTAGACCTGGAGATTGCTGGGCTGCAAAGGAGCTGGAAGATGAGCGTGTTAAGGCAATGGAGGGGAGGGAGGGCCTGTAAAAGGAGTTGTAGGAAGAGAGGGCCAAGGCGGCTGTTGAAAAGGCGACCCTGCAGAAGGAGTTGGAGGAAGAGAGGGCTATGGCAGCCTCTGAAAGGGCGACCCTGCAGAAGGAGTTGGAGGAGGAGAGGGCCAAGGCAACCTTTGAAAGGGCGGCATACCCCGATCTGTGTGTTGCAGCAGTGGATCAATTCAAGGGGTCTGCTGAATTTCAGATGGCAGTTGATGCCGCGGTCGCCAGCAGTTTGGCGAGGGAGGAGTCAGGGGGGCGGGACTGAGGGAGAAGTTATTGAGAGCTTCCAGTGGTCCGACTTCTATAAACACAAAATGGCTGAATTCTGGGACAGTGGTTGGAAGATGTTCAAGTGTAAAGCTGAGGAGCTGTTCCCAGACTTAGACCTGAGTAGTGTAAAAATTAACGACGACGATGTGGCCCAGACCCCCCTGGATGAGGGTATTGAAGAAGAAGACCTCGTGTCTAGTGAGGAGGAGTAATTGAAGAAGAAGAAGACCTTGTACTTAGAGTTGTTTTTGTGTGTTTGTTTTTGTTTTTGAATTACTGTAATGAACTTATGTACAAATTTGTGAATAAATAAAATTTCAGTTGTGTTTTCATTCCATTGCCTGTGCTTGGGCATCTGAAATGAATGAGAATGGTGGCTTGTGTGCATCTGCAAAGTGGAGGTAAAGTTGTAATAAAAACTAAATTTAAGAACTCCTCAATGTAGAGCGAAAATGAATTTGTAATAAAAACTCAATGCAGAGTAAAGTTAAAGGCTCCTCAATGCAGAGTGAAATTGAACTTGTAATAAAAACTCAGTGCAGAGTAAAGTTAAGAACTCCTCAATGCAGAGTGGAATTTAAAATGTGATAAAATTATGAGTTTGTGTTTGCCACACTGCTGAAGTGGATGAGAATGGTTTATTGGAGTTAGGCTTGACTAGTAAGGAAAGAGGTTGACTTGTAAAAGTTGATAGAGAAGAAAATAATCTGATTAGTAAAGGAAACATGTAAGAACGTCGTTGGAATTTGACTAAGAGAAAAGTGGTGTAAAAACTTGGACTTGGAATTGTGACTAAGTGTGTCTACTAATGCCACAAGTATGCGTGCTCAGTTGGGGCTAAGCTGTGATTTACTGACGTTGCAAGTAACTCATTTTGGACCTAGAATTGTGGCGCTCAGTTTGGCTGAGACTTGTTATGCTTGGTCTGGCTGAGGCTTGGTCTAGCCGAGTGCTTCATGCTCAGTCTGGTTGAGGCTTTTTGTGCTCAGTCTGGCTGAGGCTGTTAGCGCTCGGTCTGGCCAAGGCTTTTGGTGCTCAGTCTGGCTGAGGCTGTTGGCGCTCGGTCTGGCCGAGGCTTTTGGTGCTCAGTCTGTCTGAGGCCTTTTGGCGGTCGGTCTGGCCGAGGCTCTTGGTGCTCAGTCTGGCTGAGGCTTTTAGTGCTCAGTCTGGCTGAGGCTGTTGGCGCTCGGTCTGGCCGAGGCTTTTGGTGCCCAGTCTGGCTGAGGCTGTTGGCGCTCGGTCTGGCCGAGGCTTTTGGTACTCAGTCTGTCTGAGGCTTTTTGACAGTCGATTGGGTCGAGGCTCTTGGTGCTCAATTTGGTTGAGGCTTCTGGTGCTCAATTTGGCTGAGGCTTCTGGTGCTCAGTTTGGCTGAGGCTTTTAGTGCTCAGTCGGCCGGAGGCTACTGGTGCTCAGTCTGGCTGAGGCTTTTTAATAAGTGCTGCAACAAAAATGTTATTGAAACAACACACAGATAGCTGAGATATAAAATTGTTGTCATGGAAAGTGCGATCCAGTTGATCAAAATTTACATTATGCCAGGGGAGAACAAGTATGTTCATGTGTGTAAATTCGTCAAAAGGAAAATACAATAACTGAGCAATAAAAAGGTAGGAGTTTATTGAAAGTAGCGCTTCAAGTGTTCAGCGTTCCATGGGTGTGGGAGGTCTCGACCTTCCATGTCCTGAAGTCGGTAAATGCCCGGACGTGGTCGGGCTTTCACAACGTAAGGTCCTTCCCATTTGGCTACCAGTTTACCCTCAGTCGGATTTTTGGTGGCAAGAGTTACTTCTCTCAAGACAAGGTCCCCTGTAGTGAACTCCCTTGGTCGGACTTTGCGGTTGTATTGTGTTCTCATTTTCTGTTGGTATGAGGCCAATCTGACAGCGGTGGTCTCTCTGAGCTCTTCGATTAGGTCTATGTCTGCCCGACGGAGGTCTTCGGTTAGTTCTGGATCTGGATGTAAAACCCTTGGGGTAGGCAGACTGACTTCCACTGGAATAACCGCCTTAGCGCCGTATGTTAAGCGAAAGGGGGTCTCCCCAGTGGGAGTCTGAGCGGTAGTACGGTAAGCCCAGAGTACATTCGGTAATTCCTCAGCCCAAAGTCCTTTAGCAACTTCTAGCTTAGTTTTGATGATCTTCAGAAGAGAACGGTTGGTGACCTCGACTTGGTCATTGGCTTGGGGATGACTTGGGGAGGAGAAACAGGGTTGGATCTAGAGGTCTGCACGGAACTTCCTGTACTTGGCATTGTCGAATTGTTTGCCGTTGTCGGAGACGATGGCCTGAGGGATGCCAAACCTGCATACGATCGACTGCCAGATGAATTTGGTTGTGTTTCGTTTGGCAATGGTGGCAAGGGGTTCTGCTTCTACCCACTTGGTAAAGTAATCAATAGCGACAATCGCGAACTTGGTCTGGCCTCGGCCGGTGGGAAGTGGACCAACTAAATCGATCTCCCATTTGGCGAACGGATAAGGACTGCAAAGTGTGATCAACTCTGTGGGAGGAGCATGGGAGATGTTGGCGAAGCGTTGACATTTATCACATTGGAGCACAAAGTCGGTCACATCTTGGTTGAGGGTAGGCCAGAAATATCCAATGCGAAGTATTTTGTGGGCTAGGGACCGGCCGCTTGAATGATTACCGCAGATACCCTCATGGATTTCTCGCATCACATAGGTTGCTTGAGCTGGACTGAGGCATCGCAGATACGGGCGTGAAAAACCACGTTTGTACAAGACACCACTGACGAGGATCTAATTGGACGATCGGGGCTTAACTTTGGCGGCTTGCTGTTGGTCATCTGGAAGTTCCCCCGTTGTCAAAAATAGAAAGATGTCCGACGCCCAAGTGATGGGCTCATTCTGGAGGAACTGCACTTCTTGCTGATAAGGAGAAATGGCAGGGTGGGCTAGGTATTCGAGACGGACACCATGGCTGAGGTCGGACTGGTCTACAGAAGCTAACTGAGCCATCTTGTCTGCCTTTAAGTTTTCCGCCCGAGGAATGTGCTGGATGTTGAAGGTATTGAAGAGGCGAACGAGGGGAAGGACAATATTCCTGTAAGCCCGCATTGTGTCCTCATTTGCATCGAATTCCCCCGTAATTTGTCCGACAATGAGCTGGGAGTCGCTGAACACCCGGATATGGCTGACACTAATGTCCCTGGCCAGGCGGAGCCCTGCTATTAATGCCTCATATTCGGCCTCATTGTTACTGGCATCGAACAAGAAACGGAGAGCACATTTGAAATAACCACCCTCAGAGGCGGTGAGGGTGAGGCTAGCCCCACTGCCTTCTCTGCGGGATGATCCGTCGACATTGAGAGTCCAAGAATGAGGGTCCTCTAGCTCGGTAGGGGTTGGTGGGGGCAGAGTGGCCGTGATTAGGGTAGGATTAGTGAACTCCAGGATGAAATCGAAGACAGCCTACCCTTTAATTGCTGTTCGAGGTCGGTAGAAGATGTCAAACTAGCTGAGTTCCACCAATCATTGCATGAGTCTGCCAGAGAGCTCTAGTTGCTGCATTACCTTCTTCAAAGGTTGGTCAGTGAGGACCACTACGGAATGGGCTTGGAAGTAAGGACGGAGTCGTCTGGAGGCGATGACTAGGGCCAAGGACAATTTTTCTAAAATTGGGTAATTCTACTCGGCGCCCCTGAGGGCCCGACTGATGTAGTAGACCGGCCGTTGAACAGAGTCGTCTTCCCTGATAAGAGTTGCATTGATTGCGGTGCTTGAAACGGCTAAGTAGAGGAAGAGGGGTTCGCCAGTGATTGCTTGAGATATGAGGGGGGGTTGGCCATGCACTGCTTCAACTGCTAAAAAGCCTTTTCGGACTCGGTCATCCATTCAAAAGTTTGCCGAAGAACTTTGAAGAAGGGGAGGCACTTATCCGTTGCGTGGGAAATGAAGCGGTTAAGGACGGCAACTCGGCCAGTGAGTCTTTGAACTTCCTTAACCGTTCTGGGTGACTGCATTTCAATCAAGGCTTTGATCTTTTCAGGGTTAGCTTCAATGCCCCGCTGACTGACCATGAAACCCAAGAACTTTCCAGATCCTACGCCGAAGGCGCACTTCTCCGGGTTGAGCTTCATTTGGTACTTCTGTAGGGTGGCGAAGGTCTCTCGCAGGTCGGTCAGATTGTCAGTGGAGAGTTTGCTCTTGACTAGCATATCATCGACATATACTTCCATGTTCCGACCGATCTGATGATGGAAAACAGCGTTGACCAACCGTTGGTAGGTGGCCCCAGCATTTTTTAGTCCAAATGGCATCACTCGGTAATGGTAGGTGCCTCCGTCGGTAATGAAGGAGGTGTGTTCCCGATCAGATGGATGCATCAGAATTTGGTTATACCCAGAGAAAGCATCCATGAAGCTGAGCATTTGGTGACCGGCCGTGGCGTCGACCAGCAGATCTATGTGGAGAAGATGATAACTATCTTTGGGGCAAGCTCGGTTGAGGTCTAAGTAGTCGACACAAAGTCGCCATTTACCATTGTTCTTGCGAACCAGGACTACGTTTGACAACTATCTAGGGTAGTCCACGTTCTTAATGAATTGGGCCTCAAGGAGCTTGTCAACCTCTACGGTAATAAGAGTATTGTGCTCAGGATGGAAGATGCGCTACTTCTGGTGGTAAGGTCAGAAATGAGGTTCAATGCTGAGGCGATGGGTTATGAAGGAGGGGTCAATACCTGGCATGTCTGAATGGATCCAGGCAAAGACATCATTGTGCTCTGTCAGGAGGGTAGTAAGGTCGGCCTTTGCTTGGGGGGATAGTTGGCTGCTGATTTTGGCAGTTTTCGTTGGGTTGGTGGGGTCGATGGGAACCTCTACGAGTTCCTCCACAGGTTCTCCGCTGACCAGCTCGTCCTCATCTCGGATGTCAAGTCCTTTAATGATCATAGTTTCCTTCAGCTTAACTTCTTTTAGTGAGGCAACATAGCATTCCCTGACCACGGTCTGCTCTCCCCTTACAGTCCCGACCCCCAGATCGGTTGGAAACTTAACGGCAAGGTGATAAGTTGATGTGATAGCTTGGAAGGCATTTAGGGCAGTGCGGCCAAGGATGATGTTGTAGGCAGATGGACAGTCGACAACAAGAAAGGTGAGCAACTTTGTAGTTTACCGTGGGTACTCGCCGATTATGATGGGAAGATCAATGGAGCTGATGGACGTGACCCGGTCGCCAGTGAAACCGACCAAAGGGGTTTGGAGAGGAGACAGACTTTCCTCTCCAATTTTGAGCTGGCGAAATCAATTGAGAAAGATGATGTCTGAAGAACTGCCGTTGTCGATGAGAACTCGTCTGACCTTGTAGTTGGAGAAGAGGGCAGAAATCACGAGAGGGTCATCATGAGGGTAGCGGATGCCTGTACAGTCGGCGTCCATGAAGATGATAGACTCGGTCCACTGCTTGGGCTGTTTGGAGGGTCGATCGACCGTGGCAACTGCTTTGTCTGAGCCCTGCCTTATCTTCCTGAGTTCTGCCCTCTGAGCCGAGCGGGATGGTCCCCCGCAAGCAAGGCCGCCTAAAATGACTCTGATCTCTCCAACAAGTGGAGGGGGGTTGCCTGGCGACCGAGGCTGTTGTGAAGGGCGATCATGGCCTTGGTTAGGTTGGGCTGGCAGTTGGGGGGGTGCGTCGGCGATTGTTTTTGAGGGGCTCAGTTCTTTGCCTCTGCTGAGGGCGGGTGTCCGTGAACTAGCTAAGACGTCCCTTGCGTATGAGGGTCTCGACCTGATCTTTGAGGTTAACGCACTCATCGGTGTTATGGCCATGGTCCTGGTGGAAGCGGCAATATTTGGACTGGTCTTTTCGATTGGAAGGGGTTCGTGATGGTTGGGGCCATTTAAGTGGGTAGTCCCGCTGGATCTGATGGAGGACTTGCTCCATGGGGGAGTTAAGGGGTGTGTACCGCTCGAACCAACCGGATGGTCGGGCTGGTGCCGACCGGTCAGCTCGGGGGGGCCGGTCGGTATAGTGTGGTGTTTGGCTATTATACTGGGTATTTTTGGGTTCTGAGTCTTTTCTCTTTTTTCTGGGGGCCGGGTTTTTGGTTATGGGATCTTGCCGGGCGACTAGAGAATCCTCAGCATTCATGTATTTTTAGGCTTTGGAGAGTAGTGCTGCCATGGAGGTCGAGCGATTTTTAGAGAGGGAGAACAGGAAGTTGGATGACCACAGACCGGCCATGAAAACAGTGAGGATGACCTTGTCATCATTTTTCGCTACTTGCAAGGCCTCAGTGTTGAAGCGGGTAACAAAACTGCGTAGCAACTTCCTCTTGGTCTGTCGAATGTTGAGGAGTTGGGTTACGGGGCGTCGCTGGCGCTGGGCTCCAATAAAATGGCTGAGGAAGGAGTCACTGAGATGCTGGAAAGTGGAGATGGAGTCTGTTGGTAACTGGCTAAACCACAGCCAAGCTGACCCCTTCAGTGTCACGGGGAAAGCTCGACACATGATCTCGTTAGGGAATGCATGGAAGATCATGAGGGTTCTGTAGGTCTCCAGATGGTCGACTGGGTCCGTCGTACCGTCAAAAGAGTCGATGGTGGGCATCTTGAACTTGGGGGGTAGAGGTTTGTCGCGGATGGAGGTGACAAATGGTGAGTTTGTTGTGGTAGAGGGTTTATGCTGGATGTTCTGCATGACCCCTTGGAGTTGGAGCTTCATGGCTCGGAGTTCCGCGTCCCAGAGAGGGATGTGGTCACCTCCGGAGGGCAACGGGGGCTGGACGCTGCTAGCCTCTCCTTCAAGGATTAGTGGCGGGATCGATGGTTGTGGGCCTCGGGGTGGTAGGTTTATACCTGGAGGAGAGGGTTGCAAGCCTTCTCTGTTGGGCGGATTAGGCTGCGGAATAGTATGGCTCGGGGCTTGTTCGTAGTTAGGGGGAATATCGGGAGGTGGTGGAGGGGGCATAAGAAGGTTTCTTTAAAGTAGGGCATTGATCAGGGCTTGGTTTTGCTCAGCCATGCGGTTAATACTGTTGGTAAGCTCGATGAAAGACTGTGGTGGGTTGTTTGGATTGGGGGGGTCGGTTTGGTGGTCGGCAGCATTTTGGTGAGAAGCCATGGATCTAGTCGTGACCATACACTTCGATGGGTAGCGAGAAAGGGTTATTGGAACGGGGTCTCTGGCGATAGTGAACACAACTGGCGCGAGGAGCAAAGCTTTCCCATAGACAGCGCCAACTGATGATACAGTTACTACATAATGGGTCCTAAGTGGAATGGATCGGACTAATCCACGCTTCTTCAATCGGTAACTAAGTGTTCAAGCCTACCAGAGAACCTGCACAGGAGTTTAATGGGGAATGGGGAGTCCCCCAGCGAACCCTCCGACGAGCAAGTTAGAGAGAGAGAGAAGTGAAATGTAGAGATATGAATTGGAGATAGAAAACTTAACTTTCTTCTTGTCTTTAACGTCTGCTTATATCCTTTGGTAATCATTTCGCCGTCCTTTCTGACCTGCCACCTTGGCCGAAAGTCTATGCTGTAGCTTACCTTGTTCAGGGTGAGGGGGTGCTGTTCCGACGGAGAGGTGTTGTCGTAATAAATGCTGTGATGGGCTGCATTAATGGTGATGTGCAGTGGCAATAACTTTGCAGATCTTTGTCTGCTGATGTGGCTTGTCCTTTACCTGCCGTATGTCTGAATGTCATTGGCTCTTTATGCCACGTTGGATTCCAGCTGTTCTAGGCTTCACCAGTTGGGTTATGTATTGGGCTCCAAGTGATGGGTTTGGATTGTTCATAGTGGGCTATGGCCTTTATGGGCTTACCCACGTCATAACTCATCTTCATATTAATCCCTTATTGTTATTTCTCCATTCACTCAATCTTCTCCTTTTTAATCACTATCCACACCTCCTTGATTCCCTTCTTCTTATTCGAGGCATTCTTTTATAAGTGCTTTCCTGCCCCTCTTCATTCCAATCCCCCCTTCCCAAGCAACCACGTGGCCCAACCTCACTGGCATGCTTATCCTTTCTTGATCTTCTTTTTTTATTTTCTATATCCGTAGGTTTATCTTCAATAATTATCTACTTAATTTTACATTGCTTCTATTTAATAGAATAATTACATAATAACTTCTAATATAAATTAAATTATACTTTATTGCATACCATCATTAAATTAATTATTTTATTTTATTCTTACAAAATATTTAATTAAACATTTAGAACTTTTTCCATTTATAATTAAATAATACTAATATAAAATTTAAGGAATAACTTAAATTTTTGGATTGTTACACAGATTGACCCCAACAACTTCTTTCCAATTGGACGACAACAAGATAAGTCATACCATTTCAAGTTCGAATGATAAATTGGGTCTTAAGTGGTGTTTGGAACACCGTTTCATTGATCTCATTATTATTTTACCCTAAATAGTGAGCTTTTGTTTAAACCTTTTATTGAAAAATATTATAGGTGTCAAATTTTTTATTAAATAAATGATCAAATATTTTACATAAGTGTAAGGTTTTGCATTATCCCTTTTGGCCTTGTTTAGGAAGTAGGTTTATAACTTTTTTTAGGATAAAATTCACAATAAGACAAAATATGTTAAAATAATCAATAAGACAAAATATCAAATTAAATTCATAATTATTTCACATTTTCCCTCACAAATATCATATCCAACTATAAAAAAATAGGAAGTAGCTTGCCTCCAGTCCGAGATCAGACTGGACAGTATTTTTTGGCCCGTGAGGACCTACCACGGGTTCCGTTTTAATAATCTAAATCGTTCAATATGTAGAACTCGTCGAGTACTATATGCTTGTAAAAAATCATGTTGATCGAATATCAATAGCTATCTCATCAGTTCAGTTTTTTGTCAACTTTTTTTTTTATATGCAAGCTACTTCCTAAAACCGCAGATTAGACCGAGCTCCCACTAGCTCGGTTCTTCCTTTCACTGCGTGTACCTCAGTTTGACATATTCCAACTGGGTTGTCCGAGACCATACTAACCACAACGAGCTTGGACCGAGCTAACCAATAGCAAGGTTCTGAGGAAAGCTTAACATACTTCAGCCCAACATAGTATGACCGAGCTAACTGTTACTGTAATGACCCCAAAATACGTAGAGGAAGTAGGGGTTAATGTGTTTTAATTCAACTATATCTATTGGAATTGAAGAACTATCTGTTGAGTTATGACTTTAAAACTGGAATTGATGACCTTTACTGTAACGATCTGAAATTTTTCCCTCCGCTCGAGCGGGGCGAGTTGGCGCTCGAGCAGACTTTTAGGGTTTTTAGTAATTTTGTAGGAGGGTTGAAATTCTGGGAGTGGTGATTTTCCGCTCGAGCGTAGAAATGGTCGCTCGAGCGGACGGCCTTGTTGGTCTCCGCGCTCGAGCGCAAGGTTGGGCGCTCGAGCGGGCCGCCTGGTTAAGTTTGAACTTCTGAGGCACGTGGGCTCATTTTTAACATTCTTATTAGTGTATTTGGAATGTTCTTATCTTATTTTTGGGTATTGATTGAGGTAGTGGTATGATGGTAAAGTAAGATTGGACCAAAGAATATAATCCGGATAGTTATTCTACGATCAGCTGTCACTCATTTGCCCTTTTCTTTTTCCACACTTTGAATTGGAATGTGAGGTTAGAACCATTGGAAAACTTATTTCCGGGGCTTCAATTTGGACACAAAAATGACCTAAAACATAGTCCGGATGGGAGAGTTATACCTGTTTGAAGTTTTGGAATCTGTGCTGGGAGCAGGTACGCTCGAGCGTGAATAGGGACGCTCGAGCGGGTTTCGCGAGCACAGCAGCGTAAAAACGGGATTTTTGGATCATTTCATATATTTTCTTCTTCCCTCTTCCTTCCTCTCTTCCTAGGTCCGAAAACCTAACCCTTAAACCTTTGATTTCATCCATTCTCACCAACAATCCACCATGGATCGTACATCAAGGATGAAGAAGAAATGAAGATCAACTTTTCCAACCGATTAGATTTTGAGATTTTCGAGGGGATGCTTTCGATCTAGCTTCTTTGCTTCCAATCTTGAGGTAGGGGGGGTTCTCTTAGCCTTGAATGTTTATGATTCAAAGTGATTTTGTTGCCACTTTGGGATTTTGTTGACATTTTGGAATTTTGAGTTGATTATGGGTTAGAAACATTAATGGCTTGTTGTTTACTTACCAATGGGGTTTCCACTCCAATTTTCAAAGGATGTTGAATGTTTTTAGCATATTGATAAATAGTAATTGTTGATTTAAAGATTTAACTAAGAAAAGAGGAAAACTCCCAATTTTCTTTAAAACCCTAGGTTGATTAATGATGATAACCAATGATTTGGCCCAAATTGAAAGTAGAATAATGCAATTGAGGTATTGAATTATATGTGTTCAAGTTTAATTGGAATTTAGAAATGTTTGAAAATTATGTTTAAAAATTTGCGAATGAACTACGTTATGAACATTCTAATTCATGCTATAATGTGAAGGGAAATTGGGGAGATAATCTATGACTGACATGGATGATATGAACTCGGTTTTGGAATGTTGAAATGAAATTCAAGGGTTTATTTTGAATTATGTTGAATTGCAAATGGTGTTAATGAATTAAGTGGTGTTGACTTTGTTGGATTATGTTGTGTTGACTACTATTGAATTGAATAGTGTTGTACTATGATGAATTATGTTTGAATTACGTGAATTGTGTAGGGTCAGCTACAGGGGCAGACCAAACACCTGTACACTGTGAGTAATAGTACTGTAATCGCACATTTGATTACCGTTAATAATTATTTTTATTAATGCTTTACGCTTCAGACGTAGTTATGTTAATATTATGTTAATTGGGAAACAGTGTGGACATTGAAAGATTTTTGTGAACATTAGTATGACTCTGAACCTACGCTGTATTATGGCTATGGCTAATGATTATCGTGAATGTACCATCCTATGAATTACTCATGATTCTGCATAAGAATTGCATACAAACTATTAACACTGTGAAGTTGGTTAATAGAAAGGAATTGAGTATCAGTAACATTGTTACGTGATTCATGTTATGTTATGAACTGTTCTGACCTATTGATGTAATGGTACCTTTACCTTCAGACTATTGGTAATATTAATGTTCTGCTAATTACGAGACAAGTATGTCGACCTACAAAGAACCATGAGGAAATCTAAGTGCATCGTTGGATCATACGTTTTGTTTACTATTGATAGTTAATGTTGACATTCCATTATCTGCAAGTTAGTGGTATTGGTTCATGACAAGCAAATGGGATGTATGTGCATTATGGAACTATGGTATCTACGTATCTCTGGAATGTGGTTACCTTTTGCTAACAATAATTAGCAACGTTCTGTTAACTTATATTACCGATGGTAATTCATGTGAACAATGGGAAGAATGTATGTACTTTCTGTATGATTCTGAAGTTAATCTATTCTGATGATTTCTGGTATGGAACAAAGTGCTGTACGGAACTAAGTGCTGCGCTTTGGTGGGAGCCACCTCTAGAATCCGTACGAGCCACCTCTTGAGTTCATACATAGTTATCTCTGGGCCGCTAGGCCGTTCTGTTATTTCTGGGCCAATAGGCCGTTTTGTTATTCCTGGGCCGTTAGGCCATTCTGTTATCTCTGGGCCGCTAGGCCGTTCTGTTATCTCTGGGCCGCTAGGTCGTTCTGTTATTTCTGAGCCGTTAGGCCGTTCTGTTATCTCTGGGCCGCTAGGCCGTTCTGTTATGCCTGGGCCGCTAGGCCGTTCTGTTATTCCTGGGCCGCTAGGCCGTTCTGTTATTTCTAGGCCGCTAGGCCGTTTTGTTATCTCTGGGCCGCTAGGCCGTTTTGTTATTTCTGGGCCGCTAGGCCGTTCTGTTATTTCTAGGTCGATGGCCGTTCTGTGTATTACTGGGCTTAAAGCCACTTGGTTAAGGAAATTGGGCCATGGCTGTTCTAGAAATGACTACAAAATGTAATTAATCATATGCCTTCACAGTTATATGCTTTGTTATTTAAGTTAACCATTACATTATTTATGTGCTATTATTCACTGAGTTTTACTCACTCTGTATTTTGTCTGTTTCTGTAGGTAACCAACTAGAAAGCCAGTCCTAACCCTTGAGACTTGTCTATCTCTTGTCAACCTCAGTGTGTCCATGCACTTAAGATGGACCCCGTGCATTTTGTAAAGCTTTAACTAGGTTTTCGGTTTATGCTTTGATTGTCTGCCTATGGTTGATTGTAAATAACCCCTTTCTTCTTTAGTACTTTTGTATGAATGTGAATGACTATAACTAAAGCTCGGGTGTATGCTTCCTGTGTATTATCTACCTAATGTAATGTTTGCGGTCCTGGCATAGTAGTGGTAGCTCAATGGATGATGTTTTATGTTATTTAATTTTATTAATGCTTCCGTCCAGGCCCTATATATTACGTATATCAGGTTAAGTGTCCGTTTCTGAATAAGTCATGCCTGAAACTTTTAGGGGCGGGTTTGGGGTGTGGCAAGTGGTATCAGAGCACGAGTTGCTATCTCACACACGACTCCACTGAGCTTTAGGATGTCTAGAAAAGACTTAGGCATCATGCATGACATCCTTAGTGCATATGAAAGGAATTGATAGCAACGATAATGGTATATGTAATGACGCTAACCGCAATGGTTATTATTCATGTCTGTTATACGTTCCTTGTATATATTGTGATTGATAGCTATGCAGAAAATGGTAAGATCTGCAGATGGGATTAAATCAATAAAGTTGCGCAGCGGAAGCGTGGTGAGGGTTCGAACTGGTCGATAAGACGACTTATATGTAAAGATTAAATAAAATGTATGTTGTCAGTTGTTAGTCATCTGTGAGAAATGATGACGATATAATTATGTTTTTTAGCATCTCTCTAAGTGAGTTGGTGAATTGATTAAACTCTAAGCATGGGACATTACTAAGAACAAAGGAAATACTATATGTGATACTCTAACTTTAAGCTAGAGTTATGTCTTCCTTACCATGACAATGTTTAGATCTGTGATTTTGAGAAAGTACTGCATTTGAGTAGTTTGATAAAATGTGGTTACATACTAATTGAAATTGTATTGAGTACGATTGACTGTAAGAAGAAGTTATGCATATAATGACCTCTCTTAGCGAGTGTAATTTGTTTATGGAAACCTATAAGCTAAAATGTGAATTTTGAAATCTGAAATCTAACTTTACTATTTGTAATCTATTTTGTTATGTGTAAATTGTAATCCGTAATCAATATTTCTCTACATGATATGTATAAGGAAACAAAAGGCTAAGGTTTATGAAATTGTAGTGTTTTGACTTGACTAATGGGAAGTACAAACATGTTGAGTTCTGGAAATATGAAATGATGAGAGACATTAGAATTATGGTAGCTGACAACTCATGGAATTATTATGATTGAAATATTTAATGATTGATAATGAGCATGGAACTAGTGATCAAGAGTTAGAACGTTGAAATTGCTACTTGGAATGTTAATAAATACAAGTATCATGATTTGTGATCACATAATGTTCGGTAGAATTTTATGGAAGTTTAGCGATATAGAGAAGTTGTGCTTCTTTTGTGGACTGCCATTTGTCTGAAGGATATAATTTTGCTCTGATACGTTTCCGTTCTGAACCTAACATATTGTTACCATAAACTCACCATTATTAATTAAGGATAAGATATTTGTATGAGAATTAATTCAAGGCTTGTTCCTTATTGTGATTTGCAAATGAGTGATCATTAGAATGAATTATGTGATCCGTGTTATTTAGAGATGTTATACCATCAATTACATTCGGTACTTCTGACAAGTGTGACCTTGTGTGAGTTGACCATGGACCTAAGTGATTAATGTCTTTGTGAAAGATACTTTTGTATAAATGACTATGCTATACAATGTTTAATGAATCCAAATTTTGGGTTACGAAATATTTTATATGATAAGTATTTTCTGAAATGATAAAAATGCTATGAACTTCCGACATGTTTATGATATGATAAGCTTTCTGGGTAATTTTCCCAAAATTACTAGATACGCTACGAAACGCCGAATGTTCAAGATATGACAAGTTTTCTGTAAGAGATATTTTGCTATGCATGAATGAGTTCTTCATTTGATAATTTATTGTGGCATACTTGATGAAGGCTCTATGTTGAGCTTCAAGCTATTCTGTCTTATCTGTTATAAGTTGAATCAGAGATTGTTCTGTCAAAGTTTAAATAAGTTTAATGCTATTGGGAATTATTCCATCATCTGATATCTTTGAAAGGTCTGATAAGTTTCTGAATAATATCTCTGAACAACGTATTGTATGTAATTATGAAGGGTTTGAAGAACTTTAAGTATTACGTATTTTTAGAAAACGTTTTTGTCCATGATAGGAACATTTTACTAAATATGGAACAAGAATATAATAACTTTATGGTAAATGTATTATGTGCTTGATGTCATGATGTTGACTTTGAGATCTTCTAAACTAGTATGGATTTTAAATGAGTATTACTTTATTGTAATTTGGGAAGTATGACCATTAAGGTTTGATCTGTATTTGATTTTACTAATACTCTACTCTGAACATGTAATTCCTTGATATGAGATTTAAGGTGGTATTTGGAGTCTGTTAGAGATTTGATTTGAACTGATAAGTCTAATTCAGACAATGAACAAAGAGCTACGAAGTCGTTGATTGAGAACTTAATTGCTACTATGAGTCTAATTGTTGTACGAAGTATATACCTTTGACACATGATTATGCCGTGAATGTTTCCTTAACCTTTGAGGAATTATGATAATGGGGGCTATTTGTGAACTTAAAAAGTTTGAATTATGTTTGATAGTTTATGAGTTGCATGCAAACGAATACTTGAAATGAATTCATTTCTAAATACCCTTAAGCTGTTATATTATGTGGAATATATGATTTGTGGAGTAATAAATGAAAATGTACAAGGTTATGAATAATGAGATGATGTTTTGATGTTATTATGTAGTATTATCAAACTCCATCGAAATTGACTGTATAGGATTGTGAATGGCTATATGATTGAGAAATGTTATATGTTCAGGACGGAACTAGACTTGTGACAAGGTGAATCAAGTTTGGAGGACCAAACTTCTTAAGGTGGGGAGAATGTAATGACCCCAAAATACGTAGAGGAAGTAGGGGTTAATGTGTTTTAATTCAACTATATCTATTGGAATTGAAGAACTATCTGTTGAGTTATGACTTTAAAACTGGAATTGACGACCTTTACTGTAGCGATCTGAAATTTTTCCCTCCGCTCGAGCGCCAACGAGGGAGTTGGCGCTCGAGCGGACTTTTGGGGTTTTCAATAATTTTGCAGGCGGGTTGAAATTCTGGGAGTGGTGATTTTCCGCTCGAGCGGACGGCCTTGTTGGTCTCCGCGCTCGAGCGCAAGGTTGGGCGTTCGAGCGGGCCGCCTGGTTAAGTTTGAACTTCTAAGGCACGTGGGCTCATTTTTAACATTCTTATTAGTGTATTTGGAATGTTCTTATCTTATTTTGGGGTATTGATTGAGGTGGTGGTATGATGGTAAAGTAAGATTGGACCAAAGAATATAATCCAGAAAGTTATTCTATGATCAACTGTCACTCATTTGCCCTTTTCTTTTTCCACACTTTGAATTTGAATGTGAGGTTAGAACCATTGGAAAACTTATTTCCGGGGCTTTAATTTGGACACAAAAACGACCTAAAACAGAGTCCGGATGGGAGAGTTATACCTGTTTGAAGTTTTGGAATCTGTGCTGGGAGCAGGTACGCTCGAGCGTGAATAGGGACGCTCGAGCGGGTTTCGCGAGCACAACAGCGTAAAAACGGGATTTTTGGATCATTTCATATATTTTCTTCTTCCCTCTTTCTTCCTCTCTTCCTAGGTCCGAAAACCTAACCCTCAAACCTTTGATTTCATCCATTCTCACCAACAATCCACCATGGATCGTGCATCAAGGATGAAGAAGAAGTGAAGATCAACTTTTCCAACCGATTAGATTTGAGATTTTTGAGGGGACGCTTTCGATCTAGCTTCTTTGCTTCCAATCTTGAGGTAGGGGGGTTCTCTTAGCCTTGAATGTTTATGATTCAAAGTGATTTTGTTGCCATTTTGGGATTTTGTTGACATTTTGAAATTTTGAGTTGATTATGGGTTAGAAACATTAATGGCTTGTTGTTTACTTACAAATGGGGTTTCCACTCCAATTTTCAAAGGATGTTGAATGTTTTTAGCATATTGATAAATAGTAATTGTTGATTTAAAGATTTAACTAAGAAAAGAGGAAAACCCCCAATTTTTTTTAAAACCCTAGGTTGATTAATGATGATAACCAATGATTTGGCCCAAATTGAAAGTAGAATAATGAAATTGAGGTATTGAATTATATGTGTTCAAGTTTAATTGGAATTTAGAAATGTTTGAAAATTATGTTTAAAAATTTGCGAATGAACTACGTTATGAACATTGTAATTCATGCTATAATGTGAAGGGAAATTAGGGAGATAATCTATGACTGACATGGATGATATGAACTCGGTTTTGGAATGTTGAAATGAAATTCAAGGGTTTATTTTGAATTATGTTGAATTGCAAATGGTGTTAATGAACTAAGTGGTGTTGACTTTGTTAGATTATGTTGTGTTGACTACTATTGAATTGAATAATGTTGTACTATGATGAATTATGTTTGAATTACGTGAATTGTGTAGGGTCAGCTACAGGGGCGGACCAAGCACCTGTACACTGTGAGTAATAGTACTGTAATCGCACATTTGATTACCGTTAATAATTCTTTTTATTAATGCTTTACGCTTCAGACGTAGTTATGTTAATATTATGTTGATTGGGAAACAGTGTGGACATTGAAAGATTTTTGTGAACATTAGTATGACTCTGAACCTACGCTGTATTATGGCTATGGCTAATGATTATCGTGAATGTACCATCCTATGAATTACTCATAATTCTGCATAAGAATTGCATACAAACTATTAACACTGTGAAGTTGGTTAATAGAAAGGAATTGAGTATCAATAACATTGTTACGTGATTCATGTTATGTTATGAACTGTTCTGACCTATTGATGTAATGGTACCTTTACCTTCAGACTATTGGTAATATTAATGTTCTGCTAATTACGAGACAAGTATGTCGACCTACAAAGAACCATGAGGAAATCTAAGTGCATCGTTGGATCATACGTTTTGTTTACTATTGATAGTTAATGTTGACATTCCATTATCTGCAAGTTAGTGGTATTGGTTCATGACAAGCAAATGGGATGTATGTGCATTATGGAACTATGGTATCTACGTATCTCTGGAATGTGGTTACCTTTTGCTAACAATAATCAGCAACGTTCTGTTAACTTATATTATCGATGGTAATTCATGTGAACAATGGGAAGAATGTATGTACTTTCTGTATGATTCTGAAGTTAATCTATTCTGATGATTTCTGGTATGGAACAAAGTGCTGTACGGAACTAAGTGCTACACTTTGGTGGGAGCCACCTCTAGAATCCGTACGAGCCACCTCTTGAGTTCATGCATAGTTATCTCTGGGCCGCTAGGCCATTCTGTTATTTCTGGGCCAATAGGCTGTTCTGTTATTTTTGGGCCGTTAGGCCGTTCTGTTATCTCTGGGCCGCTAGGCCGTTCTGTTATCTCTGGGCCGCTACGCCGTTCTATTATTCCTGGGCCGCTAGGCCGTTCTGTTATCTCTGGGCCGCTAGGCCGTTCTGTTATTTCTGGGCTGATAGGCCGTTCTGTTATTTCTGGGCCGATGGCCGTTCTGTGTATTACTGGGCTTAAAGCCACTCGGTTAAGGAAATTGGGCCATGGTCGTTCTAGAAATGACTACAGAATGTAATTAATCATATGCCTTCACAGTTATATGCTTTGTTATTTAAGTTAACCATTACATTATTCATGTGCTATTATTCACTGAGTTTTACTCACTCTGTATTTTGTCTGTTTCTGTAGGTAACCAACTGGAAAGCCAGTCCTAACCCTTGAGACTTGTCTATCTCTTGTCAACCTTAGTGTGTCCAGGCACTTAAGATGGAACCCGTGCATTTTGTAAAGCTTTAACTAGGTTTTCAGTTTATGCTTTGATTGTCTGCCTATGGTTGAATGTAAATAACCCCTTTCTTCTTTTGTACTTTTGTATGAATGTGAATGACTATAACTAAAGCTCGGGTGTATGCTTCCTGTGTATTATCTACCTAATGTAATGTTTGTGGTCCTAGTATAGTAGTGGTAGCTCAATGGACGATGTTTTATGTTATTTAATTTTATTAATGCTTCCGTCCAGGCCCCATATATTACGTATATCAGGTTAAGTGTCCGTTTCTGAATAAGTCATGCCTGAAACTTTTAGGGGCGGGTTTGGGGTGTGACAGTTACTGCGCCAACCGTGGTGACCGAGCTAACCACCAAGCTCCTTCGGACCGGACTAATTACAAGGCCCTTTTACTCAGCCCTTCTTACCGTAGCCCACATAATGTCCCATTACCTAGCACGGCCCAATTTATATATAAATTACCCTCTCAATTGCCCCTTAATTCCATTTGCGCAGCATGCTAGGGATTACCTGCTTCCAGCCGAGCTAAGAAAATCTTCAGCCTTCCAACCGAGCTAAACCCATACCGTGCTATCAATCAGTCTGGTCAAAATGTCTTTTCAGCCGCTGTTACTGAATCGGTTTATATTCCTTGGACACGTGGCAAACTCTTATTGGTTCATCATAGCTGTCACGCCGCCCTCATACCTCATGAATTTTGAACAGTCTCGCATTTTTTCCTTCCATTTTTACAAAACAAATCCTTATACTACAAACCGTTTCACTTGCACTATTCATATCCTCTTTTTCTTGCTCGAACCTCCATTGCTGCCACTTTTGCACCTGCGAAGCTTGCATTTTCAACATCTCCTTCGCGGTTTCAGACCTACATCCTTCCTTCTTCAATCTGTAAGCAACTTAATCCCCTTTTTGCTTTCCGTTTGAATAGTTTACATGTACTATATGTGCTTTCCCACAACACTTTTTTTTGAAAATAGTTTTTATCTGAAACGAGTAAGAACAACTTGAATAATACCCATCACCACTGATTTTGTGAGAAAACTGAACTATGACGTCTTAGATCTGAAATCATACTCCAACCGGACTAGGAAGTAGTTTGTAATAGGTGCGAGCCTTAGCAAAACTGAACAACCGAGCTAAGATTTCATGAACACTTGTTGTTTCAAGCAGGTCTAAGAACCTTTTGCTTTACTTAGCCGAGCTAGCGAATTAGATTAGGTTTGCACAATGCCGCACTAGAAAGCCTCAACCATCGACTGAGCTAAATCTTGGGGCTAAACCAGGTCCCTTAGTTTAAACCGAACTAAGATTGATGCCCCAATGGCTCGACCGGGCTAAAGCCCTTTGCTTAAACCGAGCTAAGACCATGTTACTGAGCTAGGACTTCATTTATCTTGCCTATATTTCTTGCAGCACGGTCCCGCGATCTGTGCTTAACACTGTTCTTTTTTACTTTGCAGACTCTAACTAGGTTGCCCAGTCACTCATTTGCACGTCCAGCCGAGATATCCATTATGTGCTTGGCGCCGAGCTAATACTCCAGGCTAACTTATATATAATTTAAACCCTTTATGGGGAAATATAGGTTTTTAGTGAACTCACCAAGTGCTATGGCCGATTTCCGAAGGGACTACCATATCCCTGATGATGTTCATCTCATTTTAGCCGAATTAGATACCATACCCTGGGGAAACCCTGGCTTTGTTCCTTTTACACTTCTTTCCATTGTAGAAACCGGACTAAGATTCCCTGTACAGCCCCTTTTATGCGAATTCCTCAGACAAACCAACCTCTGCCCTACCCAACTTTTCACAAATTCATACCGCATAATAAATGGCATCGCCGAGCTAAATCGCCAGGCTAGTCTTAACCTCAGTTTAGCCGAGCTTTTCCACCAATACTCCATAGGATCAAATGAAGATGGCTGGGTTTACTATCTAAGAATAAGACGCCGACGTGAAAAGATAATAAAAGATACCCTGGATAAGGATGTTTAACGATGATGATTTCCTCTAGGTATCTGGGAATTTTGAAGACCAACAAGCCCAGATCCCATGCGACAAAATAAACTAGAACAAGGGTGAAGCCGGTAGATTACCTCGGCTCAATTCCATGCTTTTTTTTATCTCGGCTTTCTTATGTTGAACCGCACTGACCGTTTTGCTTTTCTTCATGCAGATTTGAACTTCCTCAAGTCCCAGTACAGCTACCCCAATTTAAACACACTTTGCGTTGCGCTACGATATCCTAATAGGAGTTGGGCCGAACTACTAGATTTTGAACCGACGTATAGACACAGTAGTAAGTGAAATACCAGGGTGACTAACTGCTGAACAAGAAATGACAAAGAAAAGAGCCGTAAGAGCCCTTCTGACCGAGACAAACCAACCCGAGGTACTCCCAGCTGGTCAAACACAAGAGACCGTGGTAGCCCTACCATCCCAGCAGCCTTCATCGTCTCGGTCTCGCAAGCACGCTCGGTCTTCTCTACTCGAGCCACGCCTTGTTGATGAGGACGACACTGTGCTTCCCCCGATCGAAGTACCGAGCCCACAACCTGAGAGCCTAGACTGAGCTAGTCCTTCTGATTGGGCACCGAAATTAACATTTCAGAACCGAGCCATCAGACCAACGGATTCAGTGGTGGCAGATAAAGATCATATGCTGGCCTTCAACCTGGCTAAGAGCGTGTGTCTGCCCCCTGATATGGATCACCAGGCCCACTTAACCGAGCTAAAAGCTATCTGCTCAACCACCAAATCAATGGTGCTGGTGAGTACTCTTTCATTTGTTTTTTTGTTTTGTGCAACTGTTAGCTCGGCTCTTACTCCAATTTGCTTACCATGTTTATGCAGGCCATGCAGAAGAACCAGATTGCTCATAAGCGTGTGCTAGAGCTACGCAAAACAACAAGGCAAGCCTTGGCAAAGGCAGAAAAGAAGACGGCCGAGCTAAACGAGGCCAAACAACAAATGGCCGAGCTACAATCTAAGGTCACCCACCTCACCGGCCTAGTTGATTTAGCCGAGGTAGACAAACAAAAAGCTCTGACCGAGCTGAAGGATCGCTATCTGCGTGAGCTTGCCAAAGTTGAGCAGAACAAGAAAGCCAAAATAACTGAACTTGAGAAGAAGATTGGCGATGCAGAGGATCATGGTTACAAAGAAGGTGAAGCAACCTACATCCTGTAGTGTGAAGCTGCCAAGGATCTATTTTTCAAGTGCGGGTGGAAGGCGGCAGTGGAACAGCTCGGTCACGGTCCAGAGACTGAAGTCTTCTAGAACCTTCCATCGTACTTTATACCGAGCTGTATGGCGGAGTATGCAGCCGCTATTCAATAAAAATTCCTTGAATCTGAGGATGATGATGAAGAGACCGTGCCTGATAATGCCTCGATCGTCAATGATCCAGCCATCCATTCAGCGCGGGTTGAACCACCGGTGGAAGACCTGACAACCGAGCTACCAACCGAAACCGGGCTCCAAGTTAAACTGAATGCTGATCTTGACAATCTGTTTGCTTGACTTTGTATTTTCTTCTTTGTTTTGCTATTTTGGAAAGAAGTTGTAACCTGGCTGAGGCCTCTCCTTTTGTACTTGATTTGAATTTTCAATGAATTTTTTTTTTGTTGGAACTGTTGTTTCGGTTTACTCTTATGCTTGCCTTTACTTTTCAAAAGTATTCTCAATGTAGTATAACATTTTCCAACCGAGGTAAATATCTCGGTTTTAGCTTTGCAATCTGACTGGCCATACCTGCCAACCTCTTTAGCCTTGATCCTTATCTCGGCTAAAGAACAATAAGCGTTGGTTTTTCCAACCAACCACTCTTCAGCCTAGATCCTTACTTCGGCTGTAGAGTATTAAATGTTGATTTTTCCAACCAGCCTCTTCAGCCTAGATCCTTATCTTGGCTGAAGAACAATAAGTGTTGGTTTTTCCAGCCAACCATTCTTTAGCCTAGATCCTTACTTCGGTTGAGGAGTACAAAGTGTTGGTTTTTCCAGCCAACCTCTAAGTTGGTTATTTCTGCCAACCTAGAGTGAAGTGTTTGGTTATTCCTACCAAACGTCCTGCAGCCTAGATCCTTATTCTGGGCTTATGAGAGGTGTTGGTTTTTCCAGCCAACCTCTAAGTTGGTTTTTCCTGCCAACCTAGAGTAAAGTGTTTGGTTATTCTGACCAAACGTCCTGCAGCCTGGATCCGTATCTTGGGCTTAGGAGGGGTGTTAGTTTTTCCAACCAACCTCTAAGTTAGTTTTTCTTGCCAACCTAGAGTAAAGTGTTTGGTTATTTCGACCAAACGTCCTGCAGCTTGGATCCTTATCCTGGGCTTAGGAGAGGTGTTGGTTATTCCGGCCAACTATCCTTTCAATGCCCCTAGCTCACTAAAACAATCTTTTACAGAAGGAAACAATCTATGTTGAAAAGAAACTACTTATTTTATTGAGAAAAGAAAACTACAATTGAGTTTAAAAAAAAGCTAAAAATAAAATAGTTTGAGATTGGCAGTGTTCCATGGCCTGGGAATGACTTTGTTGTCTTCATCTTCTAAGTGGTATGCCTCTTTTCCTGCTAATCCAACCACATTGTAGGGTCCTTCCCAGTTGGGCCCTAACTTGCCATCTCCGGGTACCAGGGTGTTTCCCATTACTTTACGCAGTACCCAATCTCCAACCTTGAATTGCCTTGAATGTACTGTCTTGTTGTATTTTTTGGATAACTCTTACTGGTACGAGGCAATGTGAACTAGTGCTCTTTCTCTACTTTCTTCCGCAAGGTCAAGTTCCAAGGCTATGGCTTCCCCATTTAAGTCTGGATCAAAATTTTGGCTTCTAATTGTGGGGAGGCCGATTTCTAGGGGGATTACTGCCTCCATGCCGTAGGCTAAAGAGAATGGCGTTTCTCTGGTTGATTGTTGAGATGTGGTACGGTAACCCCATAAAATATGAAGAAGTTCCTCGGCCCACTTGCCTTTTGCTTTTTCTAACCTTTTCTTTAATCCATCCAAGACGACCTTGTTTGATGCTTCCGCCTAGCCATTTGCTTGGGGGTATGCCGGTGTAGAGTTGTAGAATTCTATCTTATATTCCTCACAGAAGTCTCTAAAAATTTTGCCGTCGAACTGAGTGTCGTTGTTTGATATTAGCGCCTTGGGTATGCCGAATCGTGTGATGATATTCTGCCAGACAAACTTCTTCACATCTTTCTCTTTTATTGATGCTAGTGTTTCTGCCTCCACCCACTTTGTGAAGTAGTCTGTTGCTGCAAGGAAGAACTTTCTGTTGCCAGGTGCCGTTGGAAATGGTCCTACTATGTCCAATCCCCATATTGCAAAGGGCCATGGGCTTGTCAATGGTAGGACTTTTCTAGCTGGCTGATGTATTTGGTGTGCGTAGTTCTGACATTTCTCGCACTTCTTGACATACTTCTCTGAATCTGTTTGCATGTATGGCCACCAATATCCTTGCGAAATTGCTCTGTAGGCCAATGATTTTCCTCTTTGATGGCTTCCGCATACGCCTTCGTGAATTTTGAATAGGAATGCCTCGACCTTGCTGGGATGAACACACTTCAGGTAAGGTCCTGTGAAGGATTTCTTGTACAAGGCCATTGATGAGGAGAGCCAAAATCGCTGCGACTTTGCTCTTATTTTGTTGGTGAGTCTTGGCTTGGTGTAGCACGGTTTGCTTCTTCCTCCCTTACTTTACTCTGGTCTGCCTTAAGGTCTGACTGGGTATTCTGCACCAGGGGTTGCGCTATTCCGGCGTCAACTTCCAACCCTAGTTCGGTTGTATCAGTCAGGTCGACCGGGCAGATATGATGACTACCTGGGGTGAATTTTGCGACAAAGTCTGCCAAGGCTTGGGCTTTTATCGCGGTTTTGGGTTGGAACTTGGTGTCAAACTGTCCCAACTCTACTGCCCAATTCAAGATTCGTCCAGAAAATTTCGCCCTCTCAAACAGAGCTTTTAATGGAAAAACTGTGAGGACGATTATGGTGTGGGTGTGAAAGTAGTGCGACAACTTCCTTGATGCCATCATCAAGGCTAAGGCCAATTTTTCCAATAGTAAGTACCTAGTTTCTGTGCCCAGCAATGTCTTACTGACATAAAAGATGGGCAGATGTTGGATTCCTTCCGCTCGGACCAACACTGCGCTAATTGCGTGCTATGAGACTGCCAGGTACAAAAATAGTTCTTCTCTAGGTATTGGGGTCACTAGCAGTGGTGGAGAAGACATGTATTCTTTCAAACTTTCATGGGCGCGGTCGCATTCTTCATCCCACTCAAACTTGGCCTTTAATGCTTGAAAAAATGGTTGACATCTGTCTGACGACCGACTTATGAACCGGTTTAGTGCGGCGGCCATGCCGGTGAGATGCTATACTTCTTTTACAGAGTTGGGTCTCTCTAGTTCCTGAATTGCTTTGATCTGAGAGGGGTCTGCTTCTATACCTCGGTTAGTCACCAGGAAGCCTAGGAACTTGCCAGATCTTACGCCGAACGTACACTTGGATGCATTAAGGCGTAGCTTGTGCTTCTTCAGGATTTGAAACATCTCTCCTCGGTCCCTGAGATGGTCATTCTTATCCTTGCTCTTGACCACCATGTCGTCAATGCAGGCTTCCATTGTTCTGCCTAACAATGGTTCGAACATCTTGGTGACCATCCGTTGGAATGTTGCCCCTGCGTTCTTAAGGCCAAAGAGTATGACCTTGTAACAATATAGTCCTCTTGGCGTCGTAAAAGATGTAACCTCCTGGTCTGGCTCATACATGGCGATCTGATGGTACCATCTGCACGCATCAAGAAAGCTAAGACGGTTGTGTCCTGCCGTCAGATCTACCAGTTGGTCTATCCGTGGAAGAGGAAAGTTGTCTTTTGGGCATGCCTTGTTGACCGTTTTGTAGTCCACACAGACATGCCATTTGCCATTCTTCTTAGGTACCACTACTGTATTGGAGATCCATCTGGGGTAGTACACCTCTCTGATAGCTCCTGCTTCTAGCAGGTTTTCTATTTCTTCCGCCACTATCTCGGCATGGTGGAGTGTCGATCTGCGAGTGCGCTGTATAATTGGTCTGGCAGTTTGGTGGACATTCAATTGGTGACAGATGAAGCTTGGGTCAATGCCAGGCATGTCATACGGCGTCCAAGCAAACACTTCGATGTTAGATGTCAAGAATTCCATGACCTTTATTCTCTCAGTGCTGGACATAGATGAGCCAAGCAAAAAGAACTTATCCGGGTTCTTTTCATCTATTCTTACCTATACCAAGTCTTCCACTGCCTTCTGTTTAGCGGCTTTGTCAACATCCACAAACAATTTATTGCTCTCGGGTTCTTCCACCATCTGAACGAACCCCTTGGCAGCTCGGCTGCCATTTACTGTGACGAATCATTGCTTGGACATAATTTGGTCTCCATAGACCTCTTCAATTACCTCGACTTCGTTGGGGAATCGCATTACTTGATGATAGGTTGATGCTACTGCTCTCATGGCATGCGGCCATGTCCTTCCCAAGATTATGTTGTAAGTGGAGGACACTTTCAATACCCAGAATTCCACTTGTTTAGTCATGCTTCCTGCTCTGACTGGGAGGATTATCTTGCCGACTGGCCACTCTGGCATTGAGTTAAACCCGATCAGGGGAGATACGGCAGGTGCCAAGTCTTTGTCCTTCAGTTTCAGTTGTTTGAAGGTTTCGTAATACATTATCTCGCACGAGCTTCCTTGGTCGATCAAAATCCGTTTGATGTCGTAATCCATGACATGGAGTGTGACGACCAGTGCGTCATTGTGAGGGAAATATATCCTTGCCAAGTCTCTGTCTGAGAAGGATATGATGTTCGTGGCCTCTATTCTCCCCTTTTTGATGGTAGGTTACGCACTTAATACCTCCCTTAAGTGCTCAGCCTTCTTGATCGTACCCCTGAGCTCACATCCCGCTCAGGTTCGAATACCCCATGTATTACATTAATCACTCCTTGAGGTGGTGCGTCGATCGGCATACCGTTTGGGTGGTCGTGGTTTTGGGGGGCTGGCTGTGTCCCTCTTTCTATGTACTTGTCCAGATGCCCAGCTGCCACTAACTCCTCCAAGTGTTGCCTTAATGGCGTGCAATTTTCAATGCGGTGTCCCTTTTCCTTATGGAAGGTGCACCTAGATCTTTCATCGTAGTCCTTTTGTGCTTCTCCCAGCTTAGCTGGCCATCTGACGAAAGGTTCATCACATATCTCACTGAGAATTCGGTAGATTGGTTTCTTCAATACCGTGGTAATGACAGTGCGAACTCTCAACCATCTTTTATCTCGGTCCTCTTCGTTGTCTCGCCTGCCTCGTCCATTCTTGCTTGGACGTTCTACCATGTTGATTTTTGCCGTAGTCTTCTTATCTGGTGTTGCTGTTGTACCAAATTTTGCCTTAGCACGGGCGCCATCCTCCTCCACCCGAATATGTTGGTGCACTCTCTCCATCAAGGCTTCCATCATGAGGGGTGAAGTCATAGTAATCGAATCCCTCAATCTGTTTCCGACTGGAAGTCCTCTTTTGTATTGTGCAATGGCGAGATTGGTGGGGCAGTCCCCTATCTGGTTGAACGTCTCCTAGTAATGACTCTTGTAGGATCTCAATGTTTCCTTGTCGTCCATGTCAATGGAGAGTAGCTGATCGATCTCCACTAGGGTCTTGGTGTTCGTTCTGAACCTTGTCACAAACGCCTCTGCCAATTGTGCCCAGGAGGCTATGCTGCCTTCTGGTAGCCTTTCGAACCAGGTTAAACCTAGGTCGCCAAGGCTTGATGGGAATAGGATGCACATTAAAGCCTCGTTTCGCCGGTATACTGCCATGACCTGGCGAAAGTGGCTTAAGTACGAGTAGGGGTCTGTCTTCCCCTTATACGTGGTAAATTTGGGCTGAAGGAAGCCAGAAGGTAGGGGTGCGTTCTCGATTGCCGGAACGAACGGCGAGGTCTACAGTCTTGCTAAGGCTTTGTCTGTTGGTTCATAAGTAGGGCGCACTATTGGCATTCCTACCTTGACGCTTCCATGGGTCCGAAGGGCCAACCGCTGAAGGGCTGGGACTCTACGCGGGTCGTGTGCCATGGTATCCTCTTTCTATCGTGCCTTTTCTTCAAGCACCGTCCGTAGGTCAGACGATCTAGGCAACTCCGTTTGCCTAGGCGCAGTCTGGTACGTGCGTGAGGGTCGATAGGTGCTTCCCTCAGTATAAGACCTCAATGTTCTCGTTCTCTCAGACCTGGAGTAACGAGTCCTGGAAGACCTTGATTAAGTGTCGCCTGTCCTGAGGCTTTTACTCTCTGCTTGAGACGATGTGGTTTGCCTACCACGATCCTCCGAGTGGCGAGGGGGCGTGTTGCCTTTGCGCCCCTCTCCTGTCGCCACCCATTTTCCCTTAATCTAGCGCTTCATCGCCTCCGTGTCCGCCGTCATCTCCCTTATTAGTTCATCTTGCTCTTTTACGCGATCCTCCAGAGTTTGAGGGTCGATTCTTCGCCTTTGCCTTTCAGGACTTTGTGAGCGAGAGCGACGGAGGCTGTTATTCCGCCTCCCCCTTGCATCCTTCCAGGGATTCTGTCACTGGGGCTTTAAGTCCGCCATGGAAGGGATAGAGGGCAAACCTATGCGCCTCCTACCCCCTTCTGGGGGTTGTCCGTCAATGGCGGACTGCGGCAAATCTTCGTTGTGCGCCATTCAACTAGCGAGGGATACTTGATCAAGAGGTTTTGTTCTTTGTCTAATTTTTCCACAGGCGGCGCCAATTGTACGGGAAAGAAATAAACCTTCTTATATAATCCTGTTGATCAAGTCTGCGCTCCTCCGTACGACGTCGCTTTACTCCCTGAAAACACAAACGTGAGCTAGCCGGCGGGTGTGTGCCGGATACCTCTCCGATGCCTAAGTCAGCAAAATAGACAAATAGACAAAAGGTTTGTGTATTCGGGAATTAAAGTTGTGTTACCTCTCCATAGGTGAAGTTATGAGCTTTTATAGGTTCCGTGTGGCACAATCCTAATAGGACTCTTACTACTCCATGTAGAGTCCTCCTACATGTAGAGTCCTCCTAAGAATCACATTCCTAAAAGATAATGCTTATCCTTCAACACCCCCCTCACTGCTTAAACCAAGTGAGATGGTTTTACCATGGTTGGATGTCAATACAACCGAGATAACATAGCCATGCTAAAACCACAGACTAGAGCGAGCTCCCACTAGCTCGGTTCTTCCTTTCACTGCGTGTACCTCGGTTTGACATATTCCGACTGGGTTGTCCGAGACCGCACTAACCACAACGAGCTTGGACCGAGTTAACCAATAGCAAGGTTCTGAGGAAAGCTTAACATACTTCAGCCCAACATAGTATGACCGAGCTAACTGTTACTGCGCCAACCATGGTGACCGAGCTAACCACCAAGCTCCTTCGGACCGGACTAATTACAAGGCCCTTTTACTCAGCCCTTCTTACCGTGGCCCACAGAATGGCCCATTACCTAGCTCGGCCCAATTTATATATAAATTACCCCCTCATTCACCATCCATTTTTTTTTATATGCAAAACTGATTTGATCACATAGCTATCGACATTTAATTAACGTGATTTTTAATAAGCATATAGTAATCGACGAGTTCTACACATTGAACGGTTCAGATTATCAAAACAGGACTCGTGGTGGGCCTCCACGAGCCAAACAGCACCGTCCAGTCCAATCTCAGATTGGAGGCAAATTTATGTTATAAAAGAAGGGTAATTTAGGTACTTTATAACCTAAAATAAACTTGAGTGACCTTAGCCAGCAAAACATATTATTTTGGACTAGATGCTTAAGGAGGAACGGCGAGATGAAAGGAATAACAAACAAGTTGGCAGACCTACAATCAGTTATCAACTTTATGATATAGAACAACGTGATGCAAAAGGGTCCGAATAAGTGTTCAAGTGTTCGAACCCTAATGCATGAGAAATGGTAAGTAAACACCATAATTACATATCTGCCATCATGCAAGAGGGTAAGCTGCTCCAAAAAAAATCCAACCATCTTTCCAAACACAAAAATTTTAACTTACTAAAATAGCAAAAAACTAAAATAATCTAGTAAAGGCTATTTTGGAAAGATGGTTAAAAATATCTTCCAGCTTTTAAACCCATTTTGAGTCACATCATTTCTCATATATTTTTACACGTATTTTCAAATAATGTTAAAAAAATAATTTAACTTTTAACTATCTTCCCAAAATAACTTTAAAATAGCTAACTTTTCAAACAAGGCCTTTATTTTGTATGGTTCGAATATTAAAAGCCGCAGAAAATATCGGGCCCTCGGCAAAATACAACATAACAAAAGAAGCTAATTGGTAAGCCTAGCTAAAAACTGGCCATTTGGCTTTAAATGGGCCAAGGATGTGCGACAATTAGGGGTGTTCGCATTTTGGTTGTGGTCGAAGAACCTTCAATCGTCATCCATTCGCCGAATAGGCGGATTAGAAAAAATCAATCCTCATCTGTCCGTTGGATTGACGGATGCAGATTGAGCGGATTGGCGAATAGATACGAATCAGTTTGGCGGTTTAAAGTTTTATAATTTTTGAACATAATGCAATAACTCGTCAGTATTTTTTTTTTTTTGGATAACAATCCAACTTAATATAATCAAAAGATTATCAAGTAAATTGTCAAATGTCAATAATAAATATGTATAAGAAAACCATACATTATCAAAACTATTTCATTACTTTTTTTATTCAAAAATTATTTAATTTGTTTTTTAAAAAAATGGCAAAATTAAGCTTTATATTTTCTACACAAAAATACCAAATATCCAAATATCTACCCTTGCCATTTGATAAAAGAATTTTCAAATTGAAAACACAATAGAATATCTAAACTATTTTTCAATTAAAAACAAAAACAGAATATCTAAATAAATTAAAAATACAAAATCTTACAAATTACTAAGGGTGCTCACGGTTTGGTAGTTCGATTGTTGCCAAAGGAATCTCAAATCTGTCATCCGTCTAAAACTAGGCAAATTAAAAAAAATCAATCTGTAACCATCCACTCGTCATTACACGTCTATTCAAAATGCAACGAATCAGTTCGATTTGACCAATTTAAATGAATCGAAATATCCGTTGCTTTGTTGCCGGGGGTTGTAGGCCAGCTAGGTTGATTGGTGCAATGGTAGCTCAAGTTAAGCCCAATTTACGATGCACTTTCCTTGGGTCCAAATTTGGCTGGTCCACATTTAGTAGTTTTGTTTTGTTAGTGGAATGGACTTCGTGAAATTAAGACTAAGTTTGGCATATATTTGAAAAGTCATTATTTTATTTAAGTTAAATTATTCTATTTAAGTCACATTATTTTTTTATCACATCACTTTAAATTCAACTCATATTTCATAAAAAGTCAAAAAGTACACTAATTTAGAACATCTCAAACAAACCCTAAATTTGAAATTCTATTATGTTGAAATGAAAGTTTGAAAGTTCCAAACTTTTTTCTTTTTTTTTTAATATTTGAGTAAGTCACACTATTACGGTGTTTGGTGAAACTTTTTTAATCTAACTTATGACTTTTGATTTTTAAAAAATTATTTTAGACTGTTTGGTTAAATTTATTTCAAACAGTTTCTGATTCTAATAACTTATTTTAAGTCAAAAAAGCTGATTCTGAAAAGCTACACACCCCTTACTTCTGATTATCAATTTTTGTCGTGGACATGTTAATTCACGGTTATACTTTTAGATTTTTTTATTTTTTATTTTTTAAAAAATAGAAAAAGACCCAAATGGACTATAAAATATTATTATTATTTTTTATGAAAAATGTAGACAAATAGTAAATAATAAAAATAAAAGTTAATTAAAAAAGTTACTTCACAACTTATTTAACAAACATTACTCAACAACTTAAATCTATAATCCAACAGGTATACCAAACAGATTAATAGCTTCTGATTAAAGTCATAATGTATAATCTGTTAAGTTATAATTTATAATTTATAATTTGCTTTAACAGTTACACTAAACAGGACCTATTTCTCTTGAGCTTTGAAAAAAAATACAAACAACCCTACATTTTTCACATAATTTCATTGAGTGAAATTAAATTTGAAATTCTATTTTATGTTGAAATGAAAGTTTGAAAGTTCCAAACTTCTTTTTTTTTTTTTTTAAATATTTGGGTGGATTAAACCATCTCTCTTGAGTTTTCAAAAAAAAATACAATCACATTTTTGACATTATTTCATTGACATCACTTTTAGTAAGGTTAAAATGATCATAATTAATGCAGATGTTGGATAACACTGAAATAAACAAAGTTAAATAGAAATTTTAATAGAAAAATGATGACAACATCATTTTTTTCTCAAACAAAAGAAAAATCAATTTTTTTTTCATCCATATGACTAAAGAACTACTTATGAAAAAAAGCCTAATTACAATGTGAATTAAAATATCAAGGAAAACTAGTATAATTATGTAAAAAGCGTAAGGTAACTATAATTTTTGTATAACTCAAGGGAACTAAGTGTAATTACCCTTTTTTATATTAAAATAAATAATGTAAAATTTGATCTTTTGGTACATTTTGGAAAACCATTTCATTGAACGAAAACAATTTTTTGGTACATATTGGAAAATATTTTCTGTCTTTCAATTCTTCATATACAAAATCAACATATATATATATATATATATATATCTATATATAAGAGGCACTTAGCTGCTTGAGGTTTGTCTTTTCCTTCTAATTTTGCTTTTTCATTTTGAATAATTTACTAATGGTGGCTTATATGTTGAGTGAATAATTTTTTTGTAATTACACAAGCATTCTTGGTTAATTATGCAACAGATTTTTTTTCATAATTACGCAAACATTCTTGGTCAATTATGAAATATAAATATTTTATACATAAATATTTTATTTTTTGGCAAATTACAAATACACTCATAAAGTTTGTTTAAAATATGAATCGATCCTATAATATTAGAAATTACAACTATTGTTTGTTATAAATTTTAATTTAACACAATACTCAAAAAAAAAAAAAAACTATTCTCCTATACAATAATAAATTATTAAAATTGTTTATTGAAAAATATTTCTCATATCATTAAAAATTGTTAATTGATTTAATGATTTATTTATTAACAAAAGGGTTAATTGAAAAATATTTTTATTATTATTAAAAATTATTAATTTACTTAATGACTTACTTATTAATAAAATTGATCATTTATTATACAAGTATGATTTATGTATTAACAAAACAACAATGCTGGGGACCCTCAGTGGGGAGTGACCCCCAGCACCCCCACCTCCACATAGGGGCTGTGAGAGCAAGACAGACAAAAGAATAAATAAAAAATTTGAGCCAATCCAAAAACAGTGGGGGTGCTGGGGTCAACCCCACTGGGGGTTCAAGTCATTTATGTTAACAAAATTAGTCATTTGTATATATACATATATATATATATATGTATTTTCTTCTGATTCCTTATTAGTTTAGTGACTTATCTTAGTAGTTTTTTTAGATGGAAGAATTATCTTAATATTTGTTTTATATTTATTTGAAAGAAAAGTTACACACCATAATTTTTTTTTTTTTTTTTAATTTGGAAGAAATGTTAAAGATTCATAAATTCACCCAAAATAATATGGTAATAGAATTGGAATCAACATTATTTAGTGTATAACAAATCAAAAAATATACATATCATACAACATAATTTTATCATATATCTAATGATTTATTATATTCAATTTCATATAATAATATTTTAATTTTTAAAAAATTATCAAAATATAAAACTTAAACATACTATAATAATTGTCCGTGCCATACACAGACTTGTGTAAACTAGTATATATATATATATATATATATATCTATCTGTGTCAATCGAAAATTGCCAAGAATCACATCTGATGGAGGTTCCAAACCCCATGTCATGTGGTTTTTGTCGTTTGTATTTTGGCTTCGTTTTGGATATGAATTGTCTTTTAATTTTTTAGTTTTTTGTTTTTAACTATTTTAGCTTAGGGTTAAAAACTCTCTTTTAAATTAGACTTTTTAACTATTTTAATTTTGTGAGAGAAAAAATAAATAATTATAATTTAAATATGATTATTTTAACTCCTAACCTTATTTTAGCCTATACCGAACGACCGCTTTGTTCCAACCAGTGGGACTTGTTCTATAAAGTTCAATTATTGCTTGGTTGCCTGATTGATTTATAGAAGAAATTCATGGATCTTCTTCTTCGTATAGAAATTCTATTTAAAATAACTTGGATCAAGTTTTGTACAAAAATTTAAAACAAAGAAGGAATGATGTGATTTTATGGTTTTTTCATTTCAAGTCTTTTTTCTTTTTCTTTTTTTTTTCTTTTGAATTATAAAAATTTCGTTATTATGAATTTTTTTTTTTATAAATTTTGTTATTCTAAAATTGGTCTATGACAATAACTGTTTGTATCGTTTGAAAACAGATTATTTTAATAATATTTTAATTTTTTACGAAAATATGTACAGAAAAGTAAAAAGAGTTATATGACAATTTATAGTGACTTTTGATTTTTTAACTAAAAATGAAAGTTATCAAACGAGGCTGAATCATGCTATACAACACAATTCTAATAAAAAATGTTAAGAAGTCACCATAAAAATAAAATTTAAACCTAACTCAAATACTGAAGTATATTTTAGGTTTTTCTCTTCTGCTATCAAAGATGCAAAGAGTGAAGTACTGGCACTGTGCACATCCCCTCTGCAATGCAGTTACTCAGGGTGATTTGGTTCACCATTATTATTTTTAATAACAAATTATTTACAAAATATCATAGTTTTTATTTTTTATTTATTTATTTATTTTTTAAATCACAATTTCAAATTGTTGAAAGCGAATGTTGAATGTTGAGCCAAACTATTAATTTTTTAATTTCTTTTTAATATTGAGCCAAAATGTTGCCAAAGGTGTGGTTTCTGCTCTTAAGGATTGGTTTAGAAAGTAACTTTTTATAGTGATTTTTGATTGTTAAAGATGTATAGTTTTTGCTCTTGCTTGTAAAACATAGAAAGAATATATTTATTATTGACTTTTTATAGTATTTTTTAAGTTTTTGATTAATTTTTTTTTTTAATAAAATGTACTGCCACACATAATTTAAGGTAATTAATAAGGATGACTACATCGAATATTTTCACATGTGAATTTATTAAATAGTCATGGAGGAGAGGTGACTCAATTATTAGATGATTTAACTTTGCCTAAGATTCACTATATATATATATATATATATATATATGTATATATTATTAAAGACCTCAATTTTTTATAAGTCCTATAACATAAAGTCTTATTTTGATGTTTATCTTAAAATATTTAAAAATTTAAGTCCTTGCTATTTGAGAGTATATGTGGCATTGCTTTACATAATGGTGCTCTCAATAAATGAGAAATCATAAAGCGCACTAATAAAACATCCCTTATCTTTCAATTACCTAATAAAAATGAGTTAATATTTTTCCTATCGATTCTCAATATTAAGTTCCACTTCTCAATAACAAATTTATTTAAGCTATTTGATTAAATATTCTCACCGAAATTTTTGAAAATAAAAGAAATTATAAACAATTCCATATGCGCCAAACATTCTGTCTGCTGCGTAGATGATTGACGAAGGGGTTGGATTGGATGGTTTAAAGAAGAAGAAAATTGAGAAAGCATACGATACATATGGGTCGGTCTAAGTGGGTGCGGCTGTTTGTGGTCCTGATGATGATAGTCCACGACTAAGCGTATTCTGACCAAAAGATTTTATAATTTTTTTTATAGGTAAGGTTAGTGGCTAGCGTACGTCCGTATTTGAAGGTACGGCTTAAATAATATTAGAATTAAAATATAATTATAATTTTAATATTATTTAAATTTATTTTTTAATTTAATAAAATCATAAATTTATTATAAGATTTTAGAGTTTTTACGAAATTCTTTACGAGAACTCATTTTTACTTATATAATATATAACTAGATAGATAGATGTGCCTGATATACATACAATTTTTACGAGCATACATACAATATTACTTTTGCTTATATAGTTATATATAAATTGTATGTATACCCCGTAAGAGAAGCGGAAGCAACACATAAATAAAACAAGTTAAATAAACTAAATTAAATAATCTTAAGTAAATAAATTAAACTAAAATAAAATAGATAGAATATTTTAAATAAAAATGAATAAGCAGAAATAAAATAAACTTACAATCGGTTAAATTAACTTACAATCGTTTACTGGAAGTAATCGGAAAATACAGAATTGTTTACTGGAAGTAACTGGAAAATACAGCTTCTACATGTATCCTTAAAAACTGAATTTTAAAACAACAAACTAGAAATTTTTATAAAACACTACGCCAAAATAGGGCATTAACGGCCGTTTTTTTAACGGCGGTAACGAAAACCGTCATTAAAAGTACTATTAACGGCGATAACAAAAACCGTCGTTAAAGGTATCATTAACGGTGGTTTTGTTACCGCCGTTAAAAAAACCACCGTTAATGCCCACTTTTAACGACGGTAACAAAACCGCCGTTAATGCCCAATCATTACCGCCGTTAATGACGGCGGTCTTTGCCGGCGAAACTCCGGCGTGCTCCGGCGAAACCATCTACAATAAAGTAAAAGTAATGTTTAAATATTTATTTAGGAAATATATTTCATGAAGAGTGGCTATGGTAGAGTGGTTAGTGTGGGTGGATGAGAGGTTGAGGGTTCAAGACTTGGGAAGTGTAAGAAGAAAGAATTATTTTTTGAAAAATTTGAACCTATTTACGGTGGTAAAAAACCGCCATTTTTTGTCCTATGTTACCGCCATTTTTGGTTGACTTTTAACGACGGTAATTTACCTTTTTACGACGGTTGTACTTTTTCCGACACGCGCATAAACGGCGGTAACAAAACCGCCGTTAATACCGCCGTTAAAGGCTTTAACGACGGTTTTACAGCCTTTAACGGCGGTAAAAAACCGCCGCTAAAGCCCAATTTTGGCGTAGTGAAAACTGAGAGAAACTGCGAAAGAAAATTTTGAACTCTTTCCAACTCTGAATTGGCCTTGACTGAGGAGCTTCTTTTATAAGCAAAGTGGATAACTATTAAGCTTGTGAACTGGGGACTGTGACCCCCGCGACTGGAGCTGTGAAGCTTGTGACTTCAAAAGCTGGAAAATACTGTGAAACTTGTGACTTGAAAAGCCTAAAAATAAGAGGCACATGGGTGCTAAGAGCATCTTTCTGTAACTGAGAACTTTTTTACCTTTTTTTATTATTTTTATTTATTTATTTTTTACTTGCAGTGAGAAAACATGACTGCACTGTTGACTAATGAAGAATCAATATATATATATATATATATATATCTGTGACAACACTCACCATTGTTTACTGATAATACCACTGATTACTGCTAAACTGTGACTAGACATAATTAAGTAACCAATTTGACTGACATTCTGAACTGGTTGATTGAGTGTATTAGTTTAAACGCATTTCTATCTGTTTGACTGTTAATTGATCTGTTCATGTTCTAAGTTTGAACTGTAAATTGAAGGCCTTATTGACTGTTAATTGATCTGTTCATGTTCTAAGTTCTGTTCATGTTCTTAATTAGTATTTCATGTTAATTAGAATTTATGTGATTTTATGGTATGTTTGATTGAAATGTGATTTAGAATGATTAAATTAGATTAAATAACAGTAAATTACATTAGTTGACTTATTTACCAAAATGGCATAGAAGTGGGCCACTTTGTTAAGTCTTGTTAGAGCTTATGTGTTGCATCATTTTGTTCATTCTTGAGACCAAAACCGATTGAGAGAGGGAAAGTAGGAGGAAAGACTTGAGTTCATTAAATTGGCTTGGAGAATTAGAAGATTTGGAGGATAATTGCACAAATTGAGCTTCCATTCTTGAAACTGAGAACCTAAGGTAGGAGAATCATCTTCTTGAACTTGTATTTAAGTTGTATCTTGCATGTTTCATGGAAGTTTGGTGATTAGAGTCTAGAATTGGTTCAAAATGTTGAATTGAAGCTTAAATCATGCATGCATGTACATGTTCTAGCATTTTGAGATTGTTTTCATGGAAATTGCTATATGCATGTCCATATCTTGATTATAGTTCTTGAATTCATCATGTTTTTGGAAGTTTTGACTCATTTGATTACGTATTGGAAGCTTTGATTTCAATTGAACGCATGCATGTTACATACACTTTATGTTCTTGAAGTTTATTTGAAATTGTGTTTAATTAACTCACCTTTGGGTTTTGATTTTGCAAATTGATCTTCAAAACATGTCATATTATGAGTTTTAAAGTGTTTTCCAGAGAATTGGCCCAAAGGAATCGAATTTGATGCTTTAAATGTTGAGTTTTGTGCTTAGAGACAAATTTGGAAATTCTAGATTTTGGATCCACACTCGAGCAGGGAACTCCACGCTTGAGCGTACACTCTGAGTACATGTATCCCGCTCGAGCGAGGAAAGTAACGCTCGAGCGTGAAATGCGTGTATCCAGTACTTTTCCTATGTTTACAGTCCGCTCGAGCGAGGGAATGCATGCTCGAGCGAGGACTTGTGTCTCACGCTTGAGCGGAGGTCGAATGCCCATCGAGCATGAATTGCATGCATCCAGTACTTTTGCATATGTTTGCAGTTCGCTCGAGCGAGGAAAGTCCCGCTCGAGCGGAGCTCCTTTATCTGCATCTCCGCTCGAGCATAGAAAGCCACACTCGAGCGTGGATCCCTATTTCAGCAAATTTTGAAAAGTGTTTTAAAGTGCATCTTTGCATCCTCTTTCCATCTTAGGCATTCCTAGGGCATGTTTAAGGCATCTTAATGAGGATATTGATGTAGAACCACACCGAGACAAGTTAGGGACTATGTCATTGATTCCCAAGTGTGTAATTTAGTGTGTGTTCATTTTGTCACTGTAGGGTTGGCATCTGAGGACGCTCATTAGCCGCTTATAGCCCAGTACTCTGTGAGTAACAATGTTGTAAAGATATGTTCAATCATGAATATTTTCTGAATGATCTACTGTACTGCTTTTTGAAATGATATTTCTTACTGAATGAATGATGTCTTATTGATGAACTGTACTCGTGGTATCCATAGCAACTTACTGTTACTGTACTGTTACTGTACTACTACTGTCACAGAGATCTCTGTCGGTTCCCATATTTGGAACCACTACTGTTTACTGATATGATGGACATCAACTGACTGTTCGGTCTGTTAAGACCTACTATACTATTTGCTATTGGATGTACCACTTATGACTGCTATGATCGAATAACTGATATACTGTTCAAATGACTGTTTAATGACTGAAAGGACATTCATTCTTAACCTCTTTACACAGTTGTTATTCACTGGGCTTTAGCTCACTGTTTATATATATATGTAGGTGTCCAGGCATCGGATTGGAGCTAGGAGCATTGGGTTAAACTCCCTTTTTGTCAAGCCAACCAACGTGCCTTACTACGAGGTTCCAAGTGTGTTCAAGCTTAGGCTCGTTTGGGGTGTCTCAGTTCACCCTTCTGTCTCTATTTTGTAATACTATATAGACTTGTACTGTACTATTATGGTAGAGATTTGGTCCCTAACCTGAATGCCTGTATATGATGTATGTACATACTGCTTTTGTTCCGAATGTGAATGTGTTATGAAAAGTCTTTTTGCATACAGACTGTCACAGCTCATTGGACATCTTTCATTTACTGTTTTGGCTTTTGCCAGCCCCTGTACTCTGTATTACTATTATTACTGTTAAGCAGGCCTTCGGTAATCACGGATTACTGGCCGGTTATGGTGCTAAACCCATAGGGACGGGTTTGGGTCGTGACAATATCAGTAGCTTTTCTCAGAGTAAGAGTAATGATTAAAGCTGATGTATATATATAGAATCCAATGACTTTTTTAGACATATGGGTACTGAGCATCTTGGAATTGTGGACCATATGGATCATGACTGGTTGAGGCTTTAGAGGAGGCTAAATCATCTGAGGCTTCATCATCAATTTATGACTTTGCTTGGGTCATCAATAATTTGGCCATTCGGATCAATTCATCACTAGAGGTTGACTTGGGTTTTGCTTTGGGCTTGGCCTCAGAGGACTTGGATTTGGAAGGTTCAATGCTGGTTGATGGGCTTCCAAGTCTGACTGTAGTGAAAGCAAGTAGGTTTCCTTGTGTGATTGAAGCATTTGGGCTTTGCTGAGACTTGACCATTGCAAGAGTTGGGGCATGAATGTTAACTGAAAATTCTTGCTGGACTTGGTCAATAATACGATGGGCTTTGAATGCATCTCACCATTTAACAAAATGTTGATGACTGACTATGTTATTGCATAAACTGTATTGCCATTTAAGAATTCAATAAACTTTTTATATTTGGACATAAAATGGAGTAATCAAGGAAACTGACTTTTATGCTAGCTGGGCTTGTAAATTGAAGAGAAGTAATTGACTTGTTTTATTAACTCAAAAGGGATGATTTCTGGGATGACACCATGCTGTGGCCACCATCTCAAGAACCAAGAAAAGAATTCTGATTTGAATTTGTGGTCAAATGAGAAAAACCAAGAATAACTATATGACTCATTTTGATGTAGAAGGATTTTGAACCAAGCATCAATGTAATCATAGTAACTATATTGTATATCATGGTTGGAAAGGTCTCGTAATAGAAAAGGAAGACTCCATTCTTCCATGGAAACAATATTATGAATGTACAAGGAATGATAAATGATTTTACTAGTCTGGACTCGATCATAGATAGGTTTAATGACTATTGACTTATGGTGGAAAAGAATATCCTTATAAAAGGTTATTGACTTATCGGGATGGGAATGATTGAAATGCCATCCATTAGGGAAATATGATTTGACTAATTCAAGAACATTGTGGATATTTTTGTACACTGATTCTTTGTAAAAAAGATTGAGTGACTGTTTAAGAGCATAATCTGTTCTTGGGGTAGACTTGTTAAGAGGCATTGGTGTAATTGACTGGCAGGAAAAAATGTTTGAAGCCAGAGCTGAAGTGTAACTAGGTTTAGAAATATTACCAAGGATTTGGTATAGGTTGACTAGATCAATTGGATGTGCAACAGTGGGTTGACTGGATGGCACAATGGCAAAAGGTTTTGTAGTAGGTTTGTGGCTTGACATCTGTAAAAAAATGACAGAAGTTGATTAGCATCCACTGAGGACATCTAATCTATCCATATGAAAGTTAACTAGATTAGTATAATGAGCAATGAAATTGAGATAACTTCTAATCTAATTGAATTGAAGGTAAGGGTCTTGATGAATGTAAGGGTCATTTTGTAGTGACTTTAAATAGGATATTTTAAACTTATAATAGCGAATAGTTTTGTAGCATCTTGTGACTTGTAATTTGTTTATAGAATAATGAGGATTAGGCATGATGCACTATCCTCCTTGTAAAAATTCTCGAGTAAAAAAATCAGGGATAGAATTTTGACTACTAGGAATATATTCAATATCAAAATAAAAAATACTTAAAATGGATTGCCATCAAGCAAAAATATGTTTACTAGCAATATTTGCACATCTTTTTCCAAAACATATTTAGCACTTTTGCAATCAACATGTAATATGAATTTTTGATTTAAAATGTCATCTTGAAATTTAGTAATACATAAAACGATAGATAAAATTTCTTTTTAATAGTACTATAATTTTTCTGTGCTTTGTTCCAAACATTAGACTGAAAACGAACAATTTGTTCAGATGACGGGGGAGTGTTTTTCTGAAAGAGAATGCCACCATAACCAACATCATAAGTATCAGTCTGAATAATTTTGAATGAATTTTCAATAGCAATGCCAAGACAAGGCAAGGTCTTGACATATTTTTTGACTTGTTGAACAATAGCAGTATGAATAGAAGACCAATGAAGAGGACTATCTTTCAAACTATCAAAAAGGGGTTGACAAATTTTCCTAAGGTCTTTGTAAAATTCAGCAATGTATTTAAGGAACCTAAAAACCGTTGTAACTGAGTTTTGTCTAAGATTTCATCAGGAAACTTAGAAGCAAACTGAATAGATCAACTAATAGAAAGAATAGTACTTTGGTGGATATCATATCTTAAGAATCTAACTTTAGTTTGGAATAGCTTAATCTTAAGAACAGAAATGACTAGACCATTATATTTGATAAAATAGAGAAATGAATTAAAATGTTTCCAATGTTCATCGAGTGACTTAGAGAAAATGAGAATATCATCTATGTAGACAATAGAAAAATGATTAAAGGGATTAAAAATTTCATTCATAATGTTTTGAAATTCACTAGGAGTATTTTTTAATCCAAAGGGTATGACATTCCATTCGTAATGGCCAAAAGGTGTAGTAAAGGCAGTTTTATAGCGATCATCAGGATGAATTTGTATTTGTCAAAATCCACTTTTAAAATCAAATTTACTAAATATGATAGCTTGACTAAGTCTTTAATGAGATCTTTTTTATTAGGGATTTGATAGCATATCCATTCTAAAACTTTGTTTAACGGTTTATAATTAATGACTAATCGTGAAACGCTACGTTCAAGTTCAGCATTTTTATTAACATAAAAAGTAGGGGTGAGCATGGTCCGAATTGGATCGGATTGAGGTAAAACCAGGACCAATCCGTTATCTACGGCTCCTGAAAAATTGGAACCAATCCAATCCGTTTAAATCGTGGAACTAATTCGAACAAATCCATTTAAACACGGATTAGATCGGTTTAGGACCACGGATTTACATAATTAAATAACAAAAACATATATATAACACTTTAATTTCATAAAAATATAAATATAACACCATATTAGTTTCACAATAGCAATATATCTTTTTATAATAGCGACATATTGTTCTAGAATTTAAACAATCATAAGAAAACTAGTACCACCATAAGTATCTAGACCATTACAAATTAACGCTAAAAACTAGCAAACAAAAGTAATAAAAAAAGATATTATGCGAGTTTAGGTTTGGATTTAAATTTTATATGAAATAAGAGAAGAGACTATGGAGAAGGGTGTATAATAAAAATATAGACTATTTGTATACGGTTTGGATCGGTTCCAATCTAGAACCGTGGGGTTCAATCCGGAACCAATCCGTAAACTACGGATTTTTAATTTTTCAATTTAGAACCGAACCACGGATTCAAAAAACCAATCCAAACCTATTGGATTGGACTGGACTGGACTGGATCGGATTACGGATTTCACGGATTCCTTACTCAGCCCTAATAAAAAGTAGGGTACACTATTACTAATGATGTTATTTTTTAATAATTCATTAATCTCTTTTTTTCACATTTCTACTAATTCATGATTCATTTGAATAGATCGAGACTTAGTAGGAATTTGTCTTTCATTAAAATTTTTAATATAAGGGAGTGTAACTACATGTTTTTTCCTATGCCAGAAAGCATTAGGTAAAATGGAACAAACGGTATTTTCTAATTGATTTTTAAATTTATCAATTTTGGATATAAGAATTGAATTAGTCAATTGAGTTTCAATTCTTTTGTATTTTATTTCTTCTTTGAGAAATTTGAGTTGTTTAGTTAATTGATAAATAGAGTGGGATATAGAATATTCTTTTAATTGATTTAATTCTTTGATTTCAAGAGGAGACACGAATTTAAAAGTCACTGTTTGACCAAAAGCTTGTGTGGTTATGCTATGGTTAGTAGTGGTAAATGGATATAGTAAAAAGATAAACGGAGTTCCTGAGATGACTTTGTCGGTCATATTTCTAACTAGAACAAACGATGTTTTAAAACAAACATTATTTTGACAAATATGTACTTTGGGTAATTTATATTTAATTTGCATTTGACTTCTATTAGCAGAACTTAATTGTTCACTAGTTTTATGATAATATTTTGTGGGGATTAATCCTTCTTGAATACAATTTAAATCAGCGCCGGTTTCAATGAGGGCTATGACTTCTATTTTAAAGTCATTAATAACTAGTTTGACTTTTGAATGCCATTTTTGAATATGAATTCTATTAATAATATTTAAACGATGACTATCATTGTGATTACCACTATTAGATTTAGTTGATCGATTATCAAAGATGACATGGCTAGATCAGGACTAGAACTAGATTCATCAGAGGAAGTATCATTATTATTTTGGAAATCATTAAGATTTTTATTATTTTTAATATTGCAATTTATTCTTCTAATGATTTGTCTTTAGCCTTTAACTCTTGAATGGTTAGTTTAATTTGGTTAATCTCATTTTGTAAATCTTGTAAAGTGATTTCTTTATATTTATTTTTTCGGAATCTTTCTAAAGTAGTTGTGAGACTAATAGTTGGTTTATCTTGATGAGGTTTTTTGTCTTTAGAGATTGTTTGGGGTGTCTTAAATAAGTGCACTTTTTTTTGTCTTTTTGGACTAAAAAGTTAAGGAAAAAAATATAAATGTTTAGATTAACTTTTTGACTTTTTACGAAAAAATATGTATAAAAAAAATGTATAAGAGAAGTTATTGATAGCCCTCACAGCAGTTTGGCAGAACGGTGGCAGATTAGGAGATAGGAAATTATTGACTACTTCTTGGGCTTAAATTGGCGGTGTTGTCCGGCCCTTGGAGGCCCATCACGAGTCACGTTTTGCTAATTGAAACCGTTGAATGTGTAGAACTCGTAGAGTATTATATGCTTATAAAAAATCATGGTGATCGGATATCGATAGCTATCTGATCGTGTTAGTTTTTTGTCAACCGTTAACTATGCCATCATCCATTTTTTATACAAAACTAATTTGATCATATAATTAGCGATATTCGATTAACGTGGTATGTATAGAGAAATTAATTATATTTATAGTATGAAAAATATAATTAATTATATTTATAGAAACTCTACTACTTTATTAATTATATTTATAATATGAAAAATATTATTAAAATTAATAAATTTAATATTTTTTTCCTTTATTCATTATCATGATCGAGACATAATAATAAAATTTTAAAATATAAAATAAATGTCATTATACTTTTTTTTTTTTTTTTTATTCATAGAAGTCATTATACTGATATGGTTGAGTTGAACAAAAAGGGATTCGGATTCTTCCTGGCAACCAACTAGCTGGGGCATGGAGTTATTGATCTGATCTTGAAAAATGTGAGTGAGGCTATAAATAAAGACATATTTCTTGTGGGATGGCATGTTGGAAAGAATGCCATATACTTAATCAGTTATGCTACAGGCCTCGAATGCCTCGAGCCCCAAAACGACGTTGTTTTGAAGCAAAATTTTATTTAAAAAAAAAAAACAGCAGCAGTAGAACTGAAGCTATCATAGTCGACCGGTCAAGAGGAAGAAGAAGAGGAGGAAGAGAACCGGTGATGGCCTTGGTGTTGACCTTGTCAATCCATTCAAGAACACAGAGAGAGAGAGAGAGAGAGAGAGAGAGAGAGATAACCACCAAGAATTGCTTGAAGGCAATCAGAATGACCATAGCAAGCAACATAGTGCAAGTAGGTTCTTCCATGAATTGAATCAAAGTTCAAAATCTGAAATTAAAAATAAAATAAAATCAAGATAATCAAGATCATCAAATCATCAAATTTGACTACATAGTACAACAAAGATTCATACATAGACATATGGATAAAGAAACAAAACAAAAAATGAGAGAAAGAGAGAGATAGAGAGATGGGAATTTTTTCTCTGAGCAAATTAGCAGACAAATCAATGTGGGTAAGGTTCAAATGACAGTGTTTTGGTAAAAACCCAATTAGATTTTCTTGAGAAAGATGAGGGGAAACGGACAGGGGCAGTGGGACAGTTGATGAATTGGAAGGAGGTGAGGGAGGAGAGAGAAGAGAGGGCGGTGATGGAGAGAGGGAGGAAGGGTTTGCCGGCGTCACAGACAGTGGTGCTGTGGAGGGAGGGTGGTTGAGAGCAGGGGTCAGTGGAGGTGGGGATGTTGAGGGATTGGGGGGCTCTAAGTTGTTTTGGGTCAAGGGTTGAGGAGGATGAGGGGGTGGAGGGTGGGTATAGAGATGAGGAGAGTGATTGGGTTGGGTAGATGGTGGTGGTGGTACTGGGAGGAGAGAGAGAGGAGGTGGGGGAGGAGAGAGAGAGGAGGTGGAGGAGGAGAGAAGAAGGAGGAGGAGAGAGAGTAGGGGGGCCATGGTGCCATTGGTGAGCTAGAGAGAAAGAGAGAGAGAGAGAGAGAGAGATGAGAGTAGAAAGAGAGTACGATTTGAGCCATTCGCGCCTCAAATTTTCGAGGCCTGAAGCATTTTTCATCCTTAATTTTGTCATTACCTCTAATGACGTGACCTACTATGTGAATCGTTTTGTATTACTATTTTTATTATCTTTAGTCTCTCTAACTTCACATTATTAAAGATGTAATTAAGATAATAAAATTAAGAGATTAATCAATATTAGAAATGAGCTTAGCAAACGAGGTGGTAGAGCTCACATGATAGAAATTTTGCCCACGCGTTTGTGAGAAAACTCTATAGTAATACGATAAATTCAGATTTAGGGGTGGTTTCATCCCAAAATAAGCCCACACTTTTTATCTTTTTATTTTTTTAGGTCATATCAATCAATATCCACTCTTTATTTTTCTACACATTTTTTTATAAAAAGTTAAAAGTGCACTTATTTAAAACATCACAAACCACCCCTTAACTATTTAAAAATTATCATTTAATAGTTCAGATTTATTTTATGCATTGATTCTATACTATACAAATTCAATTTCAACCATACAATTATCCTTTTAGATAATTTCTGAAACCATAAGTTTAGATCCCAAGCTTATTCGAAAACTTAAACTCATATCCCTCTTCTCTCTCCTTTTCAGGAGATAAAACTTAGAAGAGAGAGTTTGGTAGTGTTTGGTAGTGTTTTAGAATATGATTTGAGTGTGAAATTGTATTTTGACTTTGTGAGTTTTTGAATTATGATTTGAAAAAATAAAATTTGTTTGGTTATGAGTTTTAAATTTTTGAAATGAATTTTTAAATTAGAAAGGTTTTTTGATTAAAAAACTTATGACTCATAACCAGACAAACAACTCACAATTCTATTTAAAATTCATAACCAAACTCTTTTTAAAATTCAATTCAAAAAATAATTATTGATAAAAATAATTTTTTTATTTAAAAATTCTAAAAATATTTTTTTATAATATATATTATTTTTTGTTAAAAAAAATCAAAAGCAAATTCCCTTTTTTTTCAACTAATAGATGAAAATTGCCCACCAAAAAAAAAAAAAACTGTTTCGGTCACTAGATTGGACGACCAGCTGGATGCTCGGGAAGATGACTGGGTAGACCCAATTCGCTCTTTTCAAAATTCAAAATTAAAAAATTCTCTACTCTCCAAACATGATCTGAAATGAGTTTTGGAATGTGACATTGGAATCAATTTTAAAAAACTTAGCAAACAAATCCTTAAAAACTATACTAGAATTATGTTTCCAGAGAGCAGGCTGCTCTAAACACAGCCTTTGGTTTTTTAGGAATGGAGAGACATGAGAGTTTTGTTGTATGTGAAACACGCACATGTAGTAACTGGTATAAAATTTGAATCCTGCTTTGTTACGTCATTCAGGAGTTTGGGTAAGAAAAAGTATGTTCGTTGTTGCGAGGAGTGTGTTCAAACCACACAAAAAGTAGAAAAAATTATTTATAAAAAATTCTAGAATTTGACCTCATGATAAAATAATTTTTTATTAATTTAAAATCTAATTTTTAAATTTATTTTTAATTTTTAATTTGTCTATTTTTACTAAATAAAATGAATGAAAAATAGTAATCTACAAAGGAAGGGAAAATTTAATAGCAAATAACTGTGGGTTCTTAGTTCTCACCATGAAAGCTGGCACACAAAAGTGGTGTTCGCACACAAAAACGGATAACACCAGAAAACACCCAATTCACCATGTAGAAGCAAACTCTTTGTTAGTGTAATATTATTGTGCAATATCTAGTGTAATATTAGTGTGCAATATCTAGCTGTCTAGCTGTCCCACTAATGATAATGTTTCTACTTTCAGTGTTAGTTAGTTAGTATCGTATGTACCACATTTCTTCTCTATAAATGAGAGTGTTATAAATCACTGTAAGCTACAATAATCAATATATACACAATTTATTCTCTCTCTTTATACATTTATTTTAACATGGTATCAAAACGAGGTTAAGAACTTAATAATTTTGCTTCACTGGCGGGCGGCAGCCTCGTCTTGGCCGCCCGCCGGACCTCTACAGATACCTTCACTCCGCTGCCACAAATTCCATAGCAGAACTCTTCTCTGCCTTACAATGGCTCAATCAACTTGCTGAGCTCTCTTCTCTGCCAATGAAGGAATCCCACCTTCCCTGACAAGCAAACCCCTATTCCTCACACTCTCGCCACACAACTGCAACAGCATCATCACTGCGAACTCCTTCGCTCCGTCAACATCACCGACTTGAAAGGCGGCAAGATGATGGTGTTTGCGCCATCGGATGAGGCGTTTACGGCCGCCAATGTGCCAGATCTGAGCAAGCTATCGAACGTTGCTCCACTCTTCCTTATCCTCATCATCATCATCATTTGCTAAACAATATATGCAAACACATGCAGGGCCTCTCTCTCTAAAAATATCAACACATGAAACTTCTCTCACTCTCTTGGGCCTGGTCTCTCTCTCTCAATTATTTTCTGAGATGAACCAGAGATGCTGCTATATACAGAGAGCTCTCTCTCTCTCTCGGTGTGCATGGGAGGTGGGCATTAATTTGAGCTACACACATGCATCCATACTTCACTCACTCCATGCGCATCCTATACACGCACACCACCAGCAAGCAACTCAACACACTTGCTCTCAGCTCCAACTCGCAATGAGCCAGTACCAGACAAGCACTGGACAGTGGTAACCCTGCTCTCTTGAATAGCAGGGCTATCAGCACCCAATATGAGCTTAGCACTCAGTTTATTGAAATCTTCCAGTCCAACAATGGGAAGATATTCCTTAACTCGGGAGCTATCATTAACAAGGAATTGCTCTGCTTTTTTCACCACATTCAAAACAAGAGGAGCGCGAACAACGTGAGCGAACACAGAGTTAGCACCGAAGCCCGAAGTCAGAGAAATAGAGATCGAATCCATTTCTGAGGAGAGAACTTAACCTCCGATCGGTGACTGAACTTGGGACTTACCTGGCCTGGCACAGATTGGGGAGAGTGCGTGGTTGGGGAGAGAGAGTGGTACTTTTTTTGTGCCAAGGGACAAAAATCATCACATTCTTTATCTCTTTCTTTTATTTTATCCTCCACTTTACACCTCACATGCCTAACGCATCTCCATTCTCTCTGCTCTCTGAAATCTCATTCATTTTATTATTATTATAATAATTAGTATTATTATTTTAAACACAATCAGCATCCATGACCCAACCCATGTGCTCTTTTTTCTCTTTTACTCTACCTTTTGACCTATCATTCCACCACCTCCCTCTTTTTCTAAACAATATTTTTGTATCACCGCCCACTCCATGATACCCATTTATTATTATTATTATTATTATTATTATTATTATTATTATTATTATTATTATTATTACTCCGGGTTACATCCCTCGCTTCAACTTTCTTTTATCAGCGGTGCTAGAGACCACTAATTTAGTGGCTCTAAATCCATTATTAATGAAGTGGTAAAGTAAAAAAAAAAAAGACACAATACATACTGTGGTAGTGGGTGGGACCCACTGCCACATCATTAGTGATAGCTCTAATTAGAGCCCTCACTCATTTTCCTTCTTTTATTTTCTATATATATATATATATACATTCTAACCACTTCTAATTTTTCAAATTTTTATTTTATTTCATTCCCCAAAAAAGAAAGAAAGAAAGCACACACAACAAAACAAATCCAACACCCACAACAACAAACGATTTGTTTTTTTTTTTGCAGACGGTCACCCGCCAACCTCACTTCTTTGCCTCTTCCGCTGGTCTCTTCCTCTTGCCTCCGTCTTGGGCGTCCCTTATCGGTGCTGCCTCCGTGCTTCCAAGTCCACCAAGCAAGTTGCCTCCCTGCTGCTCCTCAACCGCAGCATATAGCGAACCTCTGAATCGGAACATAACGGTGGCCTTCCGTTTCAGCTCCTTGTTTTCCGCCTTCAGCATACATATCTCTGCTCGTGCATCCCTATACATGCACTAGAGCAAAGCGAGTTGGGCATTTACTTGGTGCACCTCACTCGTTCTATTTTGTAGCCAGTGTGACAACTTGGAGACCACAGTCACTGTCTCCAAGCACAACTTAAACGTAAAATGCTTCGCCTCAATGTCCGATTGTGTTGCCATTTTTTGCTCCACTGACGATATCGAAAAGTTCAACGGAGCAAAGGCGGCTGCACTCGGTCCAGGGGCGCTAGGTTTCGCTTTCAGGGCGACAAAACCGGTTATCTCTATTATGGCATCATTCAGGTCGGGAAACAGGGTGAGAGGACCACGGGAAGACAAGGTCATATCAAGGGCAGCACAAACAGGAGGTTAAGGGGTTACAGAGTGTTTTAGAGTATTTCTCTTAGAGAATGAAAAGATTTTCAGCCTGTTTTGTTTTGCATAGCCTCAGCCTCAGCCTCAGCCTCAGACTCAGCCTTGGTTTAAAGAGCCAAGGCAGACATGCGCATCGCGCGCCGCTCGATGCCAGACGACAAAACGGACGTGCAAGCCAAGGTAGACACGCGCATCGTGCGCCGCTAGACGCCATAATGTCGGGCATGCCTTTTGATGGATTGGGCACACATTTTGAGGGCGCGACTTTTGAGGGCACCCCTTTTGAGGGCGCGATATACATCTATATATGTATATCTTTTGGATAGCCTATATACACGAACATACAGTGTATTCTACAACGGTCTGACGCGACCACATAACGTCTTCTACATCGGTCCAGCATGACCCTGTAAACTGTCCCGACATTGATTCCGGTTAGCTTCTACACCGGTCTAGCATGACCCCGTAAACTGCCCCGACATTGATTCCTGTAACTACCCCATCACGTATAATGATTAGTACTTGATTAATTAAGAGGATTTGAAATTAATTGCCGAGTATTATAATTTAATTTGGGATTTATGAGAATTGTGGGATCTAACTCGTATATGATTCTATTAAAGATTTATTTTGGAATTAGAAATTAAGGGTCCAAATGGCTTAAGGAAGTGAAGTTAAGAAATTGAATTAATTTAATCTTAATTATGGACCCATTTGGGAGCTTAATTAAATATTCGATTCAGTTTAGTAAAATTGAGATTCGATTAATTAGATCCGAATTGGAGAAATTAAGTTAATTAAATTATGAGGATTGAGAATTGTGATTATTACGAATTAAATTTATTTATGGGGTGTCCAATTTGGATATGTAATTTATTGACGAAAATTTGAAGTCTGATTAGAAATTGAAGGCCTAAATAGTTTGAGAAATCAAAATTGATAATGGAAATAAGTCTAATTTAATATTTGGAGCTTTTTGGAAGTTGATTAAAAATCTGATTCAGAATGGTAAAGATTAAATATAATTAATTGGGCCTTAATTACAGTCAATTAGTCTAATTAAATTACGTGAAACTTGTGACTTGTTATGATCAATTAAGATTAATTAAAAATCAAGAGGTGATTAATTAAGCTAATGAATGACCAGTGGCTAATTTGACTATACTCAACTGATTAACATTGTGGGTGTACATTAAATATATATATATATAATAAATTATTAAACCTTCAAGTTTTATACGTGTACATGAGGAGAGAGAGTAGGCAAATCTACTTATTAATTGTTGAGTGCATTCTGTGCTTCATATTTGTCTTGGCAAAACCGTGAGAGAGAGAGAGAGACAGAACCGTGGGTGAGAGAGGGAGAACCGTGAGTGAGAGAGAGTTCAATTCCTTAGATCTTTGCTGGAAATTTTGAAGAAAACCAAGAGAAAAGTGAAGAAAATGAAGAAGAAACTCATGTTTGGCTTGGATTTGTCAAGATCATGCAAGATTAAGTGTCTATGAAGACTCTAGGTAAGGATTTGTCTCTCAAACCTTGAAGATCCTATGGTATAGAGTTGGATTTATGGGCCATTACATGTATTTTGCTTGAGCATGTTAAGAAGAAGGTGATTCCTTACATACATCATGAATTTTGAAGGAATTAAAAATAAAGCTTTGTAGATCAATTAAAAATTGTTAAGATTTGGGTTTGCATGTAAAATCAAGTTAGGACCAAGAGTATGAATTATGATTTCTTAAATTTGTTAACTTGAGTTCAATTTCATGTAAATAGAAGAAGTTAGCAAAATGATGAATAAATGGAGTTATGTTCAATTTATGGAAAATTAGACATTGATTCGATTTTGATCCCCAACCCATGCATGCGATATAATGAAAGAGTTTTATTCAAAATTTAAATATATGTTATGGAACATTTATGATTATGAATTAAATTGAGGTTAAAATAAATTGAGTTAAGCTTGAGATTAAGGAAATAAGTTTGGGAAAATTTATCAAATAAGTTTAATTTGTGTTATTCCTCATGAATTTGAACTTCAACTTTACATGCATCATGAATTAAGAAAGTTATGAAATTAGTCTCATGGATTTTGTAAGAAATAAGGTTTTAAGTAAGAAATTAAATAGACTCATAGTTGTGGAAATTAATTTGGAAAATTAATTGTTTTGATTTGATTTTGTAGTATTTTCTTGTAATACATGAGTTTTAAGGAAATTGGGCCATTCAAGTCCATATTTTGAAGAGACAAAGGAAATGTTTTAAGAAAACCAAGTTTATGGAAATTTGGAATTAATCCTAAAGTTTTGATTTTATAATTAGATTTTTATTTAATCAATGCATGTGATGTAATTTAAGAATTCTATTCAATTTAGATATATTTTAGAATACCCATGATTATAAATTAAGTTTTTGGTTAGAAATTGAGTTACGTTGAATTTCTAAGAAATTGATTTGTGTAATTCATAGTTAAGTTGATTTTGTTATTAATAATAAAATTGGATCTATCTGTATTACATACATCATGGAATTTCGAGAGGTTGGGAAGTCTAATTTATATTTTAGAATTGTGGGTTGATGTAAAGAAGATAAGTTAAAACTAAATTTGGACAATTGGAGCATGATTTTGAATGAATGATTTCTAATTGAAAGTGTTTACTAAATTATCCAATGGTTCTCCATTTTTGTGTCCCAAAAGTACATGTTTTGAGGCTTTAACCAAATTTGAACTTCAATTGCAATTTTGGAATTTCAGAATTTACGTTGTCCGCTCGAGCGAGGAAAGTCTCGCTCGAGCGTGAAAATCGAGCTCCCAGAAGTTTTTCAAATTTTACAGTGCGCTCGAGCGACCAAAGTGGCGCTCGAGTGGAGACCCATTTTCAGCATATTTTGAAAAATTGCATTTAGTTCACATTTTTATTCTCATCTCTTTCCAAGGCATTCTAGACATGATTTATGACTCAATAAAGATTAATAAGCTATCAATCAACATAAATTAGTTAGTTAAAGGATGAATCATTGATCTAGTGGTAATTGTTTAAGAAGCTAAGTAAAAGATCAATCTATTTGGAAAAGAAGGACTTAGTAATGAAAGAATATGTGAAATAAAAACCCGGTTCATTTGAATGAGAAAGAATAAGCGTAGTAGAACTTCGGACTATTTAGATGGAAAAAGACTAGAAAAGTTAAGTTTGATCAAAGAAGTAATATTGTATTTCAATGTGTACATGTTATGTGCTTGTGTAGGTCGCGCGCCATTGTCTGCCTGATTTATTTGATATGTCCAGTCTGTCTGATTTGCTTCTGCAGCTATCTGTGAGTAATAACATAGTAAAGCTATGTTCAACTTTACTTATTTTCTGTGTGATGAATTAAGATCTGTTTTCCTGAAATAATATGTTCTGTACAATGAATGATTGTCCAATTTCTGATATATATTCGTGACATCCTTAGCATCATGTGATATCTATTGGTTGTTACCCGGTATCGGAGGTTCCATCATGGAACTTAATCTGTCTGCACTCTGTTACCCGTACCGGAGGCCCCGTCATGGGGGCTCAGCGTGTTTATTCTCTGTTATCCAGATCTGGAGGTTCCTTTATGGAACTGGTTATTCGTAACCCTCACGTATCTGCATTTGTTCTGTATCTGCTCTGTTAATGCTAATGGATGTATCACGTATACTTAAGCATACCTCATGATTTCTTTATATGATCTGGACAAATTATGAATTTGATACGAAACTGAATTATGATTTCTGAATCTGTATGAACTCATTCATTAAAACCTTTTACTTTGTTATTATTCACTAGGCTCTAGCTCACTGTATTATTTATGTATGTAGGTGATCAGGCACGTGACCAGGCTTAGAGGCATCTGCCTAAAATCTGTTTTTGTCAGCCAACCTATGTGCCTCCCGTGGAGGTTCCGGATATGTCAAGTGATTATCGCTATGTGATTTAAAGTTTAAGTTTTGTTTTCGTGTTTGGTTGAACAAGTCTTGTGTATTTTGTAAATTAGGCTAAGTCCCTTTTTGTCTAATCTGTATATATATGATGACTTAAAGATAATGTGTATATGTGTATATAAAAAGTTTAAAATTTTTCTGTCTCATATAAGTCTGCACAGCTCAACGGACGTTGTATATTGTTATTTGCTTCCGCTAGCCCCTTATATTATGTTAATCTGTCTCAGAGGCCTTCGGTAATGCCAGGATTACTGGCCGGTAACGATGCTAAACCTATAGGGGCGGGTTTGGGTTGTGACAATTCCGGTTAGCTTCTACAACGGTCTGACACGACCACACAATGTCTGCTACAACGGTTCGGCATGACCCCGTAAACTGCCCCGACATTGATTCCGATTAGCTTCTACAACGGTCTGACACGACCACACAGTGTCTGTTACATCGGTCTAGCATGACCCCGTAAACTGTCCCAACATTGGTTCCGGTTAGCTTCTACAATGGTCTGACACGACCTCACAGCGTCTTTTACAACGGTCCGACACGACTATACAGTGTCTCTTATCCACTTTTATTTTATTTTATTTGTCAGTTTATTTTTCTGTTTTGTTACTCTCTCCAAACTCAAGTTGGTTAGTACCTATCCTCCGTGAGTTTGAGGGGGGCTGTTAGTGTAATATTATTGTGCAATATCTAGTGTAATATTAGTGTGCAATATCTAGCTGTCCAGCTATCCCACTAATGATAATATTTCTGCTTTCGGTGTTAGTTAGTTAGTATCCTATATACCACATTTCCTTTCTATAAATGAGAAATCACTGTAAACTACAATAATCAATATATACACAATTTACTCTCTCTCTTTATACATTTATTTTAACACTCTTGAAGCAAGCAAAGTGATAACCCGAGAGATTAGACTCCATAGCATGGAGGAGATATCTCAAAAACGCAAATCTCTCCCAAATAACAAAAAAAAAAAAAAAAAGTATGGCCCAAGGGAAGCATCAGAGTTCTCCCGAGGAGAAGATGGAAATGGTATAACAACCCTCTTTCCCTCTTTCCATAGCTGTGAAAAGTCATAAAAACTGTCCTAGGGAGAGAAAATCTCAACCACACAAATATATTTGTGATAAACTATGAATTGATTAGGATTCTTAACATTTTTGTTATTTCACATGAAACTGACATATATACCCAAGTAAAACACACACTACCAGAAAGATTCAAACATCAAGTCAAACATATGCATTAACAATTGATGGTGATTTCCGGGCTATAGGTTGCAAGTAATATTATAGCCTAACAAGTGATTGCAAGTTTTATGGCCTTAACAAGCTTCGAGACCACTAGCAAACAGAGAAGCAAAAGCTTCAGTTTCATGTTTCTTTAACACTATCCCAATCTCAAGCCCACCATTACCATCTCTGCAATCTGAAAGAGAGAAAGCTCCACTTGTATCAATTGATGTCATCTCCACCTTCCTTGGTCTCCCCCACCCGAAATCAGTGTTGTACAACTCAAAGCGAGGTGAGCCTCCGATGGTAAATAACCTATCCTTGTCTATAGAAAACAATTTAGACACTTGAAACTCTTTTACAGCTTCTTCTTTCAAACTTTCTATAGCTTCACCAATTGCTTTAACTGCTGTGGCCACCCCTTCTTCTCCTATTAAATCGTTTGAATCTGCATTTATTTGTTGACCCGAAAGGTGTTGCGGATCGTGGGCACACCAGGGGACACTCACAAGCAAAAACACAAGAGTTTTAACGTGGTTCGGCAAACCGGCCTACGTCCACGGGAGCGATGTTGTTATATATCAACAAATGGAGGAGATTACACACTCTCAACTCACTGTCTCTCTATATAACACACTCACTCACACTCTCTGACAAACAGAAAATAGCTCTCACTAGCTCTCTCTGTTTTGTGCCTTTCTCTCAGCAATGTGTTTTGCCATTTGCCCTGTCTACAACTCACCATCACCATTCCATTTTATACACCTTGGAGTAGGTGGGAGTGCCATTGGGTAGCCTCCATGCTTGACTTCGGCAGCCTCCTTCTTTGACATGGTTGGTAGCCTACTTCCTTGTTGACCAACCAAGGTGTGTTCACAAGATAATTTCCCCTTCACATGGGGTGAATTCAACAAATCACCCCCTCAACCCATGTGAGGTGATCCACTGCACACACTGCTGCTAATCTTGTCACGCCCAAATTCAACAAAGTCTGCATCTCTTCACTGAGATGCTTGCACCCCCTTGCCTGGAGTGCCCGGCACCCCCTCACTGGGGTGCCATGCAAAGCTTTACTTTGCAACTCTTTGAGATGGCATCTCTCCCTTCCATCCAGTCTTGGAGAGATCCCAATATGTCTCTAATTCAGGAGCAAAAGAAACTTTCTTTCCTGGGACATGCTTTGCTGTCTTGGTCTCTTTGCTCTGAGCTGTCTTTAAAATTGGCCGCAATGGCTCCGTCTTGTGCACCTCCGAACTGCTTCCATGCGTTCTTGTACACTTTGGTTGCCATGTCTGCTGGGCCCTATGTCTCTTCTGTGCATGTCTTGTACGTCTTGCCCGGTAAGTGACAGTAGCTCCGTCTGTCACAACCTTCTCCACAAGCCTGTACAGATTCCCCTCCAGTCGTCCATGTAGCATCACCGTATCTCCATGGATGACTTTGAGATTTCCTTTGCTAGATGTGAAGCTATAACCTTTCATGTCTAGCATACTTAAGGAAATTAGATTCTTCTTCAGTCTTGGCACGTGTCGGACTCCATCCAACGTGAAAATTTTTCCATCTTCCATTCTCAGCCGTACTGTTCCCATGCCAACAATCTTACTCACAGTGTTGTTAGCCACTCGAACAATACCTCCATCCTTGGCTTGGTAGGTAGAAAAAAGTTTCTTATCCATGCATATATGATATGTGCTTCCGGAATCTAAGATCCAGTCAGGTTTCGTCATACTCGACGAAACTGTAAATGCATACTCATCCTTAGCATTTACTGCAGCAGCGACATTTGATGAGCTCGCCTGTTCCTTTTGTGCTTTGTCCTCCCTGAGCTTTGCACAGTCTTTTATGAGGTGATCCTCCTGATCACAGTAATAACACTTTCTCCTGAAGCCTGACCTTGATTGCGAACGTCCTCTTGATTTGGATCTACCCCGTCTATCATTGGACCTACCTCTGCCTTGCTCATTTTCTGAGGCAACCATGGCATTTCCTTCTGGGTGTTTGCTACTGCTACCTTCCTGTTTCTTCATCGACTCATGAGAAATGAGCGTAGCAATCACCTCATCCAGTCCAAGAGCATCCTTCCCGTATAATAGAGTTGTCCTGAGATGCTCATATGATGCAGGTAGAGAGACCAGTAAGATCATAGCCCTATCTTCCTCCTGGGTCTTGTCTCCAATGGTGTCCAATTCCATTGTGATCCTATTGAACTCGTCCAGATGTTCTGTGAGGTTCGCACCTTCTGGCATTCTAAGTGTATATAGCTGCCTCTTTAGAGATAACCGGTTTGTCAAAGATTTTGACTTGTACCTCATCTCTAACTTTGCCCATAGCTCCGCCGGATCTACTTCACTGATGACTTCCCGGAGTGTGTTGTTCCCGAGATACAACTGAATTGTACTGTTTGCCAATTCCCTCAACTCCTCCCACTTGTCATCCTTTATGTCTTCCGGTTTGTTGGACTTTTTGAGAAGAGCTTTCACCAGACCTTCTCGTGTTAAAATGTTTTTCACCCTTTGCTGCCACAGGGTAAAGTCATTACTACCATTAAAAGGCTCAATCATGAAACTTGCGCCTTTTCCTGCCATTGTAAATTTCTTCCCTTTTTAAAGAAATTCTGATTTAAGAATCTGACCGTACGGATGGGTCCGGAATATTTCAAATAGTTGGAACGCACTATTGGATCGCCAAAAAACGGACTCCGAATGGCCTAGATCTAGCCAAAAGAGTTTGAATGCCTCCGATTCAAAAACTAACCGTACGGATGTGTCCGGAATACTCCAAATAGTTGGAACTCACTATTGGATCGCCAAAAACGGACTCCGAATGGCCTAGATCTAGCCAGAACAGTTTCAACGGTTCAGATTTGCTGAATCTGGTGCGCCTGAGAAGCACCAGATAATTCCTCCGGATTGGCAGGTCAACGGCTCGGTCAACGGCGCAGGAGCGCGGTCAACGGCGGCTCAGCGGCGCGGCTTGGCTGGCGGCGCGGCTCCGGCACGGCTCGGCCTGGTCAGCGGCGCGGTCAACGGCTCGACAGCTCGGCTCGGCTCGGCTCAGGATGACGTCAGCCTGACGTCAGCTTCACGCGCGCCCCCACTCGTCTTCTTCCTTCGTCGGCGCGTGGGGCGCGTGTGTGCGAGTGGTCTTCACTCGCGATATTCAGGTGGCGCGTGGCGGCGCGTTACACCTCCGATTGGCCTGTGGTTTGAAGTTTTGGACTCCTCTCCTCCTGGCCTTCCTCCTGGTATGCTCAAAAGTGGATTTCGACCACTTCGAAATCTGGACACTTTCGGAAAAAACTCGATTTTTCTCCACCCGGGCTCTGATACCAATTGTTGCGGATCGTGGGCACACCAGGGGACACTCACAAGCAAAAACACAAGAGTTTTAACGTGGTTCGGCAAACCGGCCTACGTCCACGGGAGCGATGTTGTTATATATCAACAAATGGAGGAGATTACACACTCTCAACTCACTGTCTCTCTATATAACACACTCACTCACACTCTCTGACAAACAGAAAATAGCTCTCACTAGCTCTCTCTGTTTTGTGCCTTTCTCTCAGCAATGTGTTTTGCCATTTGCCCTGTCTACAACTCACCATCACCATTCCATTTTATACACCTTGGAGTAGGTGGGAGTGCCATTGGGTAGCCTCCATGCTTGACTTCGGCAGCCTCCTTCTTTGACATGGTTGGTAGCCTACTTCCTTGTTGACCAACCAAGGTGTGTTCACAAGATAATTTCCCCTTCACATGGGGTGAATTCAACAAAAGGCAATTCCCAAAATAAGTTGAAGGGAGAGGGGGTTCCAAGCGAGCCCTGCAATCAACACTGAATCCGAGATGAACTTTCCCTGTGCTTATTTTTTTGGCTTTAACTAGGCAAACCCATACATATGCACTTGTTATTGTAAAGCTTGATACATGAATTGCTGGTTCTCGTTTTTGCTTCTCTTGCCACTGGTTCTTAACCCTCCTTTTCATATTCTCTATGTCTGCCCGTGTCAATTGGAATGTGCCGAGCATTGTATCAGTTGGAGCATTCATGTCCCATATCATGAGGCTTTTGTTGTTGGGTCCATTAAGCTCAAACAAGAAGTTTATGTAAGTTTTCTCATGATCATCGGGGTCTTTAATCGAAGTCCTGTCATAGAATGGAGTTTCTTCCTCTGTTAAAGTTGAGTCTCCGCCGTGCCTACAAATGGAAGCCCATGAATGCATAAACAGAGCTGTAGTTTTTCCGTCAAGTACTGCATGGTGTGCGGCGTAACCGATTGAAAACCCTTTGTTTGGAAACAAAGTAATTTGCAATGTCATCAACGGCGCTTGTGTGTCAGAAGATATGAATAGGGGTAAAAAAGGATGTATTTCTTTAACTTTGCGAAAGCTGTTGCTGGAGAGATGGTAGAAATCAGCTTCAGACTCGGCTATGGTAAGAGAAACTGCATCATCACCTTCAATGTATTGGATGATTGGTTTATAGGAATTTGGGGGCCATGTCAGATTTCCAGCGAGCACAAGGTAGTGTTGGAGTGTGAGGGAGAGGGAATGCTTCAATTTAGGAAGAACAGAGTCCAAAAATGTAGTAGTTGGATGGGAGGCTTCGAAGAAGAATATGCGCTGAACGGGAGGGCATTTCACCCAGAAGAGGTCGAAGAATATAAGAGGAAGAGAGGTTGGGACGGCGGAGTCAGGTGAGATAGGCGGTGGAGCCACCCTGCAAACCTCAAGCACCTTCACTGGATTTGGTGTTGCTTCCATGAGGGGTAAAACAGAGTGCAACGAAAGAGAGGAAATGAGTGGTGTTTGTGGAAACTTTCAATAGCTGATTGATTATATTTCTAGTGTTGTTAATTTTTATTCTAAGAAAAGCTACAACTACAGAATTATTTCACAAAATTGTTCTATGATGAGATACATACTCACCATTTGTGTCTCGTTTATAAATAATTTGTGAAATTGTAAATTGTTCTGTGTTTTTGTAGCACAATTCTTTTAATTTATCATTTTTTAGAAGTGACTTTCATCAATACGGTTATCTTATAGCCCTGTTTGATTGAAAAGGTTAATAATAGGAGGATTAATATTTATGTAAATTAGCATAGAATTGTGAATACTACACATCTCTCAATATTGAATATCGTATGTTTTTTTGGAATTGATTATTATTTAAATATCTAATTTGAATAAAAAATTACAATCAAACTGTAACATCCTATATATTAAAATTAATCTTAATTCTGTATTAGAATTAATTAACCATAATTTAAAATGTAATTATGCGTGTATAAAATCATAATAGAGTAGGTGGCAATATATGTGCAAGGTGTGTGTGGGGGGGGTGCATGTGTGCCGTGTGTGTGGTGTGTGAAATTAATGGGTTTGTTGTATAAATTGCCACGCTTTACGACAAATCGGACCCCTATCCCTTGCTGTTTGCTAGCTCAATTGCTTAATGTGCTATAAAAAAACGAAAGCGATGGCTCGGTGCTCTTCACACGGACCAAACCACTTACGTGTCGTTTCTTAATTATTAGGAATAATCGAGATGTAAATGATTTATTGTCTGTGTGTACATCAATGGCGTGTGTATGTTAAATTTTTAAGTCTCGTGAATCACATGATAGATTCGAGCTTGGCGTAGTTCCTTCCCCTAAATTGATTTTTCATTTTTGATTTTTGATTTGTTAGCTTCTTTTGCCTTCTTTTTCTTTTTTTGTCTTTTTTCCTTTGTGTTGCCCCTCTCTTTACTATCTTCCTTATGGTTGTGTCTAATTTTACCCTTTTTTCTTGGATTTGAGTGCTGTTTAGGCGGTGTGATTCATGTGTTCTATTTTAATAATTTAAATAATTCATTTTATAAGAATTTATGTAATTAGTCACAAAAAAAAATTAAGTCAACTCCGATAATTCTAAACTATTTAATTATGTAATAAATAATACTTTTCATCTACCTTAGGTTTTTTTATGTAACATTTTCTAATAACATGTGAATGCAGCAAATACTAAATTTGTACAATTTTATGAATATGTTCAAGCGGTTTCATTCATTGTACAAGGGTAATGAAAACAATTGCCCTTCGCTTTTAATTTATTTTTATTATATTTTGTACACAGTAAAATTAGTTAGGTTGACATAACTGAACAACAACACTATACAAGTTCAAATCTCTGAAAACCTTTTCTACGCTCTACACCTTTTGGTTTTCGTCTTGCGAACAAAGTCATAAAAGACCAGCTAATTTTTCTCTGGCCACTGTTTGGGAGAGAGAGTTAGGTTAAAATAACTTATTAAAAAATAAAATAAATTAAAATAATTAATAAGATAAAATTTTACATTCAACAAATAATTATTTTACTTTTTCTCTAGTAATCATCAAATCAACTACAATAAAAAAAATCAACCAACTTCCTACCCACAACTTTTTTAATTAGATTAAAATAATTAAAAGATCAAATAATCAATTAAAAAACTCAAAAGTCAAATAACTAATTAAAATATCAACTTTTCAAACAAGACCTGCCACCAACTCGGATTTGCTCTTGAGAACTAACATAGTAACTTCCTGAATTTTTTTTAGATTGGAACTTTTTGATTAAAGACACCAGATTCAGATCCCAAAGATAGCATAGTATATTCTTACAATGCGTGGGCTATATTCATTTTACAGAAAAGGCTCAGACTCCCTTTGGAAGTCACCCCGACCTCTTTTGCCTTGTAATTGGTTAATTTTTTTTTTTTTTTCTTCTCCCCCACTCATCAACCCTCACGCGTGTGTGAAGGTGGTGGGGGTGAGAATCTGAGGGAGTCTTAATCACGGCTGTTCATTTTAAATGTGGATCAAATCTCATGAAATTTTGTTTTTTGAATTTACACCATAAATTGCAGTTTATGGACAGCATTATTATTATTAATTTTTTTTTTTAGGCAAGGGGGAATGAGGTCCTTTTGTCTCGCCAAATTTATCTTTCCCTATCCTAAAACACTACAATAGTGCTGCATGCACCAATTAGTATATTAATTAGTGTACTAATACATGCTATAATGTTGCCACTTCAAAACTATAGACCCCACTCATTATACAAACTACAAATGCTTAAAGTTTTTAAGATTATGTTACATCATCTGTTAGTACACTAATTGGTAAATCAATTAGTGCGTATAGCTTTATTCAAAACCCTAACAGTTAATGGCAATACGTATTTTGGAAGAAATGATAAAAAGATTGAAGAATTACAGATCGAACCTGGCTCCATTCCAGTTACTGGATAGGGCAGTTCGGCTTTGGTATGCTCTAATTCAGACTGATGTTGATAATTCAAATCATTTAATGTGTAGAATCTGTCGAGTATATCATTCTTGCAAAAAATGACGCTAATTGGATATCGATAACCACTTGATCAGATTGCATTTATGTCGTAATTTACTTCAAAAATTATATTTGAAAATGTGATCTGATCAAGTGAATATCGATATCCAATCAATATAATTTTTTTTAAGAATGATGTACTCAATGAGTTCTATACATGAATAGTTTGGATTATCGGCATGGGCCTGAATTAGGGCCCACCAATGCCAAATAGACCTCTCCAGTAAGTGGAGATCCTTTCAGATCCTTTCAGATCAAGGTATAACGTGAAAATAATTATAAATTAATAGTAAACTTTATTAATATTAGGGTAAATTATAAATACATCTTCTAAGATTTAATTAAAATGTAGATTATCCCTAGTGATTTGAAGAATTACAAATACGCCTTGTCAAAATTTTTTATTTAACAGAATTAACTAAAAAAATTGAAATTCATAATTGTCTTCCTGTATAATGAGAAAATAACATGAATCATTAATTGAAATATATTTATGATATCATTAAAAACTATTAATTAAGTTGATAATTTATCAATAAAATGGGCCATTTGTTATCAAATTAGAAACCTTAGGGAGTATAACGTAATTTTTAAAATTACAAGGGGTGAATTATATTTTAAGAAAACTTCAGAAAATATATTTATAATTTACCCTCAATATTAATAATTAATATTTTAAATTTTCTCACCCATATGTTAACTTTTCACTAAGGAGTAATTTCCCCAAAAAGATTTGAAAAAAGAATATCCTTGGTCAAGTGTCACGGGTTGCCTTACAAGGTCAGCTCCATGACGTTTTGCTCATGGGAGTGTGACCATTTGAGTGCTCAAGAGTGGCCCTTAGAAGTGCCTAGGTGATGGGCATCAAGATTCCAAGTCAATGGTTCGGTGCCTCAACGTGGCCCCAAGATTGGCCCCAAGCAGCTTAAGGCATACAGGCCACCATGCAACCAATAACATGCCCAAGTAACAAGACTATAGCCCAAGTTGCAGCACAGGCCACGGCTCAGGCTGCAACCCAGCCGTAGCAAGACCGCAGCCTAGGCCAGCAGCTAGTTGCAAATAGGCCTCAAATAGGTCGCGGCTTAGGTTGCAGCCCAAGTCGCCTGCCAGTCTCGCCAGCCACGGGCCACGGCCCAGCAGAACATAGCAACATCCAACAGTGTAGAGTTTTGGCACGTTGTTTGGGCATCCAAATGAAGGAGTTTTAGGCTAAAATTTTTTCTGGAAAAACCTCTTGGGAGAAGTGTTTTCCCAACCAAGTTTCATGATATTTCTCAATTTGTGAAATTTTTGAAAAATCATTATGACTCCTCGGACATAAGGCATGTTTTCTGCTGCTAGTTTGTCAAAAGCTTAACAAGCATATATAAGAAGGCATGGTGTGCTACCTACCTGCCTCCCCACCCAAACTGAACTTGAAGTGAGCAACCTTGGGGCAACTCAAGGGCAGGCTTTAGAGTCTCTACGTGGGTTTGGAAGCCCTGTGGACGGTGCAAAAATGTAAGCACTGTGCGTGCCTCTCGGGCACGAGATTTAATACGTTGTTTCCATTATGCCAAGCAGTATGGCATCTTGGGGACTCGTTTTAAACCGAATGGGCTATCGAGACACCACCAAAGGCCTTGTGTGCAAACTCAAGTGCTTGGTTTGGGTGCAATGTTGCACGTGGAGATTCTGTGGCTTAAGCCAAGCGATTGGAAAGAAACACCGCATATGTAGACTATTGAATGAAAGCATCAAGCTATGCATTGACTAAATCCATTGAGGGATGACATTATGCTACAAGCAAGCTACGGATTGAGATGTTGCCTTACTCGAGCGACACGTTGGTGCAACGCTAAGGTGCACAATGGCCTTAGGCGAAATCTAACACCCGTGTTGGCACGAGGACTACACCGTGGGCAAGAGATTGATCATCGGTGTCTTGTGAGCTTTGCATGACCATGTGGCCATACTTGACCCTATGAGACATGCTTGACCCTATGACACTTCGAGATGCTGTCAAAGACCCAACACGCTATATTAGCTTGTCGGCTAAGTCGAGTGTCTTTGCTAGCACATTATTGTGTGGCTAGGCACCTTGATGACATGAACCTAATTTGGGCTAGCACCTTGCTTGTGATAAGCTTGGCGCTATAAGGCGCCTTATGCCGTGCTTGAAGCACTTGAGGTGTCAGGCCTACTTGTGGCATTCGGGTGAAGATAGAGCTTCCTTGTGGAGTTATTCTGCTTGACAAAGCATTGGGCCCTAATGTTCAAAATGGGTGAGATCATTAACATTCGATTTGTCAATGAGCTATGGCGGAATTAAACTTGGTGGAGTTTGAGTGCCACACAAACAAAAAATTGAACCGCTATGCCTCTAAAGGAGTCATCCCTTGACACCAAGCAAGGGTACATAAAGCTTTGGATAAGAATGTAGGAGGAGGAATTTATAGAATTTTCTTGACAACACATCAAGGTCATTGAAGAAGATTTATAACACCATTATTCCACATGAAGCTGGTAAAAATAAATACACACAAACAAAACACACACAATAGTGAGAAAAAGATACAAACATCAAATCAAAAATATGCACTAACAAATGATGATGACTGCCTCAAGGACGTACAAAAGTTTAATGAACTTCGAGACCACTAGCAAATAGAGAAGTAAAAGCTTCAGTCTCATGTTTCTTCAAAACTATCCCAATCTCAAGCCCACCATTACCATCTCTGCAATCTGAAAGAGAGAAAGCTCCACTTTTATCCATTGATGTCATCTCCACCTTTCTCGGTCTCCCCCATCCAAAATCAGTGTTGTATAGCTCAAAGCGAGGTGAGCCTCCGATGGAAAATAATCTATTCCTGTCTATAGAAAGCATTTTAGAAAATTGAACCTTTTTTACAGCTCCAGCTTTCAAACCTTCTATAGCTTCACATATTGCTTTAACCGCCGTGGTCACTCCATCTTCTCCTATTAAGTCATTTGAATCTTCATCCACGAGATGGCTTGTAACGCAGTTCCCAAAATAAGTTGAAGGGATAGGGGGTTCCAAGCGAGCCCTGCAATCCACACTGAATCCGAGATGAACTTTCCCTGTACTTATTTGTTTGGCTTTAACTAGGCAAACCCATACGTAGGCACTTGTTATTGTAAAGCTTGATACATGAATTGCTGGTTCTTGTTTTTGCTTCTCTTGCCATTGGGTCTTGACCCTCTTCTTGATATTCTCTATGTTTGCTCGTGTTAATTGGAATGTGCCAAGCATTATATCAGTTGGAGGTTTCAAGTCCCATATCAAGAGGCTTTTGTTGTTGGGTCCATTAAGGTCCAACAAGAAGTTTACGTAAGTTCTCTCATGATCACCTGGGTCTTTAATCAAAGACCTGTCATGGAATGGCGTTTCTCCCGGTGTTAAAATTGAGTCTTCGCCGCGCCTACAAATGGAAGCCCATGAATGCAAAAACAGAGCTACAACTTTCCCGTCAAGTGCTGCATGGTGTGTGGCGTAACTGATTGAAAACCCTTTGTTTGGAAACTGTAAGAAATCAATGTAAATAGAGAATTGTATATATGATTGTATTATTGATTGATGTGTATATTGTGTATATTACAAGGATTTATATAGGAGAGGATTTGGGAGTAGGTGAAGGTGGTAGTGGAGGTGGTAGGTGGAGTGGGTGGTAGTGGAGGTGGTAGGTGGAATGGGTGGTAGTATTTACTTTTACAATTTACATTAACAGCCCCCCTCAAACTCAAGGAGGATAGGTACTAGTCAACTTGAGTTTGGAGAGAGTAACAAAACAGAAAAATAAGCTGACAAATAAAATTAAAAATGGGATAAGAGACACTGTATGGTTGTGTCAGACCGTTGTAGAAGACACGGTATGGTCGTGTCGGACCGTTGTAGTAGACAGTTTACGGGGTCATGTCGGACCGTTGTAGCAGACACTGTGTGGTCGTGTCAGACCGATGTAGAAGACAGTTTACGGGGTCATGTCGGACCGTTGTAGCAGGACAGTTTACGGGGTCATGTCGGACCGTTGTAGAAGACAGTTTACGGGGTCATGTCGGACCGATGTAGCAGGACAGTTTACGGGGTCATGTCGGACCGTTGTAGAAGACAGTTTACGGGGTCATGTCGGACCGGTGTAGCAGGACAGTTTACGGGGTCATGTCGGACCGTTGTAGCAGACAGTTTACGGGGTCATGTCGGACCGTTGTAGCAGATTGTGGTGGTGCACCAAGGGGGTGACTTAGGGAGTTCGCCATGAGCGACTTATACATGATACTGTGTATAACCCCCCCTCAAACTCAAATAGGTGTGAAGAGAGAAACCTATTTGAGGTTGAAACAAAGGGATTAATAAAGCTGACCGGTGTAGAAGACACTGTATGAGTGTGTAGATAGGCTGCCCAAAAAATATACATGTAGATATATATCGAGCCCTCAAAAGTCGTGCCCTCAAAAGGCGTGCCCACTTTATCAAAAGATGTGTCATGAAAAGGCGTGCCAGTTTGTCGGGCGTCAAGAGGCGCGCGATGCGCGTGGCTGCCTCGGCTATTTAACCAAGACGGAGCCTGAGGCCGAGGCAGAGGCAAAAAAACCTGCGAAATCCTCTGAAAAACTCTTCGTTGTGCTGAGAGAGAGAGTCTGTAACACTCTGTTGCCCAGAAAATGGCCTCGTCTTCCCGGAGTCTGCTCACTCTCTTTCCAGACCTCAACGAGGCAACAAGAGAGATAACGGGTGCGATGGCCAGTGAAACTCAACCAAGCGCTTCCGGTTTTGCTCCGTTGAACTTTCTGATGCGGTCTGTGGAGCAAAAAATGGCGGTGCAGTCGGATGTGGAGGCCAATCAGTATACGTTGAAGTCATGTGTGGAAACCATGACGGCAGTCACAAACTTGTCGAACCGGCTGCAGAGTAGGACAAATGAGGTGCAGCAGTTAAACTCCCAGCTGGCTCTGCTCCAACGCATGTATAAGGATGCGCGAGCAGAGATAAGTGTGCTAAAGGCGGAAAACAAGGAGCTGAAGCGGAAGGCCACCGTGATGTTCCGATTTGGAGGGCCGCCATATGCTACAGTGGAGGAGCAGGGAATAGTGATCATGCCCAGTGGAGTGGGTGACACGGAGGCAACACCGGCAAGGGCCGCCCAGGACGGAGGCAAGAAGAAAAGACCGGCAGCAGAGTAGGTCGGTAGGTGGCCGTCTGCAGAAAAGAAAACAAATCTTTTGGTGTTGTGTTTTGGTTTGTTGGTTTTTTTTTTTTTTTTGTGTAAAATTGTGATCGGGGTTGATCCCTGAGATGAATAAAATATGGTTTGGTGTGCAAAGCTATATGGTATGAATGGAATTTGAAAAAGATTAAAAATAATGTGAAAGCAAAATAAAGAAAGAAATAATAAGAAGAAAGTTGAAATCCAAACGGCAATGGTGTTTTTTTTTTTTTTTTTTGGTTTAATAATAATAATAATAATAATAATATATGTATAGATAGAAAAGAAAAGAGAAGAGAAAAAAAGAAAAGAAATTGAATTCAATGTATATATATGTATATGTTTACATATTAAAATATAGATAGAATATAAGATGATGAGATTTTGGGTGGAAAAAATGATAAATTATTGTAAGAGATAGTGGGTGATAAGAAAAAGAGGGAATAAATAGAAGGTTTTTTTTTTTTTTTTTATAATAAAAGATAAAAAGTGGGGCGGTGGAAGATTATTATATGATGAGTGGTGTAAACGGGGAGTGTTTGGGTAATATCAAACAATAAAAAAAGATATAGATATAGATATAAAATAAAGAAAGTGGGGGAGAGATGGAAAAGTATGGGTAGAGAGAGAGAAAATGTGAGGTTGGAGGAGAGAGAAAGAGGGTGGCGTGAGGGACATGCCCATGTGGGGCAATTGCTTTAGCAGCAGTGTCTGTTCCAACATGAATTGTCTCATGGACAACCTTTTTAGACCTCTCAATGGCTTGATCAGTCTCAGTCTCATCCATCATGAATAGAAGATGCCTTTGGCTCCCTAACCTCTCTCCCCCCCAAACCGAGAGAGAGAGATCGAGAGTGGTCTGATTGCCTCAGATCAGTTGAGGGTGACTTCGGCGGCGGCGTGTTCGGCCTGGCGAAGGTGGAGAAGGCGGCGTGGCGCAACGCCGAGCTATCTGCGAGGGCGGCGCAGCTGAGCGCGGAGGCGCAGGCAGGGCAGGCTCGGGCGAGGGAGCGGGAGGCCACGGCTGAGATCATCATCTTTGAGAGTAAGGTGGATGAGATCCAAGGGCAATTTGAGAGTAAACTTTTGCATCATCATCTTTCCGGCTGCTGAGGAGCTCGCGCCATGGGCGGCGCGTGGGTGCGTGTTGGCTCTGACTTGGCTAACTCGGGCAATGGCACAGGAGGCCACTGGTTTTGATTGATGAAAGGAAAAGTGGGATCCAACGGTTGTGATCGGATCTGGTGTTGCGGTGGTGAAAGTGTTGTTGAAGAATCTGCCATTGAAGAAGAAATTAGGGAAATTTGGGTTTGTCCGGCGGGCGGCCAAGGCGAGGTTGCCGCCCGCCGGTGAAACAAAATTATTAGGTTCTTAACCTAGCTCTGATACCATGTAAGAAATCAATGTAAATAGAGAATTGTATATATGATTGTATTATTGATTGATGTGTATATTGTGTATATTACAAGGATTTATATAGGAGAGGATTTGGGAGTAGGTGAAGGTGGTAGTGGAGGTGGTAGGTGGAGTGGGTGGTAGTATTTACTTTTACAATTTACATTAACAGAAACAAAGTAATTTGCAATGTCATCAACGGTGCTTGCGTGTCAGAAGATAGGAATTGGGGTAAAAAATGATGGATTTCTTTAACTTCGCGAAAGCTGTAGCTTGAAAGATGGTAGAAATCAGCTCCAGACTGGGCTATGGTAAGAGAAACTGCATCATCTCCTTCAACATATTGGATGATTGATTTATAGGAATCTGGGGGCCATGTCAAATTTCCGGCTAGCACAAGGTAGTGTTGGAGTGTGAGGGACAAGGAATGCTTCAATTTGGGAAGGACAGTGTCCAAAAAAGTAGTAGTTGCATGGGAGGTTTCAAAGAAGAATATGCGCAGAACGGGAGGGAATCTCACCTAAAAAAGGTCGAAGAATATAAGAGGAAGAGAGGTTGGGACGGCGGAGTCAGGCGAGTTGGGCGGTGGACCCACCCTGCAAACCTCAAGCACCTTCACTGGGTTTGGTGTTGCTTCCATGAGAAGTAAAACAGTGAAAGGATAGATAGGAAATGAGTGGTGTTTGTTGAAACTTTCAATAACAGATTGATTATATTTGTAGTGTTGTTAGTCTATTGAGGAGGGACCCCTCCAATCACCACTTCCACCACCCCACATATACGTGGCAATCACCACTTCCACCACCTCACATATATATGACAAGTGGTGATTGGAGGACAAGGAAAATAAAAAGAAAAGAAAAGAAAATTCAACCAATGAAAGAGAAAGAGAGTCAAAAGGGATGAAAAAAAAAGGGATCTTAGACATTTTTATATTTTATTTTATTATATTGTTGACTTCATTAATTACGATCATATCCATGTTCATTGTTTCTATGTGAATTGATTTGCAATGAATTATAACTTGGCCAACCGGCTTGTATATAAAATTATTTGTTAGGCGTGTAAAGACGTGGCTGATGTTCAAATCAGAAATTTTATGGGCATATTTGGATTCTCTCTCAGAAATTTTAGGGATTGGTGTATCAAGGCTGATATGGTTCTCTTAAAAAAAAATATAAATTATAAATAGGGATTTTTTTTTAGGGTCCCTGGTATTAAGATTTTATAATATAAAGAATATCTAATATTTTCATAATGTCTAAGGTCCCTCAACATTGATCCAGAGAAATTTCAGTCCAGAGAAATTTCAGTCCAGAAAAATTTAGTCCAAAGAAAATTAGTTCAAAGAAAATTCACGTCACAGAGAAATTTCCCACTGTAAAATTCGCGTGTATTGAACGTTTTCAAAAGTTTCTTAAGGCTCCATATGCACACACTAACATACATGTAATGTAACGTTTCATTTATCAAAACAAAAATGTAATGTAACGTAATGCTTCAAGAATCTATTCTACAAATCTGTGTAGTGAACCCAGAAACTTTTATTCTCATAGTTACCAGTAGGCCAACAACTATTCCTTGGAATTCAAGAGAGTTAAAACCCCAGAATCTACAAACCTAAAATGTGGTGTCAATTAACTAATCACCAGGTTTTACAATTGACAAATTCAACGCAAAACAAAGTTTAAGACAAAAATCTGGCAAGAATTCAACCACTAAATCCATTCATTCCCCTGATTCAACCACTAAAGTTTAAACTTTGCTACTAGTAGGCCAACAAAGGTTAAGAAAATTGGTTCAGAGAAAATTAGTCCAAAGAAAATTCCGACTGTAAAATTCTTTGGACACATCACAGAGAAATTTCAAAATTTCTCTGGACTCCCCAAACCTAGAGAAATTCTCAGACAAACATTTCCAGAGATTCTCTCACCCAGAGAACCCAGAGAAAATTCCCAGGCAAATATTTCCAGAGAAATTCTCTCAACCCAAAGAATTTCTCTGGACTCCACAACCCAGAGAAAATCCCGGATCCAAACTTAGAAGCAAAACTTTTCAGCATCTTATCAAGCCATCTGATGACATCGTGAGCAAGATCCCTCTCTGCTTCGTGGATGGCAAGTCTAGCCACGACTGAAGCCGTTGCTTCTTGATCGAACCCACTGGTGATTTCCGGTGAGTTGTTCCCGACCCATCTCCTCGCAGCTGTCGTCACCCTTTTTCCGAATCCGGCCCAGATGTGAAGACCAAGATTCGTGAACCTGTGTTAATTGAGCATCCTTCTAGGAGTCCAACAGCAGCTGATATTGCAACGCTTGTTGACCGTTGACGACGATGACTAGGTATGACCTGTGATGAAGTATGGATATCTTCGATTGATGTGGTGAAGGTTTAAAGCTTATACCAAATTTCTCTGTAATACATGGACTTGGGGTTGAGGGACCTTAGACTTCAACAAATAATATTGTGGATCTCTTCCATTACTAAAATTGGGAGAGGGACCTTAAACTAATTTTCCCTTATAAATATACTTCTTGAGATTTGCTTAAAATACAGATTACGTCCTATAATTTAAAAAATTATAAATACCCCTTTTCAAAAAAATTATTTAACAGAATTAACTAAAAAAATGAAATTCATAATTGTTCTTCTATACAATAATAAAATTACCTAAATTATTAATTGAAACATATTTTTAATATCATTAAAAATTGTTAATTGATTTCATCATTTATTAATAAAGAAGCGATTTGTTATGAAATTAGACACCTCAGAAGGTGGAATATAATTTTCAGAACCACAAGAAGTGATTCATATTTTAATCAAATCTCAGGAGGTGTATTTATAATTTACCCCAGAAAAAAGTAAGGCCTTATATTGTGCCACCTATGATAATTACAATTTTACATATTAATATTATAGACTCTATCAAAAATATTTGTGTTTCATTATTTTTAATTTACCAAAGATAGGTTTCGTGATATTTGCAGAAATATTTTTAATTTGTTTTTATAATTTAAATTTTTGTTCAACCGATCCTGTTATCCATACTTTCCTTGTCACAGCATGGTGTGTTTTTTTTCCTGTTAATTTTGTGAACTTATTCGATTGTGTCATTTATTTGAAATTCTTTTTAATGCCAATTTCAATGCTTGAAAAGTCCAAACTTTTTTTTTTTAAATAATTTGTCAAATTTTCATGAATTTCAACCCAATGATACGTGTGTGAGTGATTTTCTGACCACACTACCCGCCTAGTAATCAGCTGGAGAGCACCGGCAGAATAGATGGTTTCAGCTAACTTGCAACAGAAAGAAAAAGGCTCCGGCAGTGGCTCTTCCACCCGGGGGCACTCCGACGATCAAGTCAGTATATCTCTCAAAGATAATCAAGTGCTAAACTCACTATTCAAAGCATAAAACTGCGTACCTTAGACCCATGGGGGTGCCTCTCTTTTATAGCCAACATAAACCTAGTCCCCCTAGAAGCCTGACTTCTATGGACTCCCATTCAGTGCTTACTTTGGATTTCACAAGAGATAAAGATAAACTCCCTAAGAGCTTTATCCTTATCTTAGCTAAGTCTCCTATTTACTCTAGGACTCTTGTCCCTTATCTTTTATCCATTTATCTCGGATTCCGATATCTTTGGAGATAACATCGGCCTTGCCGAGATAACCTCGGCGTCACAACCAGGACATGTGGCGCGTCAGCTGACACGTCGGCGTCACCTTGCCACGTGTTGGTACTCAGAAAATATATCCCCACAACTGCCCCCTAGGTTCTATTATCTCGGCATCTTGAGGTGATGGAACCTATATCTGTATTTTTTTCAGTAAATCGGCTTAAAATTTGACAGCCGAGATCATTCATTTCTGGCCGACATTCTTTCCCTAAAAAGTTAAGATTTTTAAGGAGCTTCTCACGCGCATGAGCTGTCATGCACTTCAACCCAACTGTTTTAGCCACGCGTTTCCCTCTTATTGGTTCGTACACGTGACGCGCCTGTTAGTTGCCTTTTTCTTCATGTGCGCCGTCTGATGCCCTCGTTCTTCTAGGCGTATTGATTGCTTTTGCCGCCATCTCTGTTTAATCAAAAACTTTTTTCCCTTTTTTTCGTCTCTTCACTTTTTCATTCGAATCCCCTGCTCTCTCTCTCTAGCTTTCGAAATCCTCCATCGCTCAAGCTTCCAAAGCTCTGCAACCTTCTTCGTTCACCCCTTCCGGCAAGATTTCCACCGGTCTTCTGCTCCTGCAACCGTCGTAGTACATCAGCAAATCCCTTTCTGGCTTCCCTTTTTCTGGTAAGCTACTGTTCTTTTTCGTTTTCAGTTCCCTGATGTTTCTTCTTCTTTGCTTTTGCTGTCGCCATTACTGTGTTGTTTCAAGCCTTTTTGATTCATAAATCGTACATCTGAATGCATTCATCCATGATTTTGCCTTTGCCCACATTTTGAACACACGCACTGTTTCACCACTTCTTTGCACTTTTGCCACTGTTCTTGGCCATATATTCTTGTATTCTTCATGTTCTTGATAGCCCATCTCTATTCCTGTTTCTGAAACTTCATTTTTGTTTTCTGTCTTTTGCATCTTTTCCAGATTCTTGTTTTCAATCCGTGTTTCCATAGATTTAGGTCTGGGATTTGTCTGTAGAACCCATAACTTAGAAAAAAAAAAACTGAAACTTGCCCCTATCTTATTGTTTGCCGAGGTCCCAATAATCTTTCAAAAACATCTTCTGAGACCCACCTTCTAAGATTAAGCTGATATCATGGGTATGTGGAAACATAGGGTAAACACCCCCTCCAAACTAGAATACTTTAGACAGGAGTTTGAGATCTCAGTCGACGTCCATTTGAGGTTGGCTGGGGATGATGACTCCATCATGCCCACTGCCGACTCCATGCCTTTCCCCGTAGTCGCCTTTATCGAGTGTGGACTTCGACTTCCATTAAACATTCCGTTTCGTGAGGTTCTCCATTACTATAAGTTGAACCCTATGCAACTGGCCATTAATTCTTACCGAGTGATTAATGGTGTTATAGCCCTAGCTAAACAAGAAAACTCTAGGATCACCCTTGCCGACATCCAATACTGCTATACCATGTGTGGCCTTAACTTGAAAGAAAAAGGCTACATTTATTACCTTAAGCCGAGGTCCACAGCATTCAAAATTGTAGCCGATCTCCCAGACTCCAACAAAGGGGCTGGAGATGATTATTTCATTACCTCGGGGAACTGGGAGTTTGCCCCAGATGAAGACCTCCACCTCTTCCCTCTCCCACGATCAGTCTTTATAAAGGGTAATGGTAAGAGCCCTGCATTCATACTTGTTTTACTTTTAAAGTCTTGTATACTTTATCTATTTCCTAATATCTGCTTTGTCTTTACTTTTGCAGTTCTTCCTCAGCCGCCAAAAAACTTTCGCCAATCCTTTGTTCCCAGCAAGGATTTAAAGAAATTACTGGACCTGCCAGTTCAGAAGCGAAAGGCACCTTTGCTTCTCAACTTCATTCCAACATACAAATCAGCTCTCCCCGATGTCCCCAAGAAAAAGAGGAAGAAGAGCTCATCTCCTCTCTCTGCTACAACTCTTCCAGCTGCATCAACATCGCGAACAGACCAAGGATCAACCTCTGATCCAGTAGAACAACCATCGACCTCGGCTCCATACCTCATTTCACCATCCCAAAGAAAGCGTCGCCGACGTCTTGTTCTTACAGCCAAGATAGGTCGCGCAAAGCCAGTTGCTAAAGACCTCATAGCCGACATTCCATCATCCATTGATGAACAACCAACACAAACCCAACCTCTAGAAAAACCAAAAAGAATTAAAAAAGCTTAACCAAAGGCAAAAGTGACTCAGGTTGAGACTGAGGACACTTTGCCAGCCCCACAACTGGCTCCAAGTCAGAAAATTGCCTCTGTCCCTTCGAAAAGGTTTGCCGAAGTACTTCCTTCCGAATCTTCCAAATCAAAAAGGCCGAGGTCATCTACAACGACTTCGGGGTCAAAGAAACCAGCTGTCCCCAGGGCCCCGAAATCACCCTAGAGGATAAGCCTGTAATGGCAAGTGACAGTGTCGACGATATCAATGTCAACGTTGTACTCAGTACCGCTTTACTTCTCCCAGGCGACTTGGAGCGGAACGCCAAGTACAGCGAGTATGAAAATTATGCCTTAATGTTACAGCACTCTATTCAGGTAAACGTCTTCTTCTTGGTAAATTTTTCTTTCTCTTTATTTCACACTTTGAATATTCTTTAATACCTCTGTTTTCTTTCAGGCCATCCAGCATGCCTATTCTTTCTCAATGCAGTCTTTTGAGAATCGGCAAAAGCTGGCCGACATGAAGAAGGAGTTCTCTTCTATTCAAAAGATCAATAAAGGCCTTGAATCAAAAATGAAGAAGTTGGAGGATCAAGCTGAAGTTGCAATTAAAGCTCAGAATAATGCCGAAGAGAAGACTGGGGCTGCTGAGGCTATCAGAAAGGTGGCTGAATCTCAAAGGAGAGAGGCTGAGGAAATGATGGCCCAAGCTGAGAAAGAGCTTCAGGAGGCCCTGGCCACCAAAGAAGCTAAAATCAAAGAAGCCGACGAAAAGGCATATTCACAAGGTATGGCCGATGTCACTGAGGTCTATGAAAAACAAGTGAAGGAGGCATGCAACAAGGGTTTCACCCTTGGTTGGATGTCCCTTCTTAAAAAGCTTAATATTCCTTATGACTCTCCGTTGCGGAAGGCCGACGCCATTCCCTTGCCATTTCCTCCAGTCCCAACTCCAAGTGAAGATGTCGGCGAATCTGATGCTGAGGATGAGGCCGAGGAGGAAGAGGACGAGGCTTTGATAAGAAAATCAAAAGATACTGATGGGGCCAAGTCCCCTCCTCAGAATGAGCAAGTCCTAGACTTGACTCAGGATGAGGAAGGTGATGAGGTTATCCAAGAAGCTGTTCCCAACATTGTACCAGCCGACATCCCTTCTGAGGTTAAGACTGTCGAAGAAACTATTCAAGAAATTGACGCCGAAATAGCGGCAGAGAAAGAGGCCGAGGTGGTATCTGATTTTCAAATTCAACAATCTGGAAGGGAGGAGCCTTAGTTCTAAGTCTTCTTTTTACTTGTATCTTCTTGCTTCTTTATCTTAAGGAAGGATGTATGTTCTTTGTATGGCCGATGTGCCCTCCTTTTTACTTTGAATGTTAATACAACTTTTCTCTTTTATTGAATGCTTGTACTCCTGTCTTTTCTTCTTTGTCTTCGTATGATTTTATACTTTGAATATTCTGCATATATCCTATGTACTCTTTCTTTTTTGTGCAATCTTCTCGGGGTAACACACCTCGGTTATGCCACCCGATAATTTATCTCGGCAAATATTTGTCCTGCAAATTGCTTATAAGTTTCAACAAGGATAAACATATAAAGGTTATAAATTTTTCTCAAGTTATAACAAGTGCTAAGCAATATCTCGACTTAACTTCAACTTGTAAATTTCTACAAATTTCAACAAGTGAAGATAAACAATTATCTCGGCTTAACTTTAACTTGTAAATTGCTACAAATTTCAACAAGTGAAGATAAACAATCATCTCGGCTTAACTTCATCTTGTAAATTGCTACAAATTTCAACAAGTGAAGATAAACAATTATCTCGGCTTAACTTTAACTTGTAAATTGCTACAAATTTCAACAAGCGTTAAGCATTGCTTCGGTTTAACTTCAACTTGTAAATTGCTACAAATTTCAACAAGTGAAGATAAACAATTATCTCGGCTTAACTTCAACTTGTAAATTGCTACAAATTTCAACAAGTGAAGATAAACAATTATCTCGGCTTAACTTCAACTTGTAAATTGCTACAAATTTCAACAAGCGTTAAGCATTACTTCGGTTTAACTTCAACTTGTAAATTGCTACAAATTTCAACAAGTGAAGATAAACAATTATCTCGGCTTAACTTCAACTTGTAAATTGCTACAAATTTCAACAAGTGTTAAGCATTACTATCTTCTCTTTGCCCCCCAATGTGAACCTGAGTTCTACTTGGGTTTTCAGAAACAATCATCATGCATTTCTTGTCAATTTACAGGTCTTTGGAGAACTCTGCTAAAATTTTATTGATGATGCTAGTAAAAAATAACAAGGAACATTTAATGATAAAAAAATTTCAAATTACAAGTGTTCCAGGGTCTTGGCAATGCTTTGCCCTCATTATCTTCAAGCCGGTATGCTCCATTGCCTAATACCGAAGTAATTCTGTAGGGACCTTCCCAGTTTGGGCCAAGCTTGCCCTCTCTGGGATCCTTTTTGTTGCCAACAACTTTTCGTAGGACTAGGTCGCCGACCTAAAAATCCCTTGGATTAACCTTCTTGTTGTAAGCTCTAGTAAGTTGTTGCTGGTATGCTGCGAGCTGAATTGCAACTTTCTCCCTTTTTTCTTCTAAGAGATCCAGATCTCGGGTTAGAAGTATATCATTGGTGCCGTTCTCTACCCCTTGGGTTCTGATCCCTGGGATGCCGATCTCCAGTGGGATGACTGCTTCTGTACCGTAAGCCATGGCAAAGGGGGTTTCCCCTGTTGATCTTCTCGGCATAGTCCGATATGCCCAGAGTACATTGGGCAACTCGTCTACCCACTTTCCTTTTGCTACCTGCAACCCCATTTTTATCCCATCCAGAATTACTTTGTTGGATGCTTCTGCTTGCCCATTGCTTTGGGGAAAACTTGGTGTTAAAAAGTAATTCTTTATCTTGAATTTCGCACAAAAGTTCTTGATAAGTTTGCGGTCAAACTGCGTTCCGTTGTCGGCAATTGTTACTCTTAGAATGCCAAATCTGGTGATGATGTATCTCTATAAGAAATTCTTGACGTCTACATCTCGAATTTTGGCAAGAGGTTCTGCTTCTATCCACTTCGTGAAGTAATCTGTTGCTACCAACAAGTACTTCCTTTGCCCAGTTGCTTGGGGCAACTGTCCAATGAGATCCATGCCCCATTAGGCAAATGGCCATGGACTGGATATAGGGTTTAGGTCAGCAGCTGGCTAGTGTATCAAAGGTGCGAACTTTTGGCATTGTTCACACTTCTTCACGTAGGCTTCTGCATCTTTTTGCATGTAGGGCCACCAATACCCCTGGGTATTGGCCCTGTGAGCTAGTGATCTTCCCCTAGTGTGGCTTCCACAAATTCCTTCATGAATTTCGTATAGAAAGTCTTCAACCTGCGAAGGGTGTACGCACCTTACAAGGGGTCCTGTGAAGGACCTTCTGTAGAGATGTCCGTCTGCTGTCAGATTGAATCTTGCTGATTTCAATCTGATCTTGTGTGCCTCCTTATGGTCTTCTGGCAGCTTTCCCTCTTTCAGGAATGCAACAATTGCATCCATCCAGCTTGGACCCAAGTCTACACACATTACTTCTTGCTCTGTGATCGGCTGTTCTATGCTCGGGCTTGACAGATAGTCAACCATTATTGTTCTTGTTTTTCCAGTTTGCATTGAGCTTGCCAAGTTGGCCAACGCGTCGGCGTGGTTGTTATCATCTCGGCTGACTTGAAGAAGTCGGCAGTTGCGAAACAAGGCTGCCAGTCTGATGACCTCTTTTGCGTATGCCGACATCCTCTCATCTCGAGTTGCAAAGTCTCCTGTTGTTTGATTTACTATAAGTTGTGAATCACAAAAAATTATTACCTCATTTGCTTCTGCTGCCACTGCTAGCTTCAGTCCTGTAATTAGTGCTTCGTATTCTGCCTCATTATTTGAGGCCTTGAACACCAATCGAATAGACTGTTCCAATATCTCCCCATCAGGAGATATTAACACTACTCCTGCCCCCGCTCCTTGCCGGTTTGAACTCCCATCGACAAACAGGTAAAAGGAGTCGCCGATGTAAATGCTACATGGTCTTAATTTTTCTTTTCCTTGTTCTTTTGTCTTTGGCTGGGCTTCTCCTTGTTTGCTTGGACATCGTTCATCTCGGCTCAACGGAGCTTGATGTTTGATGGATTCTGGCGTGAATTCGGCCACGAAGTCGGCCAAAACTTGGCCCTTAATTGCTGTTCTCGGCCTGAACTCCAGGTCGTACTGGCCCAAGGCCACTGCCCATCTTGCTATCCTTCCAGTTAAGTCTCCTTGCTGTAATAAGGACTTCAGTGGGTGTTCTGTTAGCACTATAATCTTGTGTGCTTGAAAGTAATGGTTCAGCTTCTTTGAAGCTATTACTAAAGCTAGCACCAATTTTTCCAAGGGTAGATACCTTGTTTCTGCATCGGCTAAGGTTCTACTTACATAGTAAACAGCCTTTTGCTCCCATTTTTCTTCACGAATTAATACCGCACTTATTGCATGCTCTGAAACGGCTAAGTACAAAAACAGTTCTTCTCCAGGTTCAGGTGTTGAGAGGACTGGGGCCATGGTCAGATATTTTTTTAGGTCAGCCAAGGCGGCCTCACATTCGTCAGTCCATAGGAAGTCTGTGGCCTTCTTTACCAGGTTGAAGAAAGGTTTACATTTGTCTGAGCTTCAGCTTATGAACCTGTTTAGGGCTGCGGCCCTTCCAGTAAGCATCTGAACCTGTTTTGCCGACGTCGGGCTTTTCAGCTCTACGATCGCCTTGATTTGATCTGGGCTGGCCTCAATGCCCTTTCTTGTTACTAGGTACCCCAAAAATTTTCCTGATCCAACTCCAAACGCGCACTTCGATGTGTTGAGTCGGAGCCGGTATGCTTTGAGTATATCAAAGACCTCTTTTAGGTCAGCAAGATGGCCCTTTGGTTCCTTGGTCTTCACGACCATGTCGTCGATATAGACTTCTACTGTTTGGCCAATCAGATTTTTGAACATCTTGGTTACCAACCTTTGGTAAGTTGCTCCTGCATTTTTCAACCCAAAAGGCATTACCTTGTAACAATACAGTCCTTTTGGGGTGATAAACACTGTCTTCTCCTCGTCCAGGGAGTACATGGCAATCTGGTGGTATCCTCTGTAAGCGTCCAGGAAGCTCATCCTTCCATGTCCAGATGTGGCGTCTACCAACTGGTCAATCTTGGGTAGAGGAAAACAATCTTTGGGACAAGCTTTATTCAGGCTTGTAAAATCTACGCAGACTCTCCATTTACCGTTCTTTTTCTTTACCACTACTGTGTTGGATAGCCATATCGGGTAGTGAACTTCTCGGATGGCCCTAGCCTCTAGAAGTCTGTCCACTTCTTCTTCTACTGCTTCGACGTGTATCAACGTCGGTCTTCTAACTCGTTAAATCACTAGTTTTGCCGACCTATCGACATTCAGTCTGTGGCAAGTGACCTCGGGGTCAATGCCAGGCATTTCGTAAGGTGTCCAGGCAAACACCTCAATGTTGGCTCTTAAAAAAGTCTCCAACTCTTTTTCCTCTTCTTCGGCTAAGCCCTAGCTGAGAAGAAAGAAGCGTTCTTCATCCCCATCCTGGACGAGGATTTTCTTTAGCGTCTCTTCGCTCTTTTCGGCTGGTTCTTTGCCGACGTCTTCTGGGACTTCAACGTTTTCATCTTCAATTTCTGCCTTTTCTGGCTCTCGAATGTTGCAGATGGATTTCATTGCCGCCATGGAGCAATTCTTTGCCTGTAGTTGATCTCCTCTGACTTCTTCAATCCCATGCTCTGTTGGGAACCACAGTAGTTGATGCAATGTTGAGAAAACTGCCCCCATTGCATGCAACCATGGTCTTCCCAAGATGATACTATATGGCGAAGGTGTGTCAATCACCATGAATTCTGTCCTGATCTTCTTAGTGCTAGCTTGTACTTCCAAGCTTGTTGCACCCAGTGGCCATGTCGGCGTTCCATTGAAGTCGACCATCGGGCCATTTGATTGCTCCAAGTCATCAGGATGAAGGCCCAGCTCTTTGTAACATCTAACGTACATGATGTCGCAAGAGCTGCCTTGATCAATCAGGATGCATTTCACTTGGCACTCCCCAACCTGGAGGGATACTACCAAGGCATCATTATGGGGATGCTGGACCATCTCTAGGTCGGCTTCAGTAAAGGCTATCGTCGGTCCCTGGCATTCTTCAGGCCGAGGTCGTTTATGTCCAACCTGGTTCACGTGCTGTAGGTGTTTTACCTTCTGGGTCTCCCCTCGTATGTCGTTTTCATTCACCTTTGAGGGAATTACGTTAACTACCCGTGGTCCTCCTGCGGGTGGTTGTTGTGCTAGGCGAGGCGGAGCAGCTGGTGCTTGAGGCAATCTTGCCTGTTCTTCTCTAGTCCTGGCCTCATCAACAAGGTCCCTCAAATGTCCTTGCCTTACCAAGTCTTCTAAGTGTACTTTTAGTGCTCTGCAGCCCTGAGTTGGATGCCCTTCTTCATTGTGGTAAGCACAACGCCTACCGACGTTTCTTCCCATGAATTCCCCTGGATTTCTTGTCGGTCCTCTAAAATAGGGTTGGTTTCGTATTTGATCCAAGACTTTGTGGATCGGGACTCGGAATATAGTCGTTACTGCCTGTTTCGCCTTCAAGTCCGTTTCTTGTTTGGTCAGTCCGTTGTTATCTCGGCTTCGTTTCAGTGAGCCGTTTCCTTTCTCCTGCTTTGTTTCTTTATTTCCCGACGTATCCTCCTCGTCTCTGGCGTACTTCTCTATTCTCGCCATGAGTTCTTCCATGCTTTTTGGCAATGTCTTTGCCAAAGATTTTCGTAGTGGGTAGTCATCTTTCAGGCCGTTCTTAAAGGACACGACCGCCACCTCTTGGTTGCAATCGGGTATTCGATTGAACACCTCGTAGTACCTTTTTGCGTAGGCCATAAGGCCTTCATCCTTGGCGATCTTTAAAGCCATCAGTGCGTCAACCCTCAAGGGCTGAAGTTTATTTGTTACAAACCTGGCCACAAGCATCTCTTCCAGGCCTTCCTAAGTCTTTACACTTCCCTTTGGTAGTTTATGGAACCAATCTGATACAACTTTCCCGAAGGATGAGGGGAATACTTTGCAGAGCAATGGCTCGTTTCCATTATACAATGCCATTGAATTCAGGTATAGTCCAACATGAAAGTTGGGATCTGACTTACCATCATACATTTGGAACCTCGGCATATTGAATCTCTTTGGTGCTTCAAATTTGTCCAGTTCCACCGAGAATGGTGTCCTCGGCTTAACCGGGGATGTTACCTCGGCTTCAGCATTCTGTTGTTTCCTCTTGAGGTAATCTCTCAAGTCTTCTTTACTCTTCCCCGACGCTCGGCTATCTTTCGACTTCAATCTTTTCGGCACACTACTCTCTGCCTCGTGGTGGGCTCGTTTTGATCTCTCTCCATGTGTTGTGTCGAAGCAGAGCGCCTGCCCTTGAACATGTCAATGTTCTTTGGGCTCTGGGTCTTTCATGTGATACGTTCTTCGGGACTCCTCTCGTCTCGGCTCTTCTCGTCCGACTTCCCTGGAAGGTCGGTGAGAGTGCCTTCCGCTCCTGGCGTGCTGAGGGACTTCGAGGATTGTTCTTCTTCCTCTCTTCTGGGTATTAGTTGCAGGCATCGGCGTATCCTGCAGCGGGTATGGTGGCTGCATGACATTGTTTTGCATCATGAAGTTGACGACTGACTGTAGGTCTGCCAACTTGTTTGCCAATTCTCTTACTTCCTCGTCCCTCCGTAGGCACCTGTCCCTCCATACCTGAAGGTTACCTTCATTATAGTACTTGCCTTGGTCTGTTCTCTTCGAAGTGTCACCCTCCTGGCCGACGTCTTTTTCTCCGTGGCCCTGGTCATGAGTTTTTGCATTGTGGTTGTCTCCTTCAATGTCAAGGTCAATTGGTCTGCCACTCCCAGCAGGAGTGTCGCCCCCAACGTTTTCCTTCTGCCCGTTACTTGCCATCTATTCTTCTAAGTTTCCCACAGACGGCGCCAAATTGTGTGAGTGATTTTCTGACCACAATGCCCGCCTAGTAATCAGCTGGAGAGCACCGGTAGAATAGATGGTTTCAGCTAACCTGCAACAGAAAGAAAAAGGCTCCGGTGGTGGCTCTTCCACCCGCACTCCGACGATCAAGTCAGTATATCTCTCAAAGATAATCAAGTGCTAAACTCACTATTCAAAGCATAAAACTGCGTACCTTAGATCCATGGGGGTGCCTCTCTTTTATAGCCAACATAAACCTAGTCCCACTAGAAGCCTGACTTCTATGGACTCCCATTCAGTGCTTACTTTGGATTTCACAAGAGATAAAGATAAACTCCCTAAGAGCTTTATCCTTATCTTAGCTAAGTCTCCTCTTTACTCTAGGACTCTTGTCCCTTATCTTTTATCCATTTATCTCGGATTCCGATATCTTCGGAGATAACCTCGGCCTTGCCAAGATAACCTCGGCGTCACAACCAGGACACGTGGCGTGTCGGCTGACACGTCGGCGTCACCTTGCCACGTGTTGGTACTCAGAAAATATATCCACACAATACGAAATTAGAAGAATTTTCAACCGAACAAAATTAAATTGAAAGAGTGTTGGTCATGTTTAGTTTCATTCTTAGATATTTGTTTTTCTAAATTTATTTTGAAAAAAATAAAAACTAGTTTGATGAAAATAAATATAAAACATATAATTTAAACTTTTTAAAAATTATTTGTCTTTTAAAAATATAAAATTATATAAAGATAATAAATATTTTTTGATTTTTTTTTAATTTTTTATAAAATTAATTTTTGATTTTTTTTATAAAAAAAATTATGAAACAAGTTTTATCAAACACGAGTTAACTCATAAGTTTTGAATTTTATTTTTTTAATAATTTCGTTGAATATTTCAACATTTTTACTCATTTATTTCTATTTAAAATATTATTTTATTCAACATCGATTAATCGGTTTGAATTGCCGACCCAAAAAAGGGAAAAATGTTTGAGGGCCACAAATTCTGTGGCTCAAATGGCCCAAAACTGCTAAACTGACGTTGTTTTGCATCGTTTTGCACCCAAAACGACGTCGTTTTGACAGTTTCGGACCATTTGAGCCACAGAATTTGTGGTCACCTAACATTGCTGCAAAAAAGGGGTTAGAATTTGACTTTTGCAGTCGAGGGAAAGTTGCCGTATTTCACATATTTGTAGACTATTCTTGGAGTATAACATATTTGTATTTTTAATTAATTATAATTTATTATTTATTTTTATATTTCTCAATCACTTTTTATAACATATTGTATATTTTTATAGGGTTATTTCATAAACATGGTTGAAAATTATCTTTTAATTTTTAATTTATTTTGAGTCACATCATTTCTTATAATTTTTACATATTTTTTTTAAAATACTAAAAAATCTGCTTTCAACAATCTTTCCAAAATAACTAATAATATTTCATCTATCTATTTTCTCCACCAATCACAATACTATAAAATATCATATGTCTATATTCTAAAACAACAATGATATATCCTACTAAATGAAGAAGCTCTAATTTCCGTTGAAAATATAAAAAAAAAAAACACAAAACACAGAACATAAATATCAGTATCACAGTGAACCCCACTTTTCATTAGAGCTCTTAGAGCTCCTTTATTAAATCTCTAAAATATTTTTAATTTTAAAATTACTGAATAATTACCCGCTTTAAAGTTATCAAATGGTTACTTCTAGGTGGGTTACAAGTGGGAATTTTTTTATAATTTGTTAAGGTTTCGTTTGGTTAATAATTTAGATAGAAATTTTAAAATGGAAAAGAAAAAGATGGTTTCTAAAAAACTTGAGGAGTGGGTGCGATTTATCACTGGTTCATTTTTTGATAATCAAAATTATTTATTTTTTAAGATACTTTATATATATTATTCATGAAAAAAATTAAGTTAATCTTATAAAATTTGAATGATCTATTTAAAAAAATATATTTATTATTTATTTTTTTTAAATAAATACAATAAAATGAAAATTTTACGATTTAAATGGCCATTGAGCCTACAATCACAAGAGGATTATTAGCATATTTTGTTGATTTTTTTTTTTTTTTTTTTGCCTTTAGTGATATTTGTTCATTTACTTTTAATTTTTTAAAAAATATTACACTCTTAGGTTATATTCAATTAGACGAACTAAAAAAATAAAAAAAATTATTTTTTTAAAAAAAGTGCACAAAAACAAAAAAGAAAAAAAATTGTTTTTTCCCCTCCTAGTTTTGCCGCAAAGCACTTTACCTACTATGTTTCAAATATTGGCATATAATTCTTTTATAATTTTGGATTAAAATGTTACAATTAGTTTTTCGTTAAAGATAACGGAATGTGTGCCATACTCTCTCAATTTGAAAGTGGACAATACAAAGGTGTTAAGTCAAAGTAAAAAAATGAATCAACTATCAATAATAGCATCATTTGATCTTATTCTCCAAATTAAATCGTAGTCTTGACCAAAACCCAACACTAATTGTCATCTTTTATCAAAAATTTAATTTAATTTAAAATGTTATTAAATGAGAAATTGGGTTAAAAATTAAATAGTAGATTAAGCTAATTTTATGGTGATAAATTAGACAATTTATTTAGGTTAATTTATGGTTTAATATATGTGTGTGTGTGTGTGTGTGTGTGTGTGTAAATGCTTGATTTAAAATTTTATTAAATATGAAATTGAATTAAAAATTAAAAATTAGATTTAGATAATTTTGAGATCATAAATTAAAGTATTTAGGTTAATTTGTGATTTAATTTGTCAAATATATATATTTATATGTTTAATTCAAAATGTTATTAATTAAAATAATTTTAATAAATTAGGATGTTTAGTTTAATTTATGATTTAATTATATATATATATATATATATATGTTTATTTTAAAATTTCATTAAAATTTAAAACTAGATTAAGATAATTTTATGGTAATAAATTAAGGTGCTTAGGTTAATCTTATGGTAATTTTATGTTTAATTTAAAATTTTATTAAATAAAAAATTAGGTTAAAAATTAAAAATTAGATTAACGTAATTTTATGGTAATAAATTAGGGCGTTTAGTTTACTATAATTTTATTTGTTAAATATGTACGGTTAAGATAAAATATATATATATATATAATAAGTCACAAAGGTTTTTGAAAATATCTAAAATGTATGAGAGACACATTTCATTTGGATGACTCAGATGAATCCTAAGTGTATATTAATGGTTTAGATCAATGGGTGGCTTCCGCCCAACACATTTCATTTGATTTGCCTGTGCCTCCCTCAATATCTACCCTCTGTCTCCCCCATACCGTCGGTCTACCATCTGTCTTCCCATACCCTCTATCTACCTTCCCTCTCTGTCTACCGTCTGTCTCCCTATTCCTACTGTGCACTGACTCTCCCCTCAGTATCTACATTCCCTCTCTATCTCCCTCTCTGTCTCTCTATTCCTACTCTGCACTGACTCTCCCCTCAGTATCTACATTCCCTCACTATCTCCCTCTCTGTCTACCGTCCGTCTCCCCATTGCTGAATTCCTTGCTCTGTTTTTGTGTTTTTGGGTTTATCTTATTATATTGGGTTTGGATTTTGAGTTATACGGGTGATATTGAGCCAACTGGTATATACGGGTGATATGGTTTGAGTTATAAGGGTGAGTTATACGGTTTGGATTTTGTATTGGGTGTGTGCAAATTTGGATTACACGGGTGATATGCATTTTATTATGGTGTCTTCTGGGTGTATGCAGATTTGAATAATATATATATTGAGTTATTTGAATGATACACCGTGCAACAGATTTGGATGATATAGATATATGGAAAAGAAATTCTGTAAATCAGACAAATGATATATATATTTAGTTATAGGGATTATATCAGACAAATCTGTAGTTATTGAATTCAAATTCTGCACAGACCAATCTATAGATATATGGAAAAGTATTTTTAACTGCTGGGTTCAATAGAGTTATTGAAAACATGACTTTAACCAATTCAATATTATTATTTAGTATTGAAAACATAACTTTAATTGCTGGGTTCAAGAGAATTGACTCGGGTAATTAAAAACATGACTTTAGTATTCTTTCATTAATTCGGGTAATTGTTCTTCTTCTTGAATTTTTTTTTCCTCTCTCAGCTTTTGCCTTCATCAGAGCTTCTGTGGATCACTCTGACCACTCTCACCGTTGTTCACTCCGACTGCGACATCACTTTGGCTGCTCGGCTATTCACTTCGGCTGCTCGACATCCTGCTCGGCTACTCGGTTAGTTTATTACTTTGGTTCTTATTTTTTTTCTTTTGTTATTGCTTTGGTAACGTTTGGCTGCTCGACATTACTTTTTTTCCTCTCTCAGCTTTTGTTATTTCTTTTGTTATTCCTTTGCTTTGGTAACGCTTTGGTTCTTATACGGGCGATATTGAGCCAACTGATATATACGGGTGAATTCTTTTCTTTTGTTATTTCTTTTGTTATTGCTTTGCTATTGAGTAAAACTGAAGAAGAATTAAAAATTAAAGAATAGTTGCAAAGGCTATGCTTTTTCTCACCAAAATCAGTTGGCTCTGCTTTTTATCACCAAAATCAGAAAAAACTCTGTGTTTACTATCACTATATTATCACAAAAAAATTATGTCTTTATCACCAATTCTGAATTTTTTTATCACCAAAAATTATGTGTTCACTATCACTAAATCAGAAAAAATCACTTGACTCTGTGTTTACTGTCAACTGTTTAAATTAGTGATGAGAGACAAAAATTCTGCTCAATGTATTTACTGTCAACTATTTATCACCAAAATCAGAAATTTTTTATCACAAAAAAAACATTAAGCATAAATTAGTTTGGTGTTCAAAAAATAAATAAAAGGTTATACACGTTAGTTTTGTGTTTACACGTTAAGTATTGTCAATTTTTTTACAAATACTGATGTGCTTTAGTACGTAGAAAATACGCTAGAAAATTGGCATAGAAAAGCATTGAAATAGAATCACAAATTTCGTATAAACAAATAGTGAAGATACTTTACCAGAACTCAAAACCCAGCAACATCAGAAGTATCCCCTTTTCTAACCCATACCAAGTTTGAATCTTTCGGCTTCTGCACCCTTTTGTAGTTCCAGTGACTGCCATGCATGTTCCTGGCATATCTTTCATTGCCTCCTTTCCCACCACTCAGTGAAACATCATTCAATTTCCCCGAATTTTGGCCGATCAATCCACCAGAATTTTGCCCCCTTTCTTTCTTTCTCTTTTTTTTTTTTTTTTTTTGTTGCTATTCTGCTTTGTCAACAGTGGTTGCATGCTCATATCATTTTCTACATTCCATTTTCTACTTCCCTCCCCCTAACAATCCCGTTTACGGTGATTACCACTATTCCTTATACTTGCATAAGTATTCTGCAGTGAGTTTTCTTATAAACAGAGTCTTAAGAAAATGTTTGTTGTAGTTTGGATCATAAACTCATTTTATTGATGTTTTAGACTGGGTTTGTCATCACCTATTTAACCTGGGGTTTTATTTATGATGAGCATGTGATATCCTCATTGCTTGGTTTTATTTAGTTTTTTGTCATAACTCATATATATATGAGTTGTGATCTGCATCTGTAAAAAAATTCAAAGAATAAGAATTCTTGATTCTCATTTTCTTCAAAAGCACTGTAAGTATTAAATTTAGAATTTAATATTGCTAGGTTCTAACATATATACTATATTGTTTCTTTTATGGAACATCAAACTACAGACATAATAATAATAATAATAATAATAATAATAATAATAATAATAATAATAATAATAATAATTTGAATCATCAACTAAGAAAATATTAGGTGTATTATATAAAAAGATTATGTATATACAAATTGTGCATAAATTCAGTTTTAAAAAATTATGGTTTGTTTGTTTACTTAATTTGTGTGCGTGTGTGTGTTTTTTAAAAAAAAAAACGGTGTTCCTATTTTTGTGTTTATGTGTTTATAATTTATTATGTTTTCGTATAATTTATTATGTGTTCGTATTTTGGTTTGTTTGTTTGTTTGCACTATCAAAAATGTTCGCAATTTTTTAGACTTAATAAGCTTTTGTTTGTTTGTTTGTGTAGAAATTTAGTATTTAAAATTTTGATTTTTCTATGTTTGTTATTTAAAATGAAATTCAGTGCTCTTAAAAAAATAATATAAAATGAGTGTCTTGGATTTTTTTGTCTTATCAACTTCAATTGTTTAGACTTAGACTTAGACTTAAATAGTTTGGAATTTTTCCTGTTTCACTTTTTCAAGTCTTCTGTCAACTGAATATGCTCCATTTTAGTAGTCATCTTGGGCATGTAATTGATCGTATATATGTATATGCATATCTTAGCTTGGTGGCGGGTTGTTGATTTTGCTAAGATAAGAGGCTTTTTTTCCATAATTTTAGCTTGCTAGATTTGTATCAAGGTTCTGCCTCAAGGTTGAGGCCTCACCCGTTGGTCATGTAATGAAATCTCAATGGATAAGCATTCTATTTCACATTTAATTCACTACACTTTCACAAATCATGCCTCTCTTTCTAGATAGCACACCACCAAGTTCCACATGGATTGGATTCTGAATTTCAGACATCACCTGGCAAGATATATAGATCAATTTCCATCACACATGGACATGTGCATGAATACTTCAAAAATGCCACAAATATACCAGAGATTCCATGTGATAGTTATCCCCACGTAGAAAAGAGAAGTGACGCCATTATTAAATGTGCAGTTGGACTTTGACAGTTTAATACTGTGAATGATTCCATTTTTCCTACAAAATTATTAAAATTATAAGTTCCTTTTTTCATATTATGAAAGTATTAATAAATGTACAAAACAATACCTATTTGTATCAATAGATGCATATTAAACAAATTATGTATGTGTGGTTCAAAGTAACATTCTAATAAATGACATATCTTCAGGGAATGAAACTCTTTAACCGGTCAATTTCATTAGTAAATACCAATCCCACTAGGCATAAGCTAAGTCATAATCAAGAGACAAAAGCAATTGGCGGATGACTTCATAATGTTTTCCCTTTCTATGATCACACTCCACCTCCAGATGGTATTTTTATATTTTGGACCCAAAGCTACCAGTTCTTTAATATAAATTTAGCTCATGATAGTATCCAATGCTAAAATGAAGGGGGAAAAAAAAACATCCACTCAAAACCATCCTAGGTCTCATAGCTAGCTATATTCAAGGAGATGCTTGAAATACAAGTAGCCAAAATTGAAAAGAATAAGCCTTCTTGATCAGCTTTATATGTCCAGTGCATATAGAATTGGAACAGCAAAGCACTCCAAATAAGCAATTAGAACCTGTTGTGTGCTCATTGTAATAGTGTTGACTAAAATTTGTGACAATTTATACATAAATCTTTGCAATCTGTATGCTGAGTCTGAAAAAGCTCATTGGTACTTGGTAGGTCTTATTTTATATTTTTTAAATATGAAATCTTTCTCTCACATATAGTAATTTTGGGGAGTAAAATTGATTATACAAATAAAAAAATTGCAAAGATCTTTAGTGCTCCTCTCTCTATTTGATTTTACACATAGATCTTTACAATCTGTGTGCTGAGTCTTAAGAAGCTCATGGGTATTTGGTAGGTCTTATTTTAAATTTTTTTAATATGAAATCTCTCTCTCACATATAGTAATTTTGGGGAGTAAAATTGATTATACAAATAAGAAAATTGGCTAAATCTTTAGTGCTTCTCTCTCTATTTGATTTTGTTTTTTTTAATCAGTTGTTATTCATAGAAAATTGGCTAAACCATTAAAGGTATCCTACTTCTTTAATATGTTGCTTGGCTTCCATTGGGAATTAAATTGTTCAATTTGCTTTTGGTTTACGATTTTTTTTTATAAATTTAATATTATCATTTGTAAATGTTTTGCAATAATAGATTAATCTACAATAATAGATAGATATATAATACTTGATCTTAAAATGTAATTTATCATCTGGATTAAAATGTAATTTGTCCAATTTAATCTTAACATTATGTTTCTTAAATGGATTTAATTTTTTAAAAGGTTTTGGATTTGAATTAATACTTGATGGGTTTTATTTTTTAAATGGGTTTTAATTTGTTTACATTTTTTGAATAGTATTTAGTTCTTCTATGTTGTGTGCTTTTGGATGATTTTCATTTCAAATAGCTTGGGGAGTTGGTCTAACCAATTTGTTACGTTTAATGGGTTTTATTTTTTAAATGAGTTTTAATTTGTTTACATTTTCTTGATAGTATTTAGTTCTTCTATGTTGTGCGCTTTTGGATGATTTTCATTTCAAATAGCTTCGGGGAGTTGGTCTAACCAATTTGTTATGTTTTGTAACGCCCTCAAAATAAACCCCAAAACAGACATCTATGATACAAGAAAGAGATATCACATTTCATAAATCAGAGTATTCATACAGAATGTATTACATATTGACAACAAAAGTAAATGCCCTACGGGCTTACAACTTTCTAAGTCAACACTTAGTTACAAAAATGAGAGTACTAACTCTACAGAAAATAAGCCCTTGGCTTGATATACATGTAATACAAAAAGTAATCAAAAAAGGGCCCTCAGCCACTAAGCCTCCCAAGCTACGTCCTTGGAGGTGGCATGTCACCTGCACCTGAAAATGATGTCCCAAATAGGGTGAGCCAATGCCCAATAGAGATATGCTAAACATAATATGAGCAATGACTAAAACATTAGCACTTGATAAATGTTTAACTCATATAAACCAACATACAATACAATCCAGTTCCATAATCTTTTACTTATCCAATTCTCAACTTATAGACACGGCTCAGAACCTGGCCAAACAACTTAGATGACACTACATCTCATGCCAACAATACTCCAAACTATCATTTTACGGAAATTGCGTCCGCGGGATTCGACACCCATGTGTATTTATTTTCTTATGGCCATTTTACGAAAATTTCATCCGCAGGACTCGGCACCCATGTATAGATATTTTCGAATTGCCATTTTACGAAAATTTCATCCGCGGGATTCGACACCCATGTACAATTATTTTCGAATTGTCATTTTACGAAAATTTCGTCCGCGGGATTCGGTACCCATGTATTCAAATACTCATCATATACAATGACTAATCAATACACAAACTCGTTGTATTATTCCAACCGTCATACTCAATGACATACTCAAATTGATTAATTTTAATTCACCTAATCATCATGCAGTGTCTACAACAATCAAGACTATCCTCCACCGATAGCCCAAAGCAGTTATTTCTAAACAGATAAAAAATGCACCAACAGATAAATTATCAACATTTTCAAAGGTGAGTGATTAATGAATCCAACTCCACCATTCTACCCCATAATGAGCCAATTTCATTATTTCCACTCAATTTCATATTCCGATAATAAATGTCATTAATTGCACTAATGACCCAAATATACCCAAACATGACATTTTCCCCATTTCCTCAACATTGACCCAAAGGTCTAAATATTATCAACAACATCAATAACCTCATTCTTAGACCCAAAACACATATGTTTGAATCAAAAGAACAAAACCCCTCTTTCCAATATAATACATCTCAAACCCTAACTTCCCAAATCAAACCATTTATACAAAAAGCACAACATTTAGGTTAAAGCTCATAAAAATGAGTAGTTATCCCTACCTCAAGAGATGAAACTCAAAGGAGATGATGAAGAAATCACAAAATGCTCCAAAACCCAAGATTTTCAGATTGATAGGAAGCCCAAGCCAAGCTCTACACTCTTTGCAAAGACACTAAGGGAGTAGATCACTCAAGCTAGATCAATCCCTAGAGAGAAGGTATATTCTAGAGAGAGGAGCTCTCAAAAGAGGGTTTAGAAAAGTAAGTGAGAGAAAGGAAATGTGAAAAGTGATTCAAAATCACCCAGCTGCCATCTGATATACGACTATCCCGCTTGAGCGGAGAATAGGATGCTCGAGTGTCAAACACAAAAACTGGACCCGCTCGAGCGCAAAGGGAAACCCGCTCGAGCGTAGATTACCCTCTTCCAGTATTTTTACAAACATTGAACACCCACTCGAGCGCCAAGAGGCCCGCTCGAGCGCGACCCGCTCGAGTGTAAGGAAATATGCTCAAGCGTGAAAAACGCACCTCAAGTAGTTTTACAGAGGCACAAAATGCTGAAAGTGTATAAACTCCGCTTGAGCGCAAAGGGACCCGCTCGAGCAGACCACCAAAAATCTAGGCAACAAGGAATGAGACTAAAGCTCAACCAACCTATTCGAAACACGCCCAATACATCCTAAAACTCAAATATATGGAATTAAAGGATGACAACAAGACATATACAACAACCAACTCCACAAAACCTAAGTCCGGATACAACAATCAAAAAAGGAAGAACCAGGATCGCTATATGTTTACACTTGAAATTGGAATTACTCTACAAATTTTTCTGCATTTCAGGCCCTTAATACACTTGACAGTATCAAATGGAGAGTAAATAAAAGGGTTCTTGGTATCATAGACAGAATATGGCTAGCATTTTGATAGCAATATGGTAGAATATCACATATTTCTGCTTCTTTTCTTTTTTTCATTACCAAGATGAGTTGAATGCCTACATTATACTAATGTGCTTTAGTATGTATAGCACTTACTGATGTGCTTTAGTATATAGATTTAGTATACAACAACTTTAGTTTCTGTCAGTGTTTACAATTTTTTTTTACTTGCTCTTATATTTTGATTTGCAATATTGGTGAACATTATAAATCTTATATGTTTATTTCTTAATTTGCATTAACATTAGGGAGAGTTGTTATTTTATTTGAGTTTTGTAGAGCATGTAATACAAGCAAAAATGTTACAAGTTCTTTAAGAAAAAAAAATTTTAATATTTTTTTATAACTGCATTTTAATCTTAAAATTATTTACATCGTTCCTTCTGTCAATTTTGATTAAACATTGAGCAGAATTATTGTGAACCAAATTTCTCTCAGAACTATTAAACATTGAGGAAATGTGTCTCTCATCACCAAATTTCTGTCAATTTTTAATCAGAATTATTGTCAATGTTTGTAATAAAAAAAACATTAAGCAGAAATTGGTTTGGTGTTCAAAAAAAATTAAACGGTTATACACGATGTGTTTACTGTCAACTGTGTATAATAGTTGGTTTGTCAATCATTGTCAATTATTTGAACTATTATGCAGAAATTATTTGAACTAAATTTCATCAAAGAATTAAAAAAAACATTATGTGAACCAAATTTCTGTCAATTTTGATTAAACATTAAGCAGAATTATTGTGAACCAAGTTTATCTCAGAACTATTAAACATTGAGGAAATGTCTCTCATCAGAATTATTGCCAATTTTTTTAATAAAAAAAAAACGTTAAGCAGAAATTATTTTTTCATCAAAGAATTACTGTCAATTATTTGAACTATTATGCAAAAATTTGGTTCTTACACATAAGGTTGGTCTCAAAATTATTTGGCTATTATACACAGGAAAAACATAATAGATCCAAAATTTTCACTAAATCAAGGATGAACAAAAAATTTCACCAAATCTCCAATAATAATACTTTTAATCTGTTTTGATAAAATTTTAAAATAGAGTATGGATAGGAGATGGTTTTCTTTCATAAAAAATGGTATGGATAGGAGATGGTTTTTAGGATAAGTTTGGAATTTTTTTGAAAAGATTTAAAGATGCGAAGAGAGTAAGGATTGGAGTATTCATATCAGATCAAGCTTTTAATCAAATTTTTACTCAAATTTGATGAACAGAGAGAGAGAGAGAGTAAGTTAAGTAATTCACTAATCATAACCATCATGGTTTGGTTGTCCTGACTCCTTATTGTTGTTGTTAGAACTTAAAGCTTGGATTAGGATTGGTTGTCCTGACTCCGGTGGGTAAATTGAAGTGTAAAACATTTGGCTAATTACGTCGCTATTCATAAAATTGGTCTGTCTTAAATTTTTAAAATTTGGTCAAGATTTGTTTAAATTTGGTCAATTTTGCTGCATTATTAGAAAGAAGTCAAGTACTCTCTCTCATACCCTAACCCAAGGACCTTCACAATTATTTATTTTTTGGTTCTTCTTGGAGGCTTGAGTGCTAGATATAGTAGTAGTGGGTAGTTTTGTAGATTAACTTGATATTGAAAATCATGTGTGCATTGCTACTTGCATTGTGCCCTTAGTGAGGCATAGTCGGGTTGTTTCATCGTAGTTATGTGATGATATCTTTTGATGTAATGTGGGTTTCTATTCTCCTTTTTATTTATTTATTCTTTCCAAAATAAAAACCTAGGCTTAGGCGCCCATAGGATTGCTTGACAAAAAGGCATTATTCATTTCTATTCAACTTACTAAACCATCAAGCACATCACTAATCACTAGAATGCTTAGTTGAAGAACTCTACATGCTCAATTTTGTTTTTCAAAAATAGATGGAATCAACCATGATTTAGTCACCCTGTTAATGAAAGAACATTTCATTAGTAGGTCACACATGTATGCAAGATATAGAGAGAGACATCACCACGATATACCTTTACACAAAAATTGTACCATTCAAATGTAGTATATTTGTTGTGTGATTCTAAAAAGAAAGGGATTGTTTTTTTTTATTTAATTTTTTTTTGAATATCTAGAGTTTTTAATTAAAAGAAAAATTTGAAAGACTTGGCATTTTAACATTTATGTGTAATATGGCAAGAGAGTTTACGCCTTTTTTTTTTTTTTTTTGTACAGATGATAAATATTTTTACCAATTTTTTTTTGAATATTTTTTTATAAATATTTTAGTGCTCTGTTCAGTACAGATGATAAATATTTTTCATAATTTTTTTTTAATATCTATAGTTTCTAATTAAAAGAAAAATTTCAGAGACTTGGCATTTTAACATTTATGTGTAATATGGCAAGAGAGTTTATGTTTTCTTTTTTCTTTTTTTGGCACCTTTTTAAAGGAGTATAGTATTCTATGTTGTATTTCAAAAAATTCTAGTAAATGTATATATATGTATATTACTTTAGTTGTCTTCATGAAAAAAAATGTATTAAACTTACAAGTATTTAACTTAACCCAAGTATTTAACATAATCCGTTTTGCTTTGAATCAAATTCACCAAGTATTTAACTTAACCCACAAAAAATGTATTCAACATTTTATCATAAAAATAAAAGGAAAAAAATTGTACCATTCAAATGTAATATATTTGTTGTGTGATTCTAAAAAGAAATGGACTGTTTTTTTTTTCATTTTTTTGAATATCAAGAGTTCCTAATTGAAAGAAAAATTTGAAAGACTTGGCATTTTAACATTTATGTGTAATATCGCAAGAGAATTTATGTTTTTTTTTTTTTGGCACATTTTTAAGGGAGTATAGTATTTTATGTTGTATTTCAAAAAATTCTGGTCAATGTATATATGTGTGTATTACTTTAGTTGTCTTTATAGCGATCCCGATTTTCCCTCCGTTGGTTATTGTATTTCGGACTCGGTTCCGTGGATGTCTATTGTTGTATATGTCGCATTTCCATCCTTTAATTCCTTGTATTTGAGTTTTGGGATGTGTTGGGCAGGTTGATAACAGGTTGGGTGTGTTTTTAAACAAATGGTTGCTACCCAGTTTTTGGTGTCTTCGCTCGAGCGAGCTTTATGTTTTAGTTCCTTCGCTCGAGCCAGAGTTTCTTCGCTCTAGCGTGCGTCTGCGTCTAAGTTTGGACCTGAAGGTTGTGTTTCTTGGCTCGAGCGAGCGAACTATATGCTTTGGGTTTCTTCACTCGAGCAAGGACTCCTGCACTCGAGCGTGCTTTTGGGTTGCAGACCTGAAGCTTCGTGTTGTTGGCTCGAGCAAGACTTTCTGTACTCGAGCGAGGTTTCTTTGTGTCTGGTCACTCGAGCGACCACTCCTTTGCTCGAGCGAGGATCGATTACATCAGTTCATAGCAGCAGGAGCTTCTTCCTCACTTTTTTGGTTATCTTTTATCTTCAAACCCTAGATCTGGCTGCTCTCTCTCTCTACATACATCTTCTCTCTACAAATACATCTACTTCTAGTGGTCTTCTACCCTAGCCTCTTTGTAAGAAAAGTAGAGCTTGGTGTGGGCTTCACTTCAATCTGAAAAAGTTAGTGTTTGGAGCATCTTGGGTTTCCACCTTCATCTCCTTTAAGTCTCTTCTCTTGAGGTAGGGATAACCTACTCCTCTCTATGAGTTTTGATATAAATGTTGGGTATTTTGTATAGATGGTGTTGTTTGGGAATTTTAAGAAAGTTAGGAATTGATTTGAAGTTATAAAAAGGGGGGGTTCAATTATTAAAGTGCATGTGTGTGTGAGACCTTGGAAAATGGAATTATTGTTGTTAAATTGATGAAATTGAGCCTTAGGGTTGATATTTGAAAAAGGGAGAAAATGCCCTAATTATATTTGAATAATTAATTTGAATAATTAATTTGGGGAAATATGAAATTGAGTTGAAAATCATGAAATTGGGAAATTATGAGATTGAATGGTATAGTTGGATTGATTAATCACTCACCTATGAAAATGTTGATAATTTATCTGTTTGATGAATTTATTATCTGTTTGGAAATAACTGCTTTGGGCTATCGGTAGAGGATAGTCTTGATTGTTGTAGGCACTGTATGTTGATTAGGGAAAACTGAAACTAATTAAATGGTTAAGTCATTGAATATGACGGTTGAATTAACACATTGAATATGTGCCTGGATTGATCATTGTATATGATAAAGTATTTAAATACATTGCATATGTAACTTGTTTGAGAGGAGATAGGGGGTGCACTCCATGGTTTGAGAGGAGATAGGGGATGTACTCTCAAACCTGTTTTGGAGGAGATAGGGGATGGACTCCATTGATAACTAAGTTGGCCGGAGTGTCTAGGGTGAAAGTCCCGAAACCCCAATTGCGTTTGCATAACGTAGATGAATTGAAGTATTGAAATGTTTTTAATATGAGTTGTAGTCTCATTTGAATTGTTGATATTGCAAGTGTATTTAATATGAGTTGTAGTCTCATTGAAATTGTTTGGCGAAATAATGAGCCATGTCTAAGAATTGAATTGGATAAATAAAGGGAGGTGGAATGAACTACGAATGTAATTGTCGATGAATTGGGAAATGTTGTGAGTTGGTTTACAAGTTTGAACCATTTATCAAATGCTGATGTTTTAGTTATTTCTCATATTTGGTTTAATGTATCTCTACTGGGCTTTAGCTCACCCTATATGGGATATCATTTCCAGGTACAGGTGATATGCCACCTCCAAGGACGTAGCTTGGAAGGCTTAGAGGCTGAAAAAGCATTTTTGTTGTTATCATTTTGTATTACATGTAAATCAAGCCAAGGGCTTATTTTGTAAAAGAGTTAGGACTCTTTTTTTGTTGTTACAAAATGTTGACTTGGAAAGTTGTAAGCCTATAGGGCATTTACTTTTGTTGTCAACATATAATGCTTCTTGTAAGAATACTCTGATGTATGGAATATGATATCCCATTCTTGTATCATGAATGTATGATTTATGGGTTGATTTTGAGGGCGTGACAACTTTGTATCAGAGCGTACTGGGTTTGAATACTTTGGGTACATGGGAAGTGGTTAGTACCACAATGGGTTTGTCTCGCTTGTTAGAGACTTATGTATGATGTTATGTGTTTATTTGATCACATGCTTAAGTGACTATATGGGTATGGAATTTAGTTTCTAGGATGTTGATTGGACCCTTGGGTTTCTGGGAGTCTTGTTGGAAAAGCACTTGATCAATGCTGTTTCTAACCGGAACTCTAGCAACGCCACGGGACTGTCATTATCTGGAAATGAAATTCGTAAGTACTTATGTGATTATGTGCTTACGTGGAATGAATTAATATTGTCCAATGTATTAGGACGCGAGTGAAACAGCTTCGGCACATTTGTGAATATGCTAATGTCTTCATTACCTTTATTAGGATGTCAGGACGAGGACATGGTGGTAGGCATGGTAGGCCTAGGAGGCAGGAGGTGCTTATATTGGATGAAATTCCGGCACAGCAGGAAGGTGTTGGTCAAGCCAACGTAGCCGAGCCAGTAGGTCAACAGGCCATGGGCGCCTTAGCCCACGAAATGGCAGGAGCATTGAGGGAATCTATGGACATTCTCAGGGTTGAGAATCAAGTCCAGGCCCATGTAACTGAGGCAGTGCCTTCTTTTCTGAAGAGGGAGTTTTTCTGGTCTAATCCGGATGAGTTTTTAGGGGATCCTAAAGAGCCACTTAAGGCTGATGAGTGGCTTGAGCAGATAACAAAGGCGTTTAAGATGCTTGGCATCGAAGACGGAGGCTTAAGGGTGACCTTGGTGTCCTTCCATCTGAAGGGAGACACGGGTCAGTGATGGAAAGTTGTTCGGGGACGTATTGGTGGGACTTGGAAGGCTTTCGTTGATGCCTTCCAAGAGAAATTTTTGCCTCCCGCTATTAGGGAGAAGTTAAGGGATCAGTTCTGCCAGCTTAAGCAGCTGAACACACCAGTGGCCGAGTTTGAGGCCGCATTTACCAGTTTATCGAGGTTTGCGCTCGAGTTGGTGGCGTCTGAGGAACGTCGCTGTCTTGAGTTTGAGAAGAAATTGAGGATCGGACTCCAGTCTATTCTAAATGTTGGGTTGACTTAGAAAATGTGAGTTTGATTATGGGTTTCGTAAAGAATGTAGAGAGAGAGAGAGAGAGAGAGAGAGGGGGGGAAGGGACTGTTTGTTTGGAGCTATTTAAAAAGAAAGTAAGGGTAATTTATTTAGTTGATCTTCCTACAACAAAAAAATTAAACTGACACTCAAAAAATTTATTTAACATTTTATTTGCTGTGTAATATATTTATTCAGTTGTACTATTCAAATGTAATATTTATTTGCTGTGTGATTCTAATGTACAGATGATAAATATTTTTTGTTTAATTTTTTTGTGAATATCTAGAGTTCCTAATTAAAAGAAAAATTTGAAAGACTTGGCATTTTAACATTTATGTGTAATATGGCAAGAGAGTTTTTTTTTTTTTGCACCTTTTTAAGGGAATATAATATTCTATGTTGTTTTTCAAAAATTCTGGTCAATGTATATGTGTGCGTATTACTTTAGTTGTCTTCATGAAAAAAAAAATGTATTAAACTTACAAGTATTTAACTTAACGCAAGTATTTAATATAATCCATTTTGTTTTGAATCAAATTCACCGAGTATTTAACTTAACCCAAAAAAATGTATTTAACATTTTGTTATAAAAAAATTTTTAAAAAAAATTGTACCATTCTAAACTGAGAAGGCACGTGCCTCTGGTATCTGTTGAATTTTTTTTTTTTGGCATAAATTTGTGATTATGATTATAACGGGTTTTTATTTTGGTTTTAATTTCATCTCTATAAAATTGAAGTCAATTAGAAAAGAGAAGAGTTCAAATTTGGACAATTGTTGTACTCCAATTTTAATTTTATCATTTTAATGTGATTGTTAAAATACATCTATTCTAAACATTGGGTTGGCATTTTTCTTTTTCTTAGAAGTTTATATTTTTATTTATTTCTTCTTCTCTTGATTGTAACTCGTTAAGTATTTTCTATTCATGGCAGTTATTTATTTAAATAAAATTTTGAATTTTATTATTCGATATGGTAGCAACAGATTTGGAACTAACATTTCATTGCCAATGAAATCCATGTTAACTTTTATTATTGCTAATTTTTTGTTTCTTTATGTCTAAAATTATATAACCAAACATTTTTAGGTTGAAATATAACAGTTATGAACAATATCACTATTTTGGTCAAGGAAGTTTTTTTTTTTTCTTTTTTCTCTTTTCTCTTCATATAAATTTAAGTACCTCTCTTATAAATTTAAGTACAACAGTTATGGATAATATCACTATTCTAATTATTTTTTTTCCTCATACTTTATAGGTGAATGGGGACTTACACCGAACCGTAATATCACCTCCCTTTACTAATTTTCTTATTTATGTGTATAAAGTTTTATTCATCACTCTAAAGTCTTTGTATGTATAGGTTCGATTTCTTCAAGAAAGAAATGTTAATGTTGTTATTCGCGATAAGCGTGACCTTAATACTATTTGCAGTCATGAGGTAAGCCTAAAAGTCACTTGAACATTGGACATGTATTTTCTTATCATTTTAAAAATAATTTATAAATATATTCTACTTATTTTTTATAGGCAAAGGAAAACGACAAAGCAATATCAAAGGAAACAAAAAAAGCTATTCCTTATGGCAAAGGAAAGGAAAATGCACATCCCATGGTATGGTTTCTCAACAATTTTTAAAAGTTTCTATTTCGAATATTACATAGATTTTTTTAGGAATTGCATGTGTCATATACTCTTTTTTATGTACATTTTTCAAAAGTTTCTTTTTCAAAAATTTATTCAATTCTTTTTATTGAATGTGAAATGCTTTTCTGAAGCATGTTAAAGTAAGCATTTGTACAACATGCTAATGCATTTGTATGAACATTAATTTGAATTTTTAATATGTTTGTTTATTTGTATGATAAAAATATGTTGCATTTGTACAATATGTTGCATCTACAACATAGCATAATAAAAATATAATAGAAGAAAACGAAAAAGGAAAATAAGAAGAAAGAACAAATATGTGATGAAAAGGAAACTACATAATATAATTTTTTTTTAATTTTTATTTTTCTTATAAGTTCTTAAGGAAAGAAGAAAAAGACAAAAATGCATTTTAATATAACTGAAACAACAAGAAGAGTGAAAAGGAAAGTACAAGACATCACACACTAATATTCACATTTTACGTACCTAATGATCTAATATTTACGTTTTCAACGTACATTTTGTAAAGAGATGGGTAGTGTCTTTAAACCAATAAGTGCGTGCATAGTGAGTTTGCAGTTTTGTGTGCTTAATATGTTTTCAAATTATTTTTCCCTTCCTTTTTAAATTTCATCAATACACGCATTGGTTCTTATATGACTAACAACTTAACCGAGTGAAGATGAAAAGTTAGTTAAAAGAAAGAAAAAATACATGATGAAAGGGAAGCAAGTTAGTTAATCTTCATATTTTATGCACCTTCTTATATAATATTCTCATTTTAGGCACACAATGATAATGTATTATCAAAAACTGCATTGGCCCAACGTACATGGAAAGAACGTGAAAAAAAATCAAAAGCCATGTTTTGCATACCAATTGAGATAACGCCTGCGACGAGAACGAGAAAGAGAAAGATCGAAGGAATGTATTAACCCAAGACAATCTTCTTTAACACCAAATTGGTAAAAGAAAAAGAATTTTTTACCCAAGACAATCTTATAATTTTTTACTCTTACTATTACCACTTTATTATATAGATTTTAATTTGTTCACAATCTATTTCTGTAGGCCTCCTCCTACAACTCCATCTAGAAATGTTGGTGTGGTCATCCGTGATGAGCACGACCTTAATGTTATCCGTGTTCGTGCGGTAAGTACAAAATCAAGTCAAACATTGTATGTATTTTATTTATATAAGATTATATAAGATTTTTTTAATCTTTTGAATATTTTATTATATTTGTTAGGCAAAAGAAAAGGAAAAGGTCAACCCAATGTCTAAAGAAAAAGAAAAGATGGTTTCTTCCGGCAGGAGAATGACAAATGCATGTCAAGTGGTATATACTCTTTTTTAAAAATATGATGCAAAACTAATCAAAATTTTGAATAGTTAAAAGATATAAGTGTATAAAATGAATATATTGTTTTATGTTGTTTTTGTAGAATGATTGTAATATGTTTTCCTGTAACTTGCTATTATTTGTATGTGTTTTTCAAATTTATTTTTTTTTATTTTGCATGGATACATGTGCATTTATAATGTACCATCCATAAGTTGCTACTTATATAAATAGAATAGGAAAAAAGAAACGAAGGTATAAAGAAAAAATATATAAAGAAAGGTGAAATAGAAAACAAAGAAAGGGAAAGGGAAGAAATTAGAAGATAAAAATGGAAGAAATAAGAAAGAAATAAATAAAGATAACACTATTAAATGTATAAAACAAATAAAATAAAAAACAAAATTAAGATAGTTTCATTTTAAGCACAAAATATTCATATAATTTTCTTCAATGATAAAATATTTTCATTTTAGGCACAAAAGGATAATGTAATATCAAAAGCTGCATTGGCCCAACGTGCACGACAAGAGCGTGACAAAATTGAAAAGTCAAACTTTGAATTTCAATGCTTGCAACGAGAACAAGAGGGATTAGAAGAATGTGTCTAACTAAAATAACATTCTTTAACACAAATTCGTTGCGATCGCACTTGCTTGGAGTGAGAAACAATAACTGAAGATTCTCATTCGGCACAAAAACGAACAATGGTTACCCATCATTCTACATGTCCGTTTTCTATGCCAAGCACATCTTTAGCTCCACCAAGGAATCGGTAAACTACTGTGTCTGATCTTGAAATACATACTTTTACTCATACCGTTTTGTTTTACAGAATTTTATTTATACACAAATATTCACAGGTCTACCCTTATAAATCGATTTCTTCAACAAGATCTATGTACTGATGATGAATTAGAAGATCTGCCTACGAGTATATTAATTGATGCCCATGCACACAAAGATTCTTGCCACCATTATCTTGGCAAGATGGATGTATTATGTGCTTATTGTTCAGTCTTACATTGGATGGATGAAAAATTGACAAAATCATCTATAAAGCGTCCCTTATTTGGAACTTGCTGTTTGGAATGAAAAATTAGGCTACCTTTACTTATTACACCCCCTCCACCACTTCAGGCATTGTATGATGGGAATAATGATCAATCAAAATCCTTTCGAAGTTATACTCGAGTGTACAATACAACCAATGCTTTTATGAGTCTTCGTGCTACATTGGATCCTAGAGTACTCAGTGGAAGGGGCCCTACATCATTCACAATTCATGGGAAATTACGACATCGAACGGGATCACTACAACCACAACCAGGGCAGGATGTGAGTTATGCTCAGCTGTATATCTATGACCCTTATTCAGCTTTAGAAATTCGTAATCGTTGAAATCCTAACTTGAGAAGGGATGTTCTCAAAACTATTCAAGATAGTTTGTTGCAAGTCAATGCATTGTAGATAAATATCGCCAGGCTCATGCCATTTTACATCAATTAGACTCGGTAGGACACAATCTACCTGCTCATCTTCATTACAATTCAACAACTGATCGACGTCAGTATAACCTACCAACTACAGATGAGATTGTAATTGTAATACCAGGTGATGGAACAGAGGTAAATGGAATGAGAGATATTATCTTACATTTCCGAGGAAATAATGCGTTGATGCAAATTAATGAATGTCACCCAACATACTTGCCATTACATTATGTTCTATTATTTCTATATGGTGAGCTTGGATGGGAACCTGAGTTGAAATTGTGGAATGTTCAGTATGATTGACCTTCAACTGATCGACTTACTCAAATGAATTTTTATAGTTATCATTTGTTTGAACGACCCACAGTGTATTCAACAATTTTGAGAGGTGGGAAACTATTTCAAGAGTTTTTGGTAGATTTTTGGGCTGCAACTGAGCAAAATCGATTGCCATCTTCATTTACTGGTAATCCTAGACATATGTTTGAAATCTTTCAAGATTCAATGGCTATCACACGATACAACCAACACCCAGATATTTTTCTTACCATGACTGCAAATCCCAATTGACCAGAAATTACTTCAGCATTATTACCATATCAAAAACCTATTGATTGTCCTGATTTAATTACCCGTGTTTTTGAGTTGAAGAGAAAATGTTTGATGTAACGCCCTCGAAATAATAACATTAAACCCATCAAATGAAACATTCATTGACATACGAAATATCCACATTCTTCTATTCATCAGAGTTTCATTACAAAAGTATTACATGTTAACAACAAAAGAAAAATGCCCTACGGGCTTACAGCTTTCCAAGTTAACACTTGGTTACAACAAAAGAGTGCTAACTCATCTACACATTAAGCCCTCGGCTTGAATATACATGTAATACATCAAAAAGGAACTTAAACAACAAAAATCTGCCCGCCTCTAGCCTCCCAAGCTATGACCTTGGAGGTGGCATGCTACCTGTACCTGAAAATGATATTCCCATATAGGGTGAGCCACAGCCCAGTAGAAATACACTAAACCAACCATGAACAATGACTAAAAGATTAGCAATTGATAGATGGCCAACACTAATACATCTACATAAATCACACTTTATGTCATACGACTTATGAGTCAAAGTTACTTTTCATTTTCCCTTTTTCAACAGATAAGCATATTGGCTCTATCATCATCTCAACCGATATGTATAAAAACTATATCCCACATTCACAGATAAGCATATAAGCTATATCCACATTCTCAACAGATATATATAATAACTATATCCCACATTCACAGATAAGCATATAAGCTGTATCTACACTTCACAAGGATAAGCATATGAGCTCTATCTTCACTTCTCTAGACAAGCATATGAGCTGTATCTACGGAGTTCATCCCCTATCTTCTCCCAATACTATCCGGTTTAGAGGTACATCCCCCATCTTCCCCTAAACCGCGGAGTACATCCCCCATCTCCTCCTCTACACATAACGTATACAAACACATTGGTTCTATATACCATCATTCAATACATACAATTAATGTATTCTATCAACCGTCAAGTTTCATGACATATTCCATTGATTAGTTTTCATTTTCCTAATCATCATGCATTGTCTACAACAATCACGACTATCCTCCACTGATAGCCCAAAGCAGTTATTTCTAAACAGAAAATAAATGCACAAATGGATATTCAATCAACATTTCAATTTGGTGAGTGATAAATAATTCAACTACACCCTTTTACTGCATGCATTCCCAATCTCAACAATTCCATTTCATTTCCTCATTTCTCACAATTAATTATCTCAATTAATCAAACAATGTAATTAGGTCATTCTCCATAATTAACATTACAACCCTTAGGTCCCATTTTCATCAATGATTCAACATTTATTCCATTTCTCTATGCCAAACATGCATCTAGGTTTATTATGAATAAAACCCCAACTTTTGTAAAATAACACAAAAGCCCCAAACTTTCACAAAATTACTAAACCAACCCCGACATCTCAACATACCAAAATTTAAAGACAAAATCCATAGAGAGGAGTAGGATATCCCTACCTCAAACTCGGAGCCCCAAGGGAGAAGATGACAAAACCCAACGTGCTCCAAATCCCGAAATTTTCAGATTAAAAAGTAGCCCTCGACGATCAACAACTTTTTTGTAAAGGCCAAAGATGAGCAACCACTCCTACTAGATCAAAACCTAGAGAGAAGGTAGAGTTCTAGAGTGAGAGGCTCAACAATGGTGTTTTTGGAAAAGTAGGAGAGAGAAGAGAAAGTGAAAAAGTGATTTGAAAAGTCAAAACTCGGAACTTAAACCCAATCTCCCCGCTCGAGCATCCAAACCCCTGCTTGAGCGGCACTCACAGACTCCCGCTCGAGCAACCAAACTCCCGCTCGAGCGCCGGATGCACTCTCCTAGCATCTCGACACAACAGGACCCCGCCCGAGCGCTCGAATCCCCGCTCGAGCGTCACTCACAACCTCCCGCTCAAGCGGCCAATACCCCGCTCGAGCGTCCAACACTGCACAGGAAATACTGGACGGGTGTATTCCCCGCTCGAGCGTCAAAACCCCCGCTCGAGCGAACAGGCCAAAATCTGGGCAACTAGTTTTGGTTTCTAAACTCAACCAACCTGTAACAAACCTGCCCAACACATCCTATAACTCAAATACAAGGTAAGAAAGGATGTAAACAAGATAATGATCAACTACCAACATCCACGGACACATGTCCGGATCACTATACAACAAGGGTAAATCCGGGATCGCTATATTTGATGAAGGAGATAGAAACAAATAAAGTGTTTGGAAATAAAGTTGCACATGTTTTTATAATTGAATTTCAAAAACAAGGACCCCCTCATATACATGCACTTTTATTTCTCAAGGGTCTAGACAAAATTCGAACATGTGCTTAAGTAGACAAATTGGTCTGTGCAGAATTTCCAGACCCAAAAGATAATCTTATGCTTTTTGAAACTATCAAATGTTGTATGGTACATGGACCATGTGGTGCTCGAAATCTACAAGCACCATGTATGGAAAATGGTAGGTGCACTAAGAGATACCCTCGAGCTTTTACAGAAACAACTATGGATCAAGATGGATACCCTATCTATCGTCGTCCCAATAATGGTCGAGTACATACTGTGAAGGGGCAAGAAGTTGATAATAGGGATGTGGCATCATACAATGCATATCTTTCAAAACTTTTCAACTGTCATATAAATGTGGAAGTTTGTGCCGGAATGAGATGTGTCAAGTACATAAATAAGTACATTTATAAGGGTTGTGATTGTACAACCATGGTGTTAGGAATGATAAATGAGATTTAATAATATCCCGATGCAAGGTATATTGGGCCTCTAGAAGCTTTTTGGCGAATATTTGGTCATCGTTTGCATGTAGAGATGCCAACAGTTGTACGACTGACACTTCATTTACCTGGAATGCATCGTGTTGTTTTTAACCCAGAAGAGTCATTACAAACGATTCAATCTAGAGCTGGTCAACAAATGTCAACTCGTACTGGCGTCTTTGCATATTGTGTTGCCAGTGAAGATGAATGTCCATTCACTTATCAAGAATTTCCACAACATTTTGTTTGGCTCAAGTCAGAAAAGAGATGGAAATCAAGAGAAAAGGGATATGCAATTGGTAGAATGTACTTTGCTAGCCCTAATGTGGTGAAAGATTTTATCTACGTTTGTTACTAACCGTTGTCAAAGGACCAAAGTCATTTCAGTCTTTACGCACGGTCGATAATGTTGCGCATGATACATTTAAATTAGCATGTGTTGCAAGGGGGCTTTTAGAAGATGATGAAGAATGGATACAATGGTTGAAAGAGGCTGCAGTTATAAAAACTGGATATCAGTTGAGGAGATTGTTTAGTATTATTCTCACCCAGTGCTGTCCACTAAATCCATGTGCATTATGGAATCAATTTTCAACGCATATATGCGATGATCTTGTACATAAGATTTGTACATTATTTGTCATTTCTAAACCAACTGAGGCTCAAATTGAATATTATGGTCTCCATCTTTTGAATCAAATGCTTCATGAATCAGGCAAAAGTTTAATTGACTTCCCACTCATGCCACTACCTACTGCAAATTGGAGTGTAGTAGTTGGTAATCGATTGATATTTGAACATCAACAACTGTAGAGTGAGGCACAACATGCAGATCCACAAACTACTATTGATTGTCTCAATAATGGACAACGGAATGCTTATAATATAATCACTTCTTCAGTTTTTCAAAATAAAGGAACTGCTTTCTTTCTGAATGGGGGTGCTGGAACAGGGAAAACATTTCTGTACAATACGATTGCATTAAAATGTCGCAGCCTTGGGCATATCGTTGTCACTGTGGCTTCGTCCGGAATTGCATCATTGTTACTGGTAGGAGGTCGCACTGCACATTTAACATTTTCTATCCCGTTAAATGTCTTGGAAAATTCACTTTGTGGGTTTAGCAAACAATCATTACAAGCTGAGTTATTTAGAGAAACAAAACTCATAATTTGAGATGAAGTTCCTATGCAACATAGACATTGTGTTGAGGCGGTTGATCGTACATTGAGGGATATTTGTGATAGTGAAAAGCCATTTGGGGGTATTACAGTTGTTCTTGGTGGAGACTTTTGACAAATCTTACCAATTATACCCAAACGAGTTCGTGAGCAAATTGTGAATGCATCATTAAGACACTCTGTTCTATGGAAGCATATATATATATCTTGACTTTGGATTTGAATATGCGCTTGAATCATGAAGGCCATGAAAATGCTAATTTTACAAATTTCTTGATGGAGGTAACACTACTTTAACCTATATTATATATATTATTTTAAATTAATAAATTGTGTTTACACTTACTTTTTTATTGATTTCATTTTTTTTTTAGATTGGGACCAATCCTCAAGAAATTGTTAACCTTCCATCAATAATACACAAATGTCAAGATTTGAATGAATTACTCTCTACAGTTTATCCACAATTGAATATGATAGAAACGTCAACCCCAACATTTTTAACTGAACGCACAATTCCTTCTGCACGTAACGATGATGTCAGTGACATTAATACTACTGCGTTGAATATCTTTCCAGGGAGATTATATACTTATCTTGCAGCAGATAAAATGTCTGAAGATAATGAAATTGATCCTACCATTACAAATAGGTATCGTAATGAATATTTAAATTCATTGGATCCTCCTGGGTTGCCAACTTTTAAGTTAGAGTTGAAAGTGGGTTGTCCTATAATATTGTTGAGAAACATTGCACCGAAAGATGGACTATGTAATGGTACAAGATTGATAGTTACTAGGTGCGGCACTCGCATAATTGAAGCTCAAATTTTAACTGGAGAAAAGTTTGGCAATTTGGCATTCATACCAAGGATATCTTTGACACCATCTTCTTCAAAAATGCCTTTCCAAATGACAAGACGTCAATTTCCAGTCTGATTGGCATATGCCTTGACCATTAATAAATCTCAAGGACAATCTGTGAAATTTGTTGGGGTTGATTTGCGTATACCAGTGTTTAGCCATGGGTAATTACATGTGGCATTGTCTAGATATATATCTGCATGGGGAGCAAATATTTCGGCAAGCCCGTATTCCTTTCTTCCAAGCTCCTACCTATCCGATCGATCTGTGAGCACAACGGCGGTGAGCTACCCGGTGGTGTGTGGCCGAAATACCCCCCCGACGATCAAGTTAGACACACACACAGGAATAGAGAGAGAAAGAGAGAGAGGATTGAGTGTATAATGTAAGTCTCACCAAATGTTCATCTGCCTCAGCATAGGGGCGCAGACTCGCTTATATACCTTCTGCGTCCCAAATCTACTCCCATTAGTCTTGCGACACGTGGTGTTGCTATCCCATCTGTTAGCACAAATCTAGTTGAACATCACCTAACCAAGCTGCCAACCCACACTACTGGGAGATCGGCAGCCGGGCTGCAGCACCTCAGCTGTCAAAGGCCGTGCTGTGTTACTAGCCAGAGAGCTCCGCTCGCCAAGCTCAGTGACGACCGAGCTCGGTTGCATCCTGTAGACGTCCCCGAATGTTCCGGGAGGGAGATCCCGTTTTGTTCATTTGAGGCTCACTATAGTTCAGGACTCAAAGTCACGGTCTTGTATCTAATCTCGCAGAGTACAATGCAAGACCGATGAATCATCAAAGAGTCTAAATCCGGCAAATCGTTTTTGAAAATAGATTTTTTTTTTGAAAGAAGTGCCAAACATGGACTGCTTTGCCCGATACAGAGTCGCCACCTAAATATTTTATTTTGGGAGAAATTTAGAAAACCCTGACTCGTGCCTAAGGCCACGTATCTGTCATCACCAAAGTTGCCTCGGCTCGGGAACTTGGGTACGATTGGGGAAGGTCACTTCGTAAGCACTCCCGCTCGCCCGATCAAAGATCGACCTCTACTAACCATGATATTGAGTTTTGAAAACATTATGCGTTCTTATTCTGGTTATTAGCCTAGATTTACTATGTGATGCGCACAGCATACAAGTATAGACTGGATCGCCTGAATTAGAACAAAACATCTCATGTTTGTTTATTTGAAAATGGTTTGATGGTGCTACTTGTAAGTAGGCTAAGACGTGGATTTGCCACCCTCGGGTGGGCTTAGAAAACAAGATGATTTGTCACTCTCAAGTGGGCTTAAAACTCACAGTCAATGCATTATTCCAACTCAGATAATCCAACATTCACCCACAGGCATTCAGGCAGGTACATCACATAAGTAGTTAGCCTCATGGTAAGCATGCTATCATGGCAGTCACTCACATACATGCAAGGATGCTAAAGCATAAACACTTACCGAGTACTACAAGCCAAAGCACAAACTAGTTAGTAATCACATGCATGATCCTAGTTCATGTTAAGATGGCTAATGCAACACATGCAGGAATGCAACTACAATAGGCTCGGCTGTTCTAAGATGGCATTTGAGATGCTACAACTAACACATATTCAACTTGAAATTGAAATACAATGCAGTTAGTATGATGCGCCGAGCCTGGTGCATGCAAAACATATGAATGATGCAAACATGCATAGCATAAGGATGCTAATTGAAACATGCCCTAATCTAACCATCGTAAGCTGGTAAATAAAAAGGAGAAAGATGTGGGGTTGGAAGACATACATCACACACATGCACACTTATTACAATTGGCCCTCTCTCGGAGGATCCGAATAAGTAATACAAGCCGCCTAATTAACTAATTCACGAGCTAATTAATTATTACAAAACCGAATTAATAACTAGCTACAACTAATTATTACACAACTACTAACTAACAAGTAAGCAGTAAATGAATGCTATTTCAGCTCTGTTTGGAGAAGACGAAGGTATGCATGCTCGCTTCGGTTCTTCGCCTCGAAACACCTTCCGATTGTTCTTTAGAGGCTCTGTCTGCCGGGTGTCTTCCAGTGTTTGTTGTTGGAAATTACCAAAACACTGCTGGGAAATTCACCAGTGGCCTGCCGGCCATGAAGGAGAGATGTCGGCCAACAACAGGGCACTACTGGCCAAGGGTGTGACACTACTGGCCATCAGTGGTGTACTGCCGGCCACTGGTGTGCTGTGACACCAAGCTGTAACAAAGCACAAAATAGAGAGAATGGAGGGTCTCCCAAGGGCATGTATGCACTATGCCACCCCATATCGCCTCAAAACATCAAGGGAGAGGCCTAGTCGGATCCACAACCATTAATCACGCATCCCGATGCATGATGGCTAAAGACCCAACTTGTGCAAATCAATATGAAAATGAATGCACAAATAAAGCAAGTAAAGCCTAGAACTCTATCATGAATCATCAAGAGCTTCGGTGATTGAGAATTGAGACACGTTCCATCACTCGGAGTATGAAACGCCCCTCGTTCCTCGTGCTCGGATTAACACTTAATCCAAACAATGCAACACGTAAGCATGGCAAACATGCAATATGAACAACCTAACAAGGCTAATGACATACAACAAGCACATAGGCATGATGTGAGGTGACAACCTTGGACAACATGACAAAATGCAACATGAACATACAACAACATGTAATGGGGCTAGCATACGACAATGTGCAAAGATGGAGCAAGCATACAACAATATGCAAGATAGGCATGTGACAACATGCAAAGGGATGGACTTAAACTAATGTGGGCAGCTCTCAACTAAGCCCAAATCAGTGGCCAAAAGTGATGAATTGATGGCATGAAAAGCATGAAATGGCAAGGCAAACATGTATGCCAAGTGGCTCAAGTATTAAGGCACAAAGAGGACAACTCTTAAGCACACTTAAGGAGCAACAAACACGGATGTAGGACAATGAGGTAAGCTCTGAAATTTCATGTAAAGTGATGCCAAATCAAATCAACAATGCAAGCATAGCATATTATGATGCTCAAAGCTCAAAGTGAGCAAAGGGACTTAAGCCATGGCCATACAAGGCAAACCCCAAGGGGCCGAGGGGACCTAAAACAGTCCTAGGACAGGTCCAAACAAGACCAAAACTAAGCTCAAAGCTAGCCAACATAGGCTAGAACACAAAGCCAAAAACATGGAGCATGCAAGGCTTTAAAGAGGCAATACACTACACCTATTGAAACCAATCGTGACAAGACTTGGACAACATAAAATAGAGTTACATCATGGTATAATAAGACCCAAAATGCACTGAAATGATGAGCCAAAGGCTTAGGCTTAATGGCATGTACAAAAGTCAATTCTTGAGACATAAAGCACAAGCTCTATAAAGCATTCAAGGCATGTCAAATGCAAGTGTATGACAACATTTCATGGACTGAAATAGCATATGGAATGAGGGCAAAGCATGCAAACATCACATGTATGGCATGGTAGGGGCCTCAAAACCCAAGACTAGCCTAAGCATTTACACTATAGCTATACAAAGCACGAGTGATATAGTCATGGCAGCCCAAAAAAGTCCTAGGACAGCCCAAAATAAGCATAAAATCATGTTAGAGCAAAGCCAAAATATGCTAGTATAATGAGTCAAAACATCATGCACAAAGGGCTAGTAAACAAGATTTGTTCTACACCTATATGGAGCATGCAAAGGATGATCAAACCAAATATGGATAGGGTTATGACATGCCAAATGATGACCAAATACATGCTGAAATGTAAACCAAACAAGCTAACATGACATGGCAAAGCATGGAGCATATGAAGCTAGTTTAGGGGATTTACACTACAAGTGTATCATGCAAGCATGAAGTGACAAAACCAACCCAAAATAGATTCATAGCATGGTAAAACATCACCAAAAACCCACCGAAATGGACTCAACACAAGCTAAGCACACATGCTACTTTGATGAGCTATGAATGGAGTTACACAACACATACTAGATGCATGCAAAATATGACCAAACCAGCCATAGACAGGGCCAAGGCAGGTCCTAAAGGTCACAAAAATAGGCCTGAACCAAGCCTCAAAAATGCATGGAGGGATGGTCCTTTGGAAGGCCAAAAATGCAAGCAAAGAGGAACCAAAAGAGAGGGGGCCACCCCCTCTGATTAAGGACCTCAAAACCACACCTTTACCACTGAAAATCCACTAGATTTTAGTGGTAAGAAGGCCAAACCAAGGCTAGCTCGGAGGCCTCAAGGAATGGCTTAAAACAAAGCCAAACAAAGCATGCAAGGGGGTTACACACCCCTAGCAGCAAAATGACCTTAAACAAACTTCAAAAGCACTTAAATACAAGACTTTTCTCAGTTATAAGAAAATCCCAAATCAATATTCAAGGAGGGCTAAAGTGAGGTACAATAAGGTAAAAAAATAGGGAAAATACTCACCCTTGAAGACCCTCTTCGAAACCAGCAATTTCAGGGGATGGAAACCAGTTTTCAGAGCTCAAGAATCCCTCCCAAGAAGCTTAGTCCAATGGTGGTGGTGTATCTCTATGTGTTGTAGTTTAAAAGTGCAAGGAAATCCAATTTCTAAGCACAAAATACAAACAATATAGAGAGAATGAGAGGTTTTTCTCTTCAAAATGGCTAAACCTCTGGCAAAGAGGGAGGCCTCTTGCTTATATAGAGGAATGCAAAGCCAAAGCTTCTTCAAGAAGCTTTGCAAGGGCTTTATCCCTCCATACATGTGTATGGAGTGGAGCAAACAAAAATCCAGCTGGCTCAAAAGATCTGGAGAAAAACCAGCTGAGACAAGGGGGCTGCCGGCCATCATAAATGGCCGGCAGTGGCTCACTAATGGCCGGCAGTGCCATGCCATGGCCGGCAGTGAACCAAAAGGTCCACTAAGAGATGTCCTAGCCAAGGTCCAAGAAAGGGGCAGAAAAGATACAATGTCCGAGAAGCTCGAACCGGTGACAGTCGAGTACTCAGTGAGCAATCGAACTAGTCGTTAGGTGTACCTACAAGCACAACCAAGTCTTGAGGACGGTCAAAAATGGGGTGTCTACACATCCCGGCATAGCCGAGCTCAGGACAGCGCATGCTGGTCAACCGTCGGCCTTCCTGCTGAGCTAGCCCACGAACCGTGGAACCCAGTGAGGCAGCGGACATCTCGGTGGAACCATCACTTGACCGGTCTCTGTACCCTGAAGCCAAGTAGCTCAGTTCAACCATGCCTTGCCTTAACCGAGCAAAACCTTTCTGGGCAGGCCCATGCTACCACGGCCCAACTGTGTTCGGCCCAAATCTGCCCGGCCATTACCACGGCCCAATCTAGATCATAAATCTCCCTCTCAATTACCCCTTAATTCCGTCCGCTCAAGCGTGACTGGGTTTACTTATTCGGACCGGGTTAACTCTTCCTTGGTACTTAGTTTGCAAGCTGATGACCGGGCTAGTTGACATGTCTGTCTTCAAAACTTGCTCGGTCGATGCCTCGTCTTGCCCTCTTGTCTCTTCAACTCTGACGCCGCCGTTTCTGGGGATACGTGTCTCTCGCCTATTGGCCTCGAGCAGGCAACCATCACGTCCGTTCATATTCGAAACTTTTGGCGCTCTTTCACCCCTACAAACATGACATAACTCACTTCCTCTCAATCTTACTGACTCTCCTGCGTTCCAGTTGTTCCAGAGTTCCTGTGCCTCTTGCAAGCTTCGTTCCTGCCCTCTCCTGCATTCGTGTTCGAAGAACAAGCTCCTGCCCTCAACTAGTAAGTCCTTCGAGCTGCTTTTTTCTTTCTATTTCATTTGATATTTCACATTTTAGGGCACTAAATCCGTAGGTTTTAGGATATACCCCCCCAAAAACCCTCTCTTGCCCCTATTCTCTTCAATGTTCTTCAGTCCCTATAATGATCACATGAACACACCAAGAACTGGAGCGGACCAGGGTCCAGGTCGCTTTTTGATCCAAAAAACAATTAGACCGAGCAATTTACAAGTTTGCCAAAACCTTAGTAGAAACCGAGGTAGATAGAGGACTTGGCCGCTCGACCGGGCTAACAACTAGTCTGCTTGAGCGACCGAGCTCCTTGGTTTGCCTTCGCGACCGAGATGGTCTGGTGCTCTTTATGACTGGGCTAAGGTCAAGCTCATTTTACGCGACCGCGCTTCCACTTACACTTGCCATCCTTTTCCTGCAGAGTCCAAGGGGACCACTGACCAATTATCGAGACTCTTAAAGACCGAGCAGCCATTAAACTCCAGTCTGTGCCAAACCAATTCAGCCGAGCTAAACCAGCCGGCTACACATGGGGCGATTCCGCTTCCTTGTTAACACTCCGGCGGCATTGGCCGTATTCCGAGAGGAGTATGGCATCCCGGCCGACGTCCATCTAAAGCTAGGCGAAATTGAGACAACCTCTTGGGGCAGATTAGACCAGTGCCCCTTTACCGTGCTATCCATCATTGAAGGAGGCCTCCACTTCCCGATCAACCCACTGATGACCGAATTCTTGCGCCGCACCGGGCTAGCACCCACTCAAGTCTCAACCAACACTTACCGAATAATCAACGGGGTCCACGAGTTGAACAACCGGCTAAGAACCAACTTAGGTTTAGTCGAGATACTCCGTCAATACACCCTTGGGCACACGGGCGACGGCTTCGCCTATTACTTAAAAATTCGACTGGGCAAAGAAAAAATAGTGACCGGCACCCCAGACAAGGACTTACACAATGACGACAACTTCTTCTGGGTGTCTGGTAACTATAAAACAACTGACGTACCGGCTGGTTCATTAGCAAGAACTTCGGCGAGACATGTAAGCCGTGCTAACTGCTCGCTCAACTTATCTTCATTATTCTATACTTGACATGTTTCTTCTTTCCTTTGCAGCGATCCAAGCCTTGCAAGCTAACTACTACAATCCCAACGAAGCAGCCATCAAGACCGTGCTCCGTTGCCGCAACCGGGATTGTAACAAGCTCCTTGGCTACACTCCAATATACTGGTATTCTGCTCCACGTCGGAGTAAGGTCACAGACTTTCTCCGTGCTCCATCACCTCCTCCAGATATCGAGCATAACAATCCGCTCTCCTGGTGCCGGTCAATCCAGCAAGGCCGTGGTGGCGTTGGCATCTCCCGCCGCCGAGCAAGGAAGCCAAGAGATCCGCCGCGCTGGGAAAAGGCCTTGTGTAGACCCATCTGCCGAGCTGGTTACGAAGCTCAATACCGAGCAACCTACCGTTACGGTCGACCCAACGCCCGCGTGGAAACCACAGCTCAAACATCGGGGCAAAGAGATCCCGGCAACAGCTTCTATCAAAGGCGACAAAGAGCATCTGCTCGCCTTTGACCTCACCAAAACGCTCCTGCTACCGAGCAACGTGGTTGGCAGTGACCATGTGCCAAACACCCGGTTGGTGAAGTCGTCAATCAAATCCATGACCAGGGTAAGAATCTCAAACCTCCCTCAAAATTTCTCAAGTGTTTGTTCGGTTTCCTTTCTAACCAAACTTTATTTTTGTAGGCCATCCAGAAGCAGCACTTAGTCATAGAGTGCATTCACCGACTCCAGCAGAAGGCCAATGATTCTGCCAGCCAGGTTGCAAGCCTTCAAACCGAGATCGGGCGGGCCAAGTCTTCTCTGCAAATCCCAAATGCAGACAACAACAAATTGTTCGGCCAGCTAGGTGCCACCGAGCAGGAGAGAGATGCAATAAAGGCCGAGCTGGAGGCCTTGAAACAGTCGAGGGAGAAGGAACTGGAGGACGTCAATAATGCCAGCTTCAAAGAGGCCGAGGAGAGCTACACAAAGCAGGTTCATGCCACCCAAAATATCTACTTCAAGGCGGGTTGGAAGACTGCTTGTGAACAACTCGGCCAAGGACTTGGGACCGACATATTTGACTCTCCTCCAGCTGTCTTCTTGCCGACTTATCTTGTGCCATACGCCAACGATAACTTCAGTGCATTACAGGCTGAGGCCGAGGAAGGAGGAGAAAAAGAAGTCGAGGATAATTCTTAACAAGAGAACTAGCCAGAGCAGTCCGGCGCCCAAGACCAAACAACAACAATCGACCTAGAGCCAACCGGGGACGAATTCACTGACCTTTCTCCACTTGTTTAGTTTTCTTTGTTCTCTTTTTGCCTGAACATGTAACCGGGCTAAGTGCCCCACCTTTTGTACTTATTTTTCTCATCAATGAAAAAAATCAATTTCCTTCAAGTGTTTGTACGGTCTTAAATCGAAATAGCTTCAACCGAACAAAGTACCTCGGCAAGACTAACCAGCTTGAGTAACCGGAGTAAAACATCGCGGTTAAAGTCTCACGAAGTTGAATAAATCGTCAACTTAGTAAAATGTCTCAGTTTTAAACTAAAAGTTGAGCAAAACATCAATTCATTCGACCGGAGTTAACATCTTGGTTGAGCATCTAAGAGTTGAGCAAAACATCAACTCATTCAATCGGAGTAAAACATCACGGTTGAGAATCTAAAAGTTGAGCAAATCATCAACTCATTCAACCGGAATTAACATCTCGATTTTATACTAAAAGTTGAGCAAATCATCAACTCATTCAACCGGAGTTAACATCTCGGTTGAGAATCTAAAAGTTGCGCAAATCATTAATTCAATTAACCAGAGTAACTTATCTCGGTTTTAATCTAAAAGTTGAGCAAATCATCAACTCTTTCAACCGGAGTAAAACATCACGGTTTTCATCTAAAAGTTGACCAAATCATCAACTCTTTCAACCGGAGTAAAACATCACGGTTTTCATCTAAAAGTTTAGCAAATCATTAACTCTTTCAACCGGAGTAAAACATTGCGGTTTTCAACTAAAAGTTGAGCAAATCATCAACTCATTCAATCGAAGTTAACATCTCGGTTTTAAACTAAAAGTTGAGCAAATCATCAACTCAATTAACCGAAGTAACTTATCTCAGTTTTAATCTCGAAATCAACCAGAGTAAAACATCACGGTTGAGAATCTCAAAATTGAAAAGCAACAATCAGAATGCTAAGGCAAAGATGAGACACTTCTATATATTGACAAAAAGAATATTACATTCTGAAGTGTAAGAAAAAAAATTCCTTTGCACAAAAAGAAAACAAAAGCTAAAAATAGTACAGTTTGAGGTTGGCCGCATTCCATGGCCGGGGTATTCCTCTGCCTTCCAGGTCCTCCAAGTGGTATGCCCCCTTGCCCGCCAGACCGATTATCTCGTAGGGTCTTTCCCAGTTTGCCCCTAGTTTGCCTTCACCTGGCACCAGGGTATTGCCCATGACCTTCCTCAAGACCCAGTCACCTACTTTGAACGGTCTTGGGTGCACCGTTTTGTTGTATTTCCTTGAGAGCTCTTGTTGGTAGGCGGCCACATGGATGAGAGCCTTTTCCTGGCGTTCTTCCACGAGGTCCAATTCCAGGGCAATGGCTTCGGCGTTCAGCTCGGGCTCAAAACTTTCACTTCTGAGGGTGGACATTCCAACTTCCAAAGATATGACCGCCTCCATGCCATATGCCAAAGCAAAAGGTGTTTCCCCGGTAGATCGCCGCGGGGTTGTTCGATATGCCCAAAGGACGTTGGGGAGTTCCTCGGCCCATTTTCCCTTGGCTTTTTCAAGCCTCTTCTTCAATCCATCAAGGATGGTCTTGTTTGTTGCTTCGGCTTGACCATTAGACTGGGGGTAAGCCGGGGTAGAGTTGTAGAATTCAATGTTCAAGTCTTCACAAAATCCTCTGAATAGGCGACCGTCAAATTGGGTGCCATTATCAGAGATAAGAATTTTTGGGACGCCAAACCGCGTTACCACATTCTGCCAGAAAAACCGCTTGACGTCTTTCTCCTTGATTGTTGCCAAAGGCTCTGCTTCAACCCATTTGGTGAAATAGTCTGTGGCCGCGATGAAAAACTTCTGGTTGCCTGGTGCAGTTGGGAGTGGCCCCACTATATCGAGCCCCCACATCGCAAAGGGCCAAGGGCTGGTGAGGGGAAGAAGTTCTCTGGCCAGTTGGTGAATTTGGTGGGCAAACTTCTGGCACTTCTCACACTTGCGAACATACTTTTGCGCGTCGGCTTGCATGTACGCCCACCAGTAGTCTTGCGAAATAGCTCAGTAGGCCAAATATCTGCCCCCTATGTGACTGCCACAAATGCCTTCATGAATTTCGTACAGGAAGGCGTCCACGCTGCTCGGGTGCACACACTTTAGATAAGGACCGGTAAAAGACTTCTTGTATAAAGCGCTTGACAGAGAGAGCCAAAACCACTCTCACCGGGACTTTATGTGCTTCCTTCTTCTCGGCTGGGAGGGTCCGGTCTCTGAGAAATAGGATAATAGGGTCCATCCATGACGGACCTAGCTCGGCGCAGAGTACTTCTGTCTGCCCGATTTCCTCAATGCTGGGCCGCGGGAGGAATTCAATCAGGAGAGGGTTGGGAGATGTGCTATCGACCATGGAAGCAAGGCCGGCCAATTCATCTGCTCGGCAATTTTCTTCTCGGCCAATCTGTTGGACCCTTATTGCCTGGAATCGCTTGATGTGGTCTCTGACCAGAGCCTAGTACTTCATCATTCTATCATCCTTTGCTTCGTAAACCCCAGAAACTTGGTTAACCACAAGTTAGGAATCACTGTAAACCATTAGCTCAGATGCGTGTATTTGAAGCGCGCTCTTGAGCCCGGCCAAAAGCGCTACTCAGCCTCGTTGTTTGAGGCGGGGAATCCGAGGGTGATAGAATGTTCGATAGTCAGTCCGTCTGGCAAAATCAGAACTATACCTAGCCCGGTACCGTGACGGTTCGAGGCTCCATCAACAAAAAGTTTCCACATTTCGCCAACAAAGAGCTTCCAACAGTCTGAGGGGTATTCCGGCCACACACCGCCGGGTAGCTCACCGCCGTTGTGCACACAGATCGATCGGACAGGCAGGAGCTTGGAAGAAAGGAATACGGACTTGCCAGAATATTTGCTCCCCGTACAACATCCTTTGATCGTATAAGTATTCTCCTCCCTAAAGATAGTTTGGATTCTACTACAAATATTGTTTATCCTAAAGTGTTGCTGTAATATTCTATGCAGATTAAATGACGTTTTATTAGAAGGTAACCATGTGGATTTATTTCTGTTGATCATATAACTTTTTATAAAATTTCAATTTAATAATAATTTGAAATTTGGACTTTTGTAGGATTGGACCGAAAAATCTATGGAGCTTTAAAGGAGAAATACGACTAGCTTGCTTCGATGGGGATGTAATAAGGTAATTTCAATCTCAAAGTATTTTGACATGTATATTTCCAACAAATGTACTAATCTATATTTTTTTTGTTTCCACAAATTACCAGATTGTTGTGCATATTCCTCATTGGGGATACATAAAAGGTGACACAAAGACTTTTTGGAAAGTAATGAGGAGGAAGTTTGGGCAAACACATATTTGAAGACATGTTATTGACACATCTTTTGTAAAGCATACATATTTTTTGTGTATGACAATATAATTTTTGGTGTATGACATGTTAGTGACACATCTTTTGTAAAGCTTTAACCCACTTTTTGTAAAGTTTTAACTTACTCGTTTGGTATATGATAATATAACTTTATTTCTGTTTTTTGTTTAGTGTTTACACTTTTTTTACTGCCTTTTATATTTTGAGATGCAATATAACTTTAATTCTTATATGTTTGTTTCTTAATTTGCATTAAGATTAGGGGGAGTTGTTATTTTATTTGAGTTTTGTAAAACGTGTAATACAAGCAAAATTTTTATAAGTTCTTTAAGAAGAAAAATATTTCAATATATTTTTTCAGTATCTTTATCAAAAAATGACACAAACTTTATAAATTTCAACATAATACGTATAAATTATAACTGTATTTTAATCTTAAAATTATTTACACCGTGCCTTTAGGTACGGGCATACGCTAGTATATATATATATTAGAGAAAGGAAGAGAGAATATACCATAGGGGTATTTTGGTAATTTTGCCTTCATTTTTAACTAACTTTGCAGTTTACTCCAAAATCATAAAGGGTTTCTTTGTTTGTATTTGAAAGTATTTTGAAACAAAATGTTAATTTTGTCCATCAAAAAAATAAAGAATCCAAACAAGTTAGGTTTTTTTTTTTTTTTTTTTTTTTTACACCAAATGGATTAGAAAAGTAATTTTTGTAATACATTTTTAAAAAAAAAACATTGGATAAAAATATTAAAAATGGCTGGTAGCTCGAAATACAACGGCCCGAATGGCTCAAATACCCAAAACGACGTCGTTTTGGGTTTTTTTTTTTTTTCTCCCTCTGTTCTCTCTCTGAAACAAACAGAAGGAGAAAATGAGAGAATGAGAAAGAACAAGAGAGCAGAAGACAAGTCCGTGTATATACACAGAGGAAAGTCGCGTTCGGACCAAGCTCCATCAATGGCGACACAGATTAGTTTGACGTTGAGCTTTAAGCTATTCTGTTACATTTTAGTGTATATATTTATTTGCTATTTTTTTTTCCCTCTGTTTATTGGATGAAATTTGGTTCGATTGTCATGGACAAAATGTGTATTTGTATAGATTTTATGTTACGCAACTCTGATTCAAGTTGAATGTAAAGTTTTGTGTTGATTTTTGTGTCTGCATGTTGTGATTTGAGCTCCATTTTTTCTTCGTAATGTTTTGGTCATTTTTATTTTTAAGTTTTTGTTGGATTGTTGAGTTTGGAGAAGGGGATACAAATCTTGAAGGAGGTGATGCAAATGAGGAGATGAACAGAGGGAGTAAGACAAACAGAGGAAGTGAAGGAGATGATGCAAATGAGGAAAGGGATGACCGGTGTACAAAGAAAAGGGTAGGTGTACAAAGCAATTCGGGCCTTTCGACCCACGCCATTTTGAGCTACGAAATGGAGTTGTAAAATATATATATATATATATATTTTATTGCCAAACCAAGATCAGTTTGGTTTGGTAGATGATCAAAGCAAGTGCTGGAATTCTCCGAATATAATTTTTTATTGCCAAACATTCTACGAATCTAGATGGGTTGAATTTTTGGTTCAAAAAAGATGGGTTGAATTTTGGAACTTACCTGTAATCCAAATGCAATTTTGGTAGATTATTTGGGTCATAGCATAACTCATACCTATTTTGTGTTGTTTATTGTAGGAGGTTCCCTTCTGTCCAAGATCTAGATTTGAGGGGGATATTTGGGTTCGTGGGGTTCACCACAAGACATGTTTTGATAATTCGAATCAATCGTTTTATCGGGTCTTTCATTTACTTCATCCAAAAGAAAATTAATTCGATCCGATAACTGTAACTTGTTTAATTTATTATTTTTGTTATAAAAAAAATATATGTTTCGCTTTTAAAAACAAGATTATTGTACTTTTTTAGTAAAAAAATACAATAAATTGAACCAGTTACAGTTATTGGATCGACTTAATTTATTTTTTTTGTAAATGAAATACACGAAGTGTCCAAAAAAAAAAGAAAATTCAGATTAGCAAAACGGATCCTGTAGTGAACCCAACAGGTCTAAACAGTCCCTTCCAATTCAGATTTTAGATTGAAGAGGATCCTCTTTGTTAAATATAATGTACAAATAAAGAGAGAGAATTGTATTGTGTATTTAATGGATATTACGTATATTTACAATGTGAAGATGACTCTCCTTTTATAGAGGGGAGAGTGTACAAAGGAGCCAAGAGAGCCGAAAGAAGAAAACAGAAAGTGTGCACTAAGGAAGCACTAAGAAAACAACATGATTAAAGCTTGGTAATTTACAGCTAACATATTATGCACTAACATATAATACATATAATATACTAACAGCCCCCCTCAAACTCAAGGAAGAGAGGTACCAGCCAACTTGAGTTTGGAGAGAGTAACAAAACAGGAAAATAAAATAAAATAAAGTAGGATAGGAGACACTGTATGGTCGTGTCGAACCGTTGGTGAAGACACTGTATGGTCGTGTCAAACCGTTGTAGGAGCTAACCGGAATCAATGTCGGGACAGCTTACGGGGTCATACCAGACCGATGTAGAAGCTAACCGGAATCAATGTCGGGACAGTTTACGGGGTCATGCCGGACCGATGTAGAAGCTAACCGGAATCAATGTCGGGACAGTTTATGGGGTCATGCCAGACCGATGTAAAAAATACACTATATGATTGTGAATATAGGCTGCCCAAAAGATATACATGTATATATATCGAGCCCTCAAAAGTTGCGCCCTCAAAAGACGCTCCCACTTCATCAAAAGTTGTGCCCGATAGAAATCGTCGAGCGACGAGCCATCAAAGGTCGCGCTGGAGACGCGGCGATGCACGTGATCGACGGAGCGTTGTGTCGTCCTCTCCGTCATTGTCTATATAAACCAAGGCAGAGGCTGTGCAAACCAAACTAGTTTGAAACCTCTGAACATCTTCATTCTGAAACACTCTGCAACCAACCCTTTCTGACATTATCAGTCTGAAATCGCTGCCTCTCTGAAACATTCAGCAACCCAGAACATGGCCTCTTCTTCCCGTTCAGCAACCCAGAACATGGCCTCTTCTTCCCATGGTCTATTCACTCTCTTTCCAGACCTCAACGAGTCCACAAGAGAGATAACCGGTGCGGTTGCCCTTGTACCTCAACCAAACGCCCCTGATTTTGCTCCGTTGAACTTTCCTATGCGGTCCATGGAGCAAATAATGGCAGCGTAACCGGATATTGAGGCCAATCAGTATACATTAAAGTCATGTGTGGAAACCACGACTGCGGTCTCAAACTTGTTGCACCGTCTTCAGAGTAGGACAAATGAGGTGCAGCAGTTAAACGCCCAACTGACTCTGCTCCAGCGCATGTATAAGGATGCGCGAGCAGAGATATGTGTGTTAAAGGCGGAAAACAAGGAGCTGAAGCGGAAGGCCACCGTTATGTTCCGATTCGGAGGTCCGCCATATGTTGCAATGGAGGAGCAGGGGGGAGTGAACGTGCTCGGTGGATTAGGAAGTACTGAGACCAGGCTGTCACGGGACACCCAATATAAAAGTAAGAAGAAGAGAACAGCGGAAGAGGCGAAAAAGTAAGGCCGGTTTTTGGGGGGGTTGTGGGTTGTGGTTGGAGATTGTTTTGGTTTGTATTTTTTTTTTATATTTTTTTTATTTTTATTTCTTTTTTTATTATTATTGTTTTTTTTTATGTGTGTGTGTGTGTGATGTATTGGTAATGCTCTGGTATTGCAATGGAAATGTAGGACTTGAATTTGGTAGTTTGTGAATAATAGTCTATGATGGTATGCTGGCACTTTGAGTATTGGATACTGTTGTGCTTGTGATAAAAGAAAATAAAATAGGATAAAATACAAGAGGATGAAACGGTGGGTATGGTGATATGGGGGAGAGACACGCGCTGGACACACGCACAGAATACACAGAACACAAGAAAGATAAGATAAGATAAATAAAGGTATTTTATTTTGTGGTGAGGGAGTCGGTGAGTGGGGTGCAAAAGGTGAAGGAAGATAGGTTGGAAAGTTGACAAAGGGGTGGGTGTCCTTGAGTAGAGAGAAAGAGAGAGTGAAAAGTGTGTTTTCAAAGTGGGAGGAGCTTGAGCCGGCGCTGCTTGAGGCCGAGATAATTGCGGCAGAACTTCGCTGGAGTGAGATCGAAGAACTTGGTGACACTGTGTACGGCGGAGGGATTGAGAATCTGAGTGCAGAGCCAGCCGGTGGCCATGTCGAGGTCGCTCTGCATGAGGAGCTTCCCAACAGAGTGGGATGGATCGGAGCATTTCGAACCATGGTGAAACCATGGTGGTGCTCAGGTTTACTGAAGGGAATCTTAGAGGGTCATAAGGATGTGTCCATGACTTCGGTGATTGAGTTGGAGGATGGAAGCTTGACCAAGGGAGCTTATGTTCCACCAAGCCTGAGAACATGAGCAGAAAGACCTACTGGTGGGGGGTCCGACATGAGGCGCAGAAATGCACTTGAGTCCATTTTCTTGCTCTTTCTCACCCTTTCTACAGTTTAATCATGGGTATGCAATTGCACAGCAGCAGCAGCAACCCATCAAAACCAGTGTTGTGTTAGTTTTGAAGAACAGATTTTTTGATCACATGATTGGGTGGATGAAGAACATTCATGTTAAAACAAATACGACAGAGCGGGAGGTCGTCCCTGCTGCTGTGGCTGCATTGGTAGATGAGAAGGGTTCATATTGGAGAAAACAACTCAAACAGCCAACAACTCAAATAGCCAACACAAATGTTTGATTTGGCTTGATAAACAAGCCCCAAAATCAATGTAATATGCTTCATTTGGAACAACAACTTCGACGACAGATCAGCAGATTAAAGAGCTTGCAATAACAAAGCAGACAAAAGTTCATCTGGGTGTTAAGAGATGCCGATAAGGAGATTTCGCAGGCGATGTCAAGAGAGCTAAAGCACCATCGACATGCTGGTTCATGAGTCACTATAGATGGAATTCATGCCTAGAGAGCATCACCCCGGGAGTGCCGATAGCGGCCTGGCCGATGCACTCGGATCAACCCAAGAATGCATTTCTAGTAACAGAGATATTGAAGCCTGGTTTGTTTGCTAAGTATTGGGTGGCAAACTAGAAAGAGGTAGTGGCTTCATCAGCCATTGCAAGGGTGAGCCGCTTACGCAGACATCGGCTTGGAGAGCGACGTAAAGGTTGGCTAAAGTGGCTATAATGAGGAAATCATTGAATAGAGTGAGCGACTTGCACGGCTTCGAAAATGCGAGATTCCGATGGGTCGGCCCTTTCTGCAGTGAAGACAGAGAGAGAGGCCTTGGTCTTAGCCCATAGGTGTTGGTGGAGGTGACCAAGATGGATGATGGTGATGATGCTCTGATCTTGAAGGTGAATGTTGAATTGGGTTTAGTGGCAGCGAAGTCAAGGTATGTGTAGAGGTCTGGCGGGCGGCCAAGACGAGGATGCCGCCCGCTGATGAAGGAAAATTATTAGATTTTTAACCTCGCTCTGATACCATGTTAAATATAATGTACAAATAAAGAGAGAGAATTGTATTGCGTATTTAATGGATATTAAGTATATTTACAATGTGAAGATGACTCTCCTTTTATAGAGGGGAGAGTGTACAAAGGAGCCAAGAGAGCCGAAAGAAGAAAGCAGAAAGTGTGCATTAAGGAAGCACTAAGAAAACAACATGATTAAAGCTTGGTAATTTACAGCTAACATATTATGCACTAACATATAATACATATAATATACTAACACTCTTCATTTTATTTTCATTATGTATTATTTATTTTAGTGATTATTGGCAGGCTTGCGTTGTTCTTTTTTTAATTATTTTTGTTATGCACTGTTTCTTGTGGCGGTTGTAAAGTTGTCGTTTGGCAATATTTTTTTTTTCTTTACTTTTTAATTTTTTGACTATTTTAATTTTGGTTAAAAGTTTATTTAAATTGATTTTTTTTAATTTTTTTAACTTTTATAAGAGAAAAAATGAAATGATTATAATCTAGATGTGTCATTTTAATTTATTATTTTATGACTAATTTAACCCAAAAAAAATTATTGTGAAACGAAGCCTAAGCTTGTCTCCATTGTGTTGAGTCTTGGTAGACTCATCTCAATTTGGTGTTTGAAATAATTCATTTTGTAGAGGCAACTGAACATATCATCAATCATTATGATTTGACCATGTAGTTGTTGGTATTTATTCAATTTAATTTTTTATTTGAATAATATATTTGATCAGTTTTATAAAATAAATAATTTAAATCATTATAATTGATTTAAATGATATGAAAGTGTGGGGATGTCTTTTCTGAATACCAACGCGTGGCAAGGTGACGCCGACGTGTCAGCCGAGGTGCCATGTGTTTTGGTTGTGACGCCGAGGTTATCTCGGAAAGCTGAGGTTATCTCCGAAGATATCGGAATCCGAGATAAATGGATAGGGGGCAAGAGTCCTAGAGTAAAAGGGAACTTTGCTAAGATGAGGATAAAGCTCTTAGGAAGTTTATCCTTATCTCTTATGAAATCCAAAGTAAGCACTAAATGGGAGTCCATAGAAATCAGGCTTCTAGTGGGATTAGGATTGAGTTGGCTATAAAAGAGAGGCACCCCCGTGGCTCTAAGGTACGTAATTTTATGCTTTGAGTAGTGAGTTTAGCACTTGATTATCTTTGAGAGATATACTGACTTGATCGTCGGAGTGCCCCCGGGTGGAAAGCCACCGCCGAAACCTTTTCTTTTTGTTGCAGGTTAGCTGAAACCATCTATTCTGCCGGTGCTCTCCAGCTGATTACTAGGCGAGCAGTGTGGTTAGAAAATCACCCACACAATTTGGCGCCGTTTGTGGGAAACTTAGAAGAATAGATGGCCAGTAACGGACAGAAGGAAAACATTGGGGGCGACACTCCCGCTGGGAGTGGCAGACCAATTGACCTTGACATTGAAGGAGACAACCATAAGGTAGAAACTCATGACCAGGGCCACAGAGAGAAAGACGTCGGCCAGGAGGGCGACACTTCGAAGAGGACAGACCAAGGCAAGTACTATCACGAAGACAACCTTCAGGTATGGAGGGATAGGTGCCTACGGAGGGATGAGGAAGTAAAAGAATTAGCGAACAAGTTGGCAGACCTACAGTTGGTCGTCAACTTCATGATGCAAAACAATGTCATGCAGCCACCATACCCGCTACAGGATACGCCGATACCATCAACTAATACCCAGAAGGGAGGAGGAAGAACAATTCCCGAAGTCCCTCAGCACGCTAGGAGCAGAAGGCACTCTCACTGACCTTCCAGGGAAGTTGGACGAAAGGAGCCGAGACGAGAGGAGTCCCGATGAACATATCACACGAAGGACCCAGAGCCCAAAGAACATCGGCATGTTCAAGGGCAGACGCTCTGCTTTGACACAACACATGGAGAGAGATCAAAACGAGCCCACCACGAGGTTGAAAGTAGTGTGCTGAAAAGATTAAAGTCCAAAGATAGCCGAGCTCTAGGGAGGAGTAAAGAAGACTTGAGAGATTATCTCAAGAGGAAACAACAGAATGCTGAAGTCGAGGTAACATCCCCGGTTAAGCCGAAGACACCATTCTCGGTAGAACTGGACAAATTTGAAGTACCAAAGTGATTCAGTATGCCGAGGTTCCAAATATATGATGGTAAGTCAGATCCCAACTTTCACGTTGGACTATACCTGAATTCAATGGCGTTATATAGTGGAAACGAGCCGTTACTCTGCAAAGCATTCCCCTCATCCTTCGGAGAAATTGCATCAAATTGGTTCCATAAACTACCGAAGGGAAGCGTAAAAACTTGGGAAGGCCTGGCCGAGATGTTTGTGGCCAGGTTTGTGATAAATAAACTACAGCCCTTGAGAGTCGACGCACTGATGGCTTTAAAAATTGCTAAGGATGAAGGCCTTAGGGCCTACGCAAAAAGGTACTATAAGGTTTTCAATCGAATACCTGATTGTAACCAAGAGATGGCAGTCGTGTCCTTCAAGAACGGCCTGAAAGATGACTGCCCACTACGAAAATCCTTGGCAAAGACATTGCCAAAAAGCATGGAAAAACTCATGGCGAGAATCGAAAAGTACACCAAAGCCGAGGAGGATACGTCGGGAAATAAAGAAACAAAGAAGGAAAAAGGAAACGGCTCGCCGAAGCGAAGCCGAGGCGACAACGGACCGACTAAACAAAAAACGGAATTGAAGGCTAAATAGGCAGTAACGACTATATTCCGAGTCCCGATCCACAAAGTCGTAGATCAAATACGAAACCAACCCTATTTTAGAGGACCGACAAGAACACCAGGGGAATTCATAGGAAGAAACGTCGGTAGGCGTTGTGCTTACCACAATGAAGAAAGGCACCCAACTCAGGGCTGCAGAGCCCTAAAAGCACACTTAGAAGACTTGGTAAGGCAAGGACATCTGAGGGACCTTGTTGATGAGGCCAGGACTAGAGAAGAACAGGCAAGATTGCCTCAAGCACCAGCAGCTCCGCTTCCCCCAGCACAGCAACCACCCGCAGGAGGACCACGGGTGGTTAACGTAATTCACTCAAAGGTGAACGAAAACGACATACGAGGGGAAACCCAGAAGGTAAAACACCTACAGCACGTGAACCAGTGTGGTCATAAAAGACCTCGACCTGAAGAATGCCAGGGACCGACGATAGCCTTCACTGAAGCCGACCTAGAGATGGTCCAGCATCCACATAATGATGCCTTGGTAGTATCCCTCCAGGTTGGGGAGTGCCAAGTAAAACGCATCCTGATTGATCAAGGCAGCTCTTGCGACATCATGTATGTTAAATATTACAAAGAGCTAGGCCTTTATCCTGATGACTTGGAGCAATCCAATGGCCCGATGGTCGACTTCAATGGAACGCCGACGTGGCCGCTGGGCGCAACAAGCTTGGAAGTACAAGCTGGCACTAAGAAGATCAGGACAGAATTCATGGTGATTGACACACCTTCGCCATACAACATCATCTTGGGAAGGCCATGGTTGCATGCAATGGGGGCAGTTCCCTCAACATTGCATTAACTACTGCGGTTCCCAACAGAGCATGGGATTGAAAAAGTCAGAGGAGATCAACTGCAGGCAAAGAATTGCTCCATGGCAGCAATGAAATCCACCTGCAATATTCGAGAACCAGAAAAGACAGAAATTGAAGATGAGGACGTGGAAGTCCTAGAAGACGTCGACAAAGAACCAGCCGAGAAAAGCGAAAAGACATTGAAGAAAATCTTCGTCGAGGATGGGGATGAATAACGCTTCTTTCTTCTCGGCTCAGGCTTAACCGAAGAAGAAGAAGAAGAGTTGGAGACTTTTCTAAGAGCCAACATTGAGGTGTTCGCTTGGACACCTTACGAAATGCCTGGCATCGACCCCGAGGTCACTTGCTACAGATTGAATGTCGACAAGTCGGCAAAACCTGTGATTCAACGAGCCAGAAGACCAATGTTAATGCACATCGAAGCAGTAGAGGAAGAAGTGGACAGACTTCTGGAGGCCAGGGCCATCCAAGAAGTTCATTACCCGACATGGCTATCCAACACAGTAGTGGTAAAGAAGAAGAACGGTAAATGGAGGGTCTGTGTAGATTTTACAAGCCTGAACAAAGCTTGTCCCAAAGACAGCTTTCCTCTACCTAAGATTGACCAGTTGGTAGACGCCACATCTAGACATGGAAGGACGAGCTTCCTGGACGCTTACAGAGGATACCACCAGATAGCCATGTACCCCCCAGACGAGGAGAAGACAGCGTTTATTACCCCAAAAGGGTTGTATTGTTACAAGGTAATGCCTTTTTGGGTTGAAAAACGCAGGAGCAACTTACCAAAGGTTGGTAACCATGATGTTCAAAAACCTGATTGGCCAAACAGTAGAAGTCTACATCGACGACATGGTCGTGAAGACCAAGGAACCAAAGGGCCATCTTGCCGACCTAAAAAAGGTCTTTGATATACTCAAAACATACCGGCTCCGACTCAACGCATCGAAGTGCGCGTTTGGAGTTGGATCAGGTAAATTTTTGGGGTACCTAGTAACAAGAAAGGGCATTGAGGCCAGCCCAGATCAAATCAAGGCCATCCTAGAGCTGAAAAGCCCGACGTCGGCAAAACAGGTTCAGATGCTTACTGGAAGGGGCGCAGCCCTAAATACGTTCATAAGCCGAAGCTCAGACAAATGTAAACCTTTCTTCAACTTGGTGAAGAAGGCTACAGACTTCCTATGGACTGAGGAATATGAGGCCGCCTTGGCCGACCTAAAGAAATATCTGACCACGGCTCCAGTCCTCTCAACACCTGAACCTGGGGAAGAACTATTTTTGTACTTAGTAGTTTCAGAACACGCGATAAGTGCCATGCTAATCCGAGAGGAAAAAGGGGAGCAAAAGGTTGTTTATTATGTAAGCAAAACCTTGGCCGACGTAGAAACAAGGTACCTACCACTAGAGAAACTAATGTTGGCCTTAGTAATGGCTTCAAAGAAGCTAAACCATTACTTTCAAGCGCACAAGATTATAGTGTTAACAGGGCACCCACTAAAGTCCTTGCTACAACAAGGAGACTTAACTGGAAGAATAGCAAGATGGACAGTGGTCTTGGGCCAGTACGACCTGGAGTTCAGACCAAGAACAGCAATTAAGGGCCAAGTTTTGGCCGACTTCATGGCCGAATTCACACCAAAATCCATCAAACATCAGGCTCCGTTGAGCCAAGATGAACAAGGTCTAAGCAAACAAGGAAAAGCCCAGCCAAACGCAAAAGAACAAGAAAAGGAAAAACTCAGACCCTGCAGCATTTACATCGGCGACTACTTTTGCCTATTTGTCGATGGAAGTTCAAACCGGCAAGGAGCAGGGGCAAGAGTAGTGTTAATATCTCCTGATGGGGAGATATTGGAACAGTCTATTCGATTGGGGTTCAAGGCCTCAAACAATAAGGCAGAATACGAAGCACTGATTGCAGGACTAAAGCTAGCAGTAGTAGCAGAAGCAGATGAGGTAATAATTTTTTGTGATTCACAACTTATAGTAAATCAAACAACAGGAGAGTTTGCAACCCGAGATAAGAGAATGTCGGCATACGCAAAGGAAGTCATCAGGCTGGCAGCCTTGTTTCGCAACTGTCGACTTCTTTAAGTCAACCGAGATGATAACAACCACGCCGATGCGTTGGCCAACTTGGCAAGCTCAATGCAAACTGGAAAAACAAGAACAATAATGATTGACTATCTGTCAAGCCTGAGCATAGAACAGCCGATCACAGAGCAAGAAGCAATGTGTGTGGACTTGGGACCAAGCTGGATGGATGCAATTGTTGCATTCCTGAAAGAGGAAAAGCTGCCAGAAGACCATAAGGAGGCACACAAGGTTAGATTGAAGTCAGCAAGATTCAGTCTGACAACGGACAGACATCTCTACAGAAGGTCCTTCACTGGACCCCTTTTAAGGTGCATACACCCTTTGTAGGTGGAAGATTTTCTATACGAAATTCATGAAGGGATTTGTGAAAGCCACGCTGGGGGCAGATCACTAGCTCACAGGGCCATTACCCAGGGGTATTGGTGGCCCTACATGCAAAAAGATGCAGAAGCCTACGTGAAGAAGTGTGAACAATGCCAAAGGTTCGCACCTTTGATACACCAGCCAGCTGCTGACCTGAGCCCTGTATCCAGTCCATGGCCATTTGCCCAATGGGGCATGGATCTCATTGGGCAGTTACCCCAAGCAACTGGGCAAATGAAGTACTTACGGGTAGCAACAGATTACTTCACGAAGTGAATAGAAGCGGAACCTCTTGCCAAAATCCGAGATGTGGACGTCAAAAATTTCATATGGAGAAACATCATCACCAGATTTGGTATTCCAAGAGCAATAGTTGCCGACAACGGAACGCAGTTTGATAGCAAACTTATCAAGAACTTCTGTGCGAAATTCAAGATAAAGAAGTACTTTTCAACACCAAGTTTTCCCCAAAGCAATGGGCAAGCCGAAGCATCCAACAAAGTAATTCTGGACGGAATAAAGAAGAGACTGCAGGCAGCAAAAGGAAAATGGGTAGACGAGTTGCCCAATGTACTTTGGGCATATCGAACTACGCCGAGAAGATCAACAGGGAAAACCCCCTTTGCCATGGCCTACGGCACAGAAACAGGCATCCCACTGGAGGTCGGCATCCCAGGAATCAAAACCCAGGGAGTAGAGAATGGAACTAATGACATACTTCTAGCCCGAGATCTGGATCTCTTAGAAGAAAGAAGGGAAAAAGCTGCAATTCAGCTCGCAGCGTACCAGCAGCAACTTGCTAGAGCTTACAATAAGAAGATCAATCCAATGGATTTTCAGGTCAGCGACCTAGTTCTAAGAAAATTTGTTGGCAACAAAAAGGATCCCAGAGAGGGCAAGCTTGGCCCAAACTGGGAAGGGCCCTACAGAATCACTTCGATATTGGGCAATGGGGCATACAAACTTGAAGATAATGAGGGCAAAGCATTGCCAAGACCCTGGAACACTTGTAATTTGAAATTTTTCTATCATTAAATGTTCCTTGTTATTCCTTACCAACATCATCAATAAAATTTTAGCAGAGTTTTCCAAAGACTTGTAAATTGATAAAAGATGCATAATGATTGTTTTTGAAATAATGAGAACCCAAGTGGAACTCAGGTTCACATTGGGGGCAGAGAGAAGACAGTAATGCTTAACACTTGTTGAAATTTGTAGCAATTTACAAGTTAAAGTTAAGCCAAAATAATTGTTTATCTTCACTTGTTGAAATTTGTAGCAATTTACAAGTTGAAGTTAAACCAAAGTAATGCTTAACGCTTGTTGAAATTTGTAGCAATTTACAAGTTGAAGTTAAGCCGAGATAATTGTTTATCTTCACTTGTTGAAATTTGTAGCAATTTACAAGTTGAAGTTAAACCGAAGTAATGCTTAACGCTTGTTAAAATTTGTAGCAATTTACAAGTTGAGGTTAAGCCGAGATAATTGTTTATTTTCACTTGTTGAAATTTGTAGCAATTTACAAGTTGAAGTTAAACCGAAGTAATGCTTAACGCTTGTTGAAATTTGTAGCAATTTACAAGTTGAAGTTAAGCCGAGATAATTGTTTATCTTCACTTGTTGAAATTTGTAGCAATTTACAAGTTGAAGTTAAACCGAAGTAATGCTTAACGCTTGTTGAAATTTGTAGCAATTTACAAGTTGAAGTTAAGCCGAGATAATTGTTTATCTTCACTTGTTGAAATTTGTAGCAATTTACAAGTTGAAGTTAAACCAAAGTAATGCTTAACGCTTGTTGAAATTTGTAGCAATTTACAAGTTGAAGTTAAGCCGAGATAATTGTTTATCTTCACTTGTTGAAATTTGTAGCAATTTACAAGTTGAAGTTAAACCAAAGTAATGCTTAACGCTTGTTGAAATTTGTAGCAATTTACAAGTTAAAGTTAAGCCGAGATAATTGTTTATCTTCACTTGTTAAAATTTGTAGCAATTTACAAGTTGAAGTTAAACCAAAGTAATGCTTAACGCTTGTTGAAATTTGTAGCAATTTACAAGTTGAAGTTAAGCCGAGATAATTGTTTATCTTCACTTGTTGAAATTTGTAGCAATTTACAAGTTGAAGTTAAACCAAAGTAATGCTTAACGCTTGTTGAAATTTGTAGCAATTTACAAGTTGAAGTTAAGCCGAGATAATTGTTTATCTTCACTTGTTGAAATTTGTAGCAATTTACAAGTTGAAGTTAAACCAAAGTAATGCTTAACGCTTGTTGAAATTTGTAGCAATTTACAAGTTAAAGTTAAGCCGAGATAATTGTTTATCTTCACTTGTTAAAATTTGTAGCAATTTACAAGTTGAAGTTAAACCAAAGTAATGCTTAACGCTTGTTGAAATTTGTAGCAATTTACAAGTTGAAGTTAAGCCGAGATAATTGTTTATCTTCACTTGTTAAAATTTGTAGCAATTTACAAGTTGAAGTTAAACCAAAGTAATGCTTAACGCTTGTTGAAATTTGTAGCAATTTACAAGTTGAAGTTAAGCCGAGATAATTGTTTATCTTCACTTGTTGAAATTTGTAATAATTTACAAGTTAAAGTTAAACCGAGATAATTGTTTATCTTCACTGGTTGAAATTTGTAGCAATTTACAAGTTGAAGATAAATCAAAGACAAGAAACTTGCCGAGGTATATCATCGGTAGGCATAATCGAGGTGTGTCACCCCGAGAAAGTTACACAAAGGAGGAAGAGTGTACATGTGTAGAATATACTAAGTATAGAATCATGCAAAGACAAAAAAGAAAAGACAGGAGTACAAGCACTTGGAAAAGAAAAGATATATTCATTCACCAAAGGGCACATCGGCCACACAAAAAGCATACATTGTTCCAAAAGATAAAGAAGCAACAAAATACAAGTAAGTAAAAGAAGAACATAAAACTAAGGCTCCTCTCCTCCAGATTGTTGAAATTAAAGATCAAATACCACCTCGGCCTCCTTCTCTGCCGCTATCTCGGCGTCAATTTCCTGGAGAGTTTCTTCAACAGTCTTGACCTCAGAAGGGATGTCGGCTGGTGCGATGTCGAGAACAGCTTCTTGGACAACCTCATCGCCTTTTTTATCATGAGTCAAGTCTAGGACTTGCTTACTCTGAAGAGGGGACTTGGTCCCATCAACATCTTTTGATTTTCTAATCAAAGCCTCGTCCTCTTCCTCCTCGGCCTCATCCTCGGCATCAGATTCGCCGACATCTTCACTCAGAGTTGGGGCTGGAGGAAATGGCAAAGGAATGACGTCGACCTTCCGCAATGGAGAATCATCAGGAACATTAAGCTTTTTAAAAAGGGACATCCAACCAAGGGTGAAACCCTTGTTGCATGCCTCCTTCACTTGTTTTTCGTAGGCCTCAGTAACGTCGGCCATACCCTGTGAGTACGCCTTTTCGTCAACGTCTTTGATTTCAGCTTCTTTGGTGGCCAGGGCCTCTTGAAGCTCTTTTTCAACTTGGGCCATTTTTTCCTTGGCCTCTCTCCTTTGCGATTCGGCCACCTTCCTAATGGCCTCAGCAGCCTCAGTCTTTTCTTTGGCTTCGGTCTGAGCCTTGATAGCTTTCTCAGCTTAGTCTTCCAGTTTCTTCATTTTTGACTGGAGGCCTTTGTTGGTCTTTTGGAGGCTGGAGACCTCCCTCTTTATCTCGGCAAGCCTCTCGCTATTCTCAAAAGACTGCATTGAGAAAGAGTGGGCATGTTGGATGGCCTGAAAGAAAACAAAGGTATTAAAGAATATTCAAAGTGTGAAATAAAGAGAGAGAAAAATTTACCAAGTAGAAGACATTTACCTGAATAGAGTGTTGAAGCATTAAAGCATAGTTCTCATATTCACTATACTGGGCGTTTCGCTCCAGGTCGCCTGGAAGAAGCAGGGCGGTACTGAGTGCGACGCCGACGTTTATATCATCAGCACTATCACTTGCCATGACAGGCTTGTCTTCCAAAGTAATTGTGGGGGCCCAGGGGGCATCGGGCTTTTTTGATCCCGAAGTTGTGGTGGAGGAAGACCTCGGCTTTTTTGGTTGTTGGGATTCTGATGGTTGAGATTCAGAGCGCCTCTTCCCAGGAGAAAGTTGAGATTTATCACTCTCAGCCAACTTTGAGATAGACAGAGTGTCTTCAAACTCAACCTGAGCTACCTTGGCCTTTGGTTGAGCCTTTTTTATTCTTTTTGGTTTTGCTGGAGGTTGGGTTTGTGTTGGTTGTTCGTCAATGGATGATGGAATGTTGGCTAAGAGGTATTTAGCTACTGGCTTTGCGCGACCCATCTCGGCTGTAAGAACAAGACGTCGGCGACATTTTCTTTGGGATGGTGGAATAAGGTATGGAGCCGAGGTCGACAGTTGTTCTGCTGGATCAAAGGTTGATCCTTGGTCTGTTCGCGATGTTGATGTAGCTGGAAGAGTTGTAGCAGAGGGAGGAGATAAGCTCTTCTTCTTCTTTTTCCTGGGGACGTCGAGGAGAGCTGATTTGTATGTTGGGATAAAGTTGAGAAGCAGGGGTGCCTTTCGCTTCTGAACTGGCAGGTCCAGTAATTTCTTTAAATCCTTGCTGGGAACAAAGGATTGGCGAAAGTTTTTTGGCAGCTGAGGAAGAACTGCAAAAGCAAAGACAAAGCAGACATTAGGAAACAGATAAAGTATACAAGACTTTAAAAGTAAAACAAGTATGAATGCAGGGCTCTTACCATTACCCTCTATAAAGATTGATCGTGGGAGAGAGAAAATATGGAGGTCTTTATCTGGGGCGAACTCCCAGTTCCCTGAGGTAATGAAATAATCGTCACCAGCTCCCTTGTTGGAGTCTGGGAGGTCGGCTACAATTTTGAATTCTGTGGAGCTCGGCTTCAGGTAATAAATGTAGCTTTTTTCTTTCAAGTTAAGGCCACACATGGTATAGCAATATTGGATGTCGGCAAAGGTGATCCTAGCGTTTTCCTGTTTAGCTAGGGCTATAATACCATTGATCACTCGGTAAGAATTGATGGTCAGTTGCATAGGGTTTAACTTATAGTAATGGAGAACCTCACGAAACAGAATGTTTAATGGAAGACGAAGTCCACACTCGATAAAGGCGACTACGAGGAAAGGCATGGAGTCAGCAATGGGCATGATGGAGTCATCATCCCCAGCCAACCTCAAATGAACGTCGGCTGGGATCTCAAACTCCTGTCTAAATTATTCCAGTTTGGAAGGGATGTTTACCCTATGTTCCCACATACCCATGATATCGGCTTAACCTTAGAAGGTGTGTCTCAGAAGATGTTTTTGAAAGGCTATTAGGACCTCGGAAAACAAAAAGGTAGGTGCAGGTTTCAGTTTTTTCCTAAGTTATGGGTTCTACAGACAAATCCCAGACCTAAATCTATGGAAACACGGATTGAAAGCAAGAATCTGGAAAAGATGCAAAAAACAGAAAACAAAAATGAAGTTTCAGAAACAAGAATTAAGATGGGCTATCAAGAACATGAAGAATACAAGAGTGTATGGCCAAGAACAGTGGCAAAAGTGCAAAGAAGTGGCGAAACAGTGCGTGTGTTCAAAATGTGGGCAAAGGCAAAATCATGGATGAATGCATTCAGATGTACGATTTATGAATTAAAAAAGCTTAAAACAGTACAGTAATGGTGACAGCAAAAAGAGAAGAAACATCAAGGAATTGAAAACGAAAAGAACAGTAGCTTACCAGAAAAAGGGAAGCCGGAAAGGGATTTGCCGATATCCTACGACGGTTGCAGGAGCAGAAGACAGGTGGAAATCTCACTGGAAGGGGTGAACGGAGAAGGTTGCAGAGCTTTGAAAGCTTGAGCAATGGAGGGTTTTGAAAACTAGAGAGAGATAACAGGAGATTCGAATGAAAAAGTGAAGAGACGAAAAAAAGGGGAAAAGTTTTTGATTAAGCAGAAACAGCGGCAAAAGCAATCAATACGCCTAGAAGAACGAGGGCGTCAGACGGCGCACATAAAGAAAGAGGCGGCTAACAGACGCGTCATGTATACGGACCAGTAAGGGAAACGCATGGCTAAAACGGTTGGGTTGAAGTGCATGACAGCTCATGCGCGTAAGAAGGTCCTTAAAAATCTTGATTTTTTAGGGAAAGCATGTCGGCCTGAAATGAATGATCTCGGCTATTAAATTTTAAGCCGATTTACTGGAAGAAAATACAGATATAGGTTCCATCACCTCAGAATGCCGAGGTAATAGAACCTAGGGGCAGTTGTGGGGATGTATTTTCTGAATACCAACACGTGGCAAGGTGACGCCGACGTGTCAACCGAGGTGCCACGTGTTTTGGTTGTGACACCGAGGTTATCTCGGAAAGCCGAGGTTATCTCCGAAGATATCGGAATCCGAGATAAATGGATAAGGGGCAAGAGTCCTAGAGTAAAAAGGGAACTTTGCTAAGATAAGGATAAAGCTCTTAGGAAGTTTATTATCTCTTATGAAATCCAAAGTAAGCACTGAATGGGAATCCATAGAAGTCAGGCTTCTAGTGGGATTAGGATTGAGTTGGCTATAAAAGAGAGGCACCCCCGTGGGTCTAAGGTACGCAATTTTATGCTTTGAGTAGTGAGTTTAGCACTTGATTATCTTTGAGAGATATACTGACTTGATCGTCGGAGTGCCCCAGGTGGAAGAGCCACCGCCGGAACCTTTTCTTTCTGTTGCAGGTTAGCTGCAACCATCTATTCTGCCGGTGCTCTCCAGCTGATTACTAGACGGGCAGTGTGGTCAGAAAATTACCCACACAGAAAGATGATATTTGTCATCCCAAACCTAATTTGGCCTAACATCTGGCCTAATCTAGCTATTCCAAACTCGATCTTAAGAAAACTTCAAATCCCAAGTCCGTCCACTTAACCCAATAAAATGGGTTATTAATTTATTTATTTTTTGGATCTTAAATCAGTATTAAATTATTTAGATCTTTTTATTCATTACTTGAATTTAGAACGTTAATATTCAATAATAAAATAAAATATAATTTTTAATAAATATTTTAATTTAAGTCTTACAAATAAGTGTATATTTTTTTGTCTTTATTTTTTTCTACCTTATTTCATGAATAAAATAACATAAAATTGTAATTAATATTTTATAAATGAATGGGTCGAGCCGAACTGAGTTAGAATTGTTTATGCATAATCTAACTTGAATATGGCCTCGTTTGGAATATGTTATTTTAATAATTTTTTTATTTTTTACAAAACAAAATGTACGAAAAAGTAAAAAGAGTGATATAAAAATTTATAGCAACTTTTTAATTAAAATATTTAGTTTCCAAATGAAACCTAAATAGATATAAAATCTCACCTCAGCTCTACTCTGAAAAAAATCCGAACTCTAAAAATATTAAGGTCGGCTGGGCTGCCATCCGAAAGATAGCATACTATTACTTACAATGAGTTTGAAACACACATTAACAATGTGTGGACTATATTTATTTTAAATGTGATCACATCACCTTTGAATTTTTTTTTTTTTTTTTGAATTTACACCATAAATTGCAGTTTATGGACAGTATTATTATTATTATTAGTATTAGTATTAGTATTAGTATTAGTATTAGTATTATTTTATATATATTTTTAACAACGCAAGGGGGAATGAGGACCTTTTGTCCCCCCAAATTCATCTTTCCCTATCCTAAAACACTTTAATGGCTATAAGTATTTTGCAAGAAATGATAAAACAATGGATTATTTACCAATAAACCCTACTTCACAAACTGTTATACCAAATAGTCCCACTTTTATTCTAATATACTCGTTAGTCCTGCTGGTGGGTTGAGTTGGTCCTTTTTGTTTTTTTTTTTCCATTCTTGGTGTCACTGTGTGGACGAGTTTGCCCTTCGCTTAATGTGCTAATGTCTTATGGGGTTAGTTCTTGTTTTGGAAATGTTGCTCATTCTAGTTTGGGCAATTTTGATGATACATTCAAATATATTTCAGCGATTGTGAGGTAGGGTTTTTTAATTTGAATGTGGTTTTTTTTTTTTTTTTTTTTTTTACGGCTGTGTGACACACCCGCAGAGATCAAGAAAACTGTCGCGTGTACGCCATTCTCTACCTGGTATGCTTACTTTTCCTTGGGTCGTTTACCTTTCATATGGATTGTAGTTATTTACATTGTGTTCTGTGTTTTTTTCATGTTTCACGTTTGTGAGTGGTTTCTGTATGTTGGCCGATCATGGTTCTGCAGTGTGTCTGGTTTGTTGGGTGTTTGTGGGACTTCATTCTGTCTGGGGAACAGAGGGGCATGCGTTTCAGAGGCGTCGTTTTAAATGGTGTGTGGTGTGCTAGTGGTCTTTTTCTTTTCGTTGGTGTTACCCCAAGTTCTGAAGTGTCACGTTTTCTTGATGAGATGTGCTCTGTTTGGGTAACGTAGGGACATGTGACGTACTGTGGATGGGGAGTCATATTTTAAAGTGTGTGTGTTGCCCTGTTTCTTAGTTCGTTGGTGTTACCCTAAGTTCTGAAGTGTCACGTTTTCCTGATGGGATGTGCTCTGTTTGGGAAACGTCGGGACATGTGACGTACTGTGGGTGGGGAGTCAACTTTTAAAGTGTGTGTGTTGCTCTGTTTCTTAGTGTTCTTTAGTTTTATTTTTTGTTCCTATCCCCCTCATGAATCATATGTTCGCATTCGCAGGAAGATGGGCAATGGAATTATGCTAATATGTTGTTACAGTAATGTGAATGTTGCTATTAATTTGCAAGTCCCATTTCGATTTGACGACGTAGTCAGTGGTGTGTGTGACAAGTTTGAAGGGCTCACCCCTGCCGACGCATGTTTCTACTTCAAGATGCCCGGTTACAACAATTTCATATTGCAGAACAATGTTGATGTGGCGAACATGGTGTGTCTTGCACGGTCTTTTCAATTGCAATGCATTGATGTATTAATTGAAGTACGACGTGCAGAAGACGGTCACCATGCAAACACCCAATTATAAATAGCTCATTGTCAGCCGACCGATGTGTTTGACGAGTCAGACTTGGACGATGAAGATGATTTGTTGGCAAAATTCTGCCCTCATGTTGACAAGGTGTTTTTGTCTGCCTAATGGGCTAACGGGATTCAACGTATTGGCCAAATTTTTGAAGGTGGAGCGGATGAATTCCGAAGTGTTCTTCGCAAGTATGCTGTCGAATGTGGCTTCCGTTTTAAATATGTCAAAAACGATTCTGTGCGGATCACAACTGTATGCATGATGAGGGAATCGAAGGGATGCATGTGGTCGGTACACGCACGCGTTTTGCATGCCAACGGATTTTTCTACCTTCGCAAGTGGAATAAGGAGCACATCTATGGCGTAGCTGTTCGGACCCCAAAAAACCCCAGGGCTTGTTCAGATTTAGTGTCTGATGTTATTTCAAATCGGGTCTGTGACAAGCCACTCACGCGACCCATAGATGTTGTCTATGACCTCAAAAAAGATTATGGATTAGAGGTTAGCTACCGGGTTGCATGGTTAGGTGTTGAAAAAGCTCGGGGGGAGATGTTTGGTGCACACTCCATTTCGTTCGACCAATTGCGCTGGTACAGTTCCGTTGTCGTTGAAAACAACCCTGGAAGTTACGTCAATATTGATTGTGATGAACACAACAACCATTTCATAAGGTATTTCATATCATTCAAAGCATGTATCGATGGGTTCAATCATTGCCGGCCATTACTATTCCTAGATGGGACTTTTTTGAAGGGAAAATTCAAAGGACACTTGCTAGCCGCTACTGCGAAAGATGGCAATCAAGGTACTGTTACACACCCTTGACACAAATCATTAATTTTGTACAATAATAATTACAGTGTACATTGACTCACTCACATGTTAATTGGTCTCACCAACACACCACCAACATATTTGCAAACCTAACTCATAACAACCCTTTCTAGGTCTCTTCCCTATAGCCATCGCAATTGTCGATTCAGAAAACACCGCAAACTGGGCATGGTTCTTGGGACATCTCGCAAATGTTGTCAACAGTCACAGGACCTTTACATTCGTATCTGACCGACATGCAGGATTATTGGAATCAATACCCATCACATTTCCCACAGCCCTTCACGCATTTTGTCTACAACATTTGCAACGTAACTTGCAACATAAGTTACGATATGTCAACACTTCATACAGGGCTGGAATGTTGACAAAATTTCGGGCTTGTGCTTACGCACCCACTGTGGCTTCATTCACGCAATGCGCCGAGGAATTTACGAAATGCGGAAGAAAGGTTGTTCCCGCATTCTTAAAAGACTTACCCCTTCAATTTTGGGCTAATGCTTACTTCCGGTATGTATTTCAGTCTTTCTTTTTCCTTTTCGTTTATACTGCACCTCACATGTTTATACTTATCACATTTTCATGCCATTTGCGTATGTCCCCACTAAAATTGTACTTTTCCAATACCAGCGGTTCACGATACGGTGAGATGAGTTCCAATGCCGTTGAATCATTTAACTCGTGGATACGGGAAACACGCCACCTACCAATTACTCAACTGGTTGACAGCATTCGAGTTAAGATTATGCGTCAAATGGCGAAACGCAAAATAAAAGCACAAGCGTGGCCCGGTGTTATTTGCCCAAAAATGGAAGCTCGATTGGTCAAAGCATACAATAAAGGCAGAGCATGGCTTGTCAGCCAATCCACCGATACAGTGTTCGAGGTCCACTCTTTCCCATCCGTCATGGTTAACGTTGACAAACGTACATGTTCCTGTTTCAAGTGGCAAATCAATGGATTTCCATGCTCTCACGCAGTTGTTGCTATCCGAAATAGCGAACTCGACCTGTACGATTTAGTGGCTGAATTTTACTACGGGAATGCTTACCGGAACTCATACCAACATAACATACAACCCATTCCAACTGTTGAGAAACCAGCATTCAATCCTGATGATTTTGTCATACACCCACCGTCAGTCAAACGACCACCAAGCCGACCCAAACAAAAAAAGAATTCTTTCCCAAGGTGAAGAAATGCAACAAATTCGATGCAGCCGGTGTCAACGCATGGGTCACCACAACCGCACAACGTGCAAGGAACCAATTTAGCTTCACACACATAGTGACAGATATCCAAATTTCATACTTTAGTTTCACTGTAATTGTTTTCTACCTAAATAATTGGGTATGCCACACCCATAACGTAGTCTTGTATGACAGACAACTTTACTGCAAACATTTCACAGCTTCCAATTTATAAGTACCGGGTGAACAATTGATACCCCGTTACCATGAATAACTTTTCAACTTATTACATTTTGTTTGTTTCAAAAGTATTGTTATATTTTATCAAACTTATTGTGTGGATGCTGTTAACATGTTCAAATAGTTAACATGTTAACATGTCATACGTAAACATTACAGCGTCACGACTTCAATAAGGATCGCGCATGTTGTCAACATTACACAGCTTTCATCACAATACTCGCACCCACAACATACGAACCAACTTTCACCTTACATCCAACCCCCACACCAAAAAACACATTACACTTTAACATCGCCATACATTCACCTGCGCGATATGTTCTAATCAACAGCATACATAACATGCACCACCACACATAAACAAACAGAAAACGTACCATTCGAAAACAAAACATTTTCACGTGTCAAATAAAACCATACCTTTCCAACAAAAACAAATTATAGCATCACCATTTTAATTACATTTCAAAAACCCACACTCCAACAGTTACCATACTGATGTCTGCCAAAAAAACCAATGACCCACCAAACAGTGTATCATACTAATCATCATGCTTCTGTTCCAACGATGTCAAAAATAAATAAAAAAATACCTACATCCTAATAACCATGCTTCTAGTCTTTCAAACCACGTGCTGGATCGTTCACAAACGCCTTAACCATATTTGCACGTAGTATGATGTAATTAGTTCCTTGCAACGAATGTTCGACGTCACACCGAAGCACATACTGTCATATAATAGCACACACAATGACCCCACAATCGAGCCTGCAAAAACAAAAAAAATTACATGTCAGCAGCCAAACCCGCGGTACCCACAACCTTACGCATTACAGACACCCCAAACGAAACGCAAACACAATTAACTTACGTCCCAAGTTTTTGCTGTGGACACTTGATCACAGCTTCCAGTGAGCTGTTGAAATTTGCCAGTATGCTTTGCTCATCTAACCCAAATTCATGCAGAGTCTACTTCATCACATTAGTCACACGTTCTTTCTGCAATAATTAACACACCCCAATTAAACATTCTTGAAAAACATAACACACGAAAGGATCACATAATCACAAAACAAATGCAAAACATAAATGTCACAAAGCATACCAGCAGTGTCGCCACATTGTGATGTACATCAGTTCTGTCTCCACGCTGCCTCATCGGATTGTAATGTTTCCAAGTCCCATCTTCCGTATCATACACCACAAGCGTCCAATACCCATCGTGACACATTGGGAAGTGGATGAACTGACAATCACTCACAGCAGACACATTTGTATGAACAAACTTCTCCATAGCACGTACATCATCGTTTTTCACCATATCCTGCAAAACATAGAAACCATCAACATACCACACAGTCACACAACACAAACACGGTGCACTTCATAATATCACAACTCACCAAACACCCACTATTAAAAAAATAAGACTTATCCGCCAACTCGTCATCGCCATACATCCTCAGATGCTCACTTTTAAACAACTCAACATAAGCATCAATCACCTGCCCACAAACAAAAAAAAAAAAAAATAAACATTTTCTATTCGCATAACACCTATGCTTCGTATGCTACCCCATATGAGTTCATTACCCACATATGAATGGAAAACATTTATTCTTCAAAAAAAATACAATCTCACATTTCCACAAATGCTACTCTGTCGTATGAGGTTCTTCACATCACTAAAGTCCACCACCACACCAACTTCACCATCCTCCCACATGATCGCCCTAAACACACCAACAATTATCAGTTCCCAGAAAGAATTACATGACAACAAGTTCTAACAAATCTAAAAAAAAACATACGTACCGATCACCATGCCTATCATAACCTTGCTTGATTCTACACTTTTCTTCCACTGTCATCATTTTCCACACCCCCAACCTGTTGTTTATATCAAACCCGGACCACTTATTGCCCTTTACGACCACAGCATCCACATCAACAACTCCGTCACTCTTAACACAATCATCATCTCACACCACACGATAACTGTCTGCAACTGACTTCTTACTACGCCCATGTAAGATGGGGTACTCGAAATCCGGCAATTTTCGTTCCTGTCTAACTTTGTTTTTAATGTTACGAACAAAAGATGTTTTCCCCCCAGAAACAATTACCCCCTTATCCGCATCAGACAGATCCACATTCACAATGCCATCAACATTTCTCCCACATTGCTCACCATCAGAATCAACAAATACGCATCCAACATTCGGACCCACAGCCTCGCTACACATATTCGCACCCCCCATACCAGCTCTAATCGGCGACACATCGTACACAACTTGACCTCCAACCCTAACCCCTGCAACACTACCACCAACGCCGTCACCCCGCACCTCCACATCCCTGAAAGCTTGCGTCATCACATGCACATCACGATCAGTGAGTTGATCCTCAAGCACCAATACACTCCTCCGCTATTCGATTTTTTCTTTCTTCAACTTGCCCACCTCTTCATTCTTAATTCCCAACACACACTCAAACCCCCCTATAATGTTCACAGCTTGCGCCTCCAGTTTCTTTTTCAGACCAACAACTTCTTCCTCAAGCAATGCAATCATTTCATCTTTTCTTTTATTCTCTAATTCCAGTATTGCAATTGCACTGCCATATTCATTCACTTTGCTGTCATTCACCCCCTCATTGTCCTTCCCAGATGTGGAACCATGCAACGCGTCTGTTCCCTTGCCCCCCACTGTCATTTCTGGTTTGTGCCCTTCCCACGAACTGCATTCCTCACGTACATCACCAAATCCAAACTCCACATTGTCTGTATGAATCGCAGCCTCAGTGTGTCTGCCATCACCTTTAAGTTCATCCACAAAAGCATCATCACCTCCAACACAATCAACCACATATAACTGAACATTTTCAAACACAACAACATCCGCACCCATCATTTCACATTCATATTCAAACGACCTAAGTCGGTCTACTTTAACCTGCGCAAACACAAATATATTACCATAACGAATGAAAAAGAACTCAACACAAGTTCATACAGTCAAATATAAGCCTTAAAACAACAACCACACCCAACACACATACCTGAAAATTAACTGGGCCGGACAGGTCAAGCCCCTGAGCTTTACTCAGCAATTTCCCAATGTCCCATTTCATAAATCTGGGGAACATGTTGTCCGTTTGCGGCTCAATTATTGTCGAATGTTCTAATATCCAATACTACACATAACAAGAAAATAAAATATTAGTAAACTAATATATCTGCCACAAATATGTGTTACTACGACTAATTAAATTGAACATTCACATACCAACAACGTAACCACGTAGCCTGTCACCTTCCATGGCATTCGATGAAACTCCTTCACTGGCCCCATCAGTGCTGCCATTGTTGCGCCAGTCCAGTCGTACATCTTCACAGTGTCCAAGTCGTTCATATACCGAACAAATGCCCAACTAATTGTCTCACCTGAGTTTGCGAAAAACAGCTTCCCACAAATGTACAATGCCAAAAGCTTTGCCACATCTTCCTCATCTTCCTTGGTCCAACCATTAACAGTTTCAACAAACAAACTTTTCACCAGTTTTGATGTCAACCGAGACGTGTCACGACACCTACGCTGAATAAAGTTCGTCACTGGTCGTTGACCCGGAGATAAATACAAACGTCTCTTCCCGCATTGCAGTCCAAAAATCAGTCTCACATCGCTACTAGCAAATTTGACACTGGCCCCTCCAATATGGAACGCATTATCACGCGGATCATACGTTTTTATAATCTTCGAAATCAGATCATCACACTTCCTGAATTCATTGTGGTTCAACTTGTTGACGTGGATCGCCTCGATCATAATCCAAAATGGCGTTCTCTTTAATTGATTCATATGTGCCTCCCTCAGTTTTACCGAACTAACAAGTTTGATTATACCAGCAACGTTTGACCGGTAGTTAATCCTCGTGTGTGCCAGCCGCTGTGGGTACTCATTACCCTTACTCACATTATGTGCCACACTATTATTCACAACTTTCGTCTGCTTGGAAAGGATGTGTCCCTCCATTTTCACACCAACTTTCTGTGCCTTCGACTCAGATGCTTCCGCAGCCCTTCGCTTCTCACACGATCTAGTCCACGGACTACGTACCATGCTGCTATCTGCAACACCACACATAAACCATTTCAACAAAGCTTACAACAACTGCACAAACAAGCTACCCCATACAGACACACCCCCCTCACATTGTCATGCCATGCACCATTTCGTAACCTTGCACGGAACAAAAAAATAACCACCACCAACACCACATATACACTCACAAAAAATAATGCATGGGAACACACCCAACCACACCAGCAAAGCAAATAACATTACATACGACAATACCACAACAAAGAGCACCCACATAGACCATGAAAGCATTGACCCTCACATACACCGAAATCACAAAAACACACAAAAAAAAAACCCACAGAAAAACACAAATACCAAACCCCACACAAGTCACACATTTACGACAAAAACACAGAACCTCCCCCACACACAAAACCCCACCCCAACTGTTTGTTCACCATCAAATGTGGCCCCAACCATCACGCCCACATCCCAAAGTTATTTCCACCTAAATCCCCACCTAAACCCAAGAAACACCCCTTAGGAAGTCCATCCACACAACAACCCAAACACAACCACAACAAAAACCAAAAAAAGAACATACCGCACCCTCAAATAGTCGAACCATGGCCCACTACGGCCAACACAGTACCACAACACACAGACAAACACACAACGCAACTTGGCCCCACCCCTTGTCTTCACAGTTACGTGTGGTCCCCCATAACATTGTCCCCCTTACACAATTTCTTCAACCTCCACTACAACAAAAAGCAGTTTTGGCGATCAAAAATGTAAATTTCATCGCTAAAAGTAGGACAATTGGCGACTAAAATTGAATTAGTAGCCAAATGTGAACACTTTTTGGCGACTAAAACAGTTTAGTAGCCAAATGTGTACTTATTGGCGACTAAAAATCAGATTAGTCGCTGATTACATGGGTTTTAGCGACTAAAACAATTTTAGTAGCCAAAGGTGAAGGTTTTTGGCGACTAAAAAAGATTAGTAGCCAAAAGTATAGGCTTTGGCGACTAAAAAATGGTTTGGTTGCCGATTGTAGGTGTTTTACCGACAAAAAAAAATGTTGTAGCCAAATGTAAAGGTTCTTGGCTACTAAAAGATTTTTAGTAGCTAAAAGTGGACAATTGGCGACTAAAATTGAGTTTATTCGGCAAAAGTGGTTATTTTTAGACAGAAATTAATTTTTTTAGCGACTAAATTATTGGTAGTAGCCAAAACTAAGGTTTTTGGCGACTAAAAAAAACTTTAGTCACCAAAAGTGGCTCCCTTTTTTTTTAATAATTAATTTATTTTTTACATAAATTAATATTGAATAAAAATAATTATATTTATATATATAGTTTTAAATTAATACGGGTCAATATACTATATAAATAATATATATTGCATATATATTCATGTGATCTTGTGGTGGCATAGTGGAGGGAGTGTGTTGGTAAAGGTGTACAAAGTAGAAGGTCCGTGGTTTGAATCTCAGAAAAAGCAAAAAAGTTGGTAATTTTTTTTTTTCACAGAAGCACCTTTGGCGACTAAAATTATTAGCCGCCAAAAGTCTTTATTTTGGCGACTAAATGGATTAGTTGGCGATTCAGTGAGTATTGGCGACTAAAGGATTGGTCGCTAAATGTATGATTTTGAAAAGTGTAAATCACTATTGGCGACTAAAATGTTGGTCGCGAAAGAGCTGCTTTTTGGCGACTAAAAAAGTTTTAGTCGTCAATACCTCTGCCGACCATCTATACGCGACAAAACCAGCGACTAAAAAAATTAGTCGGGGAAAGTAAAAAGTCAACTTTTGGTTGGCGACTAAAAATTTAGTCTCCAAAGGTACTTTTTCTTGTAGTGCTCCTTCCCCCACAAGCACAAACAACCACCCAACCAAACCCAATAACAAACACACACACAAAAATCCCAAACAACTTAGCCAAACACAATAACCCTTACTAAACAAAACGCACGAAATCCACAGGGAAAATACAAAAAACCAATGTACCACACTAAGAAACACAGATTCGAAAAACAAGGTTACGAAACATACCCATCCCGTCCATGAAAGAACTATGTCAGAGCACCGATGAAGGATTATGCGAACTACGGTTCCTTTATCTTCCACTTTTTGCAACGTCACACCGTTCGATCGACAAACAAAACAAAACACCAGCAATAATGATCCAATCAGCCTTCCAAACATCCTTTCTACAATGGAATATGGCAACGGGGTATTTGATCAAATGAAATAGCGAAATTGCTGGCAATCACACATGTAGGGTTTCATACAGTACAGAGTGGAAGACCAAAACGACTGTGTGAATGTGGCTGCACATAATGGGTTAGCATTCAACGGGTTATGGGTATGTGTGTGTCCAATCAGTCACAATTTGAAGCCCTTTCAATTTTTGTTGTGGGCCTTGTGTTAACGCCCAAACACACCAACCCAGCCCACAAACGAAAACCCTTACAGCGCTTTGTAATTCTGTGATACCGTCTCAATGTATCACTTGATAGACGCCATACATCCACTCACTAATTACCCACGTGCAGCCCACACGAGCCATACCCAAGTTCCGCCTAACAAGCCGGATCTGACTACTAACGTTCAAATGAGGGTAATTACGTCCCTCACAAATTGGCAGGACTAAACGGTTTAGTAGATTACAAATGGGACCAACTGGTTCATAAGTTCACATTTTGGGATTTATGGGTAAATTTTCCTAAAACAATTGGAGAATTTCAGATTAGGTATAACGTGAAAAATAATTATAAATTAATAAATTTTATTAATATCAATAATTAGAATTATAAATTTTTTCACCATATGTAACAATTTTTTTTAAATTTCAGATCAGATATAATGTGAAAAATAATTACAAATTAGTAATAAATTTTATTAATATTAATAAATAAAATTATAAACTTCTTCACCATATGTAATAATTTTTCCATTAAGGGGTAATTTCCCCAAAAAGATTTGAAAGAAGAATACCCTTCGCCAAGCAAGGGTACAAAAAGCTTCGAATAAGAATGTAGGAGGAATTTATAGAATTTTCTTGACAACACAGCAAGGTCATTGAAGAAGATTTATAGCATCATTATTCCACATGAAGCTGGTAAAAATAAATCCACACAAACAAAACACACACAATAGTGTGAAAAAGATACGACCGTCAAATAAAAAATATGCACTAACAAATGATGATGATTGCCTCAAGGACGTACAAAAGTTTAATGGACTTGGAGACCACTAGCAAACAGAGAAGCAAAATCTTCAGTCTCGTGTTTCTTCAAAACTATCCCAATCTCAAGCCCACCATTACCATCTCTGCAATCTGAAAGAGAGAAAGCTCCACTTTTATCAATTGATGTCATCTCCACCTTTCTCGGTCTCCCCCACCCAAAATCAGTGTTGTACAACTCAAAGCGAGGTGAGCCTCCGATGGTAAATAATCTATTCCTGTCTATAGAAAGCATTTTAGACAATTGAACCTCTTGTACAGCTCCATCTTTCAAACCTTCTATAGCTTCACATATTGCTTTAACTGCCGTGGCCACTCCATCTTCTCCTATTAAGTCATTTGAATCTGCATCCACGAGACGGCCTGTAACGCAGTTCCCAAAATAAGTTGAAGGGATAGGGGGTTCCAAGCGAGCCCTGCAATCCACACTGAATCCGAGATGAACTTTCCCTGTGCTTATTTTTTTGGCTTTAACTAGGGAAACCCATACATAGGCACTTGCTATTGTAAAGCTTGATACATGAATTGCTGGTTCTTGTTTTTGCTTTTCTTGCCATTGCGTTTTGACCCTCTTCTTGATATACTCTATGTTTGCTCGTGTCAGTTGGAATGTACCAAGCATTATATCAGTTGGAGGTTTCAAGTCCCATATCAAGAGACTTTTGTTGTTGAGTCCATTGAGGTTCAACAAGTTCACGTAAGTTCTCTCATGATCACCTGGGTCTTTAATCAAAGACCTGTCATAGAATGGAGTTTCTTCCGGTGTTAAAATTGAGTCTTCGCCGTGCCTACAAATGGAAGCCCATGAATGCAAAAACAGAGCTACAGCTTTCCCGTCAAGTGCTGCATGGTGTGTGGCGTAACTGATTGAAAACCCTTTGTTTGGAAACAAAGTAATTTGCAATGTCATCAACGGTGCTCGCGTGTCAGAAGATAGGAATTGGGGTAAAAAATGATGGATTTCTTTAACTTCACGAAAGCTGTAGCTTGAAAGATGGTAGAAATCAGCTTCAGATTCGGCTATGGTAAGAGAAACTGCATCATCACCTTCAACATATTGGATGATTGGTTTATAGGAATCTGGTGGCCATGTCAGATTTCCGGCAAGGACAAGGTAGTGTTGGAGTGTGAGGGACAAGGAATGCTTCAATTTGGGAAGAACAGTGTCCAGAAAAGTAGTAGTTGAATGGGAGGTTTCGAAGAAGAATATGCGCTGAACGGGAGGGAATCTCACCCAAAAAAGGTCGAAGAATACAAGAGGAAGAGAGGTTGGGACGGCGGAGTCAGGCGAGCTAGGCGGTGGAGCCACCCTGCATACCTCAAGCACCTTCACTGGATTTGGTGTTGCTTCCATGAGAGGTAAAACAGAGAGCAAGGAAAGAGGGAATCAGCAGTGTTTGTCGAACTTTCAATAGCAGATTGATTATATGTAGGCTTCGTGTCGGAAGATGGGTTGGGTGAGGTTTAGAGTTATTTTAGTTATAAAAAAATTGAAATAATTTTTTTAATATAATAAAATAAAATATTACATCTAATTAATAATTATTTTAAATTCTTTTTTTTATAAAAAATTAAAAATCATTCTTAAACGAGACTCTTTAACCTTAAATTAAAGTAGTTAAAAAATTAAAAATTCAATCCACTTTCCAAAGCAACCGATAGTGTTGTTATTTTATTCAGCAATATTAGGTATCATGAAAAATTTTTCATAAAAATAATCATGAAAGTTTTGTGATTAAACACCACACACTAATCAAGATAATTCAAGAATCATAAATCATTCATGATCATTTTCATAAAAAAAATTTCGTGATCCCTTAAATTTTCTCTATTTTATTGTACTGTTGTTTGTTTGTGACTTCATCAATTACGATTCTCTCTATGTTCTTTATCAACTTATATTCATGATTCATTGTTTCTATGTACCTTGGTTTACAATGAATTATATCTTGGCCAGCCGGATTGTATATAAAATTATTTGTTAGGCGTGCAAAGACGTGACTGTGAGATATTCAAATCAGAAATTCTATGGGCGGATTTGGATAGTATGTATGGGGTAGAATTTTAGAATTATAATTTGATAATAAAGTTGTATTTTGAGTATGAGTTTTAAAATTATGATTTGAGCGTGAAAAATTTATTAGATTATGAATTTTGAAAACAGTTTTGAATTAAGTTTGAAATTTTTGATGTAATATATGATATTTGATTCAAAAACTTACCACTCATAATCAAACACACAATCTAAAATTCTATTCAAAACTCATAAAAAAATTTTAAAAATTCTGAAAATATTTTTTATTTAAAATATAAAAAATAACATGTGTCAATTTTGCTACACAAAAAAAAAAAAAAAAAAAGGAGCACTGTTCCAGTCAATCTGTTGGTCGACTGGCGGGACGTCTGGAAGGACGACCGGATAGGCCAAATTTCAAAATTAAAAACCCTACCTTAAACGAGTTTGCAAAAGTGGGTGTAGATTAATTTTTTAAAGTTGTATCCAAACACCACACTCAAATATGAATGTAGAACTATGATTAGAACTGCATACCAAACATAGTCGTGGTTTCTCCCTCAAAATATATTTTTAGAGAAAAAATTTCAAAAATATTTTTGGTTGAAATTTTCTTTAAAAAAATTAATTATTTTTTTCTCTATTATACATTAATCAATCTCTTTTTGTCTCTCCGTTCTTTTTTTCAATCAGTTTTTCTTTTACAGACATCTATTCAACTATAAAATATATATATATATATATATCAAATTATTCCAAACTCCAAAACTCTTTTCGAAATATATAATCAAATAATTTTTCAAATTTTCTAAACGTTTTTCAAAAAATTATTTTTAAAATAATATCTGAAAACATAAATCAAATAAGGCCTATGAATCCACAAACTTAGATAAGAAATTGAACCAAAAAATTAGTGTTTAACTGAGATCTATTATACATGAAATTAATCTCAATACTCCAACATATGTTTTGGATATTTTTTCTATGTTAGTTTTATGTGCACCCTACTACTACTCTATTTACATAAATTTAGACGGAAGTATCTAACATTGTTTGCTTGATACCCTCAATTAGTACTAGTTGAAGAATGTTGATCCTACTTAAATTAAGTTGTTGAGAGCTAAGAAATGATCTGCTTATCTTAGTTGTCCAATCGACATCTGAATAGAAAATTACGATTAAATATTAGACTTTAAGTCCTAAAATTTTTTAATTCCAATCTAATGGTTTGTCCGGTCAATTAAACAAGCCCACTAAAGCGTGGTCTCACATGCGACTCTGATGATAAAGATGCATTTATAATTTTGTGGCAATGTCACTTCATAATTTAGTTTAATTAGAGATCTAGTCATTCTAAAGCGACATTACTTATAAAATAATTAAAATTTTATATATTAATATTATAGACTCTATCAAAAATATTTGTTTTTCATTATTTTTAATTTACTAAATATAGGTTTCGTGATATTTGCAGAAATATTTTTAATTTTTTTTATAATCTAAATTTTTGTTCAATTGATCCTATCATCCATACTTTCCGTATCACAACATGGTGTGTTTTTTTTCCTCCTAATTTTGTGAACTTATTCGAATGTGTCATTTATTTAAAATTCTTTTTATGCTAATTTCAATGCTTGAAAACTCCAAACTTTTATTTTTTATTATTTTTACTAATTTGCCAAATTTTCATGAATTTCAACCCCTTGTTACGAAATTAGATGAATTTTCAACCGAACAAAATTAAAATGAAAAAGTATTGGTCATGTTTAGTTTCATTTCTAAATTTATTTTGAAAAATAAAAACTAGTTTGATAAAAATAAATATTAAAAATATATTTTAATTTTTTAAAATTATTTGTCTTTTAAAAAGATAAAATTATATAAAAATAATAAGTATTTTTTTTTATTTTTTATGAAATTAATTTTTAATTTTTTAGAAAAAAATTATGAAACATTTTTTGTCACACATGACTTATCTCATAAGTTTTGAATTTTATTTGGGGGACTCGGTCCACAAATTCAAATTTGAAATTTGTTTGGTCAAAAATTCAGACGCTGAAACATTATGTCTATAAGAACAAGATTTCATAAAATGCCCAAAATACACGTACTATCTCTCTGTCCATCTATCTCTCTCTCTCTCTCTCTCTCTCTCTCTCTCTCTCGCGCGCTGGGGTTTGTCAGTCGGCTCTCCTCTCCAACAGCACCACCACAACAATTGTTCGCCGCCACTGTATAACAACTCAAATTTCTAATTATTCTGTAGAATTTATACTAATATTATTTAATCTCAGTTCGAAAAATATATAATTTATTATATATTATTATGCGTGATTTTGTAAAATAATATAATTATTTAAAATTTAAGGGCTAAAATATAAATAATACTTAAGTTAAGATAAGGTTGTATTAATGGAGACTAATAGGAAGTGACGGGTGGCGGTTTGGCTTGGGCCTCAGGAATTCAACCTTTATAAATAAGGAGATGTTGACTATGTGAGAAGAAGAAAAACAAAAAGAAAAGAAGACCAGGAAAGAAAGAAAAGAGAAGGAGAGAAAATAGAGAAATAATAGAAGAAAAATAATAGCAGCAAAGGGTCTTTAATAATGGAAAGAAAGAGTAAGGTATTAAAGTTAAGGTGAGTTATATTATAGTTTGAATTATCAAAATATATTTTATTTATGTTTTAACTTACCAAAATCTATTTTATATAAGTTATATTTATTAGTATATTTATAAAAGTTATGTTTTATAAAAGTTTCAGTTACGTGGATGATTTTATGAACCCTATTTGTTTAAAAGAAAACCCATGGATATGTTTATTTTACTTTTAAAGAATATTTGGTTGACCTTATATGAAAATATGTTTTGTGAGTACCACCACGGGAGTCCCATGTCTTGGGGGACTTAAATAACCATTGGCTAGTGAGTCCCATGCCTTGGGGGATTTAAATAACCATTGGCTTAGTGATTGACCATTTTATGGTCCAGTGTTTATCGTGAATCCATTGACCAGCGTAGTGCTTGGCACTTAGTGATGTACCGCGGTTATAGTTGTATAGTGATTTCCGTATTACATATTATATGTTAAATGATGTCCATATTATATAAGATGCATTTTAATATCAAACTCTTTTTGGCCCAACTAATTATCCATGGTGAATTTTATGCCTTATACTCTTGGTATAATATTTCTCACTCTGCCATGAGCTTATAGTTTTTTTACCACTTTCAGGTGACATGTCGGGACCAGCGTGTGGGGTAGGCACAAAGCACTTTTATTGATGTATTTTTTTTTATGTAAATATCTGCCTTTTTGGCCAATACATTTTGTAATAAAAATAGAAACTCCAATGATTATTTTAGTACCCTTATTTAAATATTTCTTCCGCTTGCGCTTATTAAATTGCTTGAAGATTTGACAAGAGGTAATCTCGGTTACTGGCCATCATGATACTTAACCCTTGGGTACAGGGAGCGGGTCGTGACAAATGGTATCAGAGCAATGGTTTAAAAAAAAAAAAAAAATTATTGGAGCATAGGACACATACACATTTAAGAAGTGTGATAGCGAGTAATTAGTACCTAAATATTATATTTAGTTCGTCGATTTAATTATATTATAATTTTCTATGATTTTCTATATATATATTAAATTTTTTTTTTTTGTGTGCCGAATTTGTGAAGGATATTAGATATAATTTACGAATGAAAAAGAAATAAAAGATGTCAAACACCCACACAAAAAAAAAAAAATTATAATATAATTAAATATACAAAAATTTTAAAAAAAAAAAATCGCCGTTTAAAAAGTGGGTTTCAATTTTACAAATACTAACTTTGAAATTATTTCTAATCAATGAAAAGTTCATCTCAAATTTTTTTCAACTCTCACATATGATTCTGTCATTATGGTCTCATTTTATTTCCATATATTTATTTTTATCGTGAATAATACGAGTGAAATATTTTTTAAAGTCACCCATTATTTCTCATTTTGGTCTAAACTAATTTTTAACAAGTTGACAGTGAGTGGTTTTTGGTTCTGAGGTACTATTTTCTATCAGATTAATCATCTAATATATATTTATCAGAGTGCGCAGCGGATAGCTTACATATAACAAATTTTGAGGACGAAATTTTAAAAGGAGAGAAGATTATAACAATCCAAATTCTAATTATTCTATAAAATTTATATTAATATTATTTAATCTCAATTCGAAAAATATATAATTTATTATATATTATTATGCGTAATTTTATAAAATAATATAATTATTAAAAATTTAGAGACTAAAATATAAATAATACTTAAGTTAAGATAAGGTTGTATTAATGGATGTTTGGGATGACTTTTTGGCTAATTACGAAAAGATGTGCAAAAATAGAGAGAAAAGAGAATCTTTGACTTTTTGATATGAATTGTTGACTTTTTGATTAATTTAGTAACTTTTTGACTAATTGACTAAAATAACTTCTTACCAAACGAGGCCTAATAGAAAGTGACGCGGAGCGGTTTGGCTTGGGCTCACGAATTCAACCTTTATAAATAGGGAGATGTTGACTATGTGAGAGGAAGAAAAATAAAAAGAAAAGAAGACCAGGAAAGAAAGAAGCTTGGGCCTCACGAATTCAACCTTTATAAATAAGGAGATGTTGACTATGTGAGAGGAAGAAAAACAAAAAGAAAAGAAGACCAGGAAAGAAAGAAAAGAGAAGTAGAGAAAATAGAGAAAGAATAGAAGAAAAATAATGGAATAGTGAAAAGAAAGAGTAAGGTATTAAAGTTAAAGTAAGTTATATTATACTTTAAGTTATCAAAATGTATTTTATTTATATTTTGACTTATCAAAATCTATTTTATATAAGTTATGTTTTATTAGTATATTTATAAAAGTTATGTTTTATAAAAGTTTCAGTAACGTGAATTATTTTATGAACTCTATTTGTTTAAAAGGAAACCCATGGATATGTTTGTTTTACTTTTAAAGAATATTTGGTTATGACCTTATATGAAAATATGTTTTGTGAGAATCACCACGGGAGTCCCATACTTTGGGGGACTTAAATAACCATTGGCTAGTGAGTCCCATGCTTTAGGGGATTTAAATAACCATTGGCTTAGTGATTGACCACTTTGTGGTCCAGTGTTTGTCGTGGATCCATTGACCAGTGTAGTGCTTGGCACTTAATGATGTACCGTAGTTTTGGTTGTATAGTGATATCCGTATTATGTATTATATGTTAAATGATCTCCGTATTATATAAGATGCATTTTAATATCAAACTTTTTTTGGCCCAACTAATTATCCATGGTGAATTTTATGCCTTATACTCTTGGTATAATATTTCTCACTCTGCCATGAGCTTATAATTTTTTTACCACTTTCAGGTGACATGTCAGGACCAGCATGTGGGGTAGGCACAAAGCACTTTTATTGATGTTTTTTTTTTATTATTAAATATCGGTCTTTTTGGCCAATACATTTTGTAATAAAAATATAAACTCGAATGATTGTTTTAGTACCTTCATTTAAATATTTCTTTCGCTTGCGTTTATTAAATTGTTTAAAGATTTAGCCGGAGGTAACCTCGGTTACTGGCCATCACGATGCTTAACCCTTGGGTACGAGGAGCGGGTCATGACACACTGTCTCCTCCACTGACTAACATCACGCGCAGATTGACCACCACTTATCTGTCGTCTCTTTCTCTCTCTCCTCTAAACGTCGACCACAACACTTTTTTTTCCAAAACCGCCCATTGCCTTCAATAACACCACTACAGTGATTGTTCGCTCGCCATTTTCTTCTCCTCTCATCGACGTCATCACCGACTGACCATCACTCCTCTTCCATTGCCTCTCTCTCTCTCCTAACCACCCACCATAACACCTCTTTCCAATCTCCCTCACCGCTTCAGATTTAGACTTTGCCACAGTTCTCGACCGTGGGTCCCTTCCTCAACCTCAACATCGTCTCTTCTGCTCTGAGAAGTTTGTAAAGGTGCGGCAGCTGAAGAAAAGGACTTGGAACACCACTACGTCGTCGATCTCCCGCTCTCTCTCTTTTCTAGATCTCTTTTTGTTTTTTTTTCATTATTGTTGTTGTTGTGGTGGATCTGGTGAACAGGTATTTATTTATTTTTTTAGTTGTTGTTGTTGTTGATGATGATGATGATGAAACAAATTACAATAGATAAGGGATTTCTACTGTTAGATTTAAACAGATAAGGGACCTTATGTGGCTCTGATCTGTTCAAAATGGCTCTGTTATTTCAATCGATAGTTTTTTAACAGATAAAATGCTATGATCTATGCAACAAATGTGTTGAAATAAGAAAAGTATTCTTGATCGAAAAAAGAATAAATTGAACAGATAAGAAAAAGAATAAATTTTTTTGAACATATAGGAATTTCAATACATAAAAATAATTTGAACAGATAAGGAAAAAATTGAACAGATAGTTAAAAAAATTAAACAGATAAAAAAATGATTTGACCTAATAATTAAAAATTTTGAACAGATAGTCAAAAAAATAAACAAAAAAAAAATCAACAAATAAATTAAGGGATAAAATCAAAAATAAAATATCCTCATAAACAGTAAAAATGACTTTTCACCAAACTATTTCACAAGTGGTGAATCTTTCACTAATAAAAAATGTTCCCTGAACCTAATTTCTTAGACACCTTTCAAATTAAATTTATCATCAATTTTCTCTTTTATTTTTTTTAATAATTTCGTTGAATATTTCAACTTTTTTACTCATTTATTTCTATTCAAAATATTATTTTATTCAACACAGATTAATCGGTTTGAATTGCCGACCCAAAAAAAAGGGTTAGAATTTGACTTCTTCGGTCAAGTGAGAGTTGCCGTATTTCACATGCTTTGGCTAATAATTACTTCTAGATGGGTTGAATTTTGGTAAAATGTGGAAATTTTTTATATTTTTTTAACGTTGAGTTTGAATAAAAATTTAAAAATGAAAAAGAAAAAGATGGCTTCTAAAAACTTGAGGAGTCCGTGAGATTTATTACTGGTTCATTTTTTTGATAATTAGAATCATTTATTTTGTAAAGTGTTTGAAGTCAATCCGATAAAAAAATTAAATAATTTTAAAATATATATATATTTATCATTATTTTTTTAAAATAAATGTGATAAAATAAAATTTTATGATCTGAATAAGTAATGAGCCTACAATCAGAAGCGGATAATTAGCATATTTTGTTCATTTTTTTTTCCTTTAGTTTAATTTTTAAATTTTTTTTTACACATTTATATTATACTCAACTAGACAAACTAAAATAATTAAAAATTAATTTTTTAAAAAATTTCATAAAAACAAAAAAGGGCAAAATTTACTTTACCCCTCGTGGTTTCGCCTCAAAGCACTTTACCTCCTGTAGTTCAAATATAGATAGATAACTCCCTTATAATTTTAGATTAAAGTACTACCGTTAGTTTTTTCAAAAAAAGATAACGGAAGGCGTGCCATATTCTCTCTAATTGAGAGTAGACATTGCAAAAATGGTAAGTCAAAGTAAAAATTGAATTAAATGTCAATAATAGCCACATATTGATCTATTAAATCTTAATCTTGACCAAACCCTAACACTAATTGTCATCTTTTATCAAAAATTTAATTTAATTTAAAATGTTATTAAATGAGAATTGGGTTAAAAATGTAGTAGATTAAGGTAATTTTGTAGTAATAAATTAGACTATTTAGGTTAATTTATGGTTTTATATATTTATATATATATATATATATATATTTATTTATGTAAATGTTTGATTTAAAATTTTATTAAATAAAAATTGGGTTAAAAATTAAAAATTAGATTAAGATAATTTTGTAATAATAAATTAAGGTATTTAGGTTAATTTACGATTTAATTTGTGAAATATATTTATTTATATATTTAATTTTAAATGTTATTAAATAAGAAATTAGGTTAAAAATTAGAAATTAGATTAGGGTAATTTTATGGTGATAAATTAGGGTGTTTAGCTTACTATAATCTTATTTGTTGAATATGTGCTTAAGATAATATATATATATATATATATATATATATGGATATTAGAGAAAGGGAGAGAGACTATACCATAGGAGTTTTTAGGTAATTTTGCCATTATTTTTGACTAGTTTTGCATTTTAGTCCAAAATTATAAAGGGTTTGTTTATATTTGAAAGTGTTCCAAGACAAAATGCAATTTTGTCCATCAAAAAAAAAAATAAAGAGTGCAAATTTTTTATTGCATTTTTTTGTTATTTTTTTTTTAAAGTTTTTTTTACACTAAATGGATTAGAAAAGTACAATTTTTAACACAATTTTTTTTTATAAAAAAAAGGGATAAAAATATGATATATATATATATATATATTTATTATTATTATTATTGCCCAACCAAGCCTCAGTTTGGTAGATGATCAAAGCAAGTGCTGGAATTCTCCAAAGGCAACATATTCTACGAATCTAGATGGGTTGAATTTTTCGTTCAAAAAAGATGGGTTGAATTTCGGAACTTATCTGTAATCCAAATGCTCTATTCCCCCTTTCTATTTTTCATATAAAAAAAAAAAAAAACTCATTTTGATGTGAAAAGCTTTGACCATTTCATTCATCAAAAGCAATTTTTTGGAACATTTTGGAAAATATTTTATGTATGTCAAATCTTCCCCCTTTCTATTTTTCATATAAAAAAAAAAAAAAAAACTCATTTTGATGTGAAAAGCTTTGACCATTTCATTCATCAAAAGCAATTTTTTGGAACATTTTGGAAAATATTTTATGTATGTCAAATCTTCATACAAAAAATCAGAATAAGAGAAATAAGTATTATGTTGATGAGCTCAATATCATTATTTGATATCAAACAGATACATAAACACTGTTAGTGCATTATATTGTTAGTGTATTCTATGTTGTTATTAGCTATAAAGTGTGTCCTAGTTGATCATGATGTCTTTGCTTTCGGTTGCTTTTGGGTGCATTGTTTGTAAACTTCTCCTTTATAAGGAGCTCCTGAACCATTGTACAAAATACATTCAATACATAAATCAATATACATAATTCATTCTCTCTGTATCTCTCTCTATCAATTTATCTTACATGGTATCACAGCCATAGGTTAAGCTCTTGGTGCTCTTCGCCTTCTGGCGGGCGGCAACTTTGCCTTGACCGCCCGCCGGATCTCAACCAATTGAAACCTCCATCAACTCCAGCAAGAGGCTCACACGAAATGATCCATACCAACAACATCATAGCAACTCTCGTCATGATCGTCACGATCTGAATGGCTTTGATCCTCTGCATCAACAGAGCATCCCTCTCCTTTGGGGCCGTTTGCTAACATGTATTGAAGAGCAACACCACGGAGGCAAAGGACAAGATGCAGGGTGGACTCCTTCTGAATATTGTAGTCAGCCAAAGTCCTTCCGTCCTCCAGCTGCTTCCCAGCGAAGATCAACCTCTGCTGGTCCGGAGGAATGCCCTCCTTATCTTGAATCTTCGCCTTCACGTTATCGATGGTAGTACATGACTCAATCCCAGCTCAGTTATGAGTCAACATCTACTCCGAATCCCTACCCTTCATCCAGAAGTTTCGTGGCAAGACCATCATCGTCAAATACGGCGACGCCGCCATGAAATCCTCGTCCCTCCAATCCTCCGTCATCTCCGACCTCGTCCTCCTCTCCTGCGTCGGCATCCGCATCGTCTTCGTCCACGGCGGTGGCCCCGAGATCAACCAATGGCTGAGTCGACTCGGCCTCCAACCCAACTTCCTCCACAGCCTCCGAGTCACCGACGCTTCCACCATGGAAATCGTCTCCATGGTCCTCATCGGCAAAGTCAACAAACACCTCGTCTCTCTCTCCTATCACCCACCAGGATCTCTAGTCCGAATTCGGTGTCCCTATTGATTAAAGGGAAAGGCTTTACATCACTCAGGAGTCACCCATGTGACCCACTTCACCAATGTTCCCACCATGTCTCACCCATACCCTTTTTTTTATTTTTTTTAAACCAATCTTCATCTCTGCACCCACTCATCCCAAACTCTATAATATATTCCACCGCCTAAAATATTCTCTGTTTCCTTTATCTATTTTATTTTATTCTTATTATTATTATTAAACAACCCAAAAAAAAAAAAAACAAACAAAACAAACACCTCACACTGATCTCCACTCAAGCACACCCACCATTTTGCCAACTTTCTATTCTTATTATTCTTATTATTATACAAAACCAACACAACCCAACACCAACCGTCCACTTTTCACATCTTTATTTTTGTCACCTTTAATTTTTATTTTATTTTCTGTTTTTCCTTTCCATCATCGCTTGTTCCACCTTTCCACCCTCACATATTTTTTTTTTTATTTTTTTATTTTTTTTTAATATATGATATCCCCCTACCATTTATTAGCTCACCAATTCACACGCCTTCTGATATTTCAACTCTTTCTTTTATTTCCTTTTCCAAAAAAAAAAACAAACAAACAAACAAACCAAGAGCAGATGAAGCACTGCACACCAAACTCATTTTATTCATGTCAGGGGCGATCCCCATTTTCCACAACACAAAAAAAAAAAAAAAAAAAAAAAAAAAAAAAAAAAAAACAACCACACCCACAGCGGGATTTTTCTTATCTACTCTGCTGCCGGTCTCTTCTTCTTGCCTCCGTCCTGGGCGGCTCTTGCCGGTGTTGCCTCCGTGTTTCCCACTCCACTGGGCACGATCACTACTCCCTGCTCCTCCACTGCCGCATATGGCGGACCTCCAAATCGGAACATCACGGTGGCCTTCCGCTTCAGCTCCTTATTTTCCGCCTTCAGCACACTTATCTCTGCTCGCGCATCCTTATACATGCGCTGGAGCAGAGCCAGTTGGGCGTTTAACTGTTGCACCTCATTTGTCCTACTCTGCAGCCGGTGCGACAAGTTTGTGACCGCCGTCATGGTCTCCACACATGACTTCAAAGTATACTGATTGGCCTCAATATCAGTTTGCACCGCCATTTTTTGCTCCACAGACCGCATCGGAAAGTTCAACGGAGCAAAACCAGTGGTGTTTGGTTGAGGTTCACGGGCCACCGCACCAGTTATCTCTCTTGTTGACTCGTTGAGGTCGGGAAAGAGAGTGAGCAGACCACGGGAAGAAGAGGAAGAAGAGGCCATTTTCTGGGCAACAGAGTGTTACAGAGTATCTCTCTCAAGAAACCGAGTATCTCTCTCAGCAAAACGAAGAGTTTTTCAGAGGTTTTTTAGCAGGTTTTTGTCTCAGCCTCTGCCTCAGCCTCAGCCTCCGTCTTGGTTAAATAGCCAAGGCAGCCACGCGCATCATGCGCCGCACGGCGCTAGACGACAACATGGCGCGCAAGCCAAGGTAGTCCGGCACACCTTTTGATGGGCGCCTCGCCATAATGACCGGCACACCTTTTTATGGATTAGGCACGCCTTTTGATGGCAAGCCTTTTGAGGGATTGGGCACACCTTTTGAGGGTGCGACTTTTACAACGGTCCGCCATGACCCCATAAACTGTCTTCTACAACGGTCTGACCCGATCACACAGTGTCTGCTACATCGGTCCGACATGACCCCGTAAACTGTCTTGTTCCCCTTTATCCCTCACTTTTTTTTTTTCAACCTCAAATAGGTTTCTATTTTCACACCTATTTGAGTTTGAGGGGGGGTTATACATATATCATGGTGAGCATGGTTACACACCATGGGAACCACCCAAGCCATCCCATGGCGCACTCCCTAAGTCGCCCCCTTGGTGCACCACCACAAGCTTCTACAACGGTCCGACATGACCCCGTAAACTGTCTTCTACATAGGTCTGGCACGACCACACAGTGTCTGCTACAACGGTCCGACATGACCCCGTAAACTATCCCGACATTGATCCCGGTCAGCTTTTACATCGGTCCGGCATGACCCCGTAAACTGTCCCGACATTGATTCCGGTCAGCTTTTACAATGGTCCGGCATGACCCCGTAAACTGTCCCGACATTGATTCCGGTCAGCTTTTACAACGGTCCAATATGACCCCGTAAACTGTCTTTAACTGTCTTCTACATGACCCCATAAACTGTCTGTCATAATCATACAGTCTTCTACAACGGTCTGACACGACCATACAGTGTCTCCTATCCTATTTTATTTGTCAGTTTATTTTTCTATTTTGTTACTCTCTTCAAACTCAAGTTGGTTTGTGCCTATCCTCCTTGAGTTTGAGGGGGGCTGTTAGTGCATTATATTGTTAGTGTATTCTATGTTGTTATTAGCTGTAAAGTGTGTCCTAGTTGATCATGATGTCTTTGCTTTCGGTTGCTTTTGGGTGCATTGTTTGTAAACTTCTCCTTTATAAGGAGCTCCTGAACCATTGTACAAAATACATTCAATACATAAATCAATATACATAATTCATTTTCTCTGTATCTCTCTCTATCAATTTATCTTACAAACACAAATAAAACACACACCAATGAAAAACATACTTGCATCAAACATACAAGGAGGTGCCAATGGGTTTTACGGACTCAATGAGTTTCAAGACCACTAACAAAAAGAGAAGCAAAAGCTTCAATTTCATGTTTCTTCAACACTATCCCAATCTGAAGCCCACCATTACCATCTCTGGAATCTGCAAGAGAGAAAGCTCCACTTTTATCAATTGATGTCACCTCCACCTTTCTCGGTCTCCCCCACCCAAAATCAATGTTGTACATCTCAAGTCGAGGTGAGCCTGCAATGGAAAATAATGCCTCCTTTTGTAAAGAAAATAATGCAGTTATGCAGTCTTTTGCCCCTTTTAGAACTCCATTATTCAAACCTTGTATGGCTTCTCCAATCGCGGTGGCCGCCATGGCCACCCCATCTTCTCCAATTAAGTCGTTCGAATCTGCATCGACAAAACATCCTGTAAGGCAGTTCCCAAAGTAAGTTGAAGGGAGAGGGGGCTCCAAGCGAGCCCTGCAATCGACACCGATGATAAGACGAACTTTCTGGCTCCTCGTTTTCAAGGTTTTAACTAAGCAAACCCATGTGTAGGCACTTGTTATTGTAAAAGTTGACAGAGGAATGGCTAGTTTATGATTATTCTTCTCTTGCCATTGGGCTTGCACACGCTTCTTGATATTCTCTATATTTGCCTGTGTCAATCTAAAAGTGCCGAGAAACACATCGGGTGGAGCTTTCAAGTCCCATATCATGAGGCTTTTGTTGTTGTTGCCATTTTGTTGCAAAAATCCCTTCAAGAAAGTTGTTTCAAGATCATCTGGGTCATCGACAATGGTGCGGTCATAAAACGGAGTTAGTTCGGGAGTTAAAGTTGAGACTTGGCCGCGGACGCAAATAGAGGCCCATGAATGCATAAACAGAGATGCAGTTTTCCCATCCAATACCGCGTGGTGTGTGGCGTAACCGATAGAAAACCCGGTGTTTGGAAACAGAGTGACTTGCAATGCCATCACGGGTACTTGTGTGTGAGAGGCCACCAGTTGGGGTAAATAATGATGAAATTCTTTGGCTTCTCGAATGCTATCGCCGGACAGATGGTAGAAGGATTCAGCTTCAGACTCGGCTATGGTGAGTGAAATTGCATCATGACCTTCCACGTATTGGATGATTGGTTTATCGGAATCTGGGGGCCACGTCAGATTGCCGGCAAGAGGAAGGTAGTGATGGAGCGTGAGAGAGAGGGAGTGTTTGAGTTTAGGCAGGACGATCTCTGAGAATGTAGTGGTTGAATGAGAGGTTTCGTAGAAGAAAATTCGTTGAACGGGAGGGAATCTCAACCAGAACACGTCGAAGAAAGTAAGAGGAAGAGAGGTCGGGGCGGCTGAGTCCGGTGAGCTAGGCGTTGGAGCCACTCTGCAAACCTCAAGCACCCTCACTGGATTGGGTGCTGCCATGAGAACACAACAGGCCAAGGAAGGAAAAAAGAGGCAGTGGAGTGGGTGCCTGAGTGGTGTGTGACGGATTGATTATTATTGGATGGTTTGGGAAGTTGTTAAAAAGTGTAATTTTTGCTTTTTTATTTTTTTTTGGTATGTTTGGTTTGTGTTTGAGAGATGTGTTTTAGAGATAAAAAGTACGAAAAGTTGTTTGGTTTTGTTTTTTTCAAAAGATGTTTTGAAAAATTATTTTGAGAGAAAGTTTTGGAAAAAGTGATTGATTTGATGTGTGCGAGAGAGAGATTTGTTTGGAAAACTTGTTTGGTTTACAAGTTTTGAGAAATTTTTTTGAGAAAATTTGTTTGGTTTGATTACTTTTAAAAACTTTTTTGTAGAAAAAATTTTCCAAAATTTTTTCAGAAATACAAACCAAACGAACCTTATTTTTTTGTGAATGAAAAATATGAAAAAATAAGCTTGTTTGGTTGTGTTTTTTCAAAAATACTTTTCAAAAAATTTTATTTTTTTATTTTTCGTATTTTTTTATTTTTACTGAATTTTTTTAATATTTTAAACAATTTTTTTTACTTTTTATACATACCTAACATAAATATACTTAAAAAGTAAAAAATTTGTGAAAAAAACCTTTTAAAAAATCACAAAATACCAAAAATATAAAAAAATATACGAGAATTCAGTACATTTTTTACATTTTTATGTATTTATTAAATTTTTAAAATATTTTTTCACAATTTTTTTACTTTTTAGATACATCTAAGTAAAGTGTATCTAAAAAAGTAAAAAAAATATTTAAAATTTTAAAAATATTCGCTAAAAACTAAAAAATACGAAAACTAAAAAATTGAATTTTTAAAAAACTTAATTCAAAAAATTCAAATCAAATTCATTGATAACTTAAAATAAATTAAAAATTAAAAAAGTTAATTTTTAATCATAGAAATATATTTGAGATGATTTGAAATGTTTTAAATAAATATATTTTTTTATTTTTTCAAAAAATACGTGGAAAAAAAATATTAATTGATATGACTTTAAAAAAAATAAAAAATAAAAAATATAAACTTGCTCTGGGATGTCAAACCACCCCAGGCTCAACAGCAGCAACCTATTTTGACTGTCCCTATTCTCTGTACCACCACTCATATTTTGTTTTAAATATAGGCGTGGTTTAGAGAGTGAGTTGGCTTTTTAATTTTTTGATTTTTTTAATAATTTTAAGATTGGTTTGACATAATTTAGAAAAGATAAAAAATTAAGAAGTTATTAAAAAAAGTTAAAAATTTATTATTATTTATAAAAATTATAGAAAAAAATAAATTTATAAAAAAAATATATAATCCAAAAGTCATTGACGTGATGGCAAATTGTACAAATTACCTAATCAACTGCACAAAAAATTTATAAAAAAACGGTGTTCTTTAGCCTGTGGAGGTTCATCACGGGTCTCGTTTTGATAATCGAAACTGTTCAATATGTAGAACTCATCAAGTACTATATGTAAAAAATCACGTTAATCGAATATCAATAGTTATGTGATCAAATTAGATTTTTTTAGAAGTTTATTTTTAATTGTCCATTTTTTATATATAAAATTAATTTGATCATATAACTATTTATATTTGATTAAAATAATTTTTACAAATATATAATATTTAACGAATTATACACATTAAACGATTCGAATTATTAAAATGAGACTCATGATAAGTCCCTCCAATCCTATGAATGACTAGAAAAAAGCTCCATCTTATATACTCCCTCCGTCTCAAAATTTTAGTCTCTTATTCCATTTTTCATTGTCCCAAAATATTAGTCTCTCTTCAAAAATAAAGTACAAAAATAATGTAAATTTCCTATTTTGTCCTTCTTTTAAATTAATAAACAATATAAAAAGTACAATTATAATATTGATATTTTCAAAAAATGTACTATTAAATTGATAATTTTGAAAAATTTATTTTTTTTAAATGCAATATTTATACTATCAAAAAAAATTAAATTTTTTTAAAAAAATTATTATTTTGAGACGGAGGGAGTATATAAATCTGAATCATGACTGCCCCACCACAAAACTCAAAGCATTCCGCACGGCTTCCTTCAATAGTCACTTTCATCTGAATCAGGACTGCCCCACCACAAAATTCAAAGCATTCTGCACCGCTTCCTTCAATAGTCACTTTCACTATGCATAGGGCGGTAAAATGATAATTTTATTATGTTACATAACATTTTAATATATATATATTTTATAAAAAATTAAAAAATTATCTTAAATAATTTTTTTTCTTAATTTTTTAATTTAAAAAATAAAAAAATGTACTTATTCCAAACCATAATCTGGAGTTAAAAAGTTTAATTTGAGAAAGACTTTTAATTTTTTAAAATTTTTTAATTTTTTATAAAAAAATATAATAATTATAAATTAAATATAATCTTTTATTTTATTGAGACTAAAAAATTTATTTTATTTATTTTTTTAACTATTCAAACCCACTCAAACCCACTTTTCAAACAATTGCATAATAACACTGCCGTCTGCATCTTGTCTTCCCCAACTCTCTTTTTTTTCTACCACCACTCATTTGCTGATATGTGTCAATTAATAGCACCCAATTTTGGCTCCGTCAAATCAGGTCCGGCCCTGGTCATAGGCCGGCAAAGCCATTGCTTAGTATTCCTTGAAATAGGCTCAAAATAGGAGTCCTCTTATTATAAGTTAGTATTATATATTGGGTATACTTTAAGTTTAAAAAAAATTTTAAAATATCCAAACTAACATAATTTTTTTGACCCATTAAAAGGCCAATAGTTAAGGCCCAGCCCAACTATTTGAAATGTTCATTTTTTTTAATTCCTAACCCTATCTTCTATTAATCTAACATTCCTTACATTTGTTTCATATAGCACACACCAACAGCAAAGGGACGGAGCAGCAGCAAATAGATAAATTTTTTATTTATTTATTTTTCTATTCAATTAATTAAATATTTATCTTGTCTTTTCCCAATTAATTGATATTATAATATTAGTATTTATATCATTAAGAATAATTTATTTAAAAGTTTAATAGTTCACATCACATAATTTAAAAAAAATTTATTTTGTTAAGTGATGGTACTCTTGTTTTGAATTTTAATTTTAAAAAAATATTTTGATTTTAGAACAGCAAGCACACGTAATTTTTTTTTCTATTCAATTAATTAAAAAAATCCTAAGTATTTTTTGTGATTTTAATACAAATATTTTGTCCTTTACCTTAATTCTTTTTTCAGTCAATAAAAAAAAAATGTGAAGGCCCCAAAAATTTAATAGTTGATTATCGACTTTGGACCTTGAAAATCTCAAGAGCGAGCCTGCGTCAAATCCTTCCAATCTGTATCTCTCTCTCTCTCTCTCTCTCTCGACAAGTTAATGTCTTGTCATCCTTTCCTCGTGACAGTGGATTCAAACTTTGTTGTCATCTTTCACCATCTCTACCATTGGTTGAAAAGATTTAACCCTTTTTTTTTTAAAGAAAAATTATTCATAAATCTCATATTGAAAAATGTTGCTTTATCTAGTCTTGAATATTTTTTGTAAAACATTTAGTCCTTTTCATATTTGGTATGTTATCTTTGTTTGTTATATTGTATAAACATCAAGCAATTTCAATCCAATCAATGTGAACGAGTTCAAACATCAACTACATCATCAAACATCATCAACATCATAAAATATCAACTATATCATCAAACATCATCAACATCACCAACATCATCAAATATCAACTACATTATCAACATCACCAACAGTTCCATTAGTCGCACTACAATTTCAACAGGAAATTATGATTCCAATATGTGCATCAACATACACTGTTATAAGATCAAGCTTTTTAGACACTACAATTTCAATGGAAATTATGATTCAACGGACACCAAATAATAATATACTAAAAATCCCAAGGTCCAAAATTACTTCTTTTTGACATTTATTCGAACACAAAAGAGACTTTGTAGTTCCATTTTCTGTTTCTATAATAGTTCATTTACATTGGCAAATTCGGCACAAATTAAAATTCCAAACTTTATGCCTCAGATTTGCTGATAAACATGCAATCATCAAACAACAAACGAATTGGGTCAACCCAGTCAGCTAATAAGAATATCAAAAAAACCCAAATTAAGTACTCATTCACCGAGTAACAAAACACCCATTAGTTTTCCATAATCACATCCATATATAAAGAAACGACTGAATCGATTAGGTATATTGGGTCTGACCCAATATGGGTCGAAGTCTGTTTGATCACAGGAAAAGCTTACCTGGTTCGATTGTGAACCTCATCAAGATGTAGTTGATGTTTGATGATGTTCACAATGTTTGGTGATATTGATGATGTTTGATGAGGTTGAAGATGTAGTTGATGTTTGATAATGTTCACAATGTTGGTGATGTATGATGATGTAGTTGATGTTTGATAAGGTTTATGATGTTTTATGATGTAGATAATGTTTGATGATGTAGTTGATGTTTGATGATGTTGATGATGTTGTTGGTGTAGTTAATGTTGCTGATGTTCGGAAATGAGAGAAATCTAAAAAAAAGCCTATAGTAAGCTTTTAACATTCAAATAGGACTTATTAGTTTACAAAATAAAAGACAGAACCAAATGGTTTAACAAATTAAAATTTGGGATTTATTGGTGTTTTGCCCTTTTTTTTAAGAGTAAAATAAAAGTAGGGATATAATTTTGGCCTGGCCCGATCCATTCAGGCTCGGGCCAGGTCGGACTCAGTCCGGTCTTGCGGGTTCTCGCCAAAAAATTGAGCCGAACTAGGCCAGCCCACGGGCCAAAAAACTAGGCCCAGGCCCTAGCCTAGGCCCAGGGATATTCAGGCTTTGGACGGGTTAGTGGGGTGGGCCTCGGGCCAGGTCCATGAGCTTGGGCATTGGGCGGGCCTACACAATTTTTTTATTTTTTTCACCAAAATTTTATTATTTTTCATTAAAAATAACACTAAGCATCGGGCGGGTTGGGCCTCGGCCGGGCTTTTGAACGAGCCAATGGGCCAGGCCGGGCTTCAAAACGATGGCCCAAGGCCATGGGCTGGACTTGGGCTCGGGTCTAAACAGGCCGAGCCAACCTCGAGCTGTGGGCAGGCTTCGGGCAGCCCGCGGGCCATGGGCCAAAATTACACCCCTAAATAAAAGGGATTTAAAGTGAGGGTTTAATAATAAAAGAATTATTAATGAGGAGATTAATAATAAAGGGATTAAATAAAATTATATTTGTTTTGATAATAATTATTAGTATAAGAATTATTAAATTATTTTTATATAAAATAATAAAACAAATAAAAAAATACAAAAAATTAAATATTAATGTTCAAAAAAAATTCTCAATATGTGAAAAATAAAAAAAGAAAAAAGAAAAATAAATTTAATCCCCTTACAATTTTTCTAATACTGCCTCCACTTTCTCCATCTCAATCTCCCTTCCAACCTCCATCTTAATCCTCTCCTCCATCATAATCCCTTCCATAACTCTACAAATAAACACAACACTAAATAGCCCCACCTCCATCCTAATCTCATTCCATTCTTTACACCCCAAAACAAACGGGGCCTTAGAAAATTCTTTGTTTTTTTTTTGTTCTTGTTTTGTTTTGTTTTTTTTTTTTTTGGTTAACTTTGAACATTAATTAAGACAGGAATCAAACGTTATTTTTAACGTTTTTCATTGAATTTATGTTTAAAGCTATGTAGTGAATAAAATCGTATATTTGGTTACTCAAAACCATTTCCGGACGAATGAAAATTCAACGCGCGTTTTCGGGTTCGTAGAATGGTTTTAGTGTAACAGGTCCGCGAGGGGGACGCCGCTACGGTTCGGACTCGATTTTGTGTCACGGTTCTTAATCTGAACCAAAGAGTCCAAATCTGGCCAATCGTTTTGAGAAACAAATTTTGAAAAAGTAGTGCCAAACATGGACTGCTTTGCCAGATACAGAGTCGCCACCTAAATATTTTTTTAATGGGGAAATTTAGGAAACCCTGACTCGGTGCCGAAGGCCACATGTCCGTCATCACCGGAGTTGTCTCGGCTCGGGAGCTTGGGTACGATCGGGGAAGGTCAGCTATGAGCACCCCTTTTCGCCCGGTCCGAAGACCGGCCTCTATTAACCGTGATATCCAATTTTGAAAATGTTACGTGTTCTTAAACCAATTATTAGCCTAGAATTACTATGTTATGCGCGCAGCAAACAAGTATAGACTAGATTGCCTAATTTGGAAGTAAGCATTGCATATCCGTTTGTTTTGAAAAATGTTTTGAATTTGCTACTCGCAAGTAGGCTAAAATGCGGATTTCAACGAGCTTTTCCAACTCAAACAATCCAACCTCCACCCACAGGCATTCAAAGCAGTTTAACACATAAGCACTTAGCCGCATGGCAGGCATACTGTCATGGTAACACTCACACGCATGCGGGATGCTAAAGCATAAATACTTACATCGTACTCCGTGCCAAAACAGTAAACTAGTTAGCAAACATGCATGTCCTAGTTCATGTTAAAAATGGCTAATGCATCACATGCAAAATGCAATCTAGGCAGGCTCGGCTAGCCCTAAACATGGCATGTGAAAATGCACAATTATCACATATTCGGTTTAGAATTTTGAAGTACAAATGCAGTTAGCGTGATGTACCGAGCCTAATGTATGCAATACAAATGTATGGATGCACGCATGCATAGCATAAGGTATGCTAATTTCAAAAAATGCCATAATCTACCATCATAAGCAGGTAAATAAAAGGGAAGAAAGAAATGGGGATTGGAAGACATACACACACTCACCCACACTTATTACATATTTACCCTCACTCAGAGGGTCCAAATGAATATTACAGTCCCAAAATAATAAACAAATAAAATATTACAGTCCCAAATAATAAACAAACAAAATTATTACAAATATTCTAATTAATTAAAAGAAAAGATGCAAAAGAAAGAAGAGGGTGGCCGCAGCCTCTGCCTCGGGATGCGCAGATGATGCATGTTCGGAACTTGACTCGCCCGAAAAACCCGTACCGTACTCCTGCCACCTCTGTTTGTACTGCCTTGTCTCTCTGAAAATTACCAAAGTCCTGGAGCAGGTTCCTCACATGCTGCAGAACACCACCGGCCAGACAGAATTCCCACCGGCACTTCAAAATTTCCACCGGCATTTATTGGATTCATCGGCACTCTAGAGATTGCCGGTCGGCACAAAATTCTGCCGGTCGGCAGAAACTTCCTGCAGAAGACAATTTGACAGCAAACAGGGAACAGACAGTGCATGGCATGGGGTTTTCAGGTACATGTGAGCATGGTTATGCTTCCTATCATGTTTTGAACTCAAAGAAGCATGACCTTCGATCCTCGAGCCATCAATGGTGCATGGTGGCTCAAAGAATCAAATTTGCCATTTGATGTAAGGATGCATGCAACAAACAAAATGGGATCCGAAGCCTTATCAAGTTGGAGTCAAAAGCCCCGATGACCGGGAATCGAGGCACATTACATCACTTGAAGTATGAATGTTCCTTGATTCCCACACTTGGTTTGACACCCCAAACCAAGTGAATGCAATGCATGTTATGCAAACATGGCTCAACATGCAACATGATACCAAGATGCAAAGCACAACAAGCATTATCCAACCAACATGACAAATGTATAATGCCAAGCATACAAGATGCAAATATGATGCAAATATGGACCAATTTGGGAATGGGATTCACATGCTACGAGGCTTAATGGAACAACCATACAACAAACATGAAGCAAGCATGCAATGGGGGCCTTGAACCATAAAGGGACAGACCTTAGTCCACCCCAAAACAGCACCAAAAAAAATGCTCAAAATGATGGGCAACATCTCATGTTAACAAGCAAAGTCATGGTCCCAAGATTAAGGCACAAAAAGGAGACAACTTACCCCCACCAACATGACCTCTCATGGCATGATTAAAACAAGTAAAAACAGAATTTTGCAGACCAAGATAGGACTCCAAACCCTCCTAAAATGGCAGTTAAGGTGACTCCCAAGAGGCATATGCACCAAGGCTCATTCCTAGGCATAAGAGGGTACACCCTCAAGGCATAAAAGAGGTCATGCATGCACATATACAAACATGATTCTTGGATTAAAATGTGGTCCTAGATGATGTTAAATCATGAGGGTAATCACAACCATGCATGTTAGAGGTCAAAATGCTCAAAGCTTTCAAGCCGAAATACATAGCACCTATGACAAACATGCCAAGCATGACCAAATGGATAACCAACAGACTTTAAGCATGGAAAAACAATACTAAAAGCTTCATGGAACTAAGCCAACACACACAAGAATCATGGCCTAATCATGAGATACACTTCTAAGCAAAATGGAGCAATACAAAGCAAGTATTACAAGCATACAAGGAGGCACAAATCCAGCCAAAAATAGAGGTTACACATGACCTAAAACACCTAAAAAACTTCTGAAATGAGGCCAAGAATGATCAAGCACACATGCTATCCTTTTAAGCCAAAAAGCAAGGAAACAAAACAAAGAAGGGAGAGGGGTGTCCCTCCCCTATGCAAGACTTCAAACCACCTTTTTTAACACTGAAAATCAACTGGTTTTTAGTGGTCAAAGGACCAAAACACTGAAGTGAACAAAGCCTTACTAAAGAGGCACCAAAATGGACCAAACAAGGCCTAGAAGGGTGAGTTTGTACTCAAACCACAAAATGACCTCAATGAAAGTTCTAAAGCATGAAAATATAAGCCTCTTTCATGTTATACACAAGAGCTAAAACAGCAAGCAAGATAGGTAGAAAACTATTGCAAGTTTGGGGAATAAAAAGCAAGATGCTTACCCTTGAAGAACCCTTGAAGAACAAATGGTCTAGCCCTCTTCTTTTGATCAAAACCAATCCAAAAACTCAAGAATCAACCCTCCAAGTCCCTCAATCTCGGAGTAAGGTGTAATAGTGTGTGTAATGGTGCAAAAGTAAGGTAAAAACCACCTTTAGGCCAAGGAAACACACACAAAGGAGGGGAGAGAGGGAGATATAGAGATAGAGTGTATCTATATCTCAAAGCTCTGGTTTTTGGTTGCAAAAGTCTAACCTAGATCCAAGAGGAAAGCCCCTCTCTTATAGGACTCCCTCTTGCAAAGCTTATACAACAAGCTTGGCTAGAGGGAGATCCCTCCATACACGTGTATGGAGGGGAGAAGAGTTGGTGCCAGCTATCACAGCTGGCACAAAATATCTCCATAAAGTGGATGAACAGTGGTCGGCTGCCCAAAAATGTCATTTCGACAAAAAACAGTGCCGACCGGCAAACAAAGTGCCGATGGCATCAAAAAACCAGCCGGTGGCCTCTAGCCACTGCCGGTGGTGTGTGGGGATGTCTCACAAGGCATTCCCTGCCCCTCCAAGGCAAAACATGAGTGTTCGGTGCAAAACCAGACACTAAACGGTCAAGTTCGGAGATCCTGAGGCAGGGCACGCGAGCCGAGACCTCCGGGAACTCCAAACGAACATAAACATGGATGATCACCGAGTGTTCAAACGGTGACGTCCAAGTCTTGAGGACGGTCAAAAATGGGGTGTCTACAGTTGCCCCTCTTTGACAGAACTCGAAAATCATAACAATGACGGGAGTGAATGTCAAAGCCTAGAGACGATCCATTTTTGACAAGGCCGAAGACTCAGACAAACATGCAAGACAAACAAGATATGCGCCCGAAGGCAGGGGCGAAATGCAAGACAATGCGCAGAGCCGAGCATAACTTATGATCATGCAAAGAAAGCTGTAACGAAGCATACATGCGACGGTTTTAAGCATAGCATACACCAAACTACACTACAATGCAGAAAGGATGTAAGAGAATTATGCGATTCTCAATACGTCTCATTCGGGAGATACAATACCTGTGCGGCTCGTCTGGTTGCACCAGCCTCAAATGAACCGTACATACAATATCGTGCCTGAAAAGAAAACAAACTTAACAGGTACAATATCGTTAGCAACATGTAGAGTAGTATACTCGAAATGCGTAACAGCGCAAAGCAAGCGGGGAGCATAACAATGCTGTGAAGATACAAACATGTAAGTGGGGCATGCGGTCTACGCAGGCAACGAAATCGATCATAAGCATGCGGTCTACGCAGGTAATGAAAACAACAAAGATGCAGTCTACGCAATCAAAACATGCGGTCTACGCAGGTATTGAAATTAAATATGATGCGATCTATGCAATCAAAACATGCGGTCTACGTAGGTAATGAAATTAAGAAAGATGCGATCTACGCAAGCAAAACATGCGGTCTACGCAAGTAATGAAATTGAACAACGATGCGGTCTACGCGATCAAAGCATGCGGTCTACGCAATCAAAACATGCGGTCTATGCAGGTATTGAAATTAAAGAAGATGCGGTCTACGCAATCAAAACATGCGGTCTACGCAAGTAATGAAATATGCGGTCTACGCAATCAAAACATGCGGTCTACGCAGGTAATGAAATTAATAGAGATGCGGTCTACGCAATCAAAACATGCGGTCTACACAGGTTATGAAATTAAAGAAGATGCAGTCTACGCAAGCAAAACATGCGGTCTACGCAAGTAATGAAATTGAAGAAGATACGGTCTACGCGATCAAAGCATGCGGTCTACGCAATCAAAACATGCGGTCTACACAGGTATTGAAATTAAAAAAGATGCGGTCTACGCAATCAAAACATGCGGCCTACGCAAGTAATGAAATATGCGGTCTACGCAATCAAAACATGCGGTCTACGCAGGTAATGAAATTGATAAATCATGCGGTCTACGCAAGTAATGGAATTGATAAATCATGCGGTCTACGCAAATAAAGAAAGGATTACAAACATGCGGTCTACGCAGGTAATGTAATTAACATGCGGTCTACGCAAGTAAAGAAAGGATTACAAACATGCGGTCTACGCAGGTAATGTAATTAACATGCGGTCTACGCAAGTAAAGAAAGGATTACAAACATGCGGTCTACGCAGGTAATGTAATTAACATGCGGTCTACGCAAGTAGAGAAAGGATTACAAACATGCGGTCTACGCAGGTAATGTAATTAACATGCGGTCTACGCAAGTAAAGAAAGGATTACAAACATGCGGTCTACGCAGGTAATGTAATTAACATGCGGTCTACGCAAGTAAAGAAAGGATTACAAACATGCGGTCTACGCAGGTAATGTAATTAACATGCGGTCTACGCAAGTAAAGAAAGGATGTACCATTACATAACATAATTGAAACAATTTGTGGAGTTCACAAACCATGAAAAGGATATGGGGCGGGACATTCTTCGCACTCATTGAGCATTGCTCGCAGAAGTTGTGGCCTGAGGTCAACTCAAAGGTTCACGTTTCAAAGGTGTGCTTTCTCGTATTGTGAGGGCGTCCAATGACGTGGCTGACCCGAACGGAGGTGCGGAAGGTGCGTTAACCCCAAGGGGAGTTTTGCTGGTATCTATTCCGACACTTGGCTACCCTGCCATTCTACGTTTTATTTTCCTTTTTACTAGTAGTTTAAGCACATTGCACTGCCTCAGGCAGGTTTTATTTTCTTTCTCAAAATTTACACACTTTTGTAAAACACGTGATGGGAATGAAACAATTCATTTTGTTCAAAAGATGTTGCATTTGTAAACTTCTTATGCATCGCATCGCAAGGTATCACACCACAATGTGAACGAAATTGAACTCATTTTGGAAATTTGCATCGTAATAATCAGGTAGTGAACCGACTTACAACTCGATAAGCAAAACAAAGACATAATATAACCAAACAAGCGTGAGTACAACTCGATAAACAAATCAAAAACTCAAAGAGGGTGAAATACAACTCGATAAGCAAATGCACAACAAGTTGACAATCGGACAGGCATGCCCCTGCGAGAATCGATCACCGGGGAGGGGTTGGAGGTGGTGAAATTCCCTGATGCCTAGTGTAAACAGCTTAGGAAACCAGAAGGAAGCTCCATCGGCTTGGGGGAGAGACCATCGGCTACAAAGAATGGCTACCGGCCATAAAATTTCCTTGTCGGCAAACTATTATGGCCGGTCGGCAAACAGTTTGGCCGGCTGGCACTAAATGAGGGGATCAGCAGATTGTTGACACCTATCCCCCACTCAACCTTATCTCCTACAAAAGATCCCAACTTCGTAGTTTTTCTCATTTTCACACTGATTTGCTCCAATGGAAGAGTTTCTTGCTCAAAACCTCACAGCTTGGATTGCTAGCTTGGATGGCTCGGAAAAAGTGAATTTCCGGGGTTTTGGCATAAATGCACTATTCACTCTGGGTCGCATCCCCTTGCACTTCCCGTTTCTTCATGCCGCGGTAAGGTTTTGGAATCCGGTGACACATGTCTTTAGCTTTGCCGGGCAAGAGATATGTCCCACCTTCGAGGATTTCTGAGCCTTAATGGAGTCCGAACGCGACGAGGAGCTCCTGCCCCAACTTAATTTTGGTCATGCCCAATCCTTAGGGCGTATGTGTGGAATCAGCATGCGCGATGCTCGATCTCTGATTTGTGACGGGATGTTGGACATTCCGAGTCTGGCCAATCGATTTTCTGATGCTGGTGATCGCAACAACCATCACTGGCAAGGCTTTCGGCGACATGCCCTCTGCTTGTGCATGCTGTCCCATTTCCTGTTCGTCTCAGGCTCTGGAGGGGCTAGTGTCCGGTTGATTGAGGTTGCCCAAGGCTTGAGGGAGGGTAAGAGCTGTATTGTCATGACTCTGGCCGAGACGCTAATGGGCTTAGACGCCTTTTATCGTCATGAGACGTCTAGATTGGCGGGGAGTCCACTACTACTACAGGTAATGTTTCCCACCCAATATCGCATTTATGTATTGCTCACATCACTCGGCCCTCGAGCTCGATCTTTTTCTCACAAAAAAAACCCCATTCTCACTTTTCTCTCCTCGTACATCTCTCTATTCTTTACTCTCTCATTTTTCAATCCCTCCCTAGGTATGGCTGATGGACAAATTGCAGGTTGTGGACTCCTGCCAGCATATTCAGCTCGCGGCTACTTCTTCCGGCATCGTGTAGTCAATGCCTTGGACGAAGGATGGTGGTTTGATTGGATGTGTAGCCTGTCCGCAGACCATATTGCTTGGCGGTGCCCTTGGCTGAGCCTTCCGGCAATGAGTTACAATATGCCCCGGCAGACCGGGATTCAACTGATCGGTCTTACTCACTGTGTATTCTACTTCCCATTTCGGATTCGACGTCAATTTGGCCATGATCAGACCTGCCCGCCAGAGGGGATAGAGTATCCTGCTGCATTCCCAGCCCGGGGCGCACAGCTTGCTTGGCAGGCCACCGCATGGAGGATGAGAGAACTCCTGGCCCCCGCTCCTACTTTCAGCTGCACTTTGTCTGACGAGTGCATAGATTGGCTCAATGAAGAAGCACATATCAGGCCCAGCTTGGCATCAGAGGCTTCGACCAGCTCTGGGAGGGGGCGCAGGAACACCTGATTCGACTATGCCCTAGATTTATTGCTTTATTAGTACTTTCAAGTTTTCTTTATGAATGTAATAAAAAGCAACTTCAATTGTATGCAAGAGCAGGAGAACTCTATTTTGAAATCAATGAAATTGAAAGTTGTGGCACTGAAAATTTTTCGCTTTGGTCCAAAAATGGTCAATGTTGTAAAAAGATTTATTTGAACAAAGTCAGCTTTTATTAAAACTTCTCAAAAATGTTTTCGATATGGATCAGAACTGGACACGCCTGAGATCTGTCACTTGAGATGCACAACCCCAGATCCCTGCAACTGAAAAGTTGCCCCTAGTTTGAAGAGCGCCGCAGCACTGCATAGCAACGGAAAGTTGCCCCTAGTCTGAGTGGCACTGCACCGGAGATTCCAACGAATGCTGATGAACAAAGATGACTGAGATGATCAAATGGACAAAGTTGATCGGGGAAGTGTTATAGCTGAACTTCAGGATGAAGCTGCCTACGTATCCCAAACATGGGAATCAAGCCTCCCGTAGTTCCGGCTGGGGTTCACTCGAGTATTTTCACTCTCCTTTTGCGCTCTAACTTTTGCCAAGGCCGCCCTTTGCGGATTTTCAGCCTTGCGAGCTCAGTTTTTATATTTTCTAATTTTTTGTGCTCTAACTTTTGCCTAGGTCGCCCTTTCGGGTTTTCAGCCTAGCGAGCCTCTCAAGGATAGTATTTCTTCAACTTGTCCATGTTGATCGGTTGAGAGAATTCTAAGCCATCTAAGTCCATCAGAACCACAGCTCCGCCTGACCAGATAGCTTTGATGATGTAGGGACCAGTCCAATTGGGTCTGAACTTGCCCCTTGGGTCGTGGATGGGAGCTCGGTTGTCTTTGAGTACCAAATCCCCTTCCTTTAGATTTCTGGACTTAACCTTCTTGTTAAAAGCCCGAGCAATCCTGCGCTGATAACTCTGAACGTGATACAGTGCTTTCAGCCTTCTTTCGTCAAAGAGCATAAGTTCCTCGAACCTGCTCTGCTGCCAATCTGCCTCAGCTATCTGACACTCGGCCAATACCCGTAAAGACGGAACTTCAATTTCGATGGGTAGAATGGCCTCCATTCCGTAAACTAACGAATACGGAGTCGCTCCAGTAGAAGTTCTAATCGAAGTCCTGTAGCCCCACAGAGCAAACGACAACTTATCTGGCCAATCTCGGTAGGTCTCCACCATTTTCCGCAGTATGTGCTTGATGTTCTTGTTGGCGGCCTCAACTGCTCCGTTGGTTTGCGGCCGGTATGTAGACGACTTATGAAAAGCCACGTTATACTTCTCCAGCAAGTCCACCACTTCTTTCTTAAAGTGGGATCCATTATCCGAGATAATCTCGTTTGGAACTCCGTAGCGACAGATGATGTTGTTTCTGATGAACTTTGCGACGTGCGACGCTTTCAACACCGCGTATGATTGGGCCTCGACCCACTTTGTGAAATGATCTATCGCTACCAGGATATATTCATGTCCGTTCGACCCCTTCGGGGTAACAGCTCCGATCACATCAATCCCCCACACGGAAAATGGCCACGGGGACGTCATGTTGTAAAGCTTGGATGGTGGGATGTTCATACGGTTTGCGTGGATCTGGCATTTGTGGCATCGCCGAACAAAGCCGATATAATCCTCCTCCATGGTCGACCAGTAGTAACCCTGCCTGAGGATCTTTCTGGCCAACATTACTCCATTCATGTGCGCACCGCACTCCCCTCCATGAATAGCCTCCATTAGGCGCTTCGACTCTTCAGCCTCTACACAGAGCTTATGCATTCCCAGATGACCCCTTTTGTACAGTTTACCCCCGCAGATGATGAACTGAACAGCCATTCTTCTGATCGCCCTCTTATCCTTGGCATTTGCCCCTAGTGGATACGTCTCCTTTTCCAAGAAGTTCCAAATATCGTAATACCAGGGGTTGTCGTCTTGGGCCTCATCTATGGCGGAAATTGACTCGTATGCTGGCGCAAACTTCTGATCAATGATGACTGGACGCATCCGGACTCCAGACGGGATGTCTATCATGGAAGATAGAGTTGCTAGTGAATCTGCGAACCTGTTGTTCTCTCTTACGAGGTGGGTGAATTTTAGCTTCTCGAACCGAGGAATTAACAAATCCAAGGTTTGGTGGTAAATTATCATCCTTTCCTCCTTGACCTTCCAGTCTCCTTTTGCTTGAGACACAACAAGATTCGAGTCCCCAATGACGTCCAATCGTCTTACCCCTAGTTCTAGGGCTGCTTCCAGACCAGCAATACATGCCTCATACTCTGCTTCATTGTTCGAGACTCTGAACTGGAGCTTGAATGCTAAAGGGATACGGGAATCGTCAAGCGCTATCAGCAACACCCCTATCCCATACCCATATTGGTTTGACGCTCCGTCAAAGTACATCGTCCAAGTTTCATCTTCGATGTGCAGAATGGCTTCATCTGGGAATAGGTACTCAACCGCTTCATCCCCCTCAACCGGGTGGTCGGCAAGGAGCTCCGCTACCGCTCTCCCTTTCACCGACTTGCGTGTTACATACTTCAAGTCAAATTCGGAAAGCAATAGCAACCAACGAGCTAGCCTACCCGTAAGTGCTGGTTTCTCGAAAAGATATTTGATGGGATCCAAACGTGAAACCAACATTACAGAGTGAGCTAACAGGTAGTGCCGCAGCTTCTTGGTAGCCTATACCAAGGCCAAGCAAGCCTTCTCGAGCGGAGTGTAGCGGGTCTCGTAATCCAGCATCTTTTTGCTCAGATAGTAGATGGCCCTTTCCACTTTGTCTTCTGACTCCTGTGCGAGCATGCAGCCCATGGTGGTCTCGGTTACCGAAAGATACAATATCAACGGTCTCCCCGGTTCTGGCGGTGACAACACAGGCGGGTTCTGTAGATACTCTTTGATCTGCTCAAAAGCTGCTTGACATCGGCCGTCCCGTTGGAATTTCTTTCCTTTCTTCAGGAGGCCAAAAAGTGGTTCACAAGTCAAGGTTAATTTAGAGATAAACCGTCTTATGAATTGCATTTTACCTAGAAAGCCTCGCACCTCCTTTTCAGTCCTTGGTGGTGGCATTTCTAAGATGGCCTTGATTTTGGAAGGGTTGACCTCGATGCCCCTTTGTGTAATCAGAAACCCTAGCATCTTCCCTGCTGTAACACCAAAAGTACACTTCTGGGATTCAACCGCAGCCAAAAACTCTCTGATCCTTTGGAAGAATTTTTGTAAGGCGGTGTAGTGGCCCTCTCTTTCTTTGGACTTGACAATCATGTCGTCCACATACACCTTGACCTCTTTATGGATCATATCATGCAATATTGTAGTTGCTACCCGTTGATAAGTAGCTCCAGTATTTTTCAGCCCAAATGGCATCACTCTGTAACAATATGTACCCCATGGGGTAGTGAACGCAGTCTTCTCCCGGTCTTCGGGTGCCATTACTATTTGATTATAGCCTGAGAAGCCATCCATAAACGAAAGCAAGGCGTGTCCTGCCGTGAAATCTATCAATTCATCAATGTGCGGCAAGGGAAAGTCGTCCTTCGGACTGGCCCTGTTCAAATCCCTGAAGTCTACACAGACCCGAATTCTGCCATCCTTCTTTGGCACCGGAACAATGTTGGCCAACCAAGTCGGGTACTCAGACACCAGCAGGAAGCCTGCATCAATCTGCTTGGTGACTTCTTCCTTGACCTTAATGGCCCAATCAGGGCGGATCCTTCTGAGCTTCTGCTTGACAGGTCGGGCCTCAGGATCAAGAGGGATCCGGTGCTGTACAATCTCAGGATCGATTTCAGGCATGTCTTCGTAGGACCACGCGAAAACATCTTTGAAATCTTTTAACAAAGCGACTAAGCGCTCGCGTTCCTCAGAAGACAACGTGGACCCGATCTGGACCAGCCGCGGGTCCTTCTCAGTACCAACATTCACAGTAGTGATTTCATCCATTAAAGGTTTAACAAATCTTTCCTGCTCTTGATCAATTAACCGTTGCAAAACTGGAAGAATTTCTTCCTCGTCGTTTTCATCAAAATTTTGAAAATCCTGATTTAAGCAATAAATCAAAGGCACAGAAAAATACTCAGAAACCACATTTACGTCGTTCTCATTAAACACTTCCGAGCCGTCGGATTCCTCTGTTACAACTGACTCAAAAGAAAATGAAAAAGACGACCTAGACAGGACTGTGGCATCCGGGTTATCACCCCCGGGAATACCGGACTCAGACTCAGTTGAGCTGGAATCTGATTCCGACGCATAAGATTCAGTAGAATCAGATTCCGGCTCACTACCTGACCCGGTGCTGCTAGATAAAAAGCCTTCTTCATATTGCCAGATGAGAGAAGGTGCGATAGACGCATCCAAAATAGCTGACGGTAGGCCCGCAGCCGCTTCATTCCCAATCACACATACCGAGGAGCTATCCCCTAAGCACTTCTGTTCGATCGGAGGATCTGAAAGCAGACACGCCAGCGCTGCCCCCATTTCATTTTCAGCGTCCTCAGACTGCATTTCCTTACTTTGCTCAGCCTCAGCCGATAGATCTGCCTGCCCTTCGGTGATGTCATCCTCAGGTAACTGTAAATCAAAGAAGATCTCAAACCCCGGTACGCGCTTCTTTTCCGCGTTGAGCCACGGCTCTGGGAAGCCACAGAACGGAAAGTCCTCCCCCTCCCGGACGAAGCGTCCGTTTAGGGTCCCCCGAATGGGCTGGTGCATTAAGTCAAAGGGCTTCCCCATCTGTTTCGCCCTGGCCCTTCCGGCCATTTCCTTTCCTTTCCTTATCCAATCCTCTTTGGTGGGTAGGTAGCCCAAACCAAAGGTATGGGGGTTATGTGGCACTTCGGCCGATGCTGCGACACCTTTCCTGCCGCTCTTGCCCAATCCCATCCCGGGGATATGCTGGAGTTTGTTCATGAGATAGACTGCTTGGGCACTGACATATACCCCTTCATTAGCTGCCATGATGTTCTGCACGACCCGAGCCTCAGCCAAAGTAAAACCCGATATGAACACATCCTCCACACCGTGTTCGATTTCTAGAACAGGCGTAGACACTTCCGGTGGCGGATGAATTGACGAGTTTCCAAAAACAATGGCTACTCCCTTCCCATAGGGGTATTTCACCACTTGATGTAGGGTAGAGGAGACCGCCTTTACCTGATGCAGCCACGGCCGCCCCAAAAGCAGGTTGAACATTGCAGGAACCTCCAAGACGTGGAAATTTATCTCGTGCTGTCCCGGCCCAACCTTTGTTTGAATGTTAACTGTCCCCATCACTTCCCGGCTTGTGTTGTCATACGCCCGAATTACCTGGGCCGTTGGTACGAAATCCGCGACTTTCAAACCAATCGCATAAGCTGTTCTTTCCGGACAAACGTTGATGGCGGACCCCGTGTCAACAAACACCACGGGTATCCATTTATCTCTACACTCCACAGAGATGTAGAGTGGCTTATTATGGTTCGCACCCTCAGGTGGCAATTCTTTGTCAGAAAAACTCAATGCCGGGGAACTTCCTCCCGAAAAGACTAAGCCCACCAGTTGCTCGGGCGTGGTGTCTATGGAAAGCTTGGCTTTGTCCATGGCTGAAAGGACAGCCTGCCTATGTACTCGAGAAGCCATAAGCAGTCCCCAGATGGAGATGTCTGCTTGTATCTTTTTTAATTGTCTCAACACGGCCTTGTCTTCGAGTTGCTTCTCCTTTTGTTTCTCTGCTTCATTATCTTTTCCAGGCGCCTCTGGTTGATCTAGGTGTGGAGGCTTGAAATACCGTCCACTCCTAGTCATGTGATCGACTTCGCCGATACCAGGTATCATCTGGTTGGTTACCTTCCCAATCCTCGTCCGTGTGGGCAAGTCATAGGTCGTCGTCTTCCCACCACATACCATCCGCAGCTGACAGGCATCTGTCTGGCTCTGTCATAACTGTCCTGATACTTGTAGTTCCTTTTATCCCTATGCTCGCAGCATTCTCCATTTCCGTACTTGTGGCGGTTTCGACCCCCACGTGGCCTTTTGCTTTCCTGATCCTCTCAGAATCTTCGAATCTCTCTTGTTCTGACTGTGTCAATGCAGTAGATTGCTCACTGATCCCTGTACTCAAAATGCTCCATTCCCGAGCGAAACTCTCAACACTGGCGCTCTCCGGCGATGTATTCTGTTCTTCGACACTCCCGGTCGTTGTGGACATTCCCGCCCCTGCCGGGCCTTGTTCTGACTGGAACTCCCCTATTACATCTGGCTGATCGTCTAACCATCCCGTGGCCTCCGCTGATTCTTCATTATCGTACCAGTTGATGGCTGAATATTCTAGATCTTGGTTATCGCAAAATTGGAACTTGGCAAGATCCTCTTCCACGGCTGCCAAATCATCCGTTTCCTGTCTTGGACTGTTCCCTCGGATTACACACAGCTCTCCCCCGACTGGAAATTCAACATTTGGTCTATTCTGGCCCACTGGTGAAATGTAGTCACTCGGATTGTAAGCGTTCCCAACATCATTCTCAGGCTCCACAGACTCTGGTTTGACAACCTCTTTCCTGTTCTCGATGGTCACCACCATTGACTTGGGTTGGGTTATAGAGACGTCCATCATACACAAATCGGTGCAATCAGGGAGGAAAAATTTCGGCTTAGGCAAGTAGGAGGGTGTGATATAGATACTAGGATCGTAGGATGCGACCCCAGTGTGGATGAAGTTGATTCTTTTGGGTGGTGGAACTTGGTTATGTGTGGGGAGAGGATTTGTAGTAACATTGGGTTTCTCAGGGGGTAAAATCACCCCATTATCAATGAGATCTTGAATCTCATGACGTAAACGAAAGCATAGGTCGGTGTCGTGACCGTGCTGCTGGTGGAACGCACAATACTTGGCCGGATTGTGGGTGGCGGGCAGTCTTTCAGGTAAGGGCCGCGGCTCTAGGGGCTTCAGATGCCCTTTTCTGATCAAAACCCCCAAAGCTTTGGACAGGGGCATATAAAGTGGAGCGAAGGTTCTGGTGTTTCTGGGAGGGTATTTGGCTGTTTGTGAGTTGCTTCCGGACGCACCGGAGAATGGTGTGGCTGCCGTATTTCTTGGGGAAGGGCTAATGGTGACCATACTCACTTCGGAGGTCCCGGCAGTCGTAGCGCCACTCGGGCCTGCATTAGTATTACGATTGAAATTTCTGCGGGGTTGCTCCCGGTCATTATCAATCCATCCTTGTCTTAAGGCGTCCTCGATCTGCACCCCCATTTCATGCAGATCAGCAAAGGTGGGAAAGGGGACTACAATCATCTTTTGCATTAGCTTCGACTGAAGATTGCGCACAATCATCCGAATCTGGTCTTTGTCTGTGGGTCTCAAGGTCATCATCGAAGCCTTAGCCCGCCATCTGGTTACAAATTCTGAGAAGCTTTCCTTGGGTTCTTGCCTTGTTGTCTCGAGATCCCGGGTCGTGATCTCGATTTGTGTGTTGTATGAGTACTGCAGGATGAAGGCCTCAGCCATCTCGTCCCAACTTCTCTTGACGTCATCTTCCAACTTGGCATACCATGCGGCCGCTACACCCGACAGGGTCCGGCCGAATAAAGACAGCTTCTGCAATCTAGTGAGGCCCATTGGCCTTAGGACGTCTGAAAATAGTCGCAGGTGTACCATGGGATCCTCAGATCCGTCGAAACGATCAATTTGTGGCATCTTAAACCGATCTGGCAGCGTCACGGCCGTATCAGTGTATCCGTCTCCAATGTCCGGAATGGACTTCGCACCCTGAGACTTCTTGAATAGCTTTTCAAGCTTGTGCATTTTCAATGCCACGGGGTCCACCTCGGACTCGAAGGGAGACTCCGATAGGTTGATGGGAGTGGGTGCCTTGGATTGCTGAGGCAAAATCGGGGGTGGAACTGGCCCCGTTGGGATGCCCGTATCTTCTTGGACGTTCCGGGCGTTTGGAGTCTCTTCGGGTATCGGAACCCTTAGTGGGGGAGGGACTTGCTGTGAAGTTGACGTCCCAGTTCGCTGCTGCAATCTCACAATTAACTCCGCTTGCTCACCCATAACTGTGGCTTGTTGTTTCGTGAATTCTGCCTGTCGGACAGCATCCTACTGCATCATTTTCATGCTTTCCTGAAGTTGGCGCACCATCTCCTCTAAGCTAGCCATACTATTCTGCTCTGGTTGAATTACTGGTATGCGTTCCCTTTCTGCAGGTGAAACAGGACCCTGATCCCTACTGAACTCAGGTGGGGTAGATAAGGCCCTCTGAACTGACTGTTGAACCGATGCCCTCTGCCTAGTTGCCTTCCATTTAGTAACCGGGGGTAGAGAATGGTACACCGGTTGTCCTGCTATCAGATCCTCAGATCGATGGAGTCGGCGACCTCTGACCCAGAGTGCTTGGGGGATGTCTACCGAGTTGGAAGCAATGATGCTAAACTACCTAGCAAAAAGATAAATAAAGCAGTAAATAAACAAGTAATCGGACGGCATAACCGCTTTAAAATAAACACATACAACATGCAGTTGGGCATTCACAATGCACAGTTCGATAAGCCGTACACACTGTTCCCCGATACTGATTACTGTTTTCTGAAATCTCTGTTCCCAAAACTGAACCCTGATATCCACGGATAACTGATTCTCATAAACTGATGCTGATACCCTTAGGCCTAATACTCAATCTTGCAAACTGATATGCACATTCCTGTAGAGCAACACTCTAAAAGCACATAGCAGGTAAAGAGAGCCAAAAACACCCCTATGTTGGGGTAGGGTTTCCCTGTCCTATTTTGTCAGGAGCTAGGATTTCACTATGCACACAGCAGTTCTCAAACAACCTAACATCGGGTAAGCAACCTGTCCTAACTTGGAATGGTCACTATGGATTCCAAATATGTACTAGGTCGAATGGTCAAAAGGGGTGCCCCGGTAAACCGGGGTTTGTGTTCCCATGCTGTCAGAGCCCATAGCCGGTCAGCCTTATGGACATGCCTTGACAAGACAAGCCTCCGGCAAACCGTTCAGGAATGGCAGATGGCAAACACTGTGTTCCTAGGCGCACCAATGCACATGCAATGCAAAGAAACACATAAGCGAAATCAAAACAGGATATCATGAGTTCGAGTCAAGCTCTCTAAACTTCCCCAGCAGAGTCGCCAGAAACTGTAACAGGTCCGCGAGGGGGACGCCGCTACGGTTCATACTCGATTTTGTGTCACGGTTCTTAATCTGAACCAAAGAGTCCAAATCTGGCAAATCGTTTTGAGAAACAGATTTTGAAAAAGTAGTGCCAAACATGGACTGCTTTGCCAGATACAGAGTCGCCACCTAAATATTTTTTTAATGGGGAAATTTAGGAAACCCTAACTCGGTGCCAAAGGCCACATGTCCGTCATCACCGGAGTTGTCTCGGCTCGGGAGCTTGGGTACGATCGGGGAAGGTCAGCTATGAGCACCCCTTTTCGCCCGGTCCGAAGACCGGCCTCTATTAACCGTGATATCCAATTTTGAAAACGTTACGTGTTCTTAAACCAATTATTAGCCTAGAATTACTATGTTATGCGCGCAGCAAACAAGTATAGACTAGATTGCCTAATTTGGAAGTAAGCATTGCATATCCGTTTGTTTTGAAAAATGTTTTGAATTTGCTACTCGCAAGTAGGCTAAAATGCGGATTTCAACGAGTTTTTCCAACTCAAACAATCCAACCTCCACCCACAGGCATTCAAAGCAGTTTAACACATAAGCACTTAGCCGCATGGCAGGCATACTGTCATGGTAACACTCACACGCATGCGGGATGCTAAAGCATAAATACTTACATCGTACTCCGTGCCAAAACAGTAAACTAGTTAGCAAACATGCATGTCCTAGTTCATGTTAAAAATGGCTAATGCATCACATGCAAAATGCAATCTAGGCAGGCTCGGCTAGCCCTAAACATGGCATGTGAAAATGCACAATTATCACATATTCGGTTTAGAATTTTGAAGTACAAATGCAGTTAGCGTGATGTACCGAGCCTAATGTATGCAATACAAATGTATGGATGCACGCATGCATAGCATAAGGTATGCTAATTTCAAAAAATGCCCTAATCTACCATCATAAGCAGGTAAATAAAAGGGAAGAAAGAAATGGGGATTGGAAGACATACACACACTCACCCACACTTATTACATATTTACCCTCACTCAGAGGGTCCAAATGAATATTACAGTCCCAAAATAATAAACAAATAAAATATTACAGTCCCAAATAATAAACAAACAAAATTATTACAAATATTCTAATTAATTAAAAGAAAAGATGCAAAAGAAAGAAGAGGGTGGCCGCAGCCTCTGCCTCGGGATGCGCAGATGATGCATGCTCGGAACTTGACTCGCCCGAAAAACCCGTACCGTACTCCTGCCACCTCTGTTTGTACTGCCTTGTCTCTCTGAAAATTACCAAAGTCCTGGAGCAGGTTCCTCACATGCTGCAGAGCACCACCGGCCAGACAGAATTCCCACCGGCACTTCAAAATTTCCACCGGCATTTATTGGATTCATCGGCACTCTAGAGATTGCCGGTCGGCACAAAATTCTGCCGGTCGGCAGAAACTTCCTGTAGAAGACAATTTGACAGCAAACAGGGAACAGACAGTGCATGGCATGGGGTTTTCAGGTACATGTGAGCATGGTTATGCTTCCTATCATGTTTTGAACTCAAAGAAGCATGACCTTCGATCCTCGAGCCATCAATGGTGCATGGTGGCTCAAAGAATCAAATTTGCCATTTGATGTAAGGATGCATGCAACAAACAAAATGGGATCCGAAGCCTTATCAAGTTGGAGTCAAAAGCCCCGATGACCGGGAATCGAGGCACATTACATCACTTGAAGTATGAATGTTCCTTGATTCCCACACTTGGTTTGACACCCCAAACCAAGTGAATGCAATGCATGTTATGCAAACATGGCTCAACATGCAACATGATACCAAGATGCAAAGCACAACAAGCATTATGCAACCAACATGACAAATGTATAATGCCAAGCATACAAGATGCAAATATGATGCAAATATGGACCAATTTGGGAATGGGATTCACATGCTACGAGGCTTAATGGAACAACCATACAACAAACATGAAGCAAGCATGCAATGGGGGCCTTGAACCATAAAGGGACAGACCTTAGTCCACCCCAAAACAGCACCAAAAAAAATGCTCAAAATGATGGGCAACATCTCATGTTAACAAGCAAAGTCATGGTCCCAAGATTAAGGCACAAAAAGGAGACAACTTACCCCCACCAACATGACCTCTCATGGCATGATTAAAACAAGTAAAAACAGAATTTTGCAGACCAAGATAGGACTCCAAACCCTCCTAAAATGGCAGCTAAGGTGACTCCCAAGAGGCATATGCACCAAGGCTCATTCCTAGGCATAAGAGGGTACACCCTCAAGGCATAAAAGAGGTCATGCATGCACATATACAAACATGATTCTTGGATTAAAATGTGGTCCTAGATGATGTTAAATCATGAGGGTAATCACAACCATGCATGTTAGAGGTCAAAATTCTCAAAGCTTTCAAGCCGAAATACATAGCACCTATGACAAACATGCCAAGCATGACCAAATGGATAACCAACAGACTTTAAGCATGGAAAAACAATACTAAAAGCTTCATGGAACTAAGCCAACACACACAAGAATCATGGCCTAATCATGAGATACACTTCTAAGCAAAATGGAGCAATACAAAGCAAGTATTACAAGCATACAAGGAGGCACAAATCCAGCCAAAAACAGAGGTTACACATGACCTAAAACACCTAAAAAACTTCTGAAATGAGGCCAAGAATGATCAAGCACACATGCTATCCTTTTAAGCCAAAAAGCAAGGAAACAAAACAAAGAAGGGAGAGGGGTGTCCCTCCCCTATGCAAGACTTCAAACCACCTTTTTTAACACTGAAAATCAACTGGTTTTTAGTGGTCAAAGGACCAAAACACTGAAGTGAACAAAGCCTTACTAAAAAGGCACCAAAATGGACCAAACAAGGCCTAGAAGGGTGAGTTTGTACTCAAACCACAAAATGACCTCAATGAAAGTTCTAAAGCATGAAAATATAAGCCTCTTTCATGTTATACACAAGAGCCAAAACAGCAAGCAAGATAGGTAGAAAACTATTGCAAGTTTGGGGAATAAAAAGCAAGATGCTCACCCTTGAAGAACCCTTGAAGAACAAATGGTCTAGCCCTCTTCTTTTGATCAAAACCAGTCCAAAAACTCAAGAATCAACCCTCCAAGTCCCTCAATCTCGGAGTAAGGTGTAATAGTGTGTGTAATGGTGCAAAAGTAAGGTAAAAACCACCTTTAGGCCAAGGAAACACACACAAAGGAGGGGAGAGAGGGAGATATAGAGATAGAGTGTATCTATATCTCAAAGCTCTGGTTTTTGGTTGCAAAAGTCTAACCTAGATCCAAGAGGAAAGCCCCTCTCTTATAGGACTCCCTCTTGCAAAGCTTATACAACAAGCTTGGCTAGAGGGAGATCCCTCCATACACGTGTATGGAGTGGAGAAGAGTTGGTGCCAGCTATCACAACTGGCACAAAATATCTCCATAAAGTGGATGAACAGTGGTCGGCTGCCCAAAAATGTCATTTCGACAAAAACCAGTGCCGACCGGCAACAAACTATGCCGACCGGCAAACAAAAGTGCCGATGGCATCAAAAAACCAGCCGGTGGCCTCTAGCCATTGCCGGTGGTGTGTGGGGATGTCTCACAAGGCATTCCCTGCCCCTCCAAGGCAAAACATGAGTGTTCGGTGCAAAACCAGACACTAAACGGTCAAGTTCGGAGATCCTGAGGCAGGGCACGCGAGCCGAGACCTCCGGGAACTCCAAACGAACACAAACATGGATGATCACCGAGTGTTCAAACGGTGACGTCCAAGTCTTGAGGACGGTCAAAAATGGGGTGTCTACAGTAGGTTTCCTACACATTTGTGAAATGTGCTTGTCCTACATTGAAAAGGCTTAAGGTTTTGAATATGTTTATATACCTTAGCTTGGGATACTTGGGATGAGCGCTAAGGAGTACTCGAGTTTGTGGAAGGGTGAGGTTATGGGTAAAACGGGCTATACTTATTAGACCCAAAACAAAAACGATACGCGCACGCCGTCACCATTTGGGCAGCCCAATACTTATCTTTTTGGGCCAAAAACTTTTGTAATTTATTTATTTATTTTTAATTTAGGTTTCAAAATTCAAAATAAATTGATCCAAGTTTTTTCCTTTACCGAAACAGATCCCTAACGAGTTCAGACCCACCTGTTCAAAGGGTTCAAAACAGGTTCATACCTGTTGAATTCAAACTGAGTCCGTCTAAACTGTTATTGAATCTGTCCGAACAGTTGTCTATCTGTTGGCACTTGTTCGAATAGCCACCATTCCTCTTATAAAAGGCCAGCCTTCTAGCAATTCAGAGATCAATTTTTTCTCTCAGAATTTCATCTTTCTCCTTCTGTTCTTCTCTATGTTTCTGTATCTGTTCTGCATTTAATTTTTAGAAAGAAAGAGAAAGAGTCACAACAAAGTTTTGGTTTGCCAGACTTGATTTTGTAGTGTTGCAAATTCAAGCGTTAGTCATTGCATCTTGGGAAGTAGACACCGGTCAAAACTCGAAGCACCGAAGCGATGACAAAATCTACTTTAAGGAGATTGTGTCCAACATAAGCCTCAATTTTAATTTTTGTAAGCATTTAAGTCGGAATGTAATTTATATAATTATTTCTGAATTATTTTATTTTATTTATTTAATTCATACGTTTAATTTGCACAGACACACCACTGTGAGTATAACAATCTTAAAGTAGATTTATGGTTTTTATTTATTTCTGTGTTAGATAGACGAATATTTTGTTTCGAAAAATTAAATAGTTGTCATATGCTATTTAATTTCTTAAATAATAGTAATATATTGTTTAATGATTTATTTGATAAAATAGTAGTAATATACTGTTTATCATTGAAATTTTGTTACAAAATATTATTCTGTTTATTTTGTGTGTAAATTATTTTCTGTATAAATTTGTGATTAGTGTATTATTATTTCGTCAGAATTACGACAACTGAAATAAACAGTACTAAGACTGTTATAACTCCAACCCCCACACCTGTTATGCCAGTGATGACTCCGGTAAATATGGATAAAAGCCAGAAAAATTCAACAGAAATGATTTTAAAAGATGGCAATAAAAGATGATATTTTATCTTACCAAATTGAATTTAGCTCGTTTCACTCATGAAAAATCACCGACACTGAACTGGAAGAAACTGACTAGCAAGTGGTTGCTGCAGTCGATGCATGGAAACATAGTGATTTTCTGTGTTGGAATTATATCCTCAATGGGTTGGGCAATACATTGTACAATGTATATAATGTCAAAAGCACTGCTAAAGACCTCTAGGAATCTCTAGATCATAAATATAAGACAGAGGATGCCAGTATAAAGAAATTTGTCTTTGACCGTTTTTTGAATTTTAAAATGATGGATTCCAAAACGTTTATTAGCCAGGTTCAAGATCTCCAACTAATTCTCCATAACGTACATGCAGAAGGGATGGTTCTCAGTAAATCTTTCCAAATAGCGGCAATCATTGAAAAATTGCCACCATCCTGGAAAGAATTCAAGAATTATTTGAAGCATAAGCGCAAGGAGATGAAATTGGAGGAACTGATAGTGCGGCTCAGAATTGAGGAGGACAACTGTGGTTCTGAGAAGAAGTCAGGAAACCATGTTATGCAAGCAAAAGTAAATGTTGTAGAACATAGACAAGGGTCAAAATTAAATAACAAGAAGAGAAAGTATGATGACAATGGTCCCAAACAAGAATCCACAAGTCAGATGAATAAAAGGATCAACAACGGGTTCAACAAGAGGTTCAAAGGCAAGTGTTTTATGTGCAACAAAGATGGACATCACGCTAAGGATTGTTACGTTCACAAGGACGGAGGGAGTTCAAGCAAAAAGCCAGCACAAGCGAACATAGCTAAGTATTGTTATCTTTCCGATGGAGTAGCAGACATCAATCTTGTTGTAGTAGTCTCTGAAGCAAATTTGATGCCAATCTTAAGGAGTAGTGGGTGGATATTGGAACAACCCGCCATATCTATGCAGATAAGAAGATGTTCTGTCACGACCCATTCCCCGTACCCAAGGGTTAAGCATCGTGATGGCCAGTAACTGAGGTTACCTCCGGCCAATTCTTAAACAAATTAATAAACACGAGCGGAAGTAATATTTAAGTGAAGATACCAAAATAATCATTGGAGCTTCTATTTTTATTACAAAATGTATTGACCAAAAAGGCCGATATTTACATATTAAAATATCATAAAAGTGTTGTGTGTGTTTATTCCGCAGCCCTGCGTCTACGACTTTCTGAAAGCTATTTCTGAATTGCATTGTTTCCTGAAAATTAGTAAACAACTATAAGCACTTGGCAGAGTGAGAAATATTATACCAAGAGTATAAGGGACACAAAATAACCATGGATAGTTAATTAGGCCAAAACATTTACATAACTCAATTTAGTAAATAAATCATTGGTAAACAAATCATTTAAGTGGCAGAAACTGAAATACAGAAATTATGTAAATAAATAACTATAACCACGGTACCGAACAGAACAGAACAGTGGTCACAAGAGTGACAGTCAGAACAAAGGTACGGACTCAAGAGGTGGCTCGTAAGGACTATAGAGGTGGCTCCCACAATAGTGTAGCACTTATCTCCGCACAGAACAGAGGTCAATGGATCAATGACAAACAGAGGACCACAAAGTAGCCAAACAAAAGTCAATGGTTATTTAAGTCCCCCAAGGCGTGGGACTCCCATGGTGGTACTTACAAAATATAATTGTATATAAGATCAAATCAAATATTCTTTAAAAGTAAAATAAACATATCAATGGGTTTCCTTTTAAGCAAATAGGGTTCAGAAAATAATTCACGTAACTGAAATATTAAAATAGTTTATAATAATTTATAAAACATAACTTGTATAAAATAAATATGGTAAGTCAAAACATACATAAAATACATTATGGTGACTCAAGGTATAATATAACTCACTTTAATTTTAATACCTTACTATTTCTTTCCACTACCAAAAACCCTTTCAGCTTCCATTATTTTGTTTTCCTTTCTTTCACTCTTCTTTCTTTCTTTCTTTTTCCTTCCTTTTCCTTTTCTTTCTTTCCTCTCACGCAGGTAAACCCGCTTCGAAAAATGATCCGTAGCTCGAATTCGGTGGCCCGAATTTGGCTCGAAACCCAAAACGACGTCGTTTTGGGTTTCAATTTTTCTTTTCTTTTCTTTTTCTTACTTTTTGAATCAGAATACACAGAGAGAGAGAGAGAGAGAGAAGACAGAAAAGAGAGAGAGAGAGAGAGAGAGAGAGAGAGAGAGAGAGAGAAAGAAGAGGAAGAAAGGAGGAGAAGAAAAGAAGATGAACCAAGATGATGATGTTGATCTGAAGATGATGATCTGAAGAAGAAGATAATGAAGATCTCTGTTTTTTTTTTTATCTGTTTTTTTTTATCTGCCATCGCCGATCTGTTTTTTTATTTATTTATCTGGAGATCTTCATTATCTTCTTCCGATCTGTTTTTTTATTTATTTATCTGGAGATGATCTCTGTGTTGTTGTTGATGAAGATGTTGATATTGATGAAGATCTTTGTGTTTTTGATGATGAAGATGAACTCGGGTTTGATGAAGAAAAATGAAGAAATACCCAAATGGGTATTCCAGATTTTCTGTGCTGCTCTCAAATAGGGAACATCTAAGAAGAAATATCCAAATGAAGATGAACTCGCATTTTTTAATTAAACCCAAATGAAGATGAACATCTCAAATGAAGAAGAATATTTATTTTAAAAAATGGGTATTCCAGATCTTCTTCTTCTCTTTTTTTTACTTTGGGAATGGCATCTTCTAAAAGAAATATAATTTGGGAATGGGTATTCCAGTTTTGGTGTTCATCTTTCGTTTTGGTGTTCATCGTTTTGGTGTTCTTCTTCTCTTCATTTTTTTATTATAATTATCTTCTTCTTCCCAACTTTCAGAAATGGCGAAAAAAAAAAAAAAAAAAAGACACCAAAACGACGTCGTTTTGGTGTCGAGCCAAATTCGAGCCTCCGAATTTCAAGCTACGAATCGGAACTGAACCCGCTTCTCCTTAAATAGGGAGGAGAAACCATTCTCTCGCCAGCACGTGGCCAGGCCCAAATCATTCCGCAGATTCATTCATTAATTTATAGATTTATACTTATCTTTTAATAAATATTTAAGATAATTTCATTTTGACCCAATATTTTAATATAACTATATAAATTAATTAATTCTTAATTAAATTACACTCTATCGTATACCAACAAAAAATTAATTATTTATTTTACTATCACATCCATTATTATTATTATTATTATTATTATTATTATTATTATTATTATTATTATTATTATTATTATTTTGACCCCTAAACTTTTAATAATTATATTGTTTTACAAAATTACACATAATAATATATAATAAATTATATATTTTCCTAACTGTGATTAAATAATATTAGTATAAATTCTACAGAATAATTAAAAATCTTGGTTGTTACATGTTCACAATCCACAAAGTGGTGGAAAGTGGGGAACAACTTTCTATGGGAAACTCCTCCACTTCAACTGTGCAAGGACAAGGAAAGATCATACTGAAAATGAACTCATGGAAAGAACTCACGCTCAACAATGTACTCCATGTGCCAGAAATTCGTAAAAATTTGATTTCTTGGTTATTGTTGATCAAGAATGGATTTAAATTAGTCTTTAAATCTGACAAGGTTGTACTCTCCAAAAGTAGTATGTATGTGGGGCAAGGTTATATAAGTGATGCACTTTTTCAGCTCAATGTAAATACTGTTGTACCAAATTTGGCTATTATTAATAAGAACACATCTTCTATTTATATTAGGAAATCTTCTTTTTTATGGGATGGTAGATTAGGACATGTTAATTTTAATTCTTTGCGTAGATTTGTTACTTTAGAATGTCTACCAAACTTAGGGTTTGATCCTAATCATAAATGTGAGATTTGTGTTGGGACCAAACTCACTAAGACATCATTTAATAAAGTAGAAAGAATACTGAACTTCTAAATTTAATTCACACAGATATCTGTAATTTAAAATTTGTTCAAACTAAAGGTGGTAATATTACTTTTATTGATGATTGCACTCGATATTGCTATGTTTACTTATTGAGAAATAAAGATGAAGCCTTAGAAGCTTTTAAGCAACATAAACTTGAGGTTGAAAATCAACTTGGCAAAACTATTAAGATAGTGAGGAGTGACAGAGGTAGTGAGTATGATGCACCATTTGAGAAATTTTGTTTTGAACATGGTATTATTCACCAAACCACTGCACCCTATTCTCCTCAGTCAAATGGAGTTGCTGAGAGAAAGAATCGAACTCTTAAAGAGATGATGAATGCCATGTTGATTAGTTCAGGGTTACATCAGAACTTATGGGGAGAGGCAATTTTGTCTGCTAATTTTATCCATAACAAGGTACCCCACAAGAAACTCAATCAAACACTTTATGAATTATGAAAAGATTGACGACCTGCCTGCAATTACCTCAAAATATGGGGGTGTTTGGCCAGGGTGGCAATCCCTAATCCCAAAACGACTAAGATAGGACCAAAAATCGTTGATTGTATGTTCATTGGTTATACAAATAATAGTAGTATATATAGATTTTTAGTTCATAGATCTGAAAATCCTGATATGCATGTAAACACTATCATTGAGTCAAGGAATGCGTCGTTTTTTTAACACAATTTTCCATGCAAGAAAATTGAAAAGACAATTTCAAATAAAAGAACTTTTGATTCTACTATGGGTAGTGGTGAAGACCACAATGATAATGATGCAGATGAACCTAGACGTAGCAAGAGGGTTAGGATCTTTAAATCATTTGGTCTAAATTTTCTGACATACTTGTTAGAAAATGAGCCTCAAAACTTCAAGGAAACAATGTCAAGTCCTGAAGCTCCATTATGGAGAGAGGCTGTGAATAATGAAATTGAATCAATATTGCAAAATCATACTTGGGAACTGGCGGATCTTCCACCAGGGTGTAAACCTCTTGGATATAAGTGGATGTTCAAGAGAAAAATGAAAGCAAATGGTTCAATAGAAAAATAAAGGCTAGGCTTGTTGTTAAGGGATACAGACAGAAAGAATGCCTTGATTATTTTGACACCTATTCACCAGTGACAAGAATAACATCTATTCACATGTTGATTGCGATTGCAGCTTTATATAATCTGGAAATACATCAGATGGATGTTAAAACAGCTTTTTTAAATGGCAAGTTAGATGAGGAAATCTATATGGAACAACTGGAAGGGTTTCAAGTTCCCGACCAAGAGAAAAAGATTTGTAAACTTGTCAAATCCTTTTATGGATTAAAATAAGCTCCGAAACTATGGCATGAAAAATTTGATTACGCTATGCTTTTAGATGGTTTTAAAATAAACGAATGTGACAAATGCGTTTATGTTAAAAGCACATACAAAGGCTATGTCGTGGTTTGTCTTTATGTGGATGGCATGCTCATTATTGGAAACAATAATGACATGATTAAATCCACAAAGACAATGTTAAACAAAAAGTTTGACATGAAAGATTTTGGAGTAGTAGATGCAATTCTAGGAATAAAAATTACTAAAACATCTGAAATATATGTTTTATCTCAGTCTCACTATATTGAGAAAATTCTGGAGAAATTTGGAAAGCATAACGACCGTCCTGGTAAAACACCTATTGACATTAGTTTTCATTTGTTAAAAAGTACGGGTGCAGGCATATCACAATTAGAGTACTCTCGGATAATCAGAAATTTGATGTACTTAATGAATTGCACTAGGCCAGATATAGCCTATGTTGTAAGCAAATTGAGTAGGTATGCAAGTAATCCAAGGTCCGATCATTGGAAAGCGATAATTAGGGTACTTAGGTATCTAAGACATATCCAGATCTATGGCTTACATTATACCAAATATCCAGCAGTACTCGAGGGGTACAACGATGCAAATTGGATATTAGATACTAAAAGCTCAAAATCTACTAGTGGATACGTCTTTACCCTAAGAGGTGTTGTAGTCTCTTGGAAATCCTCCAAGCAGACATACATAGCAAGGTCGACAATGAAATCTGAGTTTATCGCATTAGATAAAATAATAGAAGAAGTAGAATGACTTCATAATTTCTTAGAAGACATTCCAATGTGTCATAAACCTATGCCAGCTATATGTATTCACTGTAGGGATGGCAATTTGAACCCGGCCCGACGGGGACCCGATCCCTCGACCCCGATTAGGATGATTTTTCTCTGAAAAATACCCCCGTGGGGACGGGATGGTATTCGAAATTAAATCCCCGACCAGTTTCGGGCCGGGGACGGTGATCAGTGTTCAAGCCCCGGCCCGTCCCTGGCCCCGGCCCCGTCCCCGAATTATCCCCAAAGTGAAAATACTCTTTTACCCCTCATATATATATATATATATATAAACCACACCTATTTTCCCATTTCACTTCCTCTGTGTGTCTCTCTCTCTCACCGTGGCCCTCATCTCTCTCTCCGTCACTCACTGACTCAAATCTCAGTCTTATCTCTCTCTCTCTCCTCTCCCTCTCTCCCTCTCCCTCTCCCTTTCCCTCCGTCCGTGAAGCGTTCCGTCCGTCAGATCCCTCCGTCCATGAAGCCCTCCGTCCGTCACCGTCAGATCTTGAAGCCCTCCGTCAGATCGTGAACCCTCCGTCTGAACAGATCTGAAGAAGAAGAAGCCCTCCGTCCGAGAAGCCCTTCATCAGATCGTGATTCATGAAGCCCTCCCTCCGTCCGCAAGCCCTCCCTCAAATCTAAATTTTTTTTTTGATGATTGTTGTGTGTATATATATATCTGTATATATATATATATATATATCTATGATTAATTTTTTTTTGATGATTGTTATATATATATATATGTTGTTGTTGATGATTGTTGTTGTGTGGGTGTGTTGAACAGATTGTTCTGTCGTCCATTAGACAGATTTTGTTTTTTTTTTTTTTTTTTTTTTTTTTGTTGATGTTCTTGATGTTGTTGAGATGTTGATGTTGTTTTTTTGGCCGGGGATTTTCAGGGTCGGGGAAACCTGATCCCCGTTAGGGAGCGGGAGTGAGGGCGGTAGTGGGTTCCCCGTCGAGGATGGGGACGGGGACGGAGACGGGGACAGGAACGGGAACGGGGGGAAGTTCTGCCATCGAGGATCGGGGACGAGGAGGGTGATCCCCGGCCCCACCCCGCCCCGTTGCCATTCCTAATTCACTGTGATAATGAAGCAGCAATAGGACGGATATAGAATTATATATATAACGGTAAGTCTCGACACATTCCTCGAAGACATAATACCGTTAGGCATTTGCTCTTACATGGAATAATTTCCATAGAATATATAAAGTCAAAGGAGAATATTGCGGATCCATTGACCAAAGGGCTAGCTAGAGAGCAAGTGTACCATTTATCGAGGGGAATGAAATTAAAGCCTATTACTTAAAAGTTGCCATTTTGGCAACCTAACCTAGTTGACTGGAGATCCCAAGATCTAAGTTCAAAGGGACAATTGAATTATAAATGACTTCACGTATCACTAAAGAAGTTTACTCCTACCTATTTCTATGATATGAAGAGTGATACCTGCAGTGTTAGTAGGATAAGCTTTACTTTTAATGATTTTTATAGCTTGGACATCCAAGTGGGGTATAGCAGGATACTCTTAATAAGAAATCACAAATATGAATTTGAACTGAGCTGGTTCTGTGAGATTGAGAAGGCTAAATTCTCTAGAGCATTCACGTAGTACCAGGTGTTGTTCAGGGCCAAAATGAACACAACCGTAAGAACCAAACTATATCTACAGATCACTATGTGTAGTCTATCTAGTCCACTAGTTAGCCAGTAAGTCCGATAGTCTTTCACTAGAGGAGATTCAAAACCAAAAGCTATCTATCTCGATGTGATGTATCTTCTTAATGTACTCTTTCTTTGTTTGCATCTTGTTGCATGTCTCTTATCGTGAATTCCATTCATGTGGGGGATTGTTAGAAAATGGTTTTAGAAAATCCTTATTGTTTACTAACTTTGAGCATTACTTAAGGTGGGACCCAAGCGTTATTTTTAACGTTTTTTATTGGGTTCATGTTTAATGTCGCGTTGTAAATAAAACCGTGTATTTGGTTGCTCAAAACTATTTCCAGATGAATGAGAATTCAACGCATGTTTTCAGGTTTGTGGAATGGCTTTAGGTGGGTTTCCTACTCATTGGTGAAATGTGCTTGTCCCACATTAGAAAGGCTTAAGGTTTTGAATAGGTTTATATACCTTACCTTAGGATACTTGGAATGAGCCCCAAGGGGTACCCAAGTTTGTGAAAGGGTGAGGTTATGGGTAAAGTGGGCTAGATCTATTGGACCCCAAACAAAAACCACACGTGCGCGACGTCGTCGCCGTCTGTCCGGTCGGTCGGTCGATCAGGCGGGCTGGGCTGGACCTGAGAATGGGCGCAGGTGTGTGGTGTGAGGTTGAGTTATGCTTGTTCGATCCAATACTTATCTTTTTGGGCTAAAAAATTTTGTAATTTATTTATTTATTTTTAATTTTGGTTTCAAAATTCAAAATAAATTGGTGATGATGTTCACGGAATTTCTGCACTCAAAAAGTCTCTTAGTGAACACTTTGAGATGAAGGATTTGGGTACTCTCACATATTTCTTGGGCCTTGAGATCTTTTCTAGCTCCGATGGCTATTATCTCTCTCGAGCCAAATATGCTTCTGATCTTCTAGGAAAGGCTAGCCTCACTGACAGTAAAACCATCTCTAATCCTCTCGAGCCTAATGTACACCTCACACCCATGGACGGCACACCTCTTCCCAATGCCACCTTGTATCAACAATTAGTAGGTAGTCTTGTTTATCTCACTGTTACTCGACCTGACATTGCACATGTTGTTCACTTTGTTAGCCAATTTTTGTCAGCTTCTCGATCTACACATTATGCTGTTGTGCTCCGCATTCTTCGCTATGTTAAAGGCACTTTATTTCATCGTCTTCACTACTCTTCTAGTTCTGCACTTTTATTATACGCCTATTCCAATGCTGATTAGGCTGGTGATCTAACTGATCGTCGCTCTACCATGAGATTCTGTTTCTTCTTGGGTGATTCTCTTATATGTTGGCGTAGCAAGAAACAAACCTTGGTCTCGCGCTCCAGCACCAAATCTGAATATTGTGCTCTTGCTGATACCGCTCAAGAGCTCCTTTGGCTTCGTTGGTTACTTTCAGATATGGGTGTTCCTTCTTCTATTATCATTCCCTTATATTGTGACAATCGTAGTGCTGTATAAATTGCACATAATGATGTTTTCCATGATCGAACCAAACATATTGAGATTGATTGTCATTTTATTCGCCAACATGTTACTCAAGGCACTATTTATCTTCTTCCTACTTCTACTGTTGATCAGATTGCTGACATCTTCACCAAGACCCTTCTACCTGGACATTTCCAAGATTTGGTTTCCAAACTCAAGTTGATCTCTACCTTGCCACCTTGAGTTTGAGGGAGGATGTTAATATATATATATATATATATATATATATTATTCTGTGTATTCCATATTTAGATTATAGGCTCCTCCCTATTAGGTATGTTCAAATCTTGTCTTATTCTCTCCCTACCTTATTCTTTCATTTTCTTATTCTTGCCCTTATACAACATTCTTTATATATATTCTTTGTATTCCATATTTAGATTATAGGCTCCTCCTTATTAGGTATGTTCAAATCTTGCCTTATTCTCTCCCTACCTTATTCTTTCCTTTTTTTATTCTTTCCCTTATACAGCACTCCTCATAGTCCTATATATATACCCATAGCTTTGTATTGTAATGACATCAATTGAACACAATCTCTTCTCTCTTCTGTTTCTTCTCGTATGAATATTCTACTTTCATCCATGTTGTTCCGTTTCCGTAGAGTAGTCATGGAGACCATGAATGAAGATTAGTCAAAGTTGTCAATAAATCGCCGTAAGCGAATTATGACTCATGTAAATGTGAACAGAGATGGGGACCATTAACATAGTAATAATTGGTTTTGATTGATATATACGTGTCATCACAAGAATAAAGGGACAGACAATTGGGATAGCATTATGATACAGCGGATCTGCAGCCCACTGATTTACCACATTACCGTTTTTAGTTGCTGCGTGATTCGTACCAACCAACCAAACCATGGCTTAACTCTCGTAAAATAAGTTGAGTTACCTGAATTATTCTTTACTTGACTCTATTAAATTTTTATAAAAAAAAAAAAATCATATTTCTATTTATTACATTAGTTCTTGTCAACTTAGATCTGTTGCTTTTTTTTAATACTTTCTTCTACCGTCACTATATCATATATTTTCACTACTATTTTTGTTAGTCTGCGTTGTATATGACAAAACTATCTTATTTTATTCTCTCTCAATTTATCTTCTATCGGTGTTATTCTTACCTATTTTCGAACATACTCATTCTTAATTTTGTCTTTTATAATCTTGCCGCATCCACATCTCAATAACTTTCATTTTATCTTTTCTAGTCTTGCATGATTGATATATAGAAGAAATTCATGGTCAAATTTGAGTGATGTAAGTATTAGTTGAGATATTTTAATGTTAATTATAGGTTGAATGTATTACAGCACTCGGTTTTGCAACTACTTATCTCTTCTCATGTTTTATTTAATTATTTAGTTTTTAAGTGTGCTTATTGGATATTCTCAAAATATGATCTAATGGTACTCATAGAATTATTAAAAATAAAAGCATAAGATGCGTTTGATAGCACATTTTTTTTAATTACTTTTGATTTATGTAAAATAATTGACATAATTCAATTGGTTATTTTTGTATATTTTTATTCTCATAACTAGAGAATTAATCACTGTCAAAAACAAAAATGATTATACCTATTTTGTGTTGTTTATTTTAGGCGGAAGGTTGCTTCCAGTCCAAGATCTGGACTAGAGGAAGTTGTTCGGGCTTGTGGGGTTTATTACAGGTCTCATTTCAATAATTTAAATCATTTATTTTATTGGACAATTCATTTATTTCATCCAAAAAAAAATTAAGTCGATTCGATAACTGTAACTTATTCAATTTACTGTGTTTTTTCACTAAAAAAGTACGATAATTGTGTTTTTAAAAAATGAATCATATATTTTTTAATTCACTAAAAAAAGTATGGCAATTGTGTTTTTAAAAAAATGAATCATATATTTGTTTGATAACAAAAATAATAAATTGAACAAATTATATTTATTGGATCAACCTAATTTTTTTTATAAATGAAATACACGAAGTGTTAACAAAAATAAATAAATGATTTGAATCATCGAAATAGAGTCATAGTAAGTCCAATAGGTCCAAACAATTCCTTCTAGTCTAAATTTTTGACTAAAGAAAATCCTCTTCCTCTATTTTATTTTCATTATGGATTATCAAGCTTGCATTGTTCTTTATATATATATATATATACACTAGCGTATGCCTCTGCCTAAGACACGGTATAAATAATTTTAAGATTAAAATGCAGTTATAATTTATAAAGGCACGGCGCAAATAATTTTAAGATTAAAATGCAGTTATAAATAATTTGTGAAGTTTGTGTCATTTTTTGATAAAGATACTGAAAAAATATATTGAAATATTTTTCTTCTTAATGAACTTATAACAATTTTACTTGTATTACACGCTCTATAAAACTCAAATAAAATAATAACTCCTCCTAATCTTAATGTAAATTAAGAAACAAACATATAAGATTTATAATGTACACCAATATTGCAAATCAAAATATAAGAGGCAGTAAAAAAAAGTGTAAATACTGAACAAAAAACAGAAATTAAAATTATATTGTCATACACCAAAAGAGTGGGTTAAAACTTTACAAAAAGTACGTTAAAACTTTTCAAAATATGTGTGCTTTACAAAAGATGTGTCAATAACATGTCTTCAAATATGTGTTTTCTCAAACTTCCTCCTCATTACTTTTCAATAAGTCTTTGTATCAACTTGTATGTATCCCCAATAAGGAAAATGCACAACAATCTGGTAATTTACGGAAACAAAAAAAAATATAGATTAGTTCATTTGTTGAAAATATACATATCAAAATACTTTTAGATTGAAATTACCTTATTACATCCCCATCGAAGCAAGCTGGTCGTATTTCTCCTTTTAAGCTCTATAGATTTTTCGATCCAATGCTACAAAAGTCCATATTTGAAATTATTATTAAATTGAAATTTTATAAAAAGTTATATAATTAGTAGAAATAAATCTATATGGTTACCTTCTAATAAAACGTGATTTAATCTACATAGAATACTACAACAACACTTTAGGATAAACAATATTTGTAGTAGAATCTAAAGTATTTTTAGGGAGGAGAATACTTATACGATCAAAGGATAAACTATCTTTGTGAAAGAAAACCATCTCCTATCCATACTCTATTTTAAAATTTTATCAAAAAAGATTAAAAGTATTATTATTGGAGATTTGGTGAAATTTTTTGTTCATCCTTGATTTAGTGAAAATTTTGGAAAGAATAATGCTTTTTATCTATTATGTTTTTCCCGTGTATAATAGCCAAATAATTTTGAGACCAACCTTATCAACCATGACAGTTGACAGTAAACACAATGTATATAACCTTTTTTTTTTTTTTTGAACACCAAACCAGCTTTATCTATTATGTTTTTCCTTCTAATAGCCAAATATACAAATGTGTATAACCTCACTCAAACAGCTATTATACAAATATATCTAATAGCCAAATATGTTTTTCCTGTGTATAATTTATCCTAAAAACCATCTCCTATCCATACCATTTTTTATGAAAGAAAACCATCTCATATCCATACTCTATTTTAAAATTTTATCAAAAAAGATTAAAAGTATTTTTATTGGAGATTTGGTGAAATTTTTTATTCATCCTTGATTCAGTGAAAATTTTGGAAAGAAAATGCATTTTATCTGTCATGTTTTTCCTGTGTATAATAGCCAAATAATTTTGAAACCAACCTTATCAACCATGACAGTTGACAGTAAACACAATGTGTATAACCTTTTTTTTTTTTTTTTTTTTGAACACCAAACCAATGAACACCAACCAGTTTTATCTATTATGTTTTTCCTTCCAATAATAATACTTTTAATCTTTTTTGATGAAATACAAATATGTATAACCTCACTCAAACAGCTATTATACTAATATATCTAATGAAAATAATTATGGTTAACCAAATAATTATGTTTTACCAATTTTTGTCTCTCCTCCTTTCTATCAACCAATCCTACCAATCTAAAACAGCTTACCTGATAACTATACCAATCCTCATTTCCTTCTTTACCTCACTCAAACAGCTTACCTGATAACTATACACCATGAGCACAGAGCCAACTAATAAAAAATAGAGTCAACTTGAATTTTGACTCTCCTCCTTCTTTTACAACTACTCTTTAATTTGGTCTCTCTTCCTTCTTTTGCAACTACTCTTTAGTTTTGACTCTCCTCAGGGTGTATATATCTATCAACTATCACCTACTCAAACAGCTTACCTAATAACTAATAATGAGAACAAAATATAATTGAGTATCGATTTAAACATAGAAATGAAAATTGTGCAAATTTTGGGCCACTGTTCTTAGAAAAACATGCAAAAGCAACGCAAGGGATGACTATGAATAGTATAAGACTTGCAACTATTACCATTAACATGCACCAACAAATCCAAATAATTTAAAGAACACATTCAAAATTCAGAATTACAAATTCAAAAACAAAACTAGCCAAGTGATAATTATATTTTGATAACCACCATTAAGAAATCATTGATAATATGGTTATTTTAATATAGAACCAGCCAAACTATTTTGAATGATTAAATAGTGAAGTCATCTTTAAAAAGTCACTCAAATATCCTTAGCCCGTCAAAGTTGTATACAACACAAACAACAAATAAATAACTGTGTTGTATCTCAACTACGTTTATTTTAATATGTTTATTAGATATGATAAGTTTGAGAGAGAAGTTATGTAAATAATCCAAATGGAGCCTTAATCAGTGCTTCTACGTTTTTTATTAGTCATCAGATTAATGCATTATTATATGGTGCCAACCCGATCCCATATTAAATGCATTAAAATTAATAATATTTTAATGATATGAATACTTTAAATTAGATATGCTTCAAGACTTCACAGTATTCTCTAGACAGCACAGTTTAATGTTAAACCCATCAACAATTTTATATTTAGTTTAACAATTCCATATCAGTTTATGTTTATGTCTTCAACTTGAGTCAGTATTCTCTTGAGTCAACGTATCATTAAAATATTAAATTAGATATGTCCAGAAAATACTTTAATATGAATATACTTTAACAATTTCATAATGATATTTCTTTAATATTAAAATTTAGTTCTCTTTTGTATATACTTGAATATACTTTAATATGAATATCCTTTAACAATTCCATAATGATATGAATACATTATAAGAGAATATTGTGCTGTTTAATATTATGGTTTTAGTTTCTAAAGGAAAAAGGTTCCACAAACTTCTCATGAAACCAATTTTGAGGACCTATAGATGCATGGATCATCAATTACAGCTCTTAGATGTCTAAGGATATATTAGTCAGTCAATACATGTTCATATTAGTCAAGTCCACCTCTCACCCCTACTCCCACAACCCTGAAATAATTTTCCACGCTGACACATACTTGGTATCGTAATGGCATGCCTTGACACTGCACAAATTTTTTGAGATATCGACAATCACTTTATTCATCTAGGATTGCATTGCCCTGCCATTATCTGCATTAGAATTTAAAAGGATGACAAATAAAGGAAAGCTAGGGCTATGCGAGAAAAGTAAAACAGTCTGCATGCATTGCATTTTCTAGGTGGACAGTTGTTGTGGAGTATCCAATAACCAAATATTTAATATGTTTATTAGATATGAATACTTTGAGATAAGTAGAAAATTTCAGAGAAATCTAGAGAAATCAGAGAAACCAATTCAAGCAAGCAAATACAAAAGAAAAATCCAAATAATTAGGCTTGAACACAAACCCAACAAAAAATTACAATAGCACAGCAACTCATCTGCAACTATCACCAACAAATCCAAATAATTTAAACAAAATATTCAAAATTCAGAATTCAAGCAAACAGAAAGTCCAAGGAAACAGAAATTCAGAATTCAAAATATCATTAAGGATATTGATTAGCTGGGATGGTATTTTTAATATAACAAACCCATATATCCAAGGAAACAGAAAGTCCTTAATCCTTAGGAAACAAACCCATACTTTTTCTCATGTTTCATTATTCAGAATTCCAGAGTACTCATGTTTCATTATCCAAGGACTATACACCAAGTCTTAAGCTATACACCAATACTCTGGTTCCTTTATTTTAAACTTAAGCTTGCCTTTTTTGTTCAATTAGGTCTACTAATTGTTCAATCAGGTCTACACCAATACTCTGAACATCATTAGGCTTGCCCTTTTTGTTCAATCAGGTCTACTAATTGCAGAAAAAGGGATGATTGAGCAGAAAAAGGGAAAAACCAGTTAATTGAGGAGGATGATTTATTCAAAAAATCGCCCTAACCAATCAACACTACAGATTGATGACTAATAAAAATCAGCTCCAAATTCTGAATTCAAACTAATAAAAAACAGATTAATGACTAATAAAAAAACGTAGAAGCACTGATGAAGGCTCCATTTGGATTGATGACTAATAAAAAACAGATTGATGATTAAGTCAATTTTATTCTTCTTCTCCAATTACCAAAGCAAAAAAAAACTAACCCAGTGCCAAAGTGCTGGAGTGAACAATGGTGCCAAAGTGCCGGAGTGCCAGAGTGAGAATAGTATAAGCTCTGATGAAGGCTCTGATTTGAACAACGGTGTAAGCTCTGATGAAGACTCTAATGAAGGCTCTGATTTGAACAACAGTGTAAGCTCTGATAAAGGCAAAAGTTGAGATTTAAAAAAAAAATCAAGAAGAAGAACGGAGAGGAAGAGATAGAGAGGGTAGACAGAGAAATAGAGAGGGAATGTAGGTAGACAGAGAGGGTAGATGGGGACATAGAGGTTAGATACTGAGGAAGACAGAGGTTAGATACTGAGGGAGAAGAGTGGAGAAACAAACGGTAGAGTGTTGGGCGGGAACATCATCTGAAGAATTGATCTGAGCCATGGATAGATATTAGAATTGATCTGAGCCATTCAAAGGAAATGTGTCTCTCATACATTTTATACATTTTCAAAAATACTTCTCCGTTATTATATAGATATATATTTTTTATATTATTTAATTTTTTTATTATGCACGGTTTCTTGTGGCGATTGTTAAGCTTCTCTCCACCGTGTTCAGTCTTGGTAGGTGATGGACGACAACTGAACCTATCATCAATTATTATGATTCGATTATGTAATTATGGATATTTATTTAATTTAATTTTTTATTTAAATAATATATTTGACCAGTTTTATAAAATAAAATAAAAAATGTAAATCATTAAAATAAATTCAAAGTAGGAGTAGATAAATCTCGAGTGATGTCAGGCTTAAACTATATAGTAAGAGAATATGTGTTAACTTAAATCCAGCTCGACTTAACATCCAGCCTAATCTAGTCATTTCAAATTCGATCTTAAAAAAAGTTCAAATCCCAAGCCCACCTACTTAATCCAATAAATACGAGTTATTAATTAATTTTTTTTATATCTCCAATGGATATTAAATTATTTAGAGCTTTTTATTTATTATTTGAATTTGGAACGTTAATATTCATCAATAATAAAATAAATATAGTTTTTAATAAATATTTTAATTTAAGTCTCACAAATAAGTATATATATATGAGAGGGTGATTTATACTCCGGCGTTGGGCCGAGGTATAAACCGAACAGGTTTGGGGCCCAGCAGAGCAGTGGGCCGAGATGATCGACTGTTCACCCGGAGATGGGCTACCAGAACTTGGGCCGGGCAGAGTTTGGACTATGTGCTGCCCCGAACCGTGCAGAAGGTGCTCGGCCAGGAAGTGACCGGTCAGACCAGGATGCTCGGTCTGAGGATTGTCGAGATCAGACAGACCGAGAGGCCGGCGCTCGGAAAGGCGCGGTCAGCCGAGGTAGTTGACTGACCGGCGAGAAGACCGACCAAAGGAGGATCCCGGGCTAAGCTTTGCCGAGATGCCGCCTAGCCCAGTCCTTCATTCGGTTATCCGGTCGGGCGCTTAAGGTATGAAGCATGGTATGACCGAGGTAGGGCAGCTCGGCTGCCGAGCTCCAGCTATGCTGGCAGGCAGTTGAGAGCAGGTGATGAACGGCATGGTTTAAGCTGACAGATGGGATAGCAGAGCCACGTGTCAGGAGATGACAGGGAGTGGGTATGGGGCGCAGAAGGTATATAAGCCTGTCTGCGCCCCCCATGCGGAACACACGAACACTCTGTAAGGAATTTCTTACACTCAAACACTCTCTCCCTTCTCTCTATTCCCCCTAAGGTGTGTGCTAATTTGACCGTCGGAGGGTGTTTCCGGCCACACACCGCCGGGTAGCTCACCATTATTTGCTCGCAGGTGATCGGATATCGACGGAGCTCGGAAGAAAGGAATACGGGCACGCCGGAATATTTGCTCCCCGTACAATTGGCGCCGTCTGTGGGAAGCTTGACAGACAAAACCTTGTCTTCCAGGTTCATCTGATCGCCGTCCATGGCGAACAACGACGAGTTCCCGTTGTCCGCCATCGATGGAGCCACCCCGGAGTATACCCGAAGGAGAGAGGGACCACCTGTCGTCCATCCAATGGCTGAGTTGGGGACGCCCACTGGAGGACAGTCAGGAGACGCGCGGGATAAGCGCGGAAGGAGTCATGGGCATTCACGGAGTCCAGACGGTCACCGGCGGAGAGACTCACACGCCAGGCGACTGGAAAGCAAGTTAAGGGACCAAGACGCTGTCATCAGGCGGATGGCGGCGGAGATGGAGGACCTTAAACGGCATGTCAAAGGGAAAGGTGTAGCTGGAGTGGGGGACCACAGTGAGCGCACCCTACCCCGCCGTTCAGGCGGACAGAGCCAACGACATACTCAGTCCATATCTATCACCAGAAGTTACCAGGTTGGTGATTCAGACGTGCGTGCAGAAAAGTCCAGCGCGCAAGACAGCACCTACAAACCCTCACGTCCGGCGACGACGTCGAGGTATTCTTATTCAGCTCAGTCAGAGGACTTACGGGCAGTATTAAGGGAGCGGGCTCGCCGGCGCGAAGCTCAGAGAATACCTGCTTTCCAGCGGCTCTCCTACGGGGTTCATGCCAGCGAGGAGGTCGGAATGCCTCCACCCCGCCAGGCGGTGCCGATATTCGAAGATACAGACTTGGCAAGGTTGAATGCCACTCCTTTCTCCCTGGAAATAGAAACAACGCCGCTTCCAGCGGGCTTCCATCAGCCTAAGTTCACACTTTACGACGGGAAGACCGATCCGTACATGCATGTGAGCCACTTCCGACAGGTTATGGCCGGACATCGGCGCAATGACGGACTTATGTGCCTAATCTTCCCGTCAAGTTTAGGCGAGCTGGGCTTAAAGTGGTTCGAGAGGTTGCCGGAAGGGAGTATACAAAGGTGGCATCAGTTGGCCGAGGCGTTTGTTACGCGCTTCAAAACCAACACAAAAACACCAAAGGAAGTTGATCACTTGCTGAGTGTCAAGATGGAACCGTGCGACACACTGAAGGCGTACAATTCAAGGTATTGGGAAACCTTCAACGAGATCTTAGACTGCCCGGTCAACCTTGCTATCACGCAGTACAAGCGCGGTCTCCCGGTCGGACATAGACTGCGGGACTCGCTTACCATGCACCAACCGACTTCCATGGGCCAACTCATGCAGCGCATCAACGAGCACATCCGAGTAGAGGATGATGCGTCGGCTTCCACCGTGAAGGCCACTCCGGTCGGAACAGACAAGAAGACAGCAGGCAAGGTGCACGCAGTTGGGCAGGAGTCCGGCCGCTCAAATGACCGGGCAGAGGAATCAGACCGAGGTTCAAATCGAAAAAACCGGGGTAGAGGACGTCGGAATGACCGGGATGACTACCCCCGTGACGACGTTGAGGACGCAAACAGGAGAATGAAGGCAAGGACTGGCATAACCACGGTCTTTAAGATTCCAATCTATCGCATACTTAGCGAAATCCGAGACGAGGAGTATGTCCGGTTTCCTGCTAAGTTGGGCGATGGACAAAAGGGGTACAACCCGCGGTATCGTTGTACGTTTCACCGGGAGAGGGGCCACCGGACTGAGGATTGTTTGCCTTTGCGACAACATTTGGAAGAATTGGTTGCGGCCGGGCATCTGGACCTTTACATTGATGGCGGAGTGAAACCAAATCAGGCTCCGGTTGATCCCAGGGGACAGGACGACCGAGATGCACCACCACAAGGAGTCATTAATGTCATCCACGGCATCGTGGAACCGGAGCGTGTCTGCGAACTCCGGGGCATGATCAAGAAGGCAGAGCACATGAGGGAAGTTTTGTCAGTACAGCCTGCCATCAAAAGAGGGAAGACAGAGGAGAAAGACGTGATCAGTTTCACCTCAAGGGATTTAGAGCGTATCCAGACGCCGCACAACGATGCTCTTGTCGTAACACTACGCGTCAAAGAATTTGATGTTAGACGGATCTTGATCGATCAGGGAAGCTCGGTCGAGATCATGTATTATGATGCGTTCAAACAGCTCAAACTTCGTGAGACAGACTTGGCACCGGCCACTTCGCCACTGGTTGGATTTAACTCGCAGCCGGAGTGGCCATTGGGAAAGATTATCCTGCCGGTCAAAGCGGGATCCGTGGTCCAGCAAGTGGAGTTTTGGGTGCTACAAGTGCCTTCAACATACAACCTTATCCTTGGAAGAGGATGGCTTCACGCCATGCAAGCCGTAGCATCGACCTACCACCAGGTGATGAGATTCCCCTCGGCTATGGGGGCAATCGAGGAGATTTGGGGTGATCAGGTCATGTCCAAGCAGTGTTTCGTGGCGGTCAACGGGAGCCGGGCTGCCAAAGGATTCGTTCAAATGATCGAGGGACCGGAGGACCAGAGTGTCTTGGATGATGTTGGCACCAAAGTAGAAGACAAGGCAGTTGAAGAATTAGTTGAGGTACGGATTGATGCCGAGCAGCCGGACAGGTTCTTCTTGCTCGGTTCAAGTCTCTCGGCCATGGAGAGAACCGAGTTGATCGAGTTTTTAATGGCGAACATCGAAGTCTTTGCATGGTCGCCCTATGACATGCCTGGTCTTGACCCAAGCTTTATCTGCCATCACCTCAATGTCTTCCCTGGAGCAAAGCCAGTCATCCAGCGAACAAGGCGATCGGCGCTGCATCACGCCGAGGTAGTAGCAGAGGAGGTAAAGAACTTGCTTGAGGCACGAGCAATACAGGAAGTGCACTACCCTCGGTGGATTTCCAACACGGTAGTTGTGCCCAAGAAAAATGGAAAGTGGCGAGTTTGTGTCGACTATAAGACAGTCAACCGAGCTTGTCCAAAAGACAGCTTCCCTTTGCCGCGCATTGACCAGCTAGTGGATTTGACGGCTGGACACAGCCGGCTCAGTTTCTTGGATGCATACCGCGGCTATCACCAGATTGCCATGCATGGGCCTGACCAAGAAATCACCTCTTTTACGACTCCAAGGGGACTCTTCTGCTATCGAGTTATGCCCTTTGGTTTGAAAAACGCCGGGGCAACCTTTCAGAGGATGGTGACCAAAATGTTCGCTCCTTTGCTCGGCCGGACAATGGAGGCTTACATCGATGATATGGTGGTAAAGAGCCGACATGAGGCACACCATCTGTCCGACTTAGCCGAGATGTTCGCCATTCTTAAGAAGCACAAGCTGCGCTTGAACGCCTCGAAGTGTACCTTTGGCGTGGGATCCGGGAAATTTTTGGGATTCTTAGTCACGAACCGAGGCATCGAAGCAGACCCTACTCAGATCAAAGCCGTGCAAGAATTGAAACAACCTAGCTCGGCTAAGGACGTACAGCATCTGGCCGGTATGGCCGCCGCGCTTAATCGATTTATAAGCCGGTCATCAGATCGCTGCCGCCCTTTCTTTCAAGCATTGAAGTCAAAATTCTCATGGGATGACGAGTGTGACCGAGCTTTGGCTGAGCTCAAGGATTATCTGTCTTCCCCGCCGTTGTTGGTTACACCAGAGCCCGGTGAGGAACTCTACCTTTACCTTGCCGTCTCCCAGCACGCAGTAAGTGCAGTGTTAGTTCGGGCTGAAGGAATTAAGCACCTCCCAATTTTTTACGTAAGTAAGACCCTTCTGCCGGCTGAGACGCGGTACTTGCCGCTGGAAAAACTAGCGTTGGCACTGATGATGGCTTCGAGGAAATTGGCACATTATTTTCACGCCCATACCATCGTCGTACTGACCGAGTTCCCTCTCAAGGCCTTGTTTGAGCGCGCAGACTTTTCCAGCCGAATATTAAAATGGGCGGTCGAGTTGGGACAGTTTGATGTGAAGTTCCAGCCGCGCACCGCAATCAAGGCCCAAACCTTGGCCGATTTTGTTGCCGAGTTCTCACCTGGCACTCATCCGGTATGCCCGGTCGTCATTGCCGGGGCAGATGATGAGACGCCCACAATGCCAACCGAGGAACTACTATCTGCAGCAGGTCGCGCCGCGGAGTTAGCACGCACCATCGAAATTCCCTCAGTTTGCACGGTAATACCTCCCGGTGTTGCGATGACGGAGTTGTGTATCACCAACCCATCCACTCTGTCCGGTACCGCATCACCAAGGGGGGAAGGAATGGTTCCCCACAGCTCAGAACTTGATGATTCGCCTACGGACTTGGGCATTCTGAACCAACTTGCTGAGTCCGGTGCCGAATCCTCAAGGGGGGAAGGAATGGTTCCAGGCAGCTCCGAACCTACAGCCGGCTTCACACCGCAACCTGGTGTTTCGCCTACGGACTTGGGCATTACGGACCAACTTGCTGAGTCCGGTGTCGAATCACCAAGGGGCACTGACTTTGAACCGGTCAACACCAAACTTGACACCGCACAGCCGAGCAGTTGTGATCCCATTGCCCTTCGCAACTCTCAGGACCCATCTGACTGCTGGAAGCTTTTCGTGGGGGACATGTGGAAGCTTTTTGTTGATGGAGCGTCCAACCGCCATGGTGCCGGCCTAGGTATTGTTCTTATATCCCCGGACGGCCTAACCATAGAGCATTCTATCACACTCGGCTTCCCGGCATCTAACAACGAGGCTGAGTACGAGGCGCTTCTTGCCGGGCTCAAGAGCGCAATCCAAATGAAGGCTGCCGAGCTTCTGGTATATAGTGATTCCCAGCTTGTGGTTAATCAAGTTTCCGGGATTTATGAAGCGAAGAACGACAGGATGGCGAAGTACCAAGCTCTGGTCAGGGACCATATCAAGCAGTTTGAGGCAATCAGAGTCCAGCAGATTGGCCGGGAAGAAAACAGCCGGGCTGATGAACTCGCCGGCCTCGCTTCCATGGTAGATAGCACATCTCCAAACCCCCTGCTGATTGACTTTCTTCCGCGGCCAAGCATTGAAAACGCCGGGCAGACGGATGTACTCTGCGCCGAGCTAGGTCCTTCATGGATGGACCCATTGATCTCGTTCCTCAGAGACCGGACTCTTCCAGCGGACAAGAAAGAAGCACACAAAATCCGGGTGAAGTTTGAGCGGTTTTGGCTCTCTCCATCAGGCGCGTTGTATAAGAAGTCCTTCACCGGTCCTTATCTCAAGTGCGTGCACCCGAACAGTGTGGAGGCCTTCTTGTTTGAAATTCATGAAGGCAGTTGTGGCAGCCACGTCGGGGGACGGTCCTTGGCTTACCGAGCTATTTCGCAGGGATACTGGTGGCCGTGCATGCAGGCCGACGCCCAAAAATATGTCCGCAAGTGCGAGAAATGCCAAAAATTCGCTCATCAGATCCACCAGCCTGCCAGGGAACTTCTTCCCCTCACCAGTCCTTGGCCTTTCGCCATGTGGGGGCTAGATATAGTGGGACCGTTGCCAACAGCACCGGGCAACCGGAAATTCTTCATCGCGGCCACAGATTACTTCACAAAGTGGGTTGAAGCTGAGCCCTTGGCAACCATCAAAGAAAAAGACGTGAAGCGATTTGTCTGGCAGAACATTGTCACGCGGTTTGGCGTCCCGAAGATTTTGATCTCTGACAACGGTACCCAGTTTGACGGTCGCCTATTCAGAGGATTCTGTGAAGATCTAAAGATAGAATTCTACAACTCCACCCCGGCCTACCCGCAGTCCAATGGTCAAGCCGAAGCATCAAACAAGACTATACTGGATGGGTTGAAGAAACGGTTGGAAAAGGCTAAGGGCAAGTGGGCTGAAGAATTACCGAGCGTCCTTTGGGCATATCGAACAACCCCGCGACGTTCGACCGGGGAAACTCTGTTTGCTTTGGCTTATGGCATGGAGGCGGTCATACCCTTGGAAGTTGAAATGCCCACCCTCAGAACTGAGAGTTTTGAGCCCGAGCTAAATGCCGAGGCTATTGCCTTGGAGTTGGACTTAGCGGAAGAGCGCCGGGAGAAAGCCCTCATCCATGTTGCCGCTTACCAACAAGAGCTCTCCAAGAAGTATAACAAGACAGTGCACCCCAGACCGTTTAAAGTTGGGGATTGGGTTTTGAGGAAAATTATGGGCAACACCCTGGTGCCAGGAGAAGGCAAACTAGGGGCAAATTGGGAAGGACCTTACAAGATCACTGGTCTGGCGGGCAAGGGGGCTTACCACTTGGAGGATCTAGAGGGAAGAGCCATACCCCGGCCATGGAATGCGGCCAACTTGAAATTGTATTATTTTTAAGCTTTTTACTTTCCTCTTTTTTGTAAAGCAATTTTTTGGCCTGCAAAGCAGAATGTAATTCTTTTTGTCAAACTATAGAAGTCATTTTGCATTAGCACTCGGATTGTTCTTTCAATGTTTAAAAACCGAGATGATTTGCTCCGGTTGGAAGAGTTGGTGTTTTGTCCAACTTAGGATCCCCAACCGAGATGATTTGCTCCGGTTGGAAGAGTTGGTGTTTTGTCCAACTTAAGATCCCCAACCGAGATGATTTGCTCCGGTTGGAAGAGTTGGTGTTTTATCCAACTTAGGATCCCCAACCGAGATGATTTGCTCCGGTTGGAAGAGTTGGTGTTTTGTCCAACTTAGGATCCCCAACCGAGATGATTTGCTCCGGTTGGAAGAGTTGGTGTTTTGTCCAACTTAGGATCCCCAACCGAGATGATTTGCTCCGGTTGGAAGAGTTGGTGTTTTATCCAACTTAGGATCCCCAACCGAGATGATTTGCTCCGGTTGGAAGAGTTGGTGTTTTGTCCAACTTAGGATCCCCAACCGAGATGATTTGCTCCGATTGGAAGAGTTGGTGTTTTGTCCAACTTAGGACGCCCAACCGAGATGATTTGCTCCGGTTGGAAGAGTTGGTGTTTTGTCCAACTTAGGATCCCCAACCGAGATGATTTGCTCCGGTTGGAAGAGTTGGTGTTTTGTCCAACTTAGAATCCCAACCGAGATGATGTATTCCGGTTGGAAGATTTAGTGTTTTATCCAACTTTGGATTCCCAACCGAGATGAAGTACTCCGGTTGGAAGAGTTGGTGTTCTGTCCAACTTGGGATTCCCAACCGTGATGAAGTACTCCGGTTGGAAGAGTTGGCGTCTTGTCCAACATGGTATCTTGTCCAAACTTAGCAACAACCGAGATGGATATTTCGGTGCGTGAATTTGTTTTGTTATGGACTCCGGTCGACCAAGTGTTCAAATGATAAGTCGTACCGAGATAGTTTGCTGAAGACGGAATTAATTACTACCGGGCAAACACTTGGCGAAAATTCAAAATTTTTCATTGATAAAGAAATTCATTACAAAAGGTGGGGACAAATCCCGGTTACATCAAGTGTATTGAAAGCAAAAATACAAAGAAAAGAAACCTAAACTAAGGGAGAAAGATTGGCGAACTCATCCTCGGCAGCATCAGCATCAAGGTCAACAGCTTGGCTTGCTTCTTGAGCGCCGGGCTCATCGTTGCCGGGCTGTTCAGGCACCTCGGCCTCTTCTTCCTCAGAATCTGTGTCATCCTCTCCATTTTCAAGTCCTTCCTCGGCCCCCGCTTGAAGCGCAGTAAATACATCATTTGCATATGGCACGAGGTAGACCGGTAGTGAAGCTTTGGGAGGATTGGCAAAAACGTCGGTGTCAGAGCCCTGGCCGAGGTGTTCACAGGCAGACTTCCAACCGGCCTTGAAGTAGATGTCTTGTGTTGCAAACACCTGCTTCTTATAGCTCTCCTCGGCCTCGTTGAACCCGGCCTTGTTGGCAGCCCGGCAAGCCTTTTTCTTCGCCTTCTTCAAAGCGTCAACCTCGGCCTGAAGCTCACTTTGTTTTTTCTCGGCTGCGCCCAGCTGACCGAGCAGTCTATTATTGTCATGGTTGGCCATTTCGAGAGAAGCTTTAGCCCGGCCGAGCTCGGCTTGGAGGCTTTCAACATGGCTCGCAGTGTCGTTGGCTTTCTGCCTAAGCCGGTGGATGCGCTCTAGGACCAAATGTTGTTTTTGAATGGCCTGCAAAAAGAAGCAAAGTACATCAGAAAGGGGACCGAGCAAGAAGGACCGAGCAAACACCTGTGAAATGTTAAAAAGAACGCCGACTTACCCTGGCCATCGACTTCACAGAAGATTTTACCAGCCGGGTGTCAGGGACGTGGTCACTGCCTACCACGTCGCCCGGTAGGAGAAATGCTTTGGAGAGATCGAAGGCAAGCAAATGTTCTTTGTCTGCCTTGATCGATGCAGTCGCCGGGATGTCCTGTCCCCGGTGCTTCAGCTGAGGACGCCAAGCGGGCACGGGAGCAGGAGTTTCAGCAGGATGCTCGGTTGTCAGCTCGGTGACGAGCTCGGCGGAGGGATCTGCCCTTGGCCTTTTTCCAGCCCGGCGCGCTTCTCTGGCGGATTGCACGGCAGCTGGAGTCGGAGAAGCAAGGGCTACGACGGCTGCACTCGATTGACCGGCAGCCGGGGAACGGGTGGTGACGCTCGGTATCTCGGCTGAGGTCGCGGTTAGAAGGTTTTTGATCCGAGATCTTTTGGCCATTTCTTGCTCGTCAGTTAACCGGATTAATGGGACGTCTGGTAGTGTTGGATCGGGAGGCGGCGAAGGAGCTCTGAGGAAGTCAGTTACTCTACTCCGGCGCGGAGCAGAATATCTGTAAGTCGGTGTGTAGCCGAGCAATTCGTTGCAGTCTCGGTGACGGTACCTAAGCACGGCCCGAATTGCCTCGACGTTGGGGAATTGGTAGTTGGCTTGCAAGGCCTGGATAGCTGTAAAAGAAACAAGGAAACCGGTTAGTAGAACTAAAGAATAAAGTTAACCGAGCAAGTTTGAGTGGCTTACATGAAGAACCGAAGTCCTTGCTTATGAACCAGCCCGGCACCTCGGCTGTTTCGTAGTTGCCGGACACCCAGAAGAAATCATCATCGTGCATATCTTTGTCCGGGGTGCCGGTTACGATTTTTTCCTTGCCCGGTCTTATTTTCAAGTAGTAAGCCAGGCCGTCACCGGTGTGGCCCATAGTGTATTGCCTTAATATCTCGGCTAGGCCTAAGTTGGCGCCCAGCCGTTGGTTCAATTCGTGTACGCCGTTGATTATTCTGTATGTGTTGGTGGACACCTGTGTGGGTGCCAGCCCGGTTCGGCGGAGGAACTCGGTTATGAGAGGGTTGAGTGGGAAACGAAGACCCCCTTCAACGATGGATAGCACGGTGAAGGGGCATTCCTCCCTACCCCAAGGCGTGGTCTCTTCTTCGGCCAGCTCGAGATGGACGTCGGCCGGGACGCCGTAGTCCTCTCTGAAAGCGGCTAGCGCGGCCGGAGTATCCACAAGGAAGCGGAACTTCCCCATTTGTGGCCGACTTACTATAGCCCGGTTGATGGGTTGGGCACGGTGATAAATTGCTGCAGCTCGGTCCTGAGAGGTTCAGGAATGACAGGGGTCCCCTTGGACTCTGCAGGAAAAGGATGGTAAGTGTAAGTGTGTGGTTTCGCTAAGAGAGCTAGACTGCTCGGTCGGTAAGGGGACCAAACTACCTCGGTTTTCTGATTAAGGAGCTCGGTCGCCCAAGCAGACCTGATGTTAGCCCGGTTATGCGACCAAGCCCTTTGGTTATCTCGGTTTTGGCCATGATTGGAACAAACACGTTGTTTGCCCGGTTTGGCTAACTTTTCGGATCAAAAGCAGGCCCAGAGCCCGGTTCACCCCAGTTCTTCGATGTTCTTCAGGAAGACGAAGAACACCAAGAACAGTGGGAGGTTTAGGACGTTTTCTATGGTCTAAGCCCTAAAAGCTATGTTTTCGGGTCCTAATGTGTGCAAAATAAGAGTAAATAGCAACATAAGAGAGATTGGACATCTTACCTGTGAAGGGCCGAAGGTGTTCTTCCCAAACACGAAGAATGGCAGGATGGCAGTCGAGTTTGGGTCTGAGAATCGACAGAGGTGGATGCAGCAGTAGAGGAAAAATGGAACTGGGGGGGCAAGTTTGTATAGGCATTAGAGACCGCCCAAATTCAAATTCTGGCAAAAACGGCGGGTTGGCTGCCCGATGACCAATGGCAGACCGCCACGTGTCACCATTTACGGCTTTGGCAGGACTGAAGCGACGGGTTGAAAAGACGAAGAGCCAACCGAGCTACTTTCAACGAGAAAAGGTCAGCCGAGGAATATAACCGGTCAAATCTGCGGACAATTGCGTCAACTAGCTCGGTCGAAGCTTGGCATCTTGACGACCAGATAAACGTTGTCTCGGACGAGGTGAATAATCCCAGTCACGCTTCCGCGGACGGAATTAAGGGGCAATTGAGAGGGTGATTTATACTCCGGCGTTGGGCCGAGGTATAAACCGAACAGGTTTGGGGCCCAGCAGAGCAGTGGGCCGAGATGATCGACTGTTCACCCGGAGATGGGCTACCAGAACTTGGGCCGGGCAGAGTTTGGACTATGTGCTGCCCCGAACCGTGCAGAAGGTGCTCGGCCAGGAAGTGACCGGTCAGACCAGGATGCTCGGTCTGAGGATTGTCGAGATCAGACAGACCGAGAGGCCGGCGCTCGGAAAGGCGCGGTCAGCCGAGGTAGTTGACTGACCGGCGAGAAGACCGACCAAAGGAGGATCCCGGGCTAAGCTTTGCCGAGATGCCGCCTAGCCCAGTCCTTCATTCGGTTATCCGGTCGGGCGCTTAAGGTATGAAGCATGGTATGACCGAGGTAGGGCAGCTCGGCTGCCGAGCTCCAGCTATGCTGGCAGGCAGTTGAGAGCAAGTGATGAACGGCATGGTTTAAGCTGACAGATGGGATAGCAGAGCCACGTGTCAGGAGATGACAGGGAGTGGGTATGGGGCGCAGAAGGTATATAAGCCTGTCTGCGCCCCCCATGCGGAACACACGAACACTCTGTAAGGAATTTCTTACACTCAAACACTCTCTCCCTTCTCTCTATTCCCCCTAAGGTGTGTGCTAATTTGACCGTCGGAGGGTGTTTCCGGCCACACACCGCCGGGTAGCTCACCATTATTTGCTCGCAGGTGATCGGATATCGACGGAGCTCGGAAGAAAGGAATACGGGCACGCCGGAATATTTGCTCCCCGTACAATATATATATATTTTTTGTCTTTATTTTATGACTAAAATAATATAAAATTATAATTAATATTTTATAAATACACGGATCAAATCGGATCGAATTAAAATTATTTATGCAAAATCAAACGTAATAAAATCTCAACTACTCTATGAGAAAAATAAAAAAAATTTCAAACTCTAAGGTCGGCAGGGCGGCCATTCCTAATTGAAATTGACCCCAACAGCTTCTTTCCAATTGGACGAGAAGAAGATAAGTCATACCATTTCACGTTCAAATGATAAATTAGATAAATTAGGTGTTAGGCCTCGTTTGGAAACAGATTATTTTAATAATTTTTTATTTTTTAATTAAAATTTGAGATAAAAGTGATTTTTTAACTTTTTACAAAAAGATATACAAAAAATAGAAAAAAAAATGAAATCTTTGACTTTTTAATATAAGTTATAGACTTTTTAATTTTTTTAGTAACTTTTTGACTTTTAAATTAAAACAGCTACTTGCCAAACGATGACTTAGGGGTTGTGTGGGGTGTCTTAAATAAGTGTACTTTTTGTCTTTTTAGACTAAAAAGTAGAGGAAAAAAATATGAATGTTTGGGTTAACTTTTTGACTTTTTACGAAAAAATATGTATTAAAATATTGTATGAAATTGTAAAATTACGACATTACCCTCGTTGACACTACGCAGTGCACTTTCTGTCACTTTTCATTTTTTTAAATTTTTTTTTACAACAGCGATTCGTAGCTCAAAAGTTACACAGCTCGAATGGTTCGAAAATGCAAAACGACGTCGTTTTGCTTTTTTTTTTTTTCTTTTTCTTCTTTCTGTCTTCGTCTTCCTTTTCCTCTATTTTCTATCTCAAACATTTGTGAACTTTTACAAATAGAACCTCATCTTCTTCTTCCTCTATTTTCTTTCCCTAAAAACTAGCATAGCACTACCACTCTCAATTGAAGCAAACCCACTTTCCTTCAACCACAAAATTAAAACCCATAACAAAACTAAAATCAAAATAAAAAATCAAACCCACTCACCCACCGATCAAACACAAAAATCAAACTCATCCACAAAAAATTAAACCCACCCACCGAGAGAGAGAGAGAGAGAGATATCTTCCCAAGAGATATATACACAGATACGAGAGGGGTCTTCCCCCTCCATCATCATCAACACACACATACACAAGAGATACACACACACAGAGATCTTCCCATCCCTCTTCTCTCTTCCTCCCTCTTCTCTCTCTTTTCTCTCTTTGTTTTCAGCAATATAAGAGAAAAAAAAAAACCCATTCGAGCTAATTCGAGCCACGAGTTTCTCGAGCTACCAAGGATTATTCCTTTTTTTATATGGCATGTGTGGCTACAAGTGTGCCACGTTGAAAATTTTGTTGAAATGTGTGGCTGCACAGTTTGTGCAGCGCTGTTTTGTTTTTGTTTTTTGTTTTTTTTTTTAATTGATAGATTTTCCACCAAAAAGAGATAAATAGTATGAATTTTTTTACTTTTTTAATGACTTTTTAACTTTTAAAATTTTTTTGATAATGCCAAACTAACCCTGACCGGTATTTGAAACACCACATTTCAAGTAGATTGCATTTCAAATTTTTTTTTGGGGTAAATGTGAATTGGTGGCTTGCATTGTGCCACTTGCAACACCACTTGGGAAATGTAAATTTCAAGTACACTGAGTGTACTGCTGGTCTGACTATTTCGAAGGGCGAAATTACGATTTTGCCTTCTAACTTCCCTCTCCACTTCTTTCAAATAGCATAGGTTTTGTTTGGTGCAACGTTAGTTTTAGAGCTTGATTTGAACATATTATTTGTTTATAATTTTTAAAAATTAATTTCACAGTTATTTTTGTAAACGTGGTCGAAGGCGGAAAAATTTGGGTTAATCAGTCGTCTCACTTGTTAACAGGAACAGTGCAATTTTTTTTTTTTTGTAATTGACAAATGTTAATTTTTATATATTCAATAAAAAAAATTGAATTTTTTAAAAAAATTTATGAGTTTTAATAGAATTTTGAGTTGTGTGTTTAGTTATGAATTGTAAATTTTTGTATCAAATATCATATATCATATCAAAAATTCTTAACTCAATTCAAAACTCTTTTTAAAACTTTTTTCAAAGCTCATTTACAAAACAAATTTTTCACATTCAAATCATAATTTCAAAATTCACAAACTCAAAATACAACTCTATTATCAAATCGTATTTAGAAAACTCAATCACACGCAACCATAGATTTTTTTTTTTTTTTTACTTTTTCATAACTTTTTAGATTTTTAACTTTTTTAGAGGATCCCAAACAAGCACTAAAATCCACAACAAGACGGGTTGGTTTAGGGTGTCCTAAAAAAATGTATTTTTTGTCTTTTTACCAAAAGATATGCAGAAAAGTAGAGAGGTGATGTGATGGAAAAAAGATAAAAAGATAGATTATATAGGTTATGCCAAACGAGGCCTAAATAAGCTCAAATAATTAATGATATAACATGTCACATCAAATATATAATCATTTTACTTTTTCTCTTATAAATATCATATCAAACTACAAAAAAATTCAGTCATCTTCCTAAATATAAAAATTTTAACTCACTAAAATAGTCAAAAATTAAAATAACATACTAAGGGCTATTTTGGAAAGATGGTTAAAAATCATCTTTCAATTTTTAATCTATTTTGAGTCACATAATCTCTCATATTTTTTTTACGTGATTTTTTTTTTTAAAAAAAAAAAGCTAAAAAAAAAACAATTTTAACTTTTAATCATCTTTACAAAACAATTCTAAAATAATTAACTTTTCAAATGAGGCCTTTTTTTTTTGTATGGTCCAAATATTAAAGGCCGCGGAAAATATCGGGCCCTTGGGAAAATACAACACAACAAAAGAAGCTAGTTGGTAGGCCCAGCAAAAAACTGGCCATTCTGCTTTAAATGGGCCAAGGATGTCCGACAGTGGGTGCCTGGGATTGTAGGCCAGCTAGGTTGATTGGTCCAATGGTAGCTTTTAAGCCCAATTTAAGATACACTTTCCTTAGGTCCAAATAGTTTGGTTTTGTTAGTGGAATGGACTTTGTGAAATTAAGTTGAAATGAAAGTTTGAAATTTCCAAACTTTTTTTATTTTTATTATTATTATTTTTTTAATATTTGGGTAAGTTACATTATCTCTCTTGAGTTTTGGAAAAAAATACAAACAACCCTACATTTTTCACATAATTTCATTGTGTGAAATTAAATTTGAAATTCTATTTTATGTTGAAATGAAAGTTCCAAACTTTTTAATTTTCTTTAAATATTTGGGTAAATTACACCATCTCTCTTGAGTTTTGAAAAAAATACAATCAACCCTACATTTTTCACATAATTTTATTAACCTCACTTTTAGTAAGGTTAACATGATCATAATTAATGCAGATGTTGGATAGCACTGAAATAAACAAAGTTAAATAGAATTTTTAATAGAAAAATGATGACAACATAAATTTTTCTCAAACAAAAAAAAAAATTCTTTTTTTTTTTATTCATATGACTAAAGAACTATTTATGAAAAAAGGGCCTAATTATAATGTGAATTAAAATATCAGGGGAAACTAGTATAATTATGTAAAAAGTGTAAGGTAACTTTCTGTATAACTCAAGGGAACTAAGTGTAATTACCCTTTTTTTATATTAAAATAAATAATATAAAATTTGATCTTTTGGTACATTTTGGAAAACCATTTCATTGAACCAAAACAATTTTTTGGTACATTTTGAAAAATATTTTTTTGTTTATCAATTCCTCATATACAAAATCAACATATATATATATATATATATGTCTGTGTCAATCGAAAATTGCCGAGAATAACATCGGGTGGATGTTCCAAGTCCCATGTCATGAGGTTTTTGTTGTTACTATTTTGGTTTCGTTTGGAATGTGAGTTGACTTTTTAACTTTTTAATTTTTTGACTATTTTAGCCAAGGGCTAAAAACCCTCTTTTGGATTGGGCTTTTTCACTATTTTGATTTTGTAAGGAAAAAAATAATAATTATGATTTGTATGTGATATTTTATCTTATTAATTTTTTAATACACTTTATATTTTTGTAACTATTTTAACCTCTCGCCTTGTTTTAACCTATGCCGAACGAGGGCTTTGTTCCAACCAAAGGGACTTGTTCTATAAAGTTCAATTATTGCTTGGTACCTGATTGACTTATAGAAGAAATTCATGGATCTTATTCTTGGTATAGAAATTCTATTTAAAATAACTTGGGTCAAGTTTTGTACAAAAATTAATACAAAGAAGGAATAATGTGATTTTATGATTCTTTCATTTCAAATCATTTTTTTTTTTCCTTTTGAATTGTAAAAATTTCATTATTATGAATTTTTTATAAATTTTGTTATTCTAAAATTGGTCTATGACGATATCTGTTTGTCTGAATCATGCTGTAAACACAATTCTAATAAAAAACTGTCATATATGTGATGTGACTATAAGAATTCCACTCGTTAATTTTTTAAATTATAAATGCATTGCGTGAAATGTGTTAATGTTGTAACTATCATATTTTAAAAAACAATAATGGTTAATTTGACTTTTTATCTGTAAATTATTATATTTTTTATATTTTATTTCTAAACTTTCAATTACATTTATTTAGTCATTTAAAATTTTAATTTATGTTCACTTGGTCCAATTAAATACAGTTTATTCAAGTTGATAATGATGGAAACTTATTCTAATGGTCCGAAGTTTGACTCGTTGGGCTAACCCATTAGTTCATATGGGCGAGTCCACTGAACGAGGTTTGGAAACTTTGGACTTCAGATTTTTGGGAATGGGCCACTTCGACAGGAAAAGGCCTGGTGGATTTGGAGACCATTTTCATGGGCTGGGCCAGCGGCCCGGTGCGACCCTTTAACATCAACTACCCATACGGAATAAACAAATAATAATGAAGAGAGATGCTTGTTTGGCACAGCTTATTTTCATCTTAAGTCAACTTATAGCTTAAAATAAGTTATTTTTGTGTGTTTGGAGTAACTTAATAGTGTAGATTATAACTTTTCATAAGATGATTTTCAATTTTTTCTTTGAGTGAGGGAGGAGCTGCTCACTACAAGAAATAACGCATTTGCCGACCAAAAAATTGGTCGCTAAAATTTCATTTTTGGTCAGCAAAAGTTATCCGCGACCAATTTTTTTGGTCGCTACTTTGGTCAGCAATTGAGGGTCGGCAAAAGTAATTCGCGACCAAAATTTTGTTTGGTCGGGCAAAGTAGGATTTGCCGACTAAATTTTTGGTCGCTAAATATGTCATTACTGCGACTAATCCATTTTGTCGCTAAAACACTTTGGTCGCGGAAAGTGATATTTTCCCGACCAAATATCTTAGTTGCCAATTGTCACATTCCACGACCAAAAAAGTTTGGTCGTCAAAAGTCAAGAAATCGCCAACTAACAATTTAGTCGCCAAAAGGCAAGGAATTGCCGACCAATGATTTTAGTCGCAAAAGTGTAGAATTTGCCGACCAATTTTTTAGTCGCCAAATCTCTCTATTTTTTTGTTGAGAACATTCAATTTTTGTTTTTAAACATTCAATCTAATATCGAACAAAATTCATTCAATCCAACTACAATAAATGAACAATAACATTTAAAAAATTTAAAATTGCTCACATTTCGGCACCTCAATTAAGGAACAAAATTCATTCAACATAGCCAAAGAATTTAACTATGAAGAAAACTTGAGAATTTAGCATGTATACAAGAGCAATAGTACGTACAATCTGTGATTTAGCAAAAACAATCACTAAAAATTCAATCTCAAACTACACTTTGCTCTCACCAAAAATTAAAAGAACAAAGAAATCAAAGAAAATAACAAGGTATGAGGCTATTGGAACAATTCTTCAGCTCTTCCTGTAGTATGCTCATACCACAATGACATCCTATTGCAATTTCATCCAATCTGGACGGGCATACTTAGGATTCAAGCCCAACAACTTGTAGTCTTCATCACTTATACGCTTCAGGACATTTAAAACCTGTAAAAATGTCATATAATGCTCGCTTTGTAAGTCTTGATCAGCTAGAAATTGACAAGAACAAAACATAGAGAATACATAGCTAGAAACATTTCTTCATTGAAGCTACCCTTTTAGCGGAGAGCTGTTGTTTCCTTTCAACAGGTTCAGGAAGCTGTTCTGGGCCATCATTTTTCTTCTTCTGAAGCTTGTATTCAGCAATCATTTTCATACCTTCAATAGTGAGCTTAGGTTGTTGAGCACCACAACCCCCTCGACTCTTCTTAACTGGTTCATCAGTATCTTGATCTTGGGTGTCAATTTCATCGCCACCTTCACATTTTGTTTTGCTCTTGCTAGCATCTAGGATCTTTTTAAGTCTGTTTTTTGGATTTCTAATTTTCTGAGCTTGCTTAAATTTGTGTTCCTCCTACGAAAGTAACAATTGAATAAGAAATGGAAGCTCCACCAGTATATACTTCGAATAGTGGGAAAGAAAATAAGAGAAATACATGGACTTTAATATGGTGATTAATACAGTCACCAAAGAGACCTTCTCAACCAAATAAGGTTGCTTTGGAAAATAAACAGGTTTTTGAAAAGCAAAGTACAAGCAGTTGTAATAGATTTAGAATAAATGCAGAGGAGGATTAAGGGTGGTTGATACAAGCATACATGAAAATATAGACCATCAAACATATATATAGATAATTGTGGCAAGATATATGCATTTAGCACATGTCTAATTCCGCTATATAGCTTTTCAAATTCTAGATTTCAAGAAACAAACATGATGGTTTAAACACTGGTAAGATAGACAATTTATGCCCTCTAAAGATAATACTAAAAATGATAATTATAATGAACAACTCACTCCACGACTCATCACAGCGAAATCACACTAAAGTAGTAAAGTACTAGTATTTCACCCTCTAGGCACTGTTATCTATTCTATGCTAATTAAAATTTCTACCAATTCTGTTCATGCAAAGTAATGATCCTAAACAAGACAACCCGAAGTCAGAACCAAAAGCGATCAATTCCATGACCAGTGTTATCACTTGTCAGAATGCAAATTCAGCATACTGCAGTGATCATCAATTCCACAAGAGCTCAGTATCGAATAAAAGATCCAATTCCCAATCCACCAATCAGAGATTCCCATGTGGGTTTTGGATTTCAATTTGAAGATACCACCTTAACTCATAAGCTTAAGAAAAACCCAAAAGAACTCCATACAAGTTAGTGATATAAGTGAAGAAATTGAAGCAAAAAAACTACCTCATCGGCTAGAATTTTGGAGCAATTGAAGCAAACGCATTGCATAATACTGAGTACAGTTTTCAAAAACCCAATATGGAACATGGGTTTGGCGAGCTCAAGGTGCCCAAAATGGCCAAGACACTCAGCCATGTTAGCCATATAGGTCTCACACTTCATTTTTCGGTCAATAGTACCCAACCGAGGGTCGCTGAGGCCACCGAGCTTCAGCTTCTCTCGCTCTATCGTCTCACTGTACTCGATCTGCACCACTGACATTTGCCTCTGCCAAAAATAAGCACAACATCAAGAAATTAAAACCCCTTTGAAACCCTAACAGCCAAAAAGATGAAGATGAATGGGTCTTTCTTTCGTTTTTTGGCAAATTCTCAATAAAAATACATGGAAAACATAAATTGATTGAAGATTGAAGAAAAACATTACGATCTCATCGGGGCTAAGGATGCCAAACTGGACCATCCGGACCTTGGCGACCTCCGCTGGAGAGTATGGAAATCGGATATCTATGGCTACAACAACTACTACTACTACAACAGATCGTTAAGGATTTCAATCAAAATCAAAATCAAAACATGATGAAAGTTTGACCAGTGGATGGAACCGAGGGCAAAGGTTAGAGAGGGAGAGAGTGAGAAATAGAGAAAGAGAGAGAGACAAACAGACAGACCGAGAGTGAGAGAGAACCTTTGAGGATGTGGCGGCGGTAGCGGTGGCAGTGGCGGTGGCGCTAGCAGTGGCGTGCGACGCTAGTCAGCGATGAGGTGAGATTGGGTGAGGATCCCCCAGAAATGAGAAGTCCATTAGACAGAGGGCAATGGCGATGTGTGACGGACGTGAGCAATGGTGGTAAGGGACTTCGGTGAGCTAGAGAGAGTGGGCACCGATTGAGAGAAAGAACAAAGAGAGAGGGAGAGGACGGAGCAACATACTACACAGAGAACGAGTTGGAGACAGAGTAGATCAGGGCCTTTTTTTAATTTTTTTTTTCTGTTTTCTTGGTACAAAACGACGTCATTTTATAATTGGTGACCAAATTTTTTTTGTCGCCAAAAAATTTCATTTCCCCCCTCCATGTGTCAAATTTCCCTCCCAAACTTTTGGCGACCAAAACACCATATTAGTCGTAGAAAAGGTACCTTCGCCAACAAACTTTTTTAGTCGCCAAATCTCAATCAACGGCGACTAAAATATTAGTCGCTAAAAGTACTAATTTGGCGACTAATTTTTTTTTGTCGCCAAAATGTAACCTTCTGCGACCAAATTTGTAGTTGGTCGCCAAAAGCATACCAATTTCTGCGACGAACTCATTTTTGGTCGCCAAAATATGACCTTCTATGACCAACTCATATTTGGTCGCCAAAAATATTGATCATTCGCGACTAATTAATATTTGGTCGCCAAAAGGTAACGTTTAGCTACCAACTTTTATATTGGTCGCAGAAAGTGATCGCTAAAAGTGCAGATTCTTGTAGTGGCTTTTCCATTTCAGCTTAAACGAAAAGTTGAAAATTGAGAAGCAAAATTACTTAAATCCCCCTAGTCAATTTCAACTATTACCAAAAACTCAAGTATATAAACTCCCTTTCTCAAAACACTATTCATTTGCTCACTAAAGAGAGAGAGAGAGTGAGAGAGGCAATTTTTGGTAAATAAACTAGATCTCTCTCTCACGAACCCCTCTCTCTCTCTCTCTCTCTCTCTCTCTCTTTGCGATTGCGATCTGAAACCCTAACCACCGCCATCTCTCTCTCTCTCTCTCTATTTATCTACGTTGTTTGTCGCCGTCGCTGTCGCGATCACGATCTGCGTTGTTCTCCAGCGTTGAAACCCTAGCCACCGACGGCAGTTAATAAATTAATAAAATAATATGTAATAAATTAATAAATTAATAAATTAAACAAAATTAACAAAAAGAAAGAAGACAAAAAGAAAAAAAAATGAAGAAAAAGAAAAAAAAATCAACAATTTTTATATTGGTATCAATATTAATTGGTATTAATTATTAACAAATTAATATTGTATATTTTTGTAATGAATTAATTATTAATTGATACTAATTAATAATAATTCTTGATTTAATGCTATGTATCCCAAATATTCTACCAAATACCTCACATGGGATGTGACTCACACAAATCCATATGTGTGTACACACACCTGTGTGAGAGGTCTAGTAGAATATTTGGGGTTCCTAGCATAATTCAAGAAAATAATGTGGACTAAATAAAATATAAGTAGGTGAACATGAATTTATGAAAAATATCCCAAGAATAATTAATTTTTTGTAATCATCTTTTAATTTTTAACTAATTTAGCAAGCCTAAATAAATACATGAGAAAAAATCGAATGCTCTCTACTTTGGCCCCGTTTGGTAGAGCTGTGGGAAAATGATTATAGATTATATCTTAACAGATTATAGCATATAGCTATAAACATAAGTTGTTAACCTGTTTGGTGCAGCTATGGAATTATGGATTTAAGCAGTAGAGTAGTGTTTGGTTGATAAACTATAAAATAGCTTTTTACTATGTAATTGTCCTTTTTGCCCTTATATGATATAAAAATAATAATTTTGTCATTTTTTCAGTTTTAATTTTAAAAAATTATTTCATTAATAAAAGTTAATATAATTAGTATTAATTAATATCAATTAATATAAAAATTGATATGTTTGATAAAAATGTAATGGAAGTATTATTATAACAATTCTTTTCCATTATAAATTAATTAGTATCAATCAATGGCTTAATTAGTCTCAATTAATACTAAAATTATAAATTAGTATCAATTAATATTAACAATCAACAATGAGTTATTCTAGGGATCCCAAATATTTTACTAAACCTCTCACATAGGTGTGGGACCCACACACATATGAATTTGTGTGAGTCCTACCCCATGTGAGATATTTGATAGAATATTTGGTAGAATATTTGGGATACATAGCATTTCTCTATTTTCTTATGTTCCAATAAGTCCTATGAATGACATAGTTACCAAAATACCCCTAATAATAATATTCACATTTACAGTGTGAATATTTCATGATGTGAATGTTCACATCATTAATGTGAATATTCACATTGTAAAATATGAATATTTACATCACCAAATTGCCAACCATTAATGTCCATAAAATGCTTTAAATATAAGAATTAGGATTTAGTGTATCAATTGTCTAAATAATAGGATTTCTTGAATACAATAATATCTTATTAACTAATTGAGATACACAAACACCTGAAAAGGAATTTTCTAATAAATGTTCCATTATAGTTTCTACAGTTTTACCCATTTTTTTAAATTTTTATAAGAAGTCACCAAAAACTTAAATTTAAACCTAACTCAAATACTGAAGCATCGAAAACTTTACGAGTATATTTTAGGTTTATCTCTTCTAGCACTGTGCACATCCCCTCTGCAATGGAGAACTTGGAAGACAAATAAAACTACATTAAGGCTAAGTTTGGCTAACCTAAAAAAGTGCACTTATTTCATCTTTTTATCTTTTTTGGGTCACATCAATCAACATCTCCTCTTTACTTTTTCTACACATAATACAAAAAAAGTCAAAAACTGCACTTATTTAGTCTTCCCAAACTTGGTTATTGACTCACAGTTACTCAGGGTGGTTTGGTTCAACATTATTATTTTTAATAACAAATTATTTACAAAATATCATAGTCTTTTTTAAAATCTGTTAGCACAATAAATCTGTAATTTTTATTATTATTTATTATTTATATAATTGCAGGACACGTGGCATCCTCTTATTCATTTGGAAGTTAAAATAAGTTATAGAGATAATGGAGAATATGAAGGACAAAGTGGATGAGTAAGAGGACAAAGTGGATGAGTGGAAGGACACATTGCAAAACAAGAATAAAGATGGAAGAAATTGGTAGTTACTAAGTAGTTACTGCTGTATTTTTTCTTCTATAAATAGCCATTAATGGCTACATTATAAGGCATCCAGAACTTAAATCAAAGACAATTGATTTCAATATTTCTTGTCATTTTCCTTATTTTAGGAGTAGTTTAACATAGATTTATATTTCGAAACATTTATTTTCGGCATTTCCATTTCGATGCATTTTATGCACTTCCTTTTCGAAGCATAGGAGTAGAGGTAAGTAATTATTACTTTGATTGTTCACTCAATCGTCTTTCTCTGTCTCCCTCATTCTTCTTTTAATTTTTCTTTTCGCTACACTTGGCAATTTTGAAGTCCTCTTCGTTGAGGCAAAAGAACCGTCAACGCAATCGCTTGATAATTGGCTTGAATTTAATCTGTAAGGATTTTTCAATCCTTACTGGCACGCTCGCATTTATGATATTTTCCTTCGTAGGAAAAATAAGCCAACAATTTTTGGCACGTCCAGTGGGACCCATTTAAAATGGCTAGACGTAGGAGACAAGGAGAAAATGAACGTTTGGAAGAAGGCGTGGAAGGAGAGGTGGAGATACCTAATCCAGAGGATAATGTGATAACACATCCTGTGGAGACTCCTATCTTATCGGAACCTATGGTCGAATAGACCAGTACTTCAGAGCAAATACCATTTGTTCATAATATTGGACGAGACCAAGGAATTGGACCATCCAATGTCCCATCTACTCAGCCAGTAAATCCGTGGGGTGGCCTAGTAGATGCCATGGGACAGCAATTAATAAACACAATGGAAAGGTGGGCAACATCCTTTTTGGATCGAATGAATAACCACCAACCAACAAATGTAAGATACATGGAGGAAGTAAATGTCCCTCAGCAAAGATTGGCTAGAGATAAACAGCCTATGCAAGTTAATGGACATTCTAATGGTCAAACCAGTAATTAGAGTCATGAAAGATTACCACCTCAGTCTTGGTACGAACCCATTTCGAGGCCTGTAGCAGGCCAGAATGCCTCAATGTTCAACAGTGAAGCCATGCAAATTGGTGGATCTGACCCAGTACAAGAAAATGGCATAAGAATGGTTCCAAACCCCACATTCGAAGCCATACCTGGCACTAGGGGGTACAATAATCCCTTATTCCAATTTATACACGGGGGGTTAGAAGGTTTTCCCACAAATAGAAGGGATACAATACCTGTTCCAGCACCTTTCGTAGGTCCCTTCGCAGGACAAGCTCAAAGAGGTTACCTACACCCCCAACAGCAACCTGTACCACAGGGACAACCGGTCCCAAATGTACCACCCTATGGACCAAGAGGACCACAAGCACAAGTTTGTCCACCAAATCCTGTGTTTGTTCCCCCAGTAGTGGTTCAGCAGGCACAAAATATGGTCCCTAGGGACCAAATTGCTGATATAGTTAGGGAGCTGTGTGAACCAATGGCTCGGGGGGTCCAAACTCCTGTGTACAGAAAACCATGCCTAGAATAGGTCGACAGGGTACATGAATACCCAAGAGGTTTCAGGATACCAGATTTTGTCCTTTTTTATGGGAACGGAAACCAATCAACAGTAGAGCATATTGCTAGGTTTGCTGCTCAATGTGGTGAATTTACCAATCATGACTATATGAAGTTGAGACTATTCCCAAATTCTCTAACTGGGGGAGCATTTGTATGGTACATTAACCTTCCACCTGGCTCCATCCAGACTTGGCAGCAAATAGAAGAGGCATTTCATGCCCAATTCTTCCAATCAGAGCCAGAAGTTTCCATGGCAGACTTGGCAAGATTGAGTCAAAGGCCTGAAGAGAAGGCTACTCAGTTTATTGCCAGATTTAAGAGGGCACGAAATAAATGTAGAGTAATCTTGCCAGAACCAGAATTCGTAAGATTGGCCCAAAATGGCTTAGAGTTCAGGCTTCGAAAGAAGTTTGATTCAACAGAGTTCAGGGATTTAGTGGAACTGACTTACAAAGTATCTAGATATGAGGCATTACTAGAAGAGGAACAAGATCGAAATAATGCATCATATAGGACATACTACAAAGATCCTAATTATGAGATTGATGCAGCAGAGATTGTGGGAAAAGAGCCTATGATCTGTGAAGCATTAATTCATAAAGATACGACAATTGACCAGCAGTTTAAAAAGAAAGATCTCCACAGGAAGTATTCTTTCGATTTAATTAAGGCAGATGACATTTTTGATCATTTGCTTGTGGCCAACTTCCTTAAGTTACCAAAATGGGTTAAAATTCCATCTCTTGATGAACTTAAAGGAAAAGTATATTATAAATGGCATAATTCTTGGTCTCACTCGACTAAAAACTGTTTTGTTTTTCGAGACAGGATCCAAGAACAAATTCGGAAAGGGAGTTTGAAATTCCCAGCCAAAGTTGAAAAGGCCATGAGGATCGATAGCAATCCATTTCCAGAAATTGGAGAGGTGGCAGCCAATGTCATTATGTCAGACTTTTAGAACCTGTCTTTGAAAGAATTAGAAGAAGTCAATGTACAGATGCATGTGGCCAACCAGACAGCAATCAAAAAAGACACTAGAAATCTACCAGCTATTGGACGAGATTTCTCACATCAGAGGGAAGACTTTGATGAAGAAGCACTGGATGATGACTTCTTAGAGGCAGCCGTAATGCAGAGGATGTGTCCCAGGTACAGACTGAGTTATAAGTGGTTGAAAGGCCTTCCAGTTGATGGGAAGCAATATTACAGGGATGTGCAAAGGCGTCCCAAACCAACCAATGCTTATAATAAAAGACCGTATCCGGCTAATGTTAGGCGGCAGCCATTAGTGGTTGAGCCTGCGGTTGATAGAATGCATCCTAAAGGCAAGAGGCCCTTATATGAGACCAGGTCACCTAACTATTACAGAATGGAGAGTAGTCATTCTGAAAGAAGATTGGAGAAGAGTTCAGGTTTTAGGATCAAAGCCAGAAATTGGTCCCCTGGACTAGCTTCACGGAGGATAGAAAATGATCACCATCATCGAAGGCCTGAATCGGGCTCAAAGCTTGGAGACAGGGCCAAACAATTGCCTTCACAGCCAGCCTCGAAGGAAGAAAAGGGCAGTTCAACGTCTAGGTCAGTAAGTTCGTTGGTACCTGGGGTCCCAGATTGGTTTGTGATGCAAAACAAACCTAGGGAAATGCCTACCCAAAGGAATGTTGGAAATCAAGGTAGGATGGTTAAGCCTCCTTTGGTGGCCTCCAACAACTGGGTATTGCTGAAACACCCAAGAACGAAAGAACCAAATATGGTCCCCGTTATTTCCAGATCACAAAAGAGAAAAATTCAGCGTAGGTACACCCAATACCAGCAAGACCTGAAGAAAGTGGAGAGAGTTCTTCATTGATCCGGACTGAAGAAAAGAAGAATCGAAAGTCAGACCATACTCCAAAGCCAGTTCTACAAAGCAAGGTGGGTTGTAGCAAAGAACAGTTGGCTAAGGTTCATTCTGAACTAAAAGTCAGAGAGAAGGATAGCCTAGTAGGGTTGGAGAAAGCTCTGATGGAGAGTGGTAGCGAGACAGAAGAAGAAATTGGCATGAGCTAAAAGAAAGAAATGGTGGAAGAAGAAATGTTCGAAGCTTTCATGGCCAAGCAAACATTTTTGGTTGGAAAACCAGTCGAGGAAAATCATTCGAAGGAACCTGTTAGCAATGAAATACCAGAATGCAGCATGCAGGATGTTTCTAAGGTAATTGACCAAGGTGGCCAAGAGGGGAAACAGGTATAGCCAGCCATCCAGTTTGGCTCGTTTCCCCCAGTATCAGTAAACATGGTACACATACTACCGCAGGAATTCCAAGCTGGAGATGAGAATCAAGAGGGGTAAGAAATTGATCCAATTCCAATCTCTAGTGAAAATTCACAAGCGAGTATGGTACAAGATAATTTCGGAATGGTTACCCCAATGGAAGCTGAGTATGAGAATGAAGAAGTGGTAAGTATTAACCTCTCGTATCCATTTGAATATCCCTCGAATTCTATGGCGCAGCATGTTAAGCCTTTGTACATTAAGGCCTTCTTCGATGGGATACAGTTAAACCGAGTCTTAGTGGATAATGGGGCAGCGGTGAACTTACTACCGAAATCCTCCTTGAAGAAATTAGGGAAAAAGAACCCCAGGTTGATCCCAACCAATACAACCACTGTTGGTTTTGCTGGAGACAAACAGATGGCCCAGGGAATTCTACCCATCAACCTGAGTATGGGAACCAAGGACTGCATGACGGCATTTTTCGTCATCGACAGCAATGCGAAGTACAATGCTTTACTTGGTAGAGATTGGATCCACACTAATAAATGTGTGCCTTCCTCTTTGCATCAGAAAATGATAATGGCTCTAGGCAATGGGGAGACGGAGGAAATTAATACAGATCCTCAACCTTTCATAGCCTGTGCAGATTTCGCAGAAGCCAAGTTGTATATTGATGGCGTGGCACCGCTCAGTATACTGATGAAATCCGATGGCTCAGCCAAAGTACCGGCTGATGAGGAAGTAGCACACCTGAAGCACTTAGTCCAGGAGAGTGCTGATAAAGAGCTGGTCATTAAAGATGACAATGATGCCTGGTTATAGGCAGCAAGATGAAGCACCAGAAGCCAGGTCTTTGGCTTTAATTAAGTTTTCAATATTGGATGTAAAGTCAATAGTCCAGAAAGTATGGGAGCAAGAGAAAGAAGTCATGACGATTGGCTACAAGCAGGAGCAGCAACAAGCCAGAGTTTTGACCCTTGATAAATACTGTGCATTGGATATAGAAACGAAAGTCCAAAAATACAGGAAAAAGAAACCTTGTGGACAGACTTTGTCTATGAGGAGGAGAAGAAAGATTGAAGAAATGGGTAGTTACTAAGTAGTTACTGCTGTATTTTTTCTTCTATAAATAGCCATTAATGGCTACATTGTAAGGCATCCAAAACTTAAATCAAAGACAATTGATTTCAATATTTCTTGTCATTATCCTTATCTTAGGAGTAGTTTAACATAGATTTATATTTCGAAACATTTATTTTCGGCATTTCCATTTCGATGCATTTTATGCACTTCCTTTTCGAAGCATAGGAGTAGAGGTAAGTAATTATTACTTTGATTGTTCACTCAATCGTCTTTATCCGTCTCCCTCATTCTTCTTTTAATTTTTCTTTTCGCTACACTTGGCAATTTTGAAGTCCTCTTCGTTGAGGCAAAAGAACCGTCAACGCAATCGCTTGATAATTGGCTTGAATTTAATCTGTAAGGATTTTTCAATCCTTGCTGGCACGCTCGCATTTATGATATTTTCCTTCGTAGGATTGTCACTAGCTTGCTTTGTTCTCCATTGGTCACTGGCTTGCTGTGTTCTCCATTGGTTTATTTTTCCTACGAAGGAAAATATCATAAATGCGAGCGTGCCAGCAAGGATTGAAAAATCCTTGCAGATTAAATTCAAGCCAATTATCAAGCGATTGCGTTGACGGTTCTTTTGCCTCAACGAAGAGGACTTCAAAATTGCCGAGTGTAGCGAAAAGAAAAATCAAAAGAAGAATGAGGGAGATGGAGAAAGACGATTGAGTGAACAATCAAAGTAATAATTACTTACCTCTACTCCTATGCTTCAAAAAGGAAGTGCATAAAATGCATTGAAATGGAAATGCCGAAAATAAATGTTTCGAAATATAAATCTATGTTAAACTGCTCCTAAGATAAGGAAAATGACAAAAAATATTGAAATCAATTGTCTTTGATTTAAGTTCTGGATGCCTTACAATGTAGCCATTAATGGTTATTTATAGAAGAAAAAATACAGTAGTAACTACTTAGTAACTACCCATTTCTTCCATCTTTATTCTTGTCTTGCCATGTGTCCTTCCACTCATCCACTTTGTCCTCCTACTCATCCACTTTGTCCTTCATATTCTCCATTATCTCTATAACTTCTTTTAACTTCCAAATGAATAAGAGGATGCCACGTGTCCTGCAATTATATAAATAATAAATAATAAATAATAATAAAAATTACAGATTTATGGTGTTAACATTACCCCCCGCGGCCCTTAAAAATGATGTTTACTTGAATTTTTGAAGGGGCGAACCAAGCACATGACTAACCTAAGCAGCAAGGTGCTTCGAATGATGTAACAACACCAATAAAGTGCTTCGAATGAGTATGAAATTATGACTAGATGACTCGAATTATGACTAGTAACAAGCTTCGAAAGTGGTATAAAGGACCAAAATCATTCTTCGAAGGTCGATGAGCCAACAAAAGACGAATTACATCCTCAAAAATACTCAGCAAAGCTTTGAAGGTTCACAACCACCATTATTATTTCTTCGAAGCTGTTGTTGATGCAAGATAGAGTGCTTCGAAGCTTACAAAATTATGGCAAAACGGCTTTCGAAGCAACTTATGGCAAAACGGCTTTCGAAGCAACTTATAGCAAAACGGCTTTCGAAGCTGTTTTTGGCTAACATTGTGGTTATTCAAATCTTATATGTTCTGGTTCACACATAATTAATGAAGATATTAATTTTGTGCTTCAAACCAATTATTAATTCTTTGAAAACACCAAAACCGTTGTTCTTCAAACCAATTTTTGTAGAATACTAGTTACATTTTCATGTAACAAATGGCTATAAAAATGTTTATCAGTAAAGCCACTAATTATCATGCCAAAAATAGGCATTATTTGACAATTAATTAATTGTCATTTTACATATATTTGAAGAGAGGCACACATTTCGAAAGCTTTCTCTTCTCATGTTGCATTTCGAAAATGTTTATTGATGAGAAAACTACCATTCGAAAGTCACATATATTACTAAAGATCAAAGTCGTCCTTCGAAAGTGCTCATGACATCTCTTCGAACTAAATCCAAAGAGTTGGATTATAAGTTTGACATTTTAACCAGCCATTAATGGCAATAAAATGATATTTCGATGAATAACATGCTTCGAAGTGTCTTAGGACATGCTTCGAAAGTAACCACAAAACCAAATGGTGATGGTTTTATGGATCAACTAATAACCGTATTTTTGGCCCAATATATTGCAATAACAAAATATTATTTGTTAGCCATTCCATCAAAGTCAACATTTGATGTGATCCATAAATCCAAAATGGATTTCGAACAACAAAAGTCATGGTATAGTGTGACCATGAAAATTCATACTTTTTGACATTTTGAAAAATATCAAAAAATTTGAATTCATGAACAGTGGCTTGTTCATTATTTTTAACCATGTTTGTTTTAAAAATATGACTTTTGCCATATAGATTTTCATAATTATTTGGCAAAATGGGTTGTTTTTCCATGTTAGCCATTAATGGCTTATGAAAATCACCCATAGATATGTTATTTTCATGACTTGACTTTCTAAAAATTGGTTTTGAGACCCCTCATGCCATGCATGGAATATCATTCTTAGCCAAATTTGGCTCAAAAATATGCTCTTTCGTTGTGTTAATTTCATAATTTGGCTCTTTTAAAACGGACTCTTGAACCCCCCGAGCCATTGATGAAATGAACTCTTTGCTTTTGCTATTTTTAACCATGAAAAAATTCTAAAAAAATTCACCAATTCCGGCCATTAAAGCCTCAGTTAAAGACTTGGTAGTGAGAGTTGATAACTCATCATTCCATTGGCGAATTTCCATATCAAGTTGATGAATTTCTCCAATTAAATGGTGTCTTTTTTCTTCCACCAAATAATATTATAATGGATGAAAGTTTATTTCATCAAGAAAATGGATCTCTTCTTGAAGATCCAAAATTTTTCTTTCACGCCAATATATTTCAAATTGACAAGTTCGAATGGCGAAATCCAAATCGTTTGTCATTTCTTACACTTGGCAGTTCCACTGGGCGTGCCAAAAATTGTTGGCTTATTTTTCCTACGAAGGAAAATATCATAAATGCGAGCGTGCCAGCAAGGATTGAAAAATCCTTACAAATTAAATTCAAGCCAATTATCAGGCGATTGCGTTGACGGTTCTTTTGACTCAACGAAGAGGACTTCAAAATTGCCAAGTGTAGCGAAAAGAAAAATTAAAAGAAGAATGAGGGAGACGGAGAAAGACGATTGAGTGAACAATCAAAGTAATAATTACTTACCTCTACTCCTATGCTTCGAAAAGGAAGTGCATAAAATGCATCGAAATGGAAATGCCGAAAATAAATGTTTCAAAATATAAATCTATGTTAAACTACTCCTAAGATAAGGAAAATGACAAGAAATATTGAAATCAATTGTCTTTGATTTAAGTTCTGGATGCCTTACAATGTAGCCATTAATGGCTATTTATAGAAGAAAAAATACAGCAGTAACTATTTAGTAACTACCCATTTCTTCCATCTTTATTCTTGTCTTGCCATGTGTCCTTCCACTCATCCACTTTGTCCTCCTACTCATCCACTTTGTCCTTTATATTCTTCATTATCTCTATAACTTTTTTTAACTTCCAAATGAATAAGAGGATGCCATGTGTCCTGCAATTATATAAATAATAAATAATAATAAAAATTGCAGATTTATGGTGCTAAGAGGAGGAATCAAAGAGCCTGGAAACAGAACACAGCAAGGAGACTGCTTCGAAGCCAGAAGGGATCAAAGAAGGAGTTCCAGTAAGTACTCAGATACAAGACCCCTTAGAAGAAATAAATTTAGGGCAAGATTCTGTACAACAACCCATTTATATAAATGCTTGGTTGAATTCTCTTGATAGGAACCAGTTGTTGGTTATTCTGAGAAGATATAAAGATTGTTTTGGATGGTCATATAATGAACTACCAGGATTGGATAGGTCATTAGTGGAACATAGGCTTCCCATGAAGCCTAACTTCAAGCCATACAAACAAAAACCAAGAATAATGGGTTCAGACGTGATCCAGAAAGTTAAGAAAGAAATTCTTAGACTACTCAAGGCATGCTTTATCAGGACAGCCAGGTATATTGAGTGGCTATCTAACATTGTGCCTGTAGTTAAGAAGAATGACAAAATGAGGGTATGCATCAATTTTAGAAACCTAAATCTAGCAACTCCGAAAGATGAATATCCTATGCCTATAGTAGATTTGCTGGTGGATAGCTCAGCAGGACATCAGATTTTATCAATGATGGATTGGCACTCTGGTTATAATCAAATCTGCATTGCGGAGGAGGATGTTCACAAGACAGCATTTAGATGTCCTGGGAATATCGGGACCTTCGAATGGGTTAAAATGCCATTTGGCCTAAAGAATGCTAGGGCCACATATCAGAGGGCTATGAACACTATCTTTCATGACCTTATTGGAGGGTATTTAGAGTGTTATATTGATGACATTGTGGTTAAATCCCAATCCATGGAGGAACATCTGTTTCGCCTAGAGGCAGCCTTTGAAAGAATGAGAAAGTTCAAATTGAAACTTAATCCTCTTAAGTGTGCTTTTGGCGTATCATCTGGAAACTTCTTGGGCTATGTAGTACACAAGAAAAGAATACAAATCGACCAGAATAAAGCCAAAGCCATCATTGAAGCCAGACCTCCATCAAGTAAGAAAGAATTACAAAAGTTCCTTGGACAGGTTAATTTTCTTCGAAGATTCATTTCTAACACTGCAGGGAAAACTAAAGTTTTTTCTTCCTTATTAAGGCTGAAAAATGAAGAGGAATTTGTGTGGACAACGGAGCATCAAAGTGCTTTCGACGGAATCAAAGCCTACTTGGCCAACCCTCCAGTACTAATGCCACCAAATGGCGTTAAGCCTTTGAAGTTGTACATAGCTGCAGTAGAAGATTCATTGGGAGCTTTCTTAGCCCAAGACAATGAAGAAGGCAGGAAGCAAGCTATTTATTACCTTAGTAGGTTTTTAAATTCTTGTGAATGTAAATATTCAGCTGTAGAAAAGCTTTGCCATGCGCTGCATTTTGCTGTAATGAAATTAAGATATTACCTTTTGCCTACAACTGTCTTGGTAATTGCAACCACAGATTTGGTTAAATATATGTTATCTAGACCTATGTTGAGGGAAAAAATTGGCAAATGGGTATTAGCCTTATCAGAATTTCACTTAGAATATGTGCCCCAAAAGACAGTGAAAGGACAAGTTTTAGCCAATTTTTTGGCAGACCATCCATCTCAAACAGAGAGTCAAGAGATAATGGAATTTAGTATGGCTAGTGTCGAGCCATGGCAAATGTGGTTCGATGGATCGAAAGCCAATGGCCTAACTGGAATTGGTATAGTGATCAAGTCACCACAAGGAATAGAAACCACACATGGTTTCAGAGTGGATGAAACTGCTTGTTCTAATAATCAAGCTGAATATGAAGCTTTGATAGTGGGATTGAAAATTCTTATTGGATTACAAGTACATGCAGTTGACATATTTGGAGATTCCCAATTGGTCGTTAACCAAGTAAAAGGGATTTTCAAGTGTCAAAGTATAAGTATGCTTCCATATTATGTTGTCGTATTACATTTGCTCTCTCAATTTGAAATAGCAAATGTAACTCATGTTCCGAGAATCTTGAATAATAGAGCTAATGATGTGGCTCAGAAAGCCTCGAATTTTAAGAGAAATGATAGTACCCAACGGGACGTAAGCCAAACAACATACCAAAAATCTATACCACCCTTAAATAAAAGGAATGTGGTCTTGGAAATCAATCATAATGATCTGCAAGAACAAGATTGGAGGCATCCAATAATACAGTACTTGGCTGGCCCATCCTCAAAAGCCAGCAGAAGAGTTAAATTGCAATTTATGCAATACATCATATATAACAATGATCTCTACAAAAGGGGGGAGATGGTTTATTGTTGGAATGTTTAGGACCAAAAGAAGCATTATCAGCTATGGCTGAGGTTCATGAAGGCATCTGTGGTGCACATCAGCCTGGTGTAAAAATGAGATGGCTGCTTCGAAGACATTTCTATTATTGGCCAACTATCCTTAAAGGCTGCATAGAATATGCAAAGGGTTGCCAGGCATATCAAAAGCATGGTACAATAAGCCATGTGCCCATAACTGATCTGCATACAGTAGTAAAGCCTTGGTCGTTCAGAGGATGGGCCATAGATATGATGGGGAAAATACACCCACCCTCTTCGAAGGACCATATCAAATTCATAGAGTTTTGCCTTTTGGAGTATACCATTTGAAAATTTTGAATGGTTATGTTCATCCCAAAAAGATTAATGGCAGATATTTAAAGCCTTATTTTTCAACTATTTGGGAAACACAAGGAATAAAATTAACACTCAATACATGACCATAAGATGATAAACAAGAAATTGTTTTTCATAAAGAGTCAAGTACATCGTGCCACAAATTGGCCCAAAAATCATTACAATGTTTTAGTTGTTTTTGTACAACAGATTTCCTATTGGTAAATGACGAAAATAGTTGAATAGCTGCAGCCATGTCTCTCTTTTGATCGGCCAGTCCTTGAATGGTGATTTGTAGTTTGATGTCAGTTCGGATTAAGGCCTGATTCACTGCAAAAAGCTCCTCTTCAAGTTGAGCTTTCCTCTCCAGTAGTTGAGTTTGAAAGTGAGAGGCAGATGAGTGTTGTTCCTTAAGCTTCGATACTTCAATATGCACTTGAGAAACAAAACTTTGGTCTCTAACCAATTTCTCATCCGCAGCCTTGGCAGCATGACAGATGCTGATGTAGAAGTCGATAGTAGCTGCTGCCTGGGATAGGTGATTTGAGACATCCATACCAGATTGCTCAGCAAGTTTGCAGCACTGAAGAAACTCATTTTTAATTATAGGCCTTTGTAGAGCCTCGAAGGGAATCCTCGAAAAGGAAATTAACAGGTCCAGGCAGGTGTCTAAGTCTATCAAAGGTACAGAAGGCTTGCTGCTAGAGGAAGGAAAGCTCTCAAAAATTTCCAGCAAAGAGTCAGCCAAAACTAATGGCTCAGCTTCCTCATCGAATGTTGGAGAAGTAGAGGTGATGTCAAAGAGACTAGCTAATCTTACTTCAAAGACATCAACCTCATCATTAGACATAAGGGGTGCAGAGAGAGTTGCCGTGGGAGACACAGAAGACTACATAGGGATAGGAGAAATGGGTGGAGAATCTTTAACAGTCTCCATGGTCCTAGCCACCAATGAATCAAGTGAAGGAGGGCTGGAGCTAGGTAAAGGTGATAAATCACGACCTGGAGAGCTGCCAGCACCCTCAATAGGGGAATCAACTGCCATCAGAGATGAGGTAGCAGTTGGAATCTCTTTGGAAGGAGGAAGGGGAGCAAGACTCGATAGAGAAGTAAATTGAGGAAAGTCAAGGGTCAAGTGGGAAAGACGTGGAGTCAAACCAAGAGAAAGAAGTGCAGGAATGCTTGGCCTCAGGAAAAGTGCAGGAAGTGTAGACCTTGGAAGTGGAAGTATGGTCTGAATAGCCCTTACATCCTGCATCTGATCAACCTCAAGTGAAACTGAGAGAGGTCTCATTAGAAAGATGAACTCAGAAGTTGCTGCTGTAAGAGGAAGAAATGTAAAGCAATGTTAAACTTCAATACCAAAGGCTGACAAAGGAAAAACAGCAGAAGTATAAAAAATTACCTACTCCAGAAGTGTCGGCGATGATGGGAGAACTACGAAGGGAGTAATGTCTGGCAGTTTGTTGCCTTCTTACAGTTTCCCTTTGTAGTATGTCAGCAGCGGCAGCTTCATCTCTCAGAAATTGTTGCTGCCGTCTCTTTTCAGCTCTCTCGAAGACAATCATGGCCTTAGAATGTTCTTGTTCTACTGCCTTGACGGCTGCTTCATGGATGGTATCTTCAACCAAGATAGGAGCAGAAGCAGACACTTTTTTTCTCTTTTCCATTGCTTTGGCAATTGCCTCGGAATTAGAGTCTTCGACCATATCAGAAGGAGAGACAGTCACCTTTCTTTTCCTTTTTCTCTGTATTGGCAGGGTCTGTTTCTTCTCAATTTCCTTTTCAACTTCTTCAAGCTGAGATCTGGATTCCGAAGAAATGAGTTCATCTTCCATCTCTCTGACAGTTGTCTCATCCCTAACCAAGTCAGAGGAAGAGATGATCACTCTCTTCTTTCTTTTCAAGGGTAACTCTTCCTCTTGATCTACTTCTTCTTTTTCTTCTCCTTGAATATCGGATGTTTCCTTCTCAAGCTCAAGGAGCCTCCTTTTCTTTTGTTGTTGGCCACCTCCATAAAAGAAGAATTAAAGATAAGGCAAAATGCATTATAAAAAAACAAAAGGAGAAGGGACAAGAGTATATACCTTTCTTCGAGGCAGCCCGAATAACCCTAGGAGGAATTGAAGCAGCAGGAGCAGATTGTGTTGCAGCATGTGCTACAACTGAAACAGTGGAAAAAGTGACAATTCCAGCTCCTTTGGGCTTGGCCACATCTAACACTGTTAGTAGGTCTTGAAGTGAAATGGCCAAGTAGATTTCCATGTTAGTCACCCACCAGTTTTGGTATCTCTTCAATACGGTACCTTGAGGAATGAAAGGGGTATACTCGAAATTGACCAAGTCGTCTATAAATTTAAAAGTTGCCTCTTCTAGCATGGACTTCCGGACTTTCAGATCCCTTCTAGTAAGGCTGAGATTTGTGTTGCTACAGAGAGGTATTGGGACCCCTTATGTGAGGCCAAATTGTCTGGCAAATTGAGTAGGACAGTAAGGTTCAGCAATGCATTTGTAGGCTTTCGGGTTCAAAGTCCCGATAAATAACTCTCTGGGAATCAGAATGGAAGCCCATATATCTTTGTGAATAGGTGAAGTACAGGACTGGTCACTTAGGAAATTCCTCAACCAAGATGGACCAATGGTGGGTTCGAAGGGACAGAAACGGTAAGTAGGAAGGGAAGTTGGAAGTTGGTGGAAAAAAAAGAAGTAAAAAGCAAAGGTAGAGGGGTAAAGTGAAGCATTGGCCAGCCTTATACCATGAGTAAGAGGGTTTGGCTCAGAAAATTTAAGGCATTTGGATTGTAACTCAGTAAAATAGGTGAAAAGCCAAAACTGAAGAATCCAGAATGGCCCCCCTTGATTAGCATCTAAGGGTTTCTCATAGAAAATAGAGCAGACTCTATATACGTGACCTAGAACATATGGGGCTAAGGCCACCTTTTTCTGTAAAACAAAGGCTTTAGCAAGAGGGGCAAATTCAGGCATGATTCTCTAAGAGGAGGTGCAGAAGAGGAATTTACAAAGCCAATACAATAAGAAAGAAAAGAATTCCCTATCAGTCACAGGGCCCTCTCTTTTATTCTCAGCCCTAGCGAAATCACTATAAGATGAGTTAAGGGAGTGGAGAGAGAAAGGGACTGCTAAATTTGGGTAATCCGGTCCAAATAGGATACCAATGGGGGATAATCCTAGTAAATGGCAAATATCAAGAACAGTAGGGGCCATCATCCCGCGTCTAAATTGAAAGAAGTTAAAGATAGGATTCCAAAAACACAAGGCAGCAGGAATAAGGAAAGGGTCCTTTGAGATAGTTACCCTGGATAATCTGAGAGCATCGAGAAGGCAGAGTTCTTGAAGGTCCAGGGTCTTAGCAAGAACAACCCGATCATACCATTCTTGCCACTTTGGTCTCACCGTGGTCCAGCATCAGTGGGGGCGATTTATCCTCCAGTTCCTCCAGTCAAGACCACCTTCGTAAAGGAGACATTGGTTTTCCAGACGAGGATATAGGGTTGGGAGCTCAGTAAGGATCTCTTTGAATATGGGCCCAAGCACGTAGTCTTGCTGCACATGGCGACGAGGGACGAAGATGCGTCCATCAATAGCGCTTTTCTCCCCAGCTTTGTACTTCTCACATTCTGCATCAATGATCCTCTTCAGGGCCACAGATGGGCTCGTACGCTCTACGACCGGTACTAAAAGAGAAGCCATTAACAGTATGCTTTTCTTGAAAGTGAAACCGAGAAAGGAAGTAGAGAGAAGCCGAAGATCGGTAGAAAGAGGGGTTTGTGTGTTAAAAGAGCAAGTGGTTTCAGAGCACGAAACAAAAGGGTTTTTAAAGCCTTTGTGTGTGAAAATATATTGCGTAAGTTATTAAGTATTAGAAGTCCGAATACAAAGAGCTTCCTTCAATATTGATACTTTTGGAGGGAAAAACAAAGCCCAGATGTTGAGGCTAGCTTCGAAGTAAGATATTTGGCTTCGAAGCCAAGTTTTAGCGCCAAAAGCCAAAAAACAACGGCTTAGAAACAGAGAAGCCGGCTTCGAAGCAGGTTTCCATACCCAAAATATAAGAATACTCGAGTGTTTATTTTACTTCAAAGGGTTTAAAGACCTGTTTTTAGGTTTTTAACAAAGGTAATGTCCTTCGAGGCAAAACTTGAGATTCTTTAAGGATGAGATTTGGTGTTCGAAACATCAAAAGCAAATCGATCATAATGACAATGACTAGATGTTGATTATGGTCAAAACAGACTTTAAGTATAAGATTGCTAGATCCGAAGCACTGTTTCTAATTGAAAATCAGCCAAAGCTGTCAACTTTATTCCACAAATTGGAAAAGTTCATAATTGGCTCTTTTAGTGTTTCATTTAAAACAATTAAGTCCAGATTCAAAGGATGAAATTGTTCAATTCGAAGCTCTGAATTGACTTTTAAAAGACAAGTGGAAGCAGGGTCAAACAATGCCAAATGAAGAAGAATTTTGTTTATATTAAAGCCAAAGCGATTACATCAGATGACCCTATCTCGGTATAAACTCGAGCTCATAAAAATAAGGAATGGAATAAATAACAAGATCATGAAATTTAGTCCAACAATGATCAATAAACTTTTGTTCTCTCCTTATTCTATCTTCTATGTCTTCTAGCATTGGCTGCATAAGTTGATGTGTTCTCACTTCGTAGTAGAGCTCTTTAGCCTTTATTTCGAAAGCCATCTCTCTTAATCCTTGTTCCAATTCGTCAATGTCTAAGTCATCCCAATACGCAGAATCTTTATTCTTGAAATCACTGAATTCTTCAATGAAGTTCTCTGCTTCGTACTGAGCATGAATTCGAAGAGATGAAAGTTGGTCTAAAGATTGCATAGTAGCCACAGAATTTCGATGCCAGTGGAGAAGCAATGGAAGTTGGTCCAGAAACATATGAAGTTCTGCCTGGGCAAGAGGATTAAGGACATGGCCCCTAGTCAGAATATCACAAGCCCATCGAAGGTTCTTGAGAGGGACTTCGTCCTCAAGAACATTAAAAGGCAAGTGAGAGAAAGCTGCAAGTAGAAGTTGAGCTTGTTTCCGCTCAGCTGGAGTAGGAGAAGGTAGAGGTTTATAAAGTGGAAGGACGTTATTTATGGATAGGGCAAGCTTCAGTCTCTCTGTCCAGCAAAGAGTTGGTGGAGGAGAAGGTATGAATACTTCAATTTCGGGAGACGAAGAAGAAGGTATGGACGCTTCTATTTTCGGAGATGACACGGGAGCAGAAGAAACAAAAGCATTAATATAATCAAGCCAATCAAAAGAACAAATCTTTGCCTTCTAGGCTAAGAATGATGGGTTGTACCCTTGTGCTTCTTCTAGGCAGCGGGCAGCGTGCACTATCTTTGTAGGCATGAAGGATGTATACCATGCTACAAGCAGATTCTCCTCCAGACTACGTCGATGGTCAATAGGCACATAGGGATAGACCACTGAACTTCGAGCATAGGAAGGAAACTCTAAAGGGTCAGTAAACTCGACAAAATGGTGGTTGATTCGCTCCTTCAAATCACAGGTCTCAGGTGTTGACCGGCTTGTCCAGTCAGAACCCTCAGAAGAGGAAGAAGTTGCAGCTTTATCCCATACAGAGACTTGTGAAGAAAAGTTTCTTAAGTCCATATTTGGAACTTTTCGAATCAAAGGTTTGAGAGCAGTTTGTTCGAATTATAAGGGTGAGTTAGAGGAAAAACTTCTTATGTCTATACCTGCAACTTTCTGAATCGAAGGATTAAAAGCAATATGTTCGTAGTCCAAAGGTTGGTAATTTTCAAAGGCATCCATGACTTGAATATAAAAAGGTGGGTAAAAATGGCTAATAAATGCATGGACGTTCTTTCGAGGAGGAACAACATCGACATATGACTCTTCGTGTGCTCGATCACTGAAGGAAAAAATTAATTCGGCCATGAAATGTATCAGTCTGTTCGAATGCTAAGACAGTGGAAGTGCTTAAAGGATTAAACGAGAGTTTAATACAGATGGTGAGTGACAGTTGCATTTCTGGGTAGATGCAAAACCCATGCACGTTCTAAGACGTGGGGAAAAGACCCTGATCCACTAATATCACCAAGTCTTGAGTATATTAGTGCGGGGGGTAATGTTAGCTACATATTTTGTACAAGCCAGTGACAATTCGACGTGTGGCAAAGTAAGGGCAATAGGGGGAAACCAGTCAAGTCTCCGATCCTGATCATACACGTGGCAGTTAAAATTGGTTGTTATAAGATCTGAGTAACAGTGGATCAACAAAGAGATGCAAAGTGACGTGGCTTCAACGGTTACTTACATTCAAATTCAAATATAGGAGGGAAGCCTAACTGCAAGTGAAAGCGTAGTGGAACTATTCATAAGGCAGCATGATCAGCGATTACAGAGGAGCAGTTCGACAGTTTAAAGTGCAGTTCGATGGTTATCTTTGGGGAGTATAAATAGCAGGAAGGACCTCAGAGAAGGGGGAGGCTCAGATCTAAAAACCAGTCTTACTTTACATATATCTCATTCCAGTTTTTATATTTCCTGCTCTTTACATTTCTGTACTTTAAATTCCTGCACTACACTTCATTCGTAGGAGTAGTTTTCAAGTATATTGTCGCTGTAAATCTCTACGAGGCTGAGATCATTGTAAGTTTTTCATACTAATGAAATGCTTCAATTGTTCTTTATTTAACTGTTCTTATGCTTAAATTCTCCTAAATCAAGCCACCAGTAAAAGTCCTCTTCATTGAGGCTGAAAGAACTATAATACAATCGTCTGAATAATTGGTTGGCAATTACAATTCTGTAAGGGCTGATTGATCCTTACTGGTACGCTCACAATTACAATAATAACCTTCGAAAGCCAAAAAAGCTAACATATATTTTTGGCACGCCCAATGGGACTGCCAAGTGTAAGAAATGACAAACGATTTGGATTTCGCCATTCGAACTTGTCAATTTGAAATATATTGACGTAAAAGAAAAATTTTGGATCTTCAAGAAGAGATCCATTTTCTTGATGAAATAAACTTTCATCCATTACAATATTATTTGGTGGAAGAAAAAAGACACCATTTAATTGGAGAAATTCATCAACTTGATATGGAAATTCGCCAATGGAATGATGAGTTATCAACTCTCACTACCAAGTTTTTAACTGAGGCTTTAATGGCCGGAATTGGTGAATTTTTTCAGAATTTTTCCATGGTTAAAAATAACAAAAGCAAAGAGTTCATTTCATCAATGGCTCGGGGGGTTCAAGAGTCCGTTTTAAAAGAGCCAAATTATGAAATTAACACAACGAAAAAGCATGTTTTTTAGCCAAATTTGGCTAAGAATGATATTCCATGCATGGCTCGGGGGGTCTCAAAACCAATTTTTAGAAAGTCAAGTCATGAAAATAACATATCTATGGGTGATTTTCATAAGCCATTAATGGCTAACATGGAAAAACAACCCACTTTGCCAAATAATTATGAAAATCTGTATGGCAAAAGTCATATTTTTAAAACAAACATGGTCAAAAATAATGAACAAGCCACTGTTCATGAATTCAAATTTTTTGATATTTTTCAAAATGTCAAAAAGTATGAATTTTCATGGTCACACTATACCATGACTTTTGTTGTTCGAAATCCATTTTTTTATTTGTGGATCACATCAAATGTTGACTTTGATGAAATGGGTAACAAATAATATTTTGTTATTGCAATATATTGGGCCAAAAATACGGTTATTAGTTGATCCATAAAACCATCACCATTTGGTTTTGTGGTTACCTTCGAAGCATGTTATTCATCGAAATATCATTTTATAGCCATTAATGGCGGGTTAAAATGTCAAACTTATAATCCAACTCTTTGGATTTAGTTCGAAGAGATGTCATGAGCACTTTCGAAGGACGACTTTGATCCTTTAGTAATATATGTGACTTTCAAATGGTAGTTTTGTCATCAATAAACATTTTCGAAATGCAACATGAGAAGAGAAAGCTTTCAAAATGTGTGCCTCTCTTTAAATATATGTAAAATGGCAATTAATTAATTGTCAAATAATGCCTATTTTTGGCATGATAATTAGTGGCTTTACTGATAAACATTTTTATAGCCATTTGTTACATGAAAATGTAACTAGTATTCTACAAAAAATTGGTTTGAAGAACAACGGTTTTGGTGTTTTCAAAGAATTAATAATTGGTTCGAAGCACAAAATTAATATTTTCATTAATTATGTGTGAACCAGAACATAAAAGATTTGAATAACCACAATGTTGGCCAAAAACAGCTTCGAAAGCCGTTTTGCTATAAGTTGCTTCGAAAGCCGTTTTGCCATAAGTTGCTTCAAAAGCCGTTTTGCCATAATTTTGTAAGCTTCGAAGCACTCTATCTTGCATCAACAACAGCTTCGAAGAAATAATAATGGTGGTTGTTGTAGACACCCCATTTTTGACCGTCCATAAGACTTCGACGCGACTGATGATTTACATGGTGGAGGAAGATGTGCAGGGCAAAGGTTCAATTTCTTCAGCAAAGAGAGAGTCAAATCTCAACTTCATACCCCTGTTCTGGACCAGAACGATCTCGATCAAAAGATTTTAGACTTAAAACCCTCTCTTTCAAAAACATTTTTGAAATAAAGTTTCTGCGATGTTCCGAGGCTCGCATTTTGTCCAAAATTGCGCTTTTCGGTAAACCGAGCAAGGACAAAGTGGAAATGAATGAAAGAGAGATGAAATCTTTGAAAAATCTTTCAAAACACTTTACTTAGGGGTTTGAAGTTGAAGAAAAGAAGAGAAGAGGGAAGAAATCCAGTCGGGGGAGAAAATGGGCATGAACCGTTAAAAGAAAGTCAAGCAGCCCTCACCGAATCGGGCCTATTCATTTGGATACTTGGAATCAAACTATGAGGCCACCACCGTTGGAAATAACACTTCCGGGGCTTCATTTTTCACTCAAGAATCTCCAAAAACCAATTCCGGACAGGGAAGATATAGTTGATTGAAGTAGGGCATCACTCCGGTTGGACCGAAATCTGCGCGGCTTCACCAAAAAGGGAATAACGTTTTCCACAGGAGGAATTTTAATGCAAGGTTTGCTCCATTGGAAAGCTAACTTCCGGGGCTTCAATTTGGACACTTGAACGACCACCATTGGACCTTCCTACCACCCACCGGCCACTTTTCTTTCCGGAAGTCCTTTTTTTTGTCCTGAAAGTAGCTGGCCGGCCAGAAAATCTAGCTGGCCGGCCACCTAGCTGGTGAAATGACTTTTTTTCCCTTTTAAACTAGCCGGCCATGCCCCCCTCCCCAAGTGTGTCCTAGAAGTGAATTTTGTTTTCCACTACACCCATGTCCGAGGGTTTGGCCATTTTGGGGGGAAACTTGATTTGTTTTCCCCCCCTTTTTTTCCCCCTCTTTTCCACCCCTTTTGCTTATATATACTGCCCCTCCCCTTCAGATTTTAGGGTTACAAAATTTTTTTTGAGAGCCTTGCATCAATTCTCCCTCTCTCTCTACTCTAAGCCTCAAAACACCAAGTCCTACACCCTTTTCTTCATCACCACCTAGCACCACACTACCACTTCAATTCCAGCAGCTTGGAGGTCTTCTCAGAGGCTAGGAGGCAGCTTTTCTTGGTCCAAGAGGCAGCAAAGGATTGGTCTTCAAGGGTGAGTTGATTTCTCCCTCTTTCTAGCTCATTTTTGCAAGTTTTCTTAGCCCCTTTTGCTTGCTATTTTGAGCTCCGACCAAAACTGAAAGTGGCATTTTTTTGAGCTCTATTTCATCTTTCATTAAGGGTCTTACCCTGTTTGGGACCCCCATCTTGCACTTGCTTCATTACCCCTTTGTAAGCCATAATCTTGCATAGTATTTTTGGCCTATGTATGGTCTGTTTTGGAGCATGATGTAAACTGTAGATAGGCTTATTTTGAGCCCTTCTTCAACGTTGAAGAATGGCTCATCACTGTTTGGGACCTCCATGTGCCACTTGTCATTATCCCCCTCTTTGGTCCCCATTTTTGCATGATTTATTAGCCTATTGAGCTTCTGTTTTTGGACCTTGGTCCAAACTGAAAATAGCTCTATTTTGACCCTCTATTCATGTTTCATTAAGGGTCTATGGATTTTTGGGACATCCTTTTTATACTTCATGTTATAGCTCTCTTGGTGCCATTATTTTGCATAGCATTTTGAGCATACTTGTATCTGTTTTTGGGGTTTGTCATAAACTGTAATACATCATATTTTTGGTCCCTCTTCAATATTGTAGAAGGCCCCTTCTCTGTTTGGGGCCAGAATTTGTGAGTTGCTTCATTACCCCTCTCTTGGCCCCATTTTTGTATGCTAATCTAGCCTCATTTGTGTTCCATGTTTGGCCATGCTTTAAACTGTAAACATGCTTGTTTTGGGGCTGCCTAGCTTCTGTCTTCATACTTCATGTTCAAATTATGCATGCATTGCATAGCTATAGGCCATTTCATGCGCCAAAATTCATGTTTCGGGACTCGTTCCATGCATCGGGTATCATTTTGCCATGATTCGGGGCTGTTTTGCATCTCATTTTGCCTCTGAAAATTGCATGATCATATGCCATATTCCATGTTTTGCCATGTCTTGTTAGAGTGGCATTCCGTGCCGTAGGTTCGGTCCTCGATTTGCGTGCACGCGTGCACGCACTTCAAGTTGTCTCATTTTCATCTTATGGCCTCCTATGTGAGTATGACTGAGGTCCACTTGCGTTGGTGTAAGTCCATATTGCATTGTGTATGCCATTCCATTTCATAGCATTGTGTATGCTAGGTTGTATATTAGTGCATTGTGTATGCCATATTACCTCGTGCATCGTGTATGCCATTTCATAACATTGTGTATGTTAGGATTGTATCTTAGTTGCATTTCATGCATGTCATGCATATTGCATCGTGTTCGGGATAGGAGTTAGCCCGGACACGGGAAACGAGGTGCGTTTCGTACTCCAAGTGACGGAGCGTGTCTCAATTCCCCCAGTCATCGACACTCCGGATTATCCATGATGGAGTTAGGTTTTGTTGTGTTTCCATGTGCATTTCATGTCATATTGAGTTGCACAATTCGACTCCTCGGCCATCATGCATCGATATACGTGATTGGTGGCACGAGGATCGAGACATGCATACATTTATAAAAATACATTGCCATGCCCCTTTTCTGCTCTCTGTTGTAGCAAAATGAAGAATCAATAGCTTTTCAGAGCTTGGCACGCATTTCGAGAACAGGTGCAAACAGATGCTAATTGGGGCATCCCAATGGATTTCCGCGCAAGGCAGCCTAAACATACATCATTCATCAGAATCAAGGCAGTCCCTGGCTTGCACGCCAGTTTTACAGCTTTCTTAGTTAATTTGTAAATTAATTAGGAATTTGTACATTATTTGGACTGTATTATTTGGACTGTAATATTCTTTTATTCGGGACTGTATATTTATTCGGACCCTCTGCGCGAGGGCAATGTTGTAATAAGTGTGCGTGAGTGTGATGTATGTCTTCCAACCCCACGTCTTTCTTCCCTTTTATTTACCTGCTTATGATGGTTAGATTAGGGCATATTTCAATTAGCATACAGCATGATAGCATGTTTGCATTCATTCATCTGTTTTGCATGCACCGGGCTCGGCGCATCATACTAACTGCATTTGTATTTCAATTCCAAGTTGAATACATGTTAGCTGTAGCATTCCATATGCCATGTTTAGAATAACCGAGCCTGCTATAGTTGCATTTTGTATGTGTTGCATTAGGCATTTCTGTATAATTAGGATCATGCATGATTTCTAATGAGTTTTTGTTTTGGCTTGGAGAGTTTTATGCTTTAGCATCCTTGCATGCGTGTGAGTGACTGCCATGAATAGCATGCTTACCATGAAGCTATATGCTTATGTGATATAACTGCCTGAATGCCTGTGGGTGAAGGTTGGGTTACTTGGATTGGAATAAATCATCAACTGTTTGTTTTAAGCCCACTAGATAGTGGCAAAACCATCTTTTCTAAGCCCACCTGCGGGTGGCAAAATCTGTATTTTAAGCCTACTTGCAAGTAGCAAACCATCTTTCAAATAAACAAGCATGAAATGTTTTGTTCCAATTCAAGCGACCCAGTCTATGCTTATATGCTGTGTACATCACATAGTAACTTAGGCTAATAACCGGAATAAGGACACACAAAGTTTTCAAAAATAGATATCATGGTTAGTAGAGGCCGATCTTTGACCGGGCGAGCGGGGGTGCTCACGAAGTGACCTTCTCCAATTGTACCCAAGTTCCCGAGCCGAGGCAACTTTGGTGATGACGGACACGTGGCCTTAGGCAAACGAGTCAAGGTTTCCTAAATTTCTCCAAAATAAAATATTTAGGTGGCGACTCTGTATCTGGCAAAGCAGTCCATGTTTGGCACTTCTTTCAAAAATCTGTTTTCTCAAAACGATTTGCCGGATTTGGACTCTTTGGTTCAGACTTAGAACCGTGACAATTTGAGAGTCCTGAGCTGTAGTGACCCCAAATGAACAGAACGGAAGCTCACCCTCCCGGGGCGTTCGGGGACGTCGACAGTTGTGAACCTTCGAAGCTTTGCCGAGTATTTTTTAGGATGTAATTCGTCTTTTGTCGGCTCTATCGACCTTCGAAGAATGATTTTGGTCCTTTATACCACTTTCGAAGCTTGTTACTAGTCATAATTCGAGTCATCTAGTCATAATTTCATACTCATTCGAAGCACTTTATTGATGTTGTTACATCATTCGAAGTACTTTGCTGCTTAGGTTAGTCATGTGCTTGGTTCGGCCCTTCAAAAATTCAAGTAAACATCATTTTTAAGGGCCGCAGGGGGTAATGTTAGCACCATAAATCCGCAATTTTTATTATTATTTATTATTTATATAATTGCAGGACACGTGGCATCCTCTTATTCATTTGGAAGTTAAAAAAAGTTATAGAGATAATGGAGAATATGAAGGACAAAGTGGATGAGTAGGAGGACAAAGTGGATGAGTGGAAGGACACATGGCAAGACAAGAATAAAGATGGAAGAAATGGGTAGTTACTAAGTAGTTACTGCTGTATTTTTTCTTATATAAATAGCCATTAATGGCTACATTGTAAGGCATCCAGAACTTAAATCAAAGACAATTGATTTCAATGTTTCTTGTCATTTTCCTTATCTTAGGAGTAGTTTAACATAGATTTATATTTCGAAACATTTATTTTCGGCATTTCCATTTCGATGCATTTTACGCACTTCTTTTTCGAAGCATAGGAGTAGAGGTAAGTAATTATTACTTTGATTGTTCACTCAATCGTTTTTCTCCGTCTCCCTCATTCTTCTTTTAATTTTTCTTTTCGCTACACTTGGCAATTTTAAAGTCCTCTTCATTGAGGCAAAAGAACCGTCAACGCAATCGCTTGATAATTGGCTTGAATTTAATCTGTAAGGATTTTTCAATCCTTGCTGGCACGCTTGCATTTATAATATTTTCCTTCGTAGGAAAAATAAGCCAACAATTTTTGGCACGCCCGGTGGGATTGCCAAGTGTAAGAAATGACAAACGATTTGGATTTCGCCATTCGAACTTGTCAATTTGAAATATATTGGCATGAAAGAAAAATTTTGGATCTTCAAGAAGAGATCCATTTTCTTAATGAAATAAACTTTCATCTATTACAATATTATTTGGTGGAAGAAAAAAAATATCATTTAATTGGAGAAATTCATCAACTTAATATGGAAATTCGCCAATGGAATGATGAGTTATCAACTCTCACTACCAAGTTTTTAACTGAGGCTTTAATGGCCGGAATTGGTGAATTTTTTCAGAATTTTTCCATGGTTAAAAATAGCAAAAGCAAAGAGTTCATTTCATCAATGGCTCGGGGGGTTCAAGAGTCCGTTTTAAAAGAGCCAAATTATGAAATTAACACAACGAAAAAGCATGTTTTTTAGCCAAATTTGGCTAAGAATGATATTCCATGCATGGCTCGGGGGGTCTCAAAACCAATTTTTAGAAAGTCAAGTCATGAAAATAACATATCTATTGGTGATTTTCATAAGCCATTAATGGCTAACATGGAAAAACAACCCACTTTACCAAATAATTATGAAAATCTATATGGCAAAAGTCATATTTTTAAAACAAACATGGTAAAAAATAATGAACAAGCCACTATTCATGAATTCAAATTTTTTGATATTTTTCAAAATGTCAAAAAATATGAATTTTCATGGTTACACTATACCATGACTTTTGTTGTTCGAAATCCATTTTTTATTTGTGGATCACATCAAATGTTGACTTTGATGGAATGGGTAACAAATAATATTTTGTTATTGCAATATATTGGGTCAAAAATACGGTTATTAGTTGATCCATAAAACCATCACCATTTGGTTTTGTGGTTACCTTCGAAGCATGTCCTAAGACACTTCGAAGCATGTTATTCATCAAAATATCATTTTATAGCCATTAATGGCGGGTTAAAATGTCAAACTTATAATCCAACTCTTTGGATTTAGTTCGAAGAGATTTCATGAGCACTTTCGAAGGACGACTTTGATCCTTTAGTAATATATGTGACTTTCGAATGGTAGTTTTGTCATCAATAAACATTTTCGAAATGCAACATGAGAAGAGAAAGCTTTCAAAATGTGTGCCTCTCTTCAAATATATGTAAAATGACAATTAATTAATTGTCAAATAATGCCTATTTTTGGCATGATAATTAGTGGCTTTACTGATAAACATTTTTATAGCCATTTGTTACATGAAAATGTAACTAGTATTCTACAAAAATTGGTTTGAAGAACAACGGTTTTGGTGTTTTCAAAGAATTAATAATTGGTTCGAAGCACAAAATTAATATTTTCATTAATTATGTGTGAACCAGAACATATAAGATTTGAATAACCACAATGTTGGCCAAAAACAGCTTCGAAAGCTGTTTTGCTATAAGTTGCTTCGAAAGCCGTTTTGCCATAAGTTGCTTCGAAAGCCGTTTTGCCATAATTTTGTAAGCTTCGAAGCACTCTATCTTGCATCAACAACAGCTTCGAAGAAATAATAATGGTGGTTGTGAACTTTCGAAGCTTTGCCGAGTATTTTTGAGGATGTAATTCGTCTTTTGTCGGCTCCATCGACCTTCGAAGAATGATTTTGGTCCTTTATACCACTTTCGAAGCTTGTTACTAGTCATAATTTGAGTCATCTAGTCATAATTTCATACTCATTCGAAGCACTTTATTGGTGTTGTTACATCATTTGAAGCACTTTGCTGCTTAGGTTAGTCATGTGCTTGGTTCGGCCCTTCAAAAATTCAAGTAAACATCATTTTTAAGGGCCGCGGGGGGTAATGTTAGCACCATAAATCTGTAATTTTTATTATTATTTATTATTTATATAATTGCAGGACACGTGGCATCCTCTTATTCATTTGGAAGTTAAAGAAGTTATAGAGATAATGGAGAATATGAAGGACAAAGTGGATGAGTGGAATGACACATGGCAAGACAAGAATAAAGATGGAAGAAATGGGTAGTTACTAAGTAGTTACTGCTATATTTTTTCTTCTGTAAATAGCCATTAATGGCTACATTGTAAGGCATCTAGAACTTAAATCAAAGACGATTGATTTCAATATTTCTTGTCATTTTCCTTATCTTAGGAGTAGTTTAACATAGATTTATATTTCGAAACATTTATTTTCGGCATTTCCATTTCGATGCATTTTATGCACTTCCTTTTCGAAGCATAGGAGTAGAGGTAAGTAATTATTACTTTGATTGTTCACTCAATCGTCTTTCTCCGTCTCCCTCATTCTTCTTTTAATTTTTCTTTTCGCTACACTTGGCAATTTTGAAGTCCTCTTCATTAAGGTAAAAGAATCGTCAACGCAATCGCTTGATAATTGGCTTGAATTTAATCTGTAAGGATTTTTCAATCCTTAGTGGCACGCTCGCATTTATGATATTTTCCTTCGTAGAAAAAATAATCCACCAAAATCACAATTTCAAATTGTTAAAAGTGAATGTTGAATGTTGAGCCAAACTATTAAATTTTTTTTATTATTTAAATATTGAGCCAAAATGTTGCCAAAGGTGCGGTTTCTGCTCTTAAGGGTTGGTTTGGGAAGTAACTTTTTATAGTGATTTTTGATTGTTAAAGGTGTGATTTTTGCTCTTGCGTGTAAAATATAGAAAGTATATACTGACTTTTTATGGTATTTTTTAACTTTTTGACTAAATTTTTTTAATAAATTGTACTGCCATGCATAATTTAAGATAATTAATAAGGCTAAGTACAAAGAATATTTTCACATGTGAATTTATTAAATAGTCATGGAGGAGGGGTGACCCAATTATTAGATGATTTAACTCTGCCTAAGATTCACTGAATTAAATAAAAATAAAAATAAAAAAATAATTTATTATTAAAGACCTCAATTTTTTAAAAGTCCTATAAAATAAAGTCTGATGTTTAGCCTAAAATATCTAAAAAATAAAGTCTGATGTTTAGCCTAAAATATCTAAAAATTTGAGTCGGTGCTGTCTAAGAGTACATGTAGCATCACCTACTTGATGGTGCTCAACAAATGAGAAATCATAAACATATTAATGAAATTTTTCTTATCTTTCTATTACGTAATAAAAGTGAGTCAATATTTCTCTACCCGCTTCTCAATAATAAGTTTTACTTCTCAATAATAAGGGGTTATTTGGGATGTTCTAAATAAGTGTACTTTTTGACATTTTATAAAATATGGGTTGGGTTTGAAGTGATGGGATAGAGAGGTGATGTGACTTAAATAAGATGATATAACTTAAATAAGATAGTGACTTTTTGACTTTTTGAATTTTTTTGAAGATGCCAAACTTGGCCTAAATGTATGTAAACTATTTGACTAAATATTCTCACACAAATTTTTAAAAATAAAATGAATTATAAACAATTCCATATGCACCAAACATTCTGTCTGCTTCATAGATGAGTCACAAAGGGGTTGGACTGGATGGTTTAAATAAGAAAGAAATTGAGAAAGCATATGATGCATATGGGTCGGTGTAAGTGGGTGCGGCTGTCTGGGGTCCAGATGATGATAGTCCACGACTAAGCGTATTCTGACCAAAAGATTTTGTAAAATTTCTTATATAAATTAACAAGTTTTATAAATTTTCTTTTACTAACAAATGTGTTTATTGCAATAAAATTTTAAAATATAAAATAGGATTTACCAATAAACACAACTCAATATATTTTTTTTTAACATTTTAAATCAGGTCAGGTTTTCAATAATTTAGTGATTGTGAGTACTTAAGGACAGGTGATGAAAAGATTTGAAAACAAATAATTTATGGCCAACTATTAGAGACATTGGTAATAAATGAATCAATGTTGAATTATTTTTAACAACTGAACACGAGCCAAATTTCAATAGCTTAATTCTTTTACGACACTATCCAATCTTCCAAGTTGGAGAACACCTAATTCATTAAAGAAGTTGGAAAAGCACATATTTGATATCCTTTTCAAAGTAGAGAAAGAAATTTCTACACGTCTATGTGGTTTAATAACCGACCAAAGCATTTTTGATTTTGTGGGGAGTGATAATATTTAACACTCTCTTCAACTTGCTCCATGCAAAAATCTCACAGCTGCAGGAACATTGTGTGGTCCTCTCTCTACTCATCAGCATGTTGGTCCCGTTGCAATCAATCTGTAGCTATCAGACACATCAACCAGAAAAAATGCTGTTAAAAAGACTATTAAGACCAACTTTTTGAGTATCCCAGTAATGGCCCTATTAAGTGCCTTTTCTTATATTATTATCCCATTAATGCCCTATTATTATCTCTTAATTATCCCTTGATTTACACTATTTAACATATGATTGAATACAATATTTTTATTTATTTTTTATTTTTAAAAGACATGCAAATGCAAGAGGCACCTGCTTAAGCAGGATTAGCGAGAGCCTGTGCATTTGTCATTTTTATTTTATTCTAAATGTAAACTATTTTGGAGGTTTAATTACATGAAGATCATATCATTGCTAGCAAGCATGCGTTTGTCAACCCATGTGAAGGGAATTTCATTCACAACAATGCCTTTTGTAATTGTGGATAAAGCATTAGGTGCAACTTTTTTTTTTTCTTCGAAGTGTGCAGAGTGGTGATCACAATGGTCCCCAGTCCAAATTATATGTACTTTGTTTTCATAGAACAATATTATCTCAACAAATAAACATATGTTTCATAAAAAATTAATAACCCATCATACAGCTGTAACTCAACAAGAAGAAAGAAATGATAAGATTTTGACTCTGCACATTAAATGGATAGATGCCGAGCCTAGTTGTTAGTTGTAAGATTAGGCCTAATTTAGTTAGTCACCATACCTTCCTCAAGGCTTAGTCCCAAAGAGGTCATGGGTTCAATTCCCCTTAGGAAAGTTGAATTAAGGGAGTACAAGTACTTAAGTGCTTTGCCAAAGGTGAGGGAATTTTCTTCCATAGGTACTAATCTAACAACAAACAACTATCATTTACCGATCAAAAAATAAAATAAAATGGATAGATGCCAAGGTCTGCCACGTGAACGTGCACTCACCATGCTTTTTTCTTTATTTTTCTGTGGAGCATGGTCGGTTGAATTCCGGCATCTTCTCTTTCTCAATCTGCACCTAGTTCTCAGTAAGCTTATTCTCTCATGAAAGTGAATTTTCTCACTTTAGACAACCTAATCATATACACCGCTAGCTTGGTGGAGTTGAATACCAAATTCAGGAAGTTGCAACTATTCAAGAGGAGTGCCATACCAAAATCTGAAACCTTGCAGATGTAAGTTTGCCTCATACCATAATAATATAAAACATCAGTTGTTGTTATATATATGATCTATCATCATGATGAGTTTAATTTCTTCATCAAGTAGGCGCTCTCACTTGTAATCTTGACTATTTTCTATGACTAACATCAAATCATTGTATAGTTCCAATTCACTAACATCAAATCATCATAAAATTGATTGTAGCACTTAACACTTGCCATTAACTTGAGAACTTGTTAAGCAATTGATCAATCTAGTTATAGAATATCATCCCTTGCTTTGTGTGATTCTGTGAATATATGTGAAACTCATAGGCTATGCAAATCCACTGTGGTAGATGCTAATTTCATATAGGGTATATGAGCTCTGACCAACCTAGTTTGTGTATGTTTTTGACAAGTAGGGTTGTGATTGCAGTATTATATCATTGCTTCTCTATTAATTCTCATTTATTTATTTATTTTCTATGGATCATAAAGAAGGAACTTTATATGAGGAAGGCCATTCGAGGAGACTGAAAAGCAAAATCTGAGGAACCTGCAACCTGAGGCAATTCAGTCTGTCATTTGCTTTTTTTTTGCACCGATAATGAGAGACATAAGATGATTACAACTTCAAGGGAAGAAGATCTTACAACAAAACAGGAAGGCAACACAGTTGATGGGAAGAACAACTCTAAGGCTTCATGTAGTTCAAAAACACCATGGTCAAAGCTGAATAATCCACGAATTGTGCGCGTCTCGCGAGCTTTTGGAGGAAAGGACAGGCACAGCAAAGTCTGCACTATGAGAGGATTGAGAGATAGACGGGTAAGGCTTTCGGTCCCAACTGCCATTCAATTGTATGATCTTCAAGAAAGGCTAGGTCTTAATCAGCCCAGCAAGGTGGTTGATTGGTTGCTGAATGAAGCTAAGCATGAAATTGATGAACTCCCTCCCCTCCAAATGCCACCAGGAAACTTCAAATTTGGCCAAAATCATCAACCAATGATAACTAATCATGACAAAGAAGGCCTTAAGATTGGTAACAATATCAATTGGGACACTCCATTGGGACTACAAGGGTCTAGTTTTTGGAATTCGAATGCTACCTTGAATGATAAATCTAAGGAGGTTTCAACAGAAAACCCGGTTGAGAAAGAAAATTGGAATCAAAGAAATGACGAAGAAAAGCAAGATAATCTTAATGAAGCTAATGGTGGAAATGTTTCATCTAATAACTTTTTCCCCAGACCTACCTATTCTTCCATACCCGATTTGCTTAACAATTTTGCGCCATACAATTCTTTCTATCGTTGGGATCCTCCAAAATTTTCTCTTTCTCATATACGAAGCCATGGATATACAAGTACAACCCAAACAGAAGATATCCAGGACTTCAATGTTGTGCCATTTCCACCATCATTGTCTCTTCCATCTGGGTCTCAAGTTCTTGTATGTCCACCCGGGACAGCACAATCCCATTTTCCTTCAAACATTGAGTTTGATCCAAAACAAATCAACCACTTTCAGACGTTGAGCTCAAGTTCACAAAATCCCTTGTCAAATTCTATGGGCCAATCCATGAGACCCCTCCACTTGAGCATGCTTATCCAGTCTCGAGATAGTAGTGGAAGCCAATCAAATAACAATGACGAGTTTCCTCCAAAATGAATCGATGTCCAATTTTATAAATTGGAGACTTCTATGATATTCTTGGGAGTGAACAACCTTTCTTTGGTGTAGTGATCGGGTTGATGTTTTTGTGTTTCATTTCATAAACTTTGCTCAATCAGGCATTTGGGAAAACAAATGCAAGAGCTATACATTGCACTACAGAATCTTGAATGGCTTGAATACTGGTAAGATGAGACCATATTATATATTTTTATGTCATTATATTTTGTTTTGATACCCCAAAAAGAAAGCTATTTGAAGTTGAACAGTAGAAAGTTCTGAAGTGTAACTATTTTGTTTGACCCATCTTAAATGTGGCTACCATACACTTAGTACAAGAAATTATTTTCCAGAGAAACAAGAATGGTGTAGGGAAAAAGAAAATTTTCTATGTACTTGATATCTAGGGAGTGGTAAATCGGAAGCATATATGTACGGTGGCATTGTTTAGTTCACCCAATGTCAACTTGTGCTCCCCATGATCACGAGACATCTCACTGCATTGGTGCTTTGTGGTTGTAACCTGACTGTACTATAATTATGTGCTTGGTTAGGAGATTTGAGAAGGAATTTGAAAAAAAAAAAAGGAAAATATGTGTGAAATTAAGTAAAATATAGGTATATTTTATTTATATTTGACATTCATTTTCTATTTTCCTTTCCAAATACCCTAATTATATGAGAGTGATATTACATAATGGAATCATTAACTAATGAGAGTTTTAAATTTTATTCCATGATATTTAACATTGCTTGATCAAATTAGTGAGAGGTAAGAGTTGCTCATTGTTTTTTTTGTTGACCAGAGTCATCACTAATAAATATTTATTTGATAGATATGTGCGTAGAATATACAAAAACATACTCAAAAAAAAATAATATGTAATTTAGATTTAATTTTGTATTCTTAAATGAGCGTAAACATACATTAAACAATATTATGCGTATTTTTCTGAGTTTGGTGTAAGTAGCATTGCTATTTATTAGGTCACCCAATATATGCACTTCTCTCCCATGAACACTATTTGATCTCTGAAAGCTTGAAAACCCTAAAGTACTGATTATGAATGGACAGTCAAGTTTCTTTTCTTTTTTTTATCCAGAATCTCCACATTGATGGAAGCATAAATAATCTGTTGAACTTGAAGAAAGTTGTATGTTGCTATATGGGTGAGTAATTACAGATGAGTGGGATTGTAGGCAGTACTGTCAACATTGGACAAGATCCAACACAATAATCTTAGCAGAGCCACAGGTTTTAAGAGCAAGATTAAAGGATCCCTTTTCCAAGTGGCATCAAATATAAAAAATAAAAATAAAAAATACTGTGGAGCTTATTTAATGTTTAATGAAGAAGAAGAAGAAGAGGAGCACACACAAGCTAATTAGGGTTTCAGAGTATGCCATCTTTTTCTGTGTAAGAGAAGGGACCACAAAGCCTGCATAGGAGAGGTCCCCCTACTGTTTTGTTTTCTTTTTCTACGAAAGCCACTTTTAGATTTTGTGATCTGTCTTTTCTTGTTATCCTGCATTGGAGAAGACATTATTTTGTGATTTAATCGTATAGTTATCGGCGTTTGATTAATTTGAATATTCGCATAAATGATCTTTTCAACTGGCCAACCTTACATCTGTTATTCAATTCCAAACTAAATAATTCACATTCTATTAGCCAAGGACAAAGGAGAGTGAGTGGTCGGTTTGAAACAACTAGCTTATTTATCCATTCTAAATCAATTCGTAAAAGAAAGAAGAAAATGAATGATACTTGTTAAGTATACATAAAATGCTTAAAATATTATTTTTCATTGAGTATAATGATTGAAATACCATTTTTTTAGTCAATTTCACTTAACAAAAATAGACTGATAATTTAGATTGAAAATAAAATTAAAAAATTAGAGTTCAAATTGATAAAATTAAAATTTTAAAATTTATTTTATTATAAACATCAAATTTTGAATTTAAAAAAAAAAATTCAAACTGTGTTCCCTATGAGAATCATTTATTAGAATGAAATCTACAATCTCTGTTTGGGAAGATGGTTTATGGGTTTTTTTGGTTATTTTAGCAATAAAAGACAAAATAGGCTATTTTAGTCACAACAAACAAAATATCACATCCAATATATAATCATTACACTCTTCTCTCACAAAAAAAGCCAAAAAAGTCAAAAAACTAAAAAGCCCTTTCCAAACCAAGCTTTTTAGCCCAGCTAAAATAGCCAAAAAAATCAAAAAGTCAAAAAGCCAACCCGCTTCCCAAACAAAGCGGTGTTTGGGAAGTTGTTATTTTAGTAGGTTTTTTAAGTGTTTGATTATTTTAGGGGGTTAAAATTTGAGAAGATAGTTGAATTTTTTTGTAATTAAATGTGATATTTATGAGAAAAAAAGTGAAATAATTATACGTTTGATGTGACATTTTGTCTGAATTTGTTTTTTTAGTTTTTTAACCAATTTTTTGTCTTTTAGTATTTTTTTTAACAAAAAAAAAAAAAAAAAAAAAAACACTTCCCAAACACCACCATTAACATAAACCTGGCTGACCTTGCCATAGCAGAATAAGAAAATGAATACATGATTAGTAGTAAAGATTTGAAATTTAAAAAGACGATTTCTTCTAGAAGGAGATTTAAGCTTATCCAAGGTTGACGGGCGAAGGCCATAGAGAATTCCAAAACTCCTTCTATGAAAGGGCATTCACAACATTATTAAGCATACCCAAGCTCCCTAATGGGGCACAATCTAGGAGTACTTTATTAATTTTTTGCTCGGGTTTTCTTTGATTTATTTTTTCTGAAACCTCTATCAACTTCAATTGGTTGTAGGTATGCTCTTTTTGTTAAAATAAGGTTATATGACAAATTTTCTAATGGTGCAAAACCTATGACTTTTTTTTTTTTTTCCCTTCTCTTTTTCGAATTTCTAACTCAAGTTTTCTTTGATTTATTTTCATTAGCAAGTGAAGTGAAAAAAAATAAAAACAAAAATAAAAATCATGTCATATATTTGGATGGTCAGACAATTTCAACGAATTTGACTATTTTTTCTTTTTTTTCTTGTCCAATTTGAGTTATGACAACCATTGTTGGAGACTAGCACTACAAGAAAGAGGGGATACAACAACGTTTATTTAGTAGCGTTTTTTAAAACGCTGTAAAATATGGAAAATCTAGCACACGATTTTGTTTTCTACACGCCGGTCATCGGTAAATGGTAGGACAACGTTTTTGAAACGTTGGGCTATGGTTAAAACGGTGTAGTTTAGTTTAGATAAACAACAATGATTCATTCCCCTTTTCCACCCACCCCCTTTGACCCCCTCTCTCTCTCATTGGTCACCTTTTCTTTTTCTTTTTCTTTTTTTTCCTGCTCCTCCAATCACCACCTGCCACGTGGCAAAGGGGGTGAGGGGTGACCCCAAAAGGGGGTCCCAAGCATTATTCTTAGATAAAAGTACTTATTTTTCTTTTAAATTTCTTTTTTGCTTTTAAGAGTCGTAGGAGTCCGAGAGAGAGAGAGAGAGGCGACTTCAGAGAGATACAGAGAGAGAGAGAGAGAGGGATCAACACTTGGTGGTTCGATTTGGATCGATTCTTCGTCATTTTGATCTTGAAAAGCTGGTTCTATATTTGATTTGACCGTTTATCTTAGTTATTGTTCGAATCTCTGTAATTTAAATCGATCTAGGGCTCGTTCTTCTTCGTGTTTGGGTGCGGCATGGCTCAAGGTAAGGGATTTGTTGAATTCACCGAAGATCTGTGTAGTTTCATGGCTAAAAAGTAACGATCTGGAATGTATTTACGTTGATGTTTGTAAATTCAGTTTCTTCTTCACTCGATTTGGTTGAAATCTAGCATTTTTTTCTTTTGCCTTTTGTGTTTTGCTTCTTTCTTCTAATTTTCGTTCTCTTCCTCTTTATGGTCCGCACATTGGGATGGAGTTCTTGATCACCAGCAAATGGAAAGAATGGAGTGGTGATAGAGAGATGTTACTGCCGATCGAGAGTTGCATCCAACAGCCTCGGTATCACAGAACACTAGTTCAGGGGCTTGAAGCGTGGTGCTGTGTCCTTCATCAACAGCTCAGCCTTATCAATCTCTGCTTCAAGTAGACCAATTTCAAGCTCATTCGATCTCTGCTTCAGTCTATACACCGCCATTGAAGAGCTCAATCGAGTTTGGCCAGGTCAAACTCATCCAAAAGTTAAGTTCAGATATGTCAAGCACATTTATGCAAACTTAATCAAAATCACATATTTTTTCATCAACTAAAAATTTGATTTCCGTTTTCGGATTATCTTCTTCACAAAAAGCAAAACCAGTCCTTCATTAGCATTTGATTTTATACTTTGTTTTTGGAGATTTTGATCGAAAATCAAGATTTTAAAGCTCCAAGCTGTGGTCTATGCTCTGTTTTACAAGATTTTTTTTTTCTCTCTCTCTTTTTTTTGGGGGGGGCTTCAATGTTGAATTCGTTTCTTCGTTTTGCCAAACAGAGCACAAGACATTGCTTTTTACTAGTATTTTAAATTTGTTCATTCAACTCTAAGATATGTCCCTCAAGTGTATTGTATGTATATATATATATATATATATATATATATAAAGCTTATTGCTTGTTTTGGTTGCAGAGTTCGCAGAGGGGTCGCCATTAGAAGTAGTTCCATTTTTGCACTATTTTCTTGAGAGTTGCACTAGCATAGGGAAATCAATACTAGGAATTTGTAAGAGATGAGAAGACATGAGATATTTGGAACCTGAGAAAAATTAAGAAATGTTGAGTTTGAGCAAGCCTAGTAGATATTTGGAACCTGAGAAAATTAAGAAATGTTGAGTTTGAGCAAGCCTAGTACTGTCATTTGGTCTGCTTGAGTTAAGTAGAGTTGCACTTTTCTTGTTCATTTTATTAATAAGCAATAAACTAGGCCTTATAGACATGCAGCTCATGCATAATTGTTTAAAAGGGTATTTGTTTACTTTGTGGTCTTGCATTTTACCATATCATTGTGAAGTTTTTTGGATTCTCTAATATGTTCAGTGTTCTTTGCTTGTTGCTAAATGAAGGTTATTTTAGGTTGTTTTCCAGCTAGATTGTGGAAACACTGTCAATATATTTTCAAATGTTGTTAAAGCATTAAAATGTGGCCCCTGTTTTGGAATGTTTTTCCATCTTCATGTTTTTGTTTAAATGTGCTCAATAGGCCCATTAATTGCTAAAGCAATGGTTGGCTATCTGTCTGTACCTGTCTTTTCTTTTTAAAGAGATACTTGAGACCAATTAGAGAGGAATCCATGAATATTTTGCTATTTGCATCATAAACTAATGATGATGATGATGATGTTATTAATTGCTAAGAGAAGAGGGGTTTTCTCGATAAAATTTGCCCCATTTATGTGGTTGCTTTGTTGATGTATTCTGGTTTTCAAAACATTGCTTTGAATGGTTACATCATTACAGCTAGTTTCTTAATTGAAATTTATAAAATTATTATTGCATAACATTAGATGTTATGTTTACTGCAATTTTCTTTGGTAGCCGCACTTGAGCTATAATATGTGCCTTCAAGCTCTATGTATAATTGAATATAGGCTATAAATTGTTCAATTTTCAGAGGACATCCACTCGCACCCCAAGTGTGCTAAATGTTTAATCATGAATCTATTAATGTTTACTAAAATTTTTAGTTGCATTTGTCACAAACTTCATGTGTTTACTAAATTATGTGAGTATTAGGTAGTATTAAGAGTTGTCTTGCCTAGCCAACTCCCAATTGGCTTTGTATGCATTGTGGATTGCATATTGTCCTATTGACTAATTTGTAGTCCTTATGATTATCGTTGTATTGAACTATCAGGCATACATGACACTTAATGATATAGATGCTGCTATCGAAAGTTTCAAGAAGGCATTGGAATTGGAGCCAAATGATGGTTTGTGACAGTTTCTAACCTTGAACTTTTTATAAATATAATGCATTGTTAAAACTTTCAGCACATTATGAATTTCACTCTGATGAAATCCTAAATAGCAAAAGAAAAAAAAAATAACTTGGCAATAATTACCTTCTCTGTGGGCTACAAGTTTTATTTTTTATGGGTTTTTTGTATTCTACCATAACATTAATCTATTTTGGGAGATGGCTGAGGTCTTACTGAAAGTCATTTTGAAATTTGAATGACAGTTTTCAAGTACTAAACTAGATACTTAATAGTCTGGAGTTCGTAATTTTCATAGAATTGAGGTTTGAAACGTGATAACTGACTTGGTTTCTGGCATCTTTTAGCTGGAATAAAAAAGGAGCTGGCTGCTGCAAAGAAGAAGGTTAGTATGATTGCATAAAATCTGAAACATTTTTTATGGCATTAAATGCTTATCAGCTACTGGGGTTTGAATTGTTGGAATTGGGACAGATTTCGGATAGACGAGATCTGGAGAGAAGCATATTCTAAGATGTTCCAATAGCAGTTGGTGGTTGCATGGTATGTTGGACCCCTTTTAAGAACTATTTCTCTGATTCTTTTTCCTTGAAAGTGTGGCTTTCTCATTTGGTTCTGGAATACCAGGCTACCATTGTCTCTTAGGAACAATATACAGTTAGTTACTGTGCTGATTCAATGTTGGATTGAGTGAATTTGTTCAGGCTTTTTCACACATTCAGGTAATGTTGCTTTTGTTTTTCAGTCAAGTCTGGGTGACTTTTGTGTATGTCTACCAGTTTGCATCAATTCAAGAAATTTTCACTTAAGTTGTGGAGATTTCTTTGGCTGATCCATCTTATGATGATTTGACCTTAATTTGTTTCGGGTTATAAAATAGGGTTAGCTACACTAAGACTCCCTCAACTGAACGAATATCGGTTTACTCTCCCCATCTATGAACCGGTACAGTCTAACCCCTCAACTATAAAACCGTGTAAATTCCTCTCTTGGAAGAAAAAAATTCACTACAATGGTGATAGCATGCCATCACCGACTTTATAAATTACCATGTACGTATGATCAGTCCCGCTATGCAGTAGTTACAAAATTATGTTGGAATGGGTTGTTACATTTGAATAGTGGGGTTCACCATCCCATATGTAGTTTTATTATTGGTTGGTGATACTACATGTCAATGTTGACATGGTATAAAGGAGGTAAACTGATGGTATTCTTTAATAGTTGAGGAGGTATTGGTGTGATTAACCCTATAATTTTTTGGTAATGACAATTTTTTTGGGGATCCTTTTTACTGGTTTTCTGGAAGAAGATAAATAATTATTTTGTGGTGTTAGCAAGTTTTCTTTGCATTTGTTATGCTTTTTCTGATGGATTTTCTTTTCTTTAATTTGACTCCCAGGTTTTCATTTGAGGGTGAAGAACATGAGCATATATCCAAAACCAGCAAAACAACTATACAAATTTCAGGCCAGAGCCAAATTTTAACAACTAGATTAATCTATTTTTATTTATTTATTTTTGAGTTGTTGTAGCTACCTGATCCAATGTCCATATTTCTCAAGGAACTACGTGTCTGGAGAGCATTAAATGGAGATATTTGCTTGACTAACCTTTTTTTTTTTTTTTAATCACTGTTGGTTTTCGGTGTACTGTCTTAAAATTATGAGCAATGGTAGAGGGCCCAAATTTTGTGGCTCAAATGTGGCTCAAATGGTCAAAACGACGTCGTTTTGAGTACAAAACAACATCAAAATGGCCAAAACGACGTCGTTTTGGCCATTTGAGCCACATTTGAGCCACAGAATTAGGGCCCCCAAACATTTTTCTAAAATTATATGGGTCCATGATAATAACATGTGCTGTATTGGCTTTTACACTCAAGGGTTACTTTCTCTTGAGTATTCATGATAATAATATTTTATTTGCTACTAATTTCATTTTTTTTTAGTTACATTTATTCTTTTCTTAATATTTTAAATTTTGAGATGATGATGGAGTATATGAATTTGGTTGTGATTTTTGTAATTTCAATTTTGATGTGTTTGGTTGAATATATATATTTTTTGAAACAGGGTTTGGAGAATTCTAGCTAGTAGCAAATAAAATATTATTGCCGAATGGTTAAAATTTCATTAGGTTGCATTCCCCCCCCCCCCAAAAAAAAGGAAAAAAGTGCTTTTAGTGGCGTTTTTGTAAAAAACGCCGCTATAGGGTCTATATGACGTCATCCCGCCGGAAGGAATCACCGTCGGTGATTGTAGCATGACGTTTTCTAAAACGTCGCAATAAGGTCTACAACGGCGTTTTTTAAACGTCACAAACATATAACGACGGCCGTATCTGCGGCGTATATTAAAAACGTCATCAAAGGTTTTAGCGGCATTTTTGAGAAAATTAGCGGCGTTTTACAAACGCCACTAAAAGCTGTATTTTTTGTAGTGTAGGTAAAATTTGTTGTTACTTAATTCAAACTTTTATAAATAAACTATGAAAAGTGCACGTGTGATGCACATGAAGAGTTTATAAAGTTTTTATTTTAGAAACACTAATAGCCTTTGTTTGGCAAAGGCTTTTTTTTTTTTTTTTTTTTGGACTAAAATTTATAAAAAGACAAAATATATTAAAATAATTAATAAAATAAAATATCATATCAAATTCATAATCATCTTATTTTTTCTCTTACAAATATCACTTACAACAGGCCAACTACATAATTTAATCTTTTTATATGAACAATCGAAAAACAAGCAAATCTCTCCCAAGCAAAGTCTTCCTTTTAAGCAAGTTTCCTCCTCCTATGCAAATGGGCCCTCAATACTCTATATCCCTCCATTGGAGGCAATCCCCCACCTTCTACGATTAAAAAACTTATAAGCTTTTAAAAATGATTTTTAATTTTTTTAGGGCATTTTTTGGTAATTTTATTTTTAATATTTTAGTAAAATTTTTAATCCATTTATATGAACAACCGAAAAACAAGCAAATCTCTCCCAAGCAAAGCCTTTCCTTTTAAGCAAGTTTCCTCCTCCTATCCAAATGGGCCCTCAATACTCTATCCCTCCATTTGAGTGAATCCCCCACCTTCTGGATAAAAAGTTTATAAGCTTTTAAAAATAATTTTTAATTTTTTTGGATTTATTTTTTGGTAATTTTATTTCTAATATTTTAGTAAAATTTGCAAAAAAAAAAAATTCAAAGTGTCTAATCTAAATATCTGAATATATTTAAAAAGAGAGATTTGGTGATAGACCCCTCAATGTCTAATTTGAACAAGAATTATATAGATCATTTCAAAACTTCATAGTATTTTAAAACTTATTTCTTTTATTATAATACCTATATGTGTGTATGTATCAGATTGCAATCACTCTCTCTCATCTTAATCTCTATTCTCTTTGTCTCGTTCTTATCATTGTCGCTCTTCATCGGCACCATCATTACTCTCCATCGGCGCCACCGCCACTCACCATGGAACTCTTTCTCTTACCTACTTCATCACCATTGTTATATCCACAACTTCATATTTGAAATCATTCACGGTCGTCTTTGTCGAACAATAACGGTTTGCAAATCTCAAATCTGAAATCTTTCACCCTCTCTCTCTCTCTTTGGTTTTGATGATTCATACTCTCTCTCTATATATATATGTGTGTGTCACTCACCATTTATGCTCTCTCTCTTGTTCTCTCTCTCACTCTCTCTTCTCCTTCTTCTCATTATTCTCTTGATCTTTTGTTTTCGAACTCTATTTCTCTATACTCTATCTTTCTTTCTTCTTTTCATGATGCTCTATTCTTTTAACAGTAAAATTTTACTCGGATTTATGACACAACACTATCTTGTAAAACCATCATCGTAACTTATTTTAGAGTAAAATTTTATGTTGAATCATAATAAATTTTATTCTGAATCAGAGTAAAATTTACTATGATTCAAAGTAAAATTTTACTATCGTTAAGCAGATCAGCATGTAACCAAAGTAAAATTTTATTGTTACAAAAATATAATATATACTAAATGAACGAACCAAAATCAAATTTTACTTTTAGATCTATGAACAAACATACAAAAAAACTCTTGATTTTTCATTACAATATCTTCATTTCTCATTTTTTTTTTATCAAATCTAAGTTTTTATTTTTAATTTTTATTATCTCAGATCTGAAATTATTGATCTCAAATATGAGTTCGTAGGTATCAAATCTGAAATGATAGTGGTAGTTTGACGGTAAAAATGGTAGTTGCCGGTGGTGAGAATGAACGACGCCGATAAACAATGAAAATTGTGAAGACAATGAACAACCATCGAGTTGGTGAAGAGAGTGAGAGAGAGAGAGAGAGAGAGAGAGAGAGAGAGATATGGGTAATGGTCAAATAAAATATTTAAATAATAAATTTTGTATTTTATACGAGACTTTATAATTATGAAAGAGTTTTGAAAGTACTAATTTTTTTTTGTCCTTTTAACCAGAAAAGGAAGGTAGGAGGGTTTATGGTTAAATTTTCCATTTAAAAAATAAAATATTTGTGAAGAAATTAAAAAGTAATTTAATATATACGAAAAAATGAGAATGTACTATTTTTTTGTCATGTTTAACTTTTTTTTGTACTTAGTGGGAAAATTTTATAATTTTTCAAATGTATCTAAATTATGTGAATTTAAAAATAAATAAAATACTAAAAATTTAAAATATGAATTAAAAACTTAAAAATTATTTTTAAAAAGTGAAATGATTTATCCACCAAATTATTATGGTCCAAAATCGCCCGAATTTATTGATGCCACCGGCTTTACTCTCGTCTACCGCGGTCGTCACCCTATCATTCAGACGATCAGCATCAACAAATTCGAGCAATTCAAACGAAACTAAATTCGGTGAATATAACATTGTTGTTTTAGAAATTACAAAACCAAATAAAGTGATAATATTTGTACTCTTCTTATACTTAATATATAAATATTTTAATTTTTTAAATGTATTGTGAAAAATAAAAATTCATTTATAATTTTCTAAAATAAAAAAATTTAAAATTTAACTTAGGGTTATTTGGAATGTCCTAAATAAGTGCACTTTTTGTATTTTTGAACTAAAAAGTTGAGAAAAAAAAGATGAATATTTGGGTTAACTTTTTGACTTTTTACGAAAAAATGTGTATTAAAAAATTATATAAATTAATGTATAGAAAAAGTTTTGACAGTGTAAGCTGTACGGTGGAAGCAAGGTTTGCAGAGGGGTATAATAAGAAATTGTTGTCTCCTTTTTGAGCAACCATTTGGACAGTGCTCTTTGGCCAGTGGGGCCCACCACAAGTCCCGTTTTGCTAATCGGAATCGTTCAATGTGTACAACTCGTTAAGTATTATATATTTGTAAAAAATCACATTAATAAGATGTCTATAGCTATCTGATCGGATTAGTTTTTTTGTCAACCGTTAACTATAACACTTTCCATTTTTTATACAAAACTGATTTGATCATGTAGTTAGCGATATCCGATCAACAGATGTTTTACAGACATATAGTACTGGACAAATTCTACACATTGAAAGGTTTGAATTATCAAAACGGGACTCGTGGTGGGTCTCTACAGGCCCAACATTACTGTCAAACTTAGTGAATATATATATATATTTTTTTATTTCTTTCATTGTACTTTCCCATTAATTCAGTACCGGGAACATTATAAAATTGATTTGTATTAAAATATTATATATATATATATTAAATTTTTTTATATTTTTAATTTATGAACAATAATAATTTTTTTCCTTTTTTTTTTTAAAAGAATTTCTTAACTTTTTAAATTTTTTCTGACATCCTAAACCAGACCTTAGACAGGTGGCATCGGATGCGGCTGCTCATGTCCGTCTGTCGCCCTTTCTTTAAGGGATCTCGTTAACTCTCTTGTACCCCCCACAGCTCGCCGTCAAGAAGTAACAAACACGCCCTAACTTAAATCTCTCTCTCTCTGGTTACCCCAATTGGCTCTATCTCTCTTTCGATCCAGGGTTTTACTAGGGTTTATAAACCTTCCACAACTCCAATCAAATCCCTAACTCAGCTAATCTCACTAGTCTTTCTCTGGATGGGGATAACATTTATCGTTGTTCAATAGAGATTGAACGATTCGCTAAATTACTAGTGAGCTCAAGAATCAATCGCAGTAACCCTAGAAATTACTGGTAAGCATGTGCTACATCTGATTTCGCTATTACTTTGTTCAATTGTGAAATGCAACATTCTAGGGTTTTTTGTTCTTCAATCGTTCGCTCTGTTGAAGCTATGATTGGTCATCGATAATGCGATGTTTGTGGAATTCTTTGAAAAGTCATGGTCTTTTTCTTTTTCTTTTTTCCGTTGAATTTTGCTTCATTTGAATTGAATTGATATGAAGTGTTGAATATGAGCAATGGTGGTAGAGAGAGTGGAAGAGAGTGTGAGCATGGCAAGTCAAAGAAGAAATCAGACGATTTTGCCCAAGCTATCGCCAAGATTGCTGTAGCGCAAGTATGCGAGAGTGAAGGATTTCAGAGCTTCCAGCAGTCGGCCCTTAATACGCTGTCCGACGTGACCGTTCGATATATTCGTGAAATAGGGAAGAGTGCAAATTTCTATGCGAATTTGGCTGGTAGGTCAGAGAGTAACGTGTTTGATATAATTCATGGGTTGGAAGATTTGGGATCATCGCAGGGGTTTTCAGGTGCTTCCGATATTAATTGTTGTCCTGCTGGTTCAGGTATAGTTCGGGAGATTACTCAGTATGTTGGTGATGCTGAGGAAATTCCATTTCCATATTCAATTCCCAGTTTTCCCATCATTAAGGACCGAAACCCAATACTTAGTTTTGCACAAGTTACTGAAGTATCACCCAGTGAGCATATTCCTTCATGGTTGCCTGCATTTCCTGATCCGCAGATTTGTACACGCTCGCCCTCGCGGAAGGGCAGAGAAGCAGATACTCCGTTTGATAAAACTGAGCCTAGTAAAGAGCAGAGGAAGGTGGAAACGACCTTGTTGAATTTGCAGCAGCAATTGGCTTGTAATGGGTCTGAAGTACCAACGGCTGTTGACCCAGGAGATGCTGACAAGGCTAAACAAGCAGCTGAAAGTAACCCATTTCTTGCAGCCCCTTTGAGAATAGGAGAGAAGGAAGTGTCTTCAGTGGTGCTTCCACCTAAACTCTTGGATGAAGCTGCAGCGAATAACAGTGCGGTTGTGCAGAATCATGTTTCGGTGTTGGAGACATTTGCTCCAGCTATTGAAGCAATGAAGAACACATTATGCGATTCTGAAGAGGATGGGAAAAAGGTCCTTCTGAACACAAGGTCTACTGTGCAATTTAAGTTCGGGATTGGAAAGAAGTCCTCAGGTACATCAAGCATACGTAATGAGGGTATTGACAAAATCAACTCCTGGTTTGGGGATACTAATGAGAAGGACAACAAGAAAAGGAGGGCCGAGCACATTCTGAAGGAATCTATAGAAAACCCACAAGAGTTGGCCCAATTGTAAATTAGGTTGGTTTGATTAGAATTTGTATACTTGTTTAGAAAACTGGTAGCAGTCTAGCAGATACTGGTTCCAGGGTAGTCAAAGTTGAGGATCATATAGTTGTCTGTATATGCACATTACAGACTGCTAGAATTTAACAAGTTCGGAGGTACGTCTTTGATAGTGGCTGTAATAGAACCTTGTCATTCCTGATTCTTTCTAATTGAAACTCTTGTTATTTCTTTATGATCTGTTACTGGATGGATATGTTAGTATCTTCAGCTTCTGGATGTCTAGAACCAGTATTTCTTACATGCGGTCTGTATAATCATAATGTTTATTTCCAGTATTGCATAAACATGTCATTAACATAAAAGCAAATTCCATTTGTTACACTTATTTGCTTATTCTTCAAACAAATTATGCATGAAAGTTGAATACTTTTTTAGCTTGCAGATTGCTTAATCAACTTCATATTAGGTTATTCTTCAAAATATAGGTGGCAGGAGTATATTGTTCTCCCTTCTCTGAACATGAGAAGCTGAAATGTGGAAGACTGGATGTGGTTCAGTTGGCTTGACTACTTACTTTTGTTGGGAAGCGGTGGCTCAGTTGTTTGACTAGTTTGATAATTTTGGGAGCGAGTGAGTGGTGACTTAATTTTTGGTTTCCTCCTTTCTGGTGTTTTTTTTTTTTTTTTGAAAAACCATTTATTGGATTCATTTAAACCATTTTATTCATTTTTAATATTTTTCTATTTGAGCAATTTAGAATAGAATTTTGAATGGTGTGAGGACTTTCAACTTAAATTTACATTGGTTTGTTTAAGTCGAAACTTACAGTTTTACAAACCGTTATGATTCCTGTATGTTCTGCCCATGAAATCTGGTTACAATAATGCAAAAGAAAGAGCACTGAGGAATTTTCTTGCTCATCCTTGAGCAATAGATGGCTTAAAGGATTAATGTGTTTTTAATAAGTAGTGTATTATAAACAGAACACCAAAAATGGGGCGAAACATGTGCACACCCAAAATCCTGAATCCTATAAGCTATACAACCACTGGCATATACATATCTCTAATAAACAGAATTGAACTCAATCAGCGTTTGTCTCATCCAATTACGTAGGGTTGGGTACGTAGATCTATTTCCTCCAGTTGGTTGTTTCACAATCATATCCTCAGTTTACTTCAAGATAGTAATGTTTGTTCTTATCACCTTAATCAAAGTTCTCCTAGGCTTTCCTCTATTTTGTTTGCAACCGCCTTGTGTATTAAACACTCCTTTTGGGTGCAGTCATTAGTGTACCTGAAGGGGCAATCAATATCAAAGCTAGAAACCATATCTCTGAGCAAATAGAGTTTTTGCTTGCATCACTCCAAATAATTCTTGTACTAGTTCTTTCACTCCAAAGACTTATTAATTCTTGTTTCACTTTGCAATAGAAGTGGCACAGAAAATAATGAGAAATAAGAAGTGAAGATCTAAAGAAGGGATTCTGCTGTGTTGCTTTCCTCCATTGGGAGCATATTCGCAAACCAAAACTTTCTTTAAAATTTTCTAATTGGGACCAGTCTTTCTAGATTTTCTATAGCAAGGAATTGATGTAGTTTGATGAAATGAGAGGGTTATATTCATAAGCATTAAATATTTATTTATTGTATTTAGATACTTATGTTTAGAGATAGAGATTGAAACTGTAAATAAACATGACCCACTCTTCAAGTTAGGTGAGGAGAATTTTATATATGTCTCCACAGACATCAATTGTTGGTGATGAGATCATAGGCCAACGATAAACACTAGGGTGTGTGGTGCTCATGCCTGCCAGCAGGGGATGCAAAAATAAAATTGGTTATAATCAATTGGCAAAAGATTAGAGATATCCTAAGTGAGGACTTTTGCTTATTCAACTTCTTTCCTCATGATTCTCTAATTATAGTTGTTTTGGGGAATGCTAGTATTAGTATTTTCTCTATTAAGTTTCCTTCCTACCACATATTCCTTGGCACTCCTTGGCACTCCTTGGCTTTTATGCTGCTTTTGAATTCCACCATTAACTTTGGATTGATTTAGTGAGTGTTTGGGAAGTTGCTATTTTAGTAGGTTATCTTAGTTTTTGGTTATTTTAGTAGGCTAAAATTTGTGTTTGGGAAGATAGTTGGATTTTTTTGTAGTTGAATGTGATGTTTGTGAGAGAAGCCAAAAAATAGCATTTCCCAAACACCCCCCTTAGTTATGTTCAGGGTGCAGAAAGTAGAGGGCAAACATTGCAGAAAAGAGTAGGAAAAAGGCATTCTGATTTAATTTGACAAATAGAAAAAAAAAGAAGAAGATGAAAAGTTCCAAGTCAAGAACAAAAATGAAGTAAACTCTTGTGTAGAATTTGGAATAAATTCAGGAAGTTACAAAGGCTAAAATCTGGACTTGAAGCTCGAATGATTAAATGGCTTGCCATTTTTCCAGGTATGTTTTCATTGTTTCAAGGGTTTTTTTCTTTTCTTTTTCAATTCTATTTATAGAAAACTTTTTAATTGGAAGTTAATTTTTGTAATAGCTTTAACATTATCAACTGTTTAGAGAGAACAGGAAATCTCCTTTAATAACCATTATACTATAGTATCGTCATTTCATTAAACTCTCATCTTGTGTATTTTCTACCTTTCTTGGTGATTCTTGAAAAGAAAAAGAAAAAGAAAAAAATGAATTGAAAATGATGATGAGAGTTGGGGGCTAATAATTGTGCCATTTTTTTTCTCTGCTTGGTAGTGCTCGCATCTGAGTCACACGAGTATGACTATGGTATTTGCTCTGTCATTTGATGCCGGTGAATTATATGAAAACTTTGAGAAATAGAATAATAATTAAAATAAATGGTATTGGCAACATATACTGTTAAGCAAACATATTATCCAAAGTAATTAGTAGTAAATCAAATGAAATTAATTAATTAACATATAATCTTTTATATGTTGTTTAATAAACTAAAAATATTTATACATGCTGGTAGATATATGTATTTGTTTATAAAGATACAATGTCATTTGTTAATAGTAATCCAGTAATACTTTAGCTCAATATTTTTTGCCTTGTGCTTTCTGGTTGGAGGGTTTCCTGTAGCAAAATTGACAAACCTTTTTTTTAGTGCAATGACTTGGTGCTGAACTAGACAATTAACATGATCTATATTTTCTTGATGTCTTTAATATTGAAATCCATTAATTGTTTCACTAATGATGTATGTCCAAAATGGAGTAACAACCACAGGAACTCAACCTAAAGAGCTAGCCAAGGGAATATCATTTTGTGTTCATTGCTTTTACTTATATTCCAAATATTTAGGTTCATATCTGTTTAAAGTCAACACATCATGCATATATGCAATATTTATGGATTTTGGAGATAGATTTTTGGGTGTTAGTGGCAAGTTGGGTTGAGAGTAGAAGTGAGAGGGTGGAGGGTGGCGGTGGCGGCATTTGGTACAGTGAGGGTAGTTGGGGGGAGGGAGGTGTCTTAATAGAGGGAGAAAGAAAAGTGGTGGTGGTTTTGGGTAGAGAGAAATGCGAGGGTGCTAGGTGGTGGTGGATGGTGGTTCTTGGCAGAGTGAGAGAGAGAGAATCGTGCTGTTGGCGGTGGGTAATAGGAGGGAAGATTAGTGAAATTAAATAAAAGAATATTTTAGACACTTCAAGACACGGATTGTTTGGATGGAAATACTTATGGTTACAGTTTACAGATGACCATTTCATCAGACACTGTTTCTTCTCCTCCTTTCTCATATTCTTCTTTTTATTGTTAAATCTAACTTGGTATCAATGTGAGATTTAAAACATTTCTCTCTGTGGCATCAGTACTAAGTACTCTATGGTTTGGGTCTTTAGCAGGCTATTGCTGGAGTTTAATTGTTTAGCTTCAATTCATCGTTGCAAACATTATTTTTAAAGGCTCTGGTGATGTAAATTCCCCCAAAAATAGGCCCTGCCAACATGATTGACTGTGAGTGTTGATCCCAAAAATATTTCCCCACCCAATTCATCTTATTTAATTTTCTACTATTTTCTAATTTTCTATGATTTTTGGTAAAGTAGGGCTATTCTTTGGAAATTGCATCTCCAGCACAGTGCCAGGCTTTTCCCTGTTTGGTTTGGACTTCTAGGGTGCCAGCTAGACAAGTAAAGGTCTTCTTTGGAGTTTTGTTACTTGAGTAATGTGGTGAAGCCTTTGGCTACCTCATTGTAACTACTTTTATTATTATTATTTATTTATTTATTTTTAATGCTATTTTTAAAGGTATTTTGGTGCCTTCAATGTCTGGTATTGATGGGTATTTGCTGGATTTAGTTGTGCTGGATGGAGTTGTTGGCTGATTTGGTGCCTTTAATATCTAGTAGTAGTTCCATGGCTGTTAGAATCTTCACGATTCAATTCATGTTGTCGAATCTTAAATTACGATTCGCTATGATTTAGTTCTATTTACATAATACATGGAATTAATTATACTGGTATAGGTGATTATGGATTGATTTGGGAAGTTGATTAAAACATGACTTTTTGACTTTTTTTGGCTTTTTTTTTGAAAAAATGTATAAAAAATGTGACCCAAAATAGGTTAAAAGCCAAAAAGTAGCTTTTTACTATTACATACATGCATACAACTTAGCAATATTGAGATTTATTTCATTTTAAAAGCACTAGGTGTGTATTTTATGTATATACAAACATAAAATTACATACTGCGTATCTTAAAATTTATGATTCGATTTTCGATTTGACTACAATGTCTAGTACTATTATTGTGAAGGTTGGTTGTACTTTTTTTTATAGTTGTTTGCTTCTCCTTGTTTGTGGATATGTCAAAGTTTGGTAAGCTTTCTACTGGCGGTAAGGATCGTGGGTTAGTCCCCACTATCCTCATTGCTAGAATAATATGCTTGTTGCACGGGTTTTTGAAGATAAGGCTCGGGATGTGAATTTTTTATGGGAAAAAAATTGGCATTTATCTTCATTTTGGGCTTCGATGACTCCTATCTTTAGGGAGGTGGTGTTGTTTTGTTAGTTAGAAATTGGTTGTCGATGTGTGACATATAATGTGTTTTTTTGGGTTAACTTTTGTTTTTGGTTTTGTACTTTAGCTTCTATTTTATTTGCTTTTACTCGTAGAGGATGCCTTATTATCATTTCTTCCTTTTGTCTTATCAATAAAATCATTTTTGTTGTTGATCCAAAAAAGGGATAGTGGGTTTAGTCGTGTAGGGGAATATTGGACTTTTTGAAACAATTCTAGAATTCTTGTAAGCAACTAACAAGATGTGTCATCATTGTTAAATTGTTTGAAACAACTCCAGAATTTTGCTTATATTTCAGTATTCACTTGTAAAAATAGAATATTCTTGAATAAGAAAAGGACTCGTTATTATTTTTTTAATGAGTTGAATAAATGGAAAACTATTGATGTAAATGAAATACAATTCTTTTTTCTTTATCTTGAACTTAGGCCCTGTGGAATTGAGGATATAGTGTTTTGGGTTGGACTTTTGCACCATGTGGGGATGTGAAGGTTACAAATGTAGCAGCAAAATGAAATACCTAGTGAAATTTGTGGCTTGTGCAGCCAATTTTGGCACTAAATTAGTCATAGAATTCCAATGCAAGCTCATTTCCTATGATTGCATTCAGAAAATATAATCTGCCTGTTGCTTCAGCTTTGCAGAAATACAATTATTTTCCTTTTTCCAGACAAAAAAGTACCACTCTGTATTTATTACATTTTTGGTGCACTTATGAGAACCCATCTGTGTAAAATGAAAAACTGAAAAGCTAAAGTATTCTTGTATTTACATCGATTGTAATAAACTGTGTTATAAAACCCTAGAAGAGATTTGCTTTACAGACTAGCAAAGAAAAGCAGTTCTCATCCATGAATTATTATGCTTTTACTCCAAAAAGAGAAAAGGGGAATGAGAAGATGTGAGGAGATAGAAGAAGAAATACTACTTGGGAAACAATCGCCTGCAATGCTTGGTTCGCCTGCCTGGCAGACCAGCCACCTCACCACTCACGACCTCGCCAATCAGATCTTTAAAGATCAGGCGCTCAATGTCTAATACTACCCCTGGAATTTCAGAATGGTTGTCTGCCCAATTTTGTGTTTGAAGCATCATATCCTCTCTTAAGATGCTTATTAAACAATCATCCTCATCATGTAAGCTGAAGTGAGAGTTAGCTTGGAGATGATCCATCTCTGAACACAGCTCTTCCAAAAGCTTCTGTCCAGTGAGGCTGCTCAGTCTCAGTTTGTTTGAAGAGATCCCCGGTTCAGAAAAACCAGCTGCAGTTAATTTGTGGACAAGGGTTTCATTGACAGTATCAAATATGAGTTTTCTGTGGATTTTCTCATTGAATTTTAATTTATTGATCTTTTCATTGCTTCGTTCATCATTTGGAAGTTCAATCCTGCCCTTGGTTTGTTCCAGGACAAGGAACAAATTGGGGTTGATCAAATGGCCTGATGGATGGAGCTGAATGAATGTTGAGCTAGAGCCTAGATCTTTGAGGAGAAGACCTGATGCTAAAAATATCTCGGTAATGTATCTGTGCTCTGGATTTGTGTTCTCACAAAGAGATGCAATGTAATCTGTGGCAGCTTCGTCATGTGTGGAGTTCACTTGTCTGAGCTTACGAACCAAATGCTCTAAGTCCTCTCGATCAAACTCAAGGCCTTGAATGGGTCTTGTTCTGTTCAGCAAGAGGTCTAGATCCACTGAATTCCATTCTTCTTCATCAGAATTTAGGGTCTCGTCATCTGTATATTAACCACACACACACACACACACACACAAAAAAAAAAAAAAAAGGAGAAATTTTATTAGTAAAAGGCTTAAGTCATCCATCCCCTCTCTCTACTTTTCGTTTCCTTTTATAATTTGTGATTTGTGTACTACATTAGCAATATTTCTGTTTTTCTTTGTCTAATATTCTTCATGTTTAAAATTTTAATTGATGTGACCAGCAGGCCCCTGTTTGAGTAGTGAGGTTTCAGTTATAAGCTACCAATGCCTCAGGGCCAATAGCCATGACCAAGTAGCCTTAAATTAGAAACATAGGTCATGTTTGATTCACAATATTAATAGTGAAGTATTAATAGTCCTAGTAAATTAGTGTGGTATTCACTATCCAATTGGATTAATATCCATTGGATTAATAATCCCACCCCTACCCTATTACTAATAATCCTACAAATTTGTTGGATTAATTATCCATTGGATTAATAATCCTAAACAAAAATTTTAAAACAAATATAGGATAATTGGGCCCACGGATTAATAATCCTAATCCCACACTCTAATCCACCCAATCAAACATGCCCATAATGTACAAAAAGAAAAACAGAATACTTGCAAATAAGCTACATTGTGAGTTGGAAAAAATGTTTTTTTTCTTGGAAGGAAACATACATTAAACACAGAGGACACAATTGCACATGTTTAAGCTATGCCTTTATGTTTGCTTAATCATTATAACCTTTTACTGATGGGGTGCATTCAATCTTTGAGTGTATGTTAGGTGTGGCCCTTGTTTCACTCTCCAGTGCTAGAAATATGATCGTTTCAAATATGAATGCACTATTTGTAACTAAAATGTTTTAACATAGCAAGAACCTCACCTTTGAAAGCATTTGATATCTTCTTTACAGGAGATGGTGATTCTTCTATGTAGAATGTAGTATCAAGAACAGATACAGGGCTTGGCTGTTCCAAGGTTGCTGTTGTTGCTTCAGCTTTTAATCCATCTTCACTCAACCTTGCTGCCATCTGAGTGGAAAAAGAAGGAAACCTGTTAACCACTTCATCAGAATGATATTATGAAAAATTGAACACACAAGATAAGAACACATACTTCATTTTTCTGGTCCTTATGATGGTATGCACCATTCATTTCTTTTGAACGATCAATACTTGTGACTTCTATTTCAGTCCGTGAGGCTGAGCTTATATTGCTTTCTGACTGTCTTGTGTCACTACTGATCTCGCTCAATCTATCATTGCCTTGCTGCAAATTGGGAGATTTGGGTTTGAATTTTCTACTTGGAGAGCCTGATTCTATTTGCTGCTTACTCAAATGTCTTCGGGTTCTGCTAGGATCAGATGTCTGGGTGGTAGGATGAGACTGTTTGTCCATCCCATCCTTTCTCTGTTGCAGTCTTGGGCTCACAGTTGTTAAGCCCTTTCCAGAGCCGGTGGTGTTCTGTTGAGGTGCCTTTGTAGTTTGTGTTGACCTATATGTTTTGGCATTGGTAATCTTATCCATGGAACAAAGGGGCTGGCAAGAAGGTTCTCTAAAATGGTTGTTTCTCGGAGTCAAATCTTTGGCTGTTCGCTTGTCAACCGAATCATGTTTGCTGTCTGGATTGTCACTGGTCCGGAGTTTGCGGAGGCCTGGTATACCCTCAATTGGGATTGCGGAGGAACCTGAATTTCTGGGTTTCTCAACAACATTAGCTGGTTTAATTATCACAACAGAGGATTCGGATTTCATTGGGGGACCAGTCGCCTTAATGATGGGAGTTGTTGATACAGAATTTGGGCCATGATTGCTTGTTTGAGGCTCCAAATCTGAGGTCTGCTCTTCCTTGTGCTTTAATCTCTCTTTAGTTTTTTGCATTGCTTCAAGTATCTGTTTAAGAGCTCTGAGATCCTTGCCAGATCTTTTAAACTCAAGTTCAGTCAATCTTCTCTCAATTTCACCATAAACAGAAGGACACGAATTTGGAGCCTTTATGTGAGCTTCCTGATGCATAGAAGCTGGTTTTTGAGAACCTCGATTCCCATCTGGCTGCCTCCATGGAGCTGGTTCCAGTGGAAACCTTGAGTTTGGTTTCACGACGGAAATGGGACTTCTTAACTGAGGCGAGGCACATTCTCTGTGGGGAGTTCTTGGAGACCTTGAAACTTGGTTGTACTTGCTTTCATCGGCTTTTCTTGATGAGGTGGACATTGCATCAAGATCCTCATGTGGGCAGCTTTTAATATTCCTTGTCTGATCATTGTTATCAGGCGTGGAATCTGGAAAAGCTTCTAATCCCATCAACTTTGCTACAACACTAGATGGTCGTTTATTACTTCCTGGCTCTTGTTGGGGATTCGGGGTTTGGCTGGACTTGTCATTTCCCCGCTGTAGATCTTCTAAAAGATTGCTTGATCTGGATTCAGAGGCAGATACCCTGACGGAACGTTCTCTACTGTCCAATGATAATCGAGGAAGCTCTTTGAGCTTTGTGGCAGATTTCCATTTGTCTCGTGATTCCCTTCCATCGTAAGAGAACCGAGGAGCGTCCTTTGGTGGCAATGCCTTGGACTTCTCTTCAATGGAACTTTGAGGTGATTCCCGAAGCTTAGCAAGAACTTGAAATGATCTGTCAAGTTCAGAAACTTTCGTCTTTACAGAGTTAGACAGCAGCAGTGGCCTTGGGGAATCTACGTGCTTCATCGCATGGCTTGTTCGTTCCGGTGTAGTCGTAGTCCGAACTGTTAACCCACGTGTTTCTCTGTTGATTGAGTCCTTGACAACGTCTCGGAGATCAAGGTATTGCTGGCTTGAGTGCAAAGAAGAATTTGGCTGTTTCTTGGGTAAAATCTGAGATGGGGTTTCAGGGAAAATGCTGTGGCTCAAAGATGGTTCTGGTTGAACTGTTTTATTACAATCAACTGACGAGAAGGTAGATGAGGAACAGGAGGATGATGAAAAAGAGGGCCTGGATGATTCGACTGAGACTCTTTGCTTCTCTTTCCCAACCGCCTTCAGATTTTTTTCCTGAAATTAAGTCGCGGAGTTAGTTTGAGTACTTCAACTGTAGATCTCCTACGGTAAGCAGCTAAGTTTTTATGATCTTACTATGGCTTTCTGTGTCATATTGCTGGGTTCCAATCCATGGTTGCCATTTTGACCTGAAGAAATTCTTTAGATATTAGACATCGAAACTAGAGACGATAATATTTTCACATATTTTACCCTTGCAATTAGCAAAAAGAAATACACCCTTGAGCTTGCAAACAAAAACGACATGAATAATATTAAGACAGTGTTACGTTTTAAAAAGAGAACAGAGCATCTGTAACTCATGAACAAGCAGTAGTCATATATATATATATATATATATATATCTAGAAAATACATGTATATTTCCTTTTTGCCTCAAGTACTGGCAGGCTACATATTGAACCACTAAAAGCTGATCATTTAAAAACTATGATGATGCTATCCCTTTAGGGACATCCGGTGCAATTGGAAGAATCATGATTATGCTACCCAGAAATTCACCTAAATATGGATAAAAAAAAATCTCTCTTAAGAAACGTTACAACATTATGAATTTCTATATCCTTAATAGTTGTAAATTGCATAAGCATTCAGAAGTATATCGATACGCCTAGCAGAGTCTTGTTATCTAGGGATCAATTTCTAGTTTATTCTTTTCTATTAAGCTTCATTTGGAAGCTCCCCAATTTATTGTCAATAAACTTGGAAGCAAAAGTACTCGATCATTGATGGGGGAATTACATCCCGTGAAACAGATAAAAAAAAAATATTATAAGCATCGAAGTTGGGAAAACGCGAGAAGTAGAATTCCGATGAGTCATTATGTTAACTTGAAACTTTACCGAAGGGAAACAAAAATCGTAATGTTACACAAGAATAAACAAAGCTTGAAGCAACTAACTTGTAGCTTAAATTGAACATTACATAGGATAAGATAGAAATACCTGGAGGTGGTCTCTTGTGGTGGTTGCTGCTGATGTGTCGGCTGGCAAGGGAATGGTGACGGTCGAATAGCTGAAGTAAACCATGCATACACCCAACCTGCTTATGCAGATCTGGGTTTTCATCCGTCAAAGAATATAAACGTTTTGCAGACATCTCCACCTCTCTTCCTCAATTCCAGAAACTCAAAAAAACTTATGCCATCCAAGCTTTCATTTCTTTCTTCTTAAACTCTCTCTCAATGAATGAATGAATGAATTCCAGACAACCCAAAAGAGTAGTTGGCTATCAGTTTTCTATGAGATTTAGAACATCCATCCATTCATGTACAGACAAAATTGGCATTAACTGCTCCAACTTTCATACATTTAACCCACTACCTTTACAATACTACATGTCGAAACAGTGCATGTAGTCTTCTTTAAACAAATCTCCTCTCCTTAATTGAACTGAAAGATACTTATGTATCTTATTGCTTTTTGCTTTTAGGATTTTGGAGAACAGTCTGTGATACGAAAGAGAATGAAAGAACAGAGTCTCGAAGAGGGAGGGAAGAAGTAAAATAAAATCAATGTGTTTTGTTTTACAGAACAAGGAAGACAGTATCTACTGTCGAAACCCAATAGGAATAGAAATTTAAGGGAAAGGACCCAATGCTTTACAGTTAGCACTATCCCCCACCTTCTGTGCTTCAAAATGACTGTCAATGCAAACTGAAGGGAGAATCTGCAGACCCAAGAAGAGAAGAAGATATATATATATATATATTTGTAAAATTTTATTTTTGGGTTTGCTTACAGAACAAAAGAAAAGAAGTTTATGCTTTGTCTTTTGGCTCTCTCCAGGAAAGGCAGATGTAGAGGTTAGACTAGAGTTTAGGAGGGGATGTACTTCAATACATGAAGGCAATGTGTTTTTAAGGCCTCGTTTGGGAACAGACTAATTTAGTAATTTTTTGGTTATTTGGCTAAAAAGGTAGGTAAAAAAAACTTGTATGTTTGGGATGACTTTTTGGCTAATTACGAAAAAATGTGCAAAAAGTAGAGAGAAAAGAGAATCTTTGACTTTTTGGTATAGATTGTTAGCTTTTTGGCTAATTGACTAAAATAACCTCTCGCCAAACGAGGCCTAAGTTGGAAAAGAGAAAGTGAGTGGTGGCATTTTTTTAAAAAAAGAAGTGTGTGTGTGAGAGAGAGAGAGAGAGAGATGTGGAATATGTGGGTCAGATCTGGTGTGATCTGAATTGTGTGGGTCATTTGCATTGGTTAGTTTCTTCCACTTTTCATGTGGGCAAAATAATGTGGGTGGGTCTGGAGTCTGGACCTCTACTACGTGGGCATGTGGAGTCTGTCAGATAGTGGAAGAAATAGCAAAGGTGAGAGTTATATTTGCTACTAAAGGATCTTGTGTGTGTATGTTGAACTGGTATAATTTAATGATTTTTTTTTTAATTTTTTTTATTTATAGAAAGAGAGGAGGAGAGAGAGAGACGATAGTGTACTTTTCTTTTGGTTATTGTGATGCTTTTACACAACTATTTGTAAAATATTTCATTGGCCGGCCAACAGGTGGCAGGCTAAAATGTTAGGCTCAAGTCTTGTCAAAAGGGCTAATGGACCCGGCTAAAGGACCGCCACTCATGGTCCAACAAGCTAAGATTCAAGATTTTTTTTTCTTCGATTTTTTCATATTTGTTATCGAGTTTGTAGGCTAAGCCAAATCCTGCCAAAAGGGCTAATGGACCCGGCCAAAGGAACGCCACTCATGGTTCAACAGGCCAAGATTCAAGATTTTTTTCTTTGATTTTTTCATTTTTCATTTTTTTTTTTGAATGATCTATTTATTCATATTTGTTATTGAGTTTGTAGACCAAGCTAAGCTTCAAACCTTAAAGGCCCAATTTAAGTCTCACTCGGGTCGATTTTTTCATTTTTCATTTTTTTTTTTTGAATGATCTATTTATTCATATTTGTTATTGAGTTTGTAGACCAAGCTAAGCTTCAAACCTTAAAGGCCCAATTTAAGTCTCACTCGGGTCGGACTAGACCCCACCTAAGGTACAAGTTTGGGTCTGACCACCACTCATGGTCTGATGGGTCGAGATTCAAGTTTTTTTTTTTTTTTTTTTTTTTCATATTTGTTGCCAGGCTTCAAACCTTAGACCTAATTCAAGTCTCATTTGGGCCGGGTGAGACCGTCCATGATACAAGTTTGGGTCAAATAAAAGCCCTCCGAGTTAGACTAGATTCAAGCCAAATGATGACCCTTAAAAGAGAGGTTGATGTTAGAAATGAATTTTTCTACCTACAATACTATAAACATAGAGACCAAACTACAGGAGCGGCTCCAACACATGGCTAGGGGTGTCACCCGAACCCCCTGGATGATTTTTTATTTTATTTTTTATTATATAAGTATTAAATTTTAGGGAAAAAAAATCAGCAATTAAACCTACTAAAATACAACTTTGAACCTATAGTTTTCAGTCTCAAATTTTGAACGCACCAATGAAAAAAGCTTACTTTTTGACTTTTGCCTACTTTTTGTTTAAAATATTTTATTTGTAAAGCTATCTCTTTCTTTTATCTACTTTTTGTTTAAAATATTTTATTTGTAAAGTGATGGTTTGTATTCTTGCTTTGGACACTTGATGGTTTGTAGTCTTGATGATAGATTTGTAGCTCATGGGAGGTCACACAGCAAAGCTCCTGAAATCACAAATTTATACCACTACCGTGTTGATATCTTCTACATTGTTATAGATATGCAACTTCAAGAGCTTAACAACCGGTTTACAAAGGCAAGTACAGAGTTGCTTCTATGCGTGGCATGCTTGAACCCCAATAATTCATTTTGGGCTTTTGATAAGCAAAGGTTAATCCATCTTGCTAAATTTTATCCATCTAATTTTTCTGCAGTAAATCTCATGGCACTTGATAATCAACTTCAGAACTACATTGTTGACATGTGCTCTAGCAATGAATTTTCTGAACTAGGAATTGGTGAACTTACTAGAAAGTTGGTAGAGACAAAGAAAGACATTGTATATCAATTAGTCTATTTGCTTGTGAAAAATTGGCGTTGATTTTAACAATTGCGACTGCAACAATGGAAAGAGCATTTTCAGCAATGAAATTTATAAAGAATCGATTGTGTAAAAGAATAGGAGATCAATGACTGAATGATTGTTTGATTACATATATTGAGAAAGATGTATTTGATAATATTGATAATGAGCTTATTATGCAATGATTTCAAAATATGAAATCTCGTCGTGGTCAATTGTAGAAGCTCGTGTGTTAGCACGTCTTTTTGTTTAAACAATAGTATCAATATATTGAAATATTTTTGTTTATAATTTCATAATTTAAATGAATTTGTTAATTTTTTTTCTCCATAGGTGATATAATGATTAATGTGAATTTTCTGTAAGATATATGACATTTCAATTTTTGATTGACACCACCGACAAAAATTCTTGGAGTCACCACTAAACTAGCATAGTTATGAGTCTTTGGATCCTACTCCACACATTTTCTCCCTCCATCTTCAATGTTTCTTGTAATTTTCTTCCTTTATCTTCAACGATCTTTAGATGTGTTCTTTACTTGTTTGGTACTCATGCATCAATATGTGCCAGCAGGATCACGATCACCCAGTGCTAACACACTGGCCATCGTACCCACCTACCTCTGTGTATTTGATCATAGGGTGGTCCAAATATTAGAGTTACCAATATTTAATGCAAGAAAATCATATGAAAACTTGCATTTGAAATGTTTTGGACCGCTAGGGTTTCCCAATATGTGCAAGAGGACTAGATGAAACCCTTATGCAAAAGATAGGCTTTGTTTGTGGTACAAAGAAGTTCGGTCTCCATTCTATTTTTGCTTCATGGGTACAGTGTTTTTATACCTAGTGTTGTATAGTTTGGAGTTGTATGAAATTTCTCTCCATGAAATTCTATAGAAAGCCAAAAGCGATGGGAAGATAAAAGAAAACAGGGCCTGTTTGAAGAAACTCTTGCACTTGTCTTGGTCCATCATCCAGTGTTGGTCCTGCTAAGTGATAGGGTATTTATTCAGTAGTTCCGAAACGTCATGTGGCATTTAGGGGTGTGCATAATACCGCCGAAACCGCTGAAACTGCCAAAACCGCACCGAACCGCACCGCCAAGGCAAATTTGTTATTATTTGTCAATCGAACCGCCGGTTTTTGGTAAGAAAAATGGCAAATTCTAGTGACACTTTTATCAATCCGCCGGTTACTATTTTTCTTCCAAACCGCACCGACCCGCACCGCTATTAAATCATGTTTTATAAGATTCTAAAAATTCTTTTTTACTTAAGTTTGCTTGTTGTTCTATACCTTAGAATATAGTATTACATTACTGCTCGAGGGGAATTCAAGATGTCAGTAATCCAAAATAAAGTTGGATTCCAATTCACTTTTCAATCTTCTTTTTTTTCTGGCCATGTTGCAAACTTGCATCAGCTCACTTTTCAATCTAAATACTTTTCAACAGTAAACATTTTCAATATATTGTAAACCTTGAATGATATTAATTTTATGTATTGTATTTGATCATTGTAGCTTCCACAGATGCTTGTAATGAACTGATGGCATAGTCGTTGATATTATCATGTTGTTGCTACACTTGCTGCATCAGAAGAAAGCTTCGCAAGATACTTAACATCACGGTATCTCTTGTCTTTTTTTTACTCTTTGATTTAAATTTTGTAATTTGAATTATATTTTTTATAAACTGTCAATCCGCCTGAACCGCCAAGGCAAATCCGCCATTATTGGCCAATCGAACCGCCGGTTTTTGATAAGGAAAATGGCAAATTCTAGTGACACTTTTATCAATCCGCCACCCGCCATACGGTTTCTATTTTTCTCTCAAACCGCACCAACCCGCACCGCGCACACCCCTAGTGGCATTATCTATGTGGTGCTCCAAACCATTCACATAGCAAATTTTTTTATGAATGAGATATATTGATTCACTTTTGTTAGGTGGTTAGGATATTTATTCACATTTATTAGGTGCTCCAAACCAAGCTTAGCACTCGGGTTTAAGTCTAGAACCTCTTTTCCCTATTCCCCTCTCTCACCCTAACCAAAAAAAAAAAAATCTAATTTTTAGCAATAATTGTAGAAAATAACTATGATTTGAATTTGCATTCTCATCTTTTTCTTTTTCCTTTTTCCTTTCTTTTTTTCAATGTATCATTTTAAAATGAAATCTAATGAATCATAATCACAAATGAAAATCAAACACAACATATTATTATTGAAAAGAAACTGCTAGTTTGTGTTTAGATCATGAATTTAAGTAGGGATTTAGTGAAGGAAAGCAAATTAGAAGAGTAAAGTGAGAAAAATAGAAGACGCAAATAGTCTTAAACTAGGAAAGAAGAAATACAATTAAATATAGAGATGTGAACTCTAATATCCTATTGAGTGGGCACCTTTAGATGCTGGCAATGGCTCACAAATGGGGACATTGATGCTTGATTAGGTGACAAGTTTTGGAAATTGAATCAGATGTTCAAACTAAGTGTTTGACAAGACTGTTATCAGATCGATGCTTGACAAGATTGTCACAGCCCACATGACATTGGTTATGGTTGCATTTGTTTTTCAGTGCAATGCAACCAATTCATTACAGTTCATGGCAATGGCATGTGGGGCAACTAAAGGACCTACTCTATGAAAAGAGGAAAAGAAAAGAAAAAAACCCTCAAAACAGTACCTGAAACAAGACTATTGGTCACAGCTGTTCATTGCTTTATTATGGAGAAGATATTGAGAAAAAGAGAGAGATATGGGAAAGGGTACTTGATAATGACAAAGCCAATATTGATGCTTCCACAACTCACCCAATACACTTAAATATGTGCAATTTTCTTTTAATGTGTCCTGGAATCAACAATTTTGGGTCATTTTTACCATCATTTGTTTGTGAAATTTCACAGCTATCACTATAACAACATTAGAGTGAAGTAATTTAAACATCAGAAGAGGTTTGCAGTTTTGTCATGAGATACAAGGGACATCAACATATCTACGTCTATATATATATATATATATATATAGGTTTTGTTTAAATTTTTTCGTTTCAAAATTACCCTTATGTAACTGTCTTTATCTATTAGTCAAAAATATCCCTTTCACATCTATTTACTTCAAACTTAAGATTTTCCTAACTGCTTCACATACATAGCTATTATCTATCATCATCCGATGAAATTTTGAAATTAAGAAAAAAATTATTGACAAACAAGAAACAGCTGTTATGGGGGTGTGCCTGTCTGCAATGTTTCAAAGACATATGGCCTCCCACCATAGTAGAGCCTGTCCCAAAAATTGTTTGCATCTCTCACCAGCCAACAGTTAATGTCATGTATAGTTTGGGGGTCATAATCTTCCTTCCTCGTTATAATATGACAAATGATAATATTAATTGTAATCTAATAAATCCATGACTATCACCCCTATTTATCATAATTATTATGATTTGATGTATTTTGTGCATATTGTTAATGTCTTTACAATCTCAACGGTTGAAGATATCATATTGTAATAAATATTAAGTAAGTCATTCTTTGTCTTCTAATTATTTAGGAAACGTGAGTCAATATGTCCCACTCATAATATTTTTTGGTTACGCGTTTGGTTTGTAAGTAATATACCACATAGTACTATTCATTCAATATTAGTATTTTTGAACTAGATTTCATGGATAGATTTGAGAGCTATTAAGTTGATAGATTTTAAATAATTCTGTAAATATAATTATTTGAATTCTACTTGTACAATGATATTTAACAAAATGCATCTCATCTAATTTTATTCAGTCATTTGCTTTAAATTTATCAATCTATCTTTTATAGTTAATCTTTCTACTATTTTATAAAATTTAGTCTCAAAATTCTTTCATTTTAAATCTACTCATCTAAATAGAACCTTAAAAAAAAATCTATCATATGCTATTCCCCTTGATTTGAGAGACAGCATGTGATATAATAATTTGTAACATGAGAGTTGAGATAAATAACAAAATTTGCAGAGCAAGTTTAGTAAGTTTATACCTAGAATAAAGGATGCTAAATTCTTTATAGGGATAATTAATTCATTCTAGGACCCTCCTCTGTATACTAATTGGAATGAGAGTGATGTAACTCAGAACCTCAATTTTGGATCTTCCTCTACAAACTAAAGGCCTAGCTTATTGGGTCCCTCATCTTTTATTTTTTTCCCGAAAGTGAATTATTAGACAAAAAATGATGAGTGCAATCTTGTTATCTGGGCTTTTGGCGTATAGTAATGTGGCTCTTGGCGTATAGTAATGTTTTGAGTAAAAATTTTGTGTGAAGGGGACATTATTATTCTCATGTGATATATTTAATAGTAAAATATTACACGAAATAGGTGAATTACATTATTTGAATGTAATTATCATTCAACACAAACTAAAAAATCACATCTGCATAATGAGATTAACTATATATATTTGTCGCATATCAATTATAATGTGATATCATTGTCACTTGAGTATTTTTTTTAAACAAATAAATGCAATATACATTTGAAAAGCAATCTAGAAATTTGTTACCTACCCTGTTTGGGTGAAGGAGAAACTATTTTAAATTGAAAGAGGGAATTCACTAATTTGATGTTAATTTTGTCATACACAGTTGTTATTAACTTTGTCACATACACTTGTTATTTACTTTGTCCTACAATTTTCATTTTCAAAAAATTCAGGACAATGAGTATTTATTTGGCCTACAGTTGCTAATGCTATAAAGATTAAAAAGTAAAGTCATTAAATCAATAACTTGTTACATACTACACAACTCTCTCCCTCTACTCGTATTTATGATATTTTCTATGCACACGTCGGTGTGTGCACTCTTTTAATATATATATATATATATATATAATTAATTACAATTATTTTTTGGATGATTTTGACACATCTTATGTTGGTGCAATTATATTCAAACACGGTCTTAATGTCGAATATAAAAGGTAATAAAAATTGATACTTTGCAAGCATATGAAGGTTATATATCTGTGAACATACAAGTCATGATATATAAATAAAATCTATATAAAATGTAACCATATTACAATCATGTTTATTTACAAACTCAAATACAAAAAGTGAGAGGGGTGCATCACTCCCCCCCCCCTCTCTCTCTCTCTCTCTCATTATGTAAGCGAGTCTATTACTATATTTTCTATACAAAATGATGTGTCAAATTAATATTCATCACCACCAGTTGAGATTAGGAACAGTTTTATAACTGATATGATAGGCTTATCTAGGGAAAGGGCTTAACCCTTTTGTTATTTTTCGATGTACCAAAAAAAAAAATGTCTTATTAATATTCACTCATTTTAAACTAAAATACCAGCGAAAGTAACTTATTATTTTTAAATTGTCATCCACACATCATCCTACTAGACTTTTTTATACAGCAATTATGTATGTATACAAATCACTTACTAGTAGTATGTTTGCAACAAATTATATTTATATTATTATATACATAGTGCAATGATTTAACCTTTACATTAATTATTTTGTTATCAAATCAGAGAGAAAGGATGGTGATAGTGATGTTCATAGAGATGGTGATGATGAAAAAATGAAGATAAAGAAGAAGAGGAAGATGAAGATGAAGGTGATGGTTGAGATAGGGAGTGCACAGAGAGAAGGAAACAGAGACCATGTGGATAAAGAGAAAACATGGCATGAGGGATGCCTTAGTTCCATTAGGGCAAACAAGGGACCAACTAAAAAGCTCCTATCTCCATCTCCCTTGTACTAAAACTAATGTTACAAACAAGCTTTCTATTATATTCTACCCCCCTACCCACCATGATTGACACATGATGTCACACCCTCCTCCCCAACTTTTCCCCCACCAGATCACAATCCATGTGCAATTAACACTTTAATTAATAAAAAGTGGGGTTAAGGGCTTAACGTAGGTCAATCCACAAAAAGCCTCTTACTCTAATTGTTATTTATCTTATCATATTCAATGTTATGGTGTGAAAGAGATATCAATTGTACGCGAGATGCCTGTGTAAATGTTGTACTTTTATTTTGCACGATCTCGATGAAGAGAACTTAATAAGTTTACATTTTGCTTTACTATCTTACCCTTGTAATCAAATTAAAAAAGAGGAGGTGAAGAATTATTTGACCAGAGATAGTTTAGGTATGCAAAAAATATTATATAGTTTTAAAAAGTGTTCACACAAATTGGGGTGGGCTTGGTGGGACTACATCAGATATACAAGCCATTAGTTTGTAAGACCACTTAGAAAGATCATTCATGTAAAAAGTTAAGTAATTAAGCAAATAGTAATCAGGTGATCAGATTATATTGTTTTTAAATAAACAAAAAACTTGATTTTTTTTTTTTTTTTGAACAATAAAGAACTTCATTATTTGCATGAAAATTTCACTTAATAAGATTTACAAAATGAATGATTTAAATTATCAAGATAGACTCCAAAGCGAAGCTAACAAAACCTCTGTAGTTGGATGTTGAACTGAAGAAAATTCAAACCTTATAATATTCAAAGATAACAACTTTTCATTGAAAGGTAACCATTCACATTCTATAAGTTACAAAATGGACCCAAGATTGTGTGACCCTTAAACAAGGATATAGTTGCATGTTAGAGGTTTATTGAATGTGGGGTAACTCAAGATTCCATCTTATCTCCCTTGATCACATGAGAGGAAGGGAGGGGGGGGGGGAGAGAGAGAGAGAGAGAGAGGGCTTTCAAATCTTACAGATCTAGGGTTGTTGTGCAAGAAAACCTATATTTGAAGTAAAAAATGGCTTCATGAGTGTGAGCACAATAATTGAATAACATATTGCTTCCACTTTATTTTTTTGCTAAATCAAGGAAGGACATTGTGAGGAAGAAAGGCCGGTTGGCTTGATATCCAAGAAAATACACAAAGCTTCTAAGTTTGTAACAATTAGCATCATAAAATAAAATACATGCCTTGCATCATCATTTTTATATAAATAATTACATGGCCAGTGCCACGTGCCAGAGCATTTTTCCAATTAAAAAATAATTATTAATTTAAAATTCACTTTACATGATTAAATTCCTAGTTCCATAAGATTCAAATTGGCAAAAAGTCAAAAGACAATTCACACAATCAATTGGGATCAAAGGTCCATCTTCTCCACATGCCAACTTGATCATACTTATCATATCATCTATCCCTTGATATTAACATAGTTTTTACATCTAAACAATACCTAAAAATACCTCAAATCCAAACAAATCTCTCAAACCAACCTACCAAGGTTAATTGACCCCAAGCTATAGCTCAAGTGGCCATGAGGAGGGCACCTAAGTATTAAGGTGAGTGATATTTTAAATTTGAGTTTATGAAAAGATGTTAGTCTAAATTGTAATCTAACTATTAACATACTAACAACTATCTTGTGAAAAAAATAATTAATTAATTCAATTGGTTAAATTTTTTTTTATCTCATTAATGTTGTGTTTGGTTGGGGGATTTGGTGAGGGATTTGGAAAGGGAAATGGAAAAGGTAGGTGAAATGTGAATAAAATATGTATATATTTCACATAGTTTCGCACACTTTTTCCCTTTCCCTTTCCAAATCCCTCCCCAAATCCCTCAACCAAACACAAGTTGAAATATTTTAGCATTGTCACATCCAGTAATGAATGAGTCTCTCTAAAGCACTTAATAAACTAGTTCATAACCTACAATCTTGATGTACCAAAAAAAATATCTCCATCAAAGATACAAAGCTGAGTTTAATGGGTAATTAATTAATTAAAAATCCACCAGGCTTAAAAGCCCATTTGTTGATTTTATTTATTTTTTAAATATTGGGTCCACATTGGGTTTGGCCAATCGGCTTCTCACTTGAATCTCTGACAAGCCTTATCTTCCTATAAAAAACTTACTAGGATCTTGCCAGCCCTATTGAAAGTTGTATTCTTTCTTTTTATTATGATTTTATGGTAAGTATAGTATGTGAGATCTAATGGTGAAATGGGCACACATATGTTAGGTCACGCCAATCCATGGTTATACTCAACACCTACTACCCTGTGGAGATGGGTAAAATGATACAATGATGCCTACACAAAGTCATGGATGATCATAAGATGTAGGCAGCAGTTAGAAAAAAGTAATTTATTGAATGTCGGTAGAGTATTACGTGATAATATTTTATAATTTTTTTTACGATTTGATTTTATTTATATATTTTTAAAATGCATGAATAAAATATAAACTTGTATTAGTTTAGAATAATCGGTTGTATATATTTAGATGAAATCAATACATTTTTTTAGATTATTGAAAAGTCATGTTTGCTCATATACTTTAAATGTTATTTTTTCAAAATTTCTTTCTAATAATCCTCACTATCTTAACCAATAAATATAAAATATAAATAAATAAAAAAACCATTGTGGCAATTCCCTTTCAAACTGGAGGAGTCCAATTTTGTTCATAAAACACAACTTTTAATTGATTTAAAACAATGAAAGATCATAATTAAATGTTGGGTTTTAAATTCATTTTCCTCAAACTCCGGTATGCAAATAATTACTCTCTTGTGGGCCATAGTTTTGAATTTGCAATGATTCAGATGTGTGAGATTTTGGGCCTGTCTTTTTATTTTCGTAATCAGTATTTGTACGCAATGGCCCATATTTTAAAGCAAACAACGACCAGACCAAAAATAAAAAATTTAAAAAGTAAATAATATACATGCCTCTCTTTTTCATTCTTCTTTCTTTCCTTAACGACAAAGGGCTATTTAGGGAAGTTAATTTTTTTAGATTATTGACTTATTATGAAAAAACTTAAAATAAAAAAAAAAGTAAAAAGATAATGTAATCTAAATAGACTAATAAACCAATAGATTGATTTTTTTTTTTTTTTTTTATCTTCTCAAAAGAGGCCAAAGTATCCTTGTACCTTTTTAGGATAAAGATCTATTTGGTAGGGGTTGGGGAATGCTGATGTGTTTTGTTATGAGCTTAATGCAACACCGTTTTGCTATTTTTCTTGGTTTTTATTTTATTTTATTTTATTTTTTTGGTCGTATGGAAAATAGTTTGAATAATGTTCCACTTAATTTTTTTTATCATGAAATATAATAATAATATATAAATAAAGCTTTTTTGATAAATTCACTTTCTAAGAACTTTATTCCATCCAACCCATATTTTTTTTGACTATTCCATTAAGTCCTATTTGAGATAAGAATACCAAAATACCATTTTTTATCTACTTATGTTCCGTTTAGTTCACATTATTTTCTTATGTTTCAATAAGTCCTATGGGTGACATAATTACCAAAATACCCCTAATGTGAATGTTCACACCGTCAATGTAAATGTTCATATCGTCAATGTGTAGGGGCCTGGCCCATGTCGATCCTCGTGGGTACCCGGAAAAATTCGAGTCGGGCCGGGCCCGCCCCAGCCCGTTGACAATGTGAATATTCACATTGACATGTTAACATTCATATTAATAGGAGTGTAAAATTGGCCCGCGTCCCGTGGCAGCACGAAACCCGCTTGCGGGCCTGGTCCGGCCCATTGACAATGTAAATATTCACATTGACATGTTTACATTCACATTGATAAGAGTACAAAATTGACACGCGGCCCATGGGCGGCCAAAAGCCCGTCTGCTGCCCAATGCGGGCCCTACCCGGCCCGTTGACAATGTGAATGTTAACATGTTAACATTCACATTGATAGGAGTGTAAAATTAGCCCGCGCCTCGTGGCTGCCCGAAACCCGCCCATGGCCCGTGGGCGGCCCGGGGTGGGCCCGACCCAGCCTATTGACAATGTGAATATTCACATGGACATGTTAACATTCACATTGATAAGAGTATAAAATTGGCCAGCGGCCTAGGGTGGGCCCGACCCAACCCGTTGACAATGTGAATATTCACATTAACATGTTAACATTCACATTGATAGGAGTGTAAAATTAGTCCGCCCCTCGTGGCTGCTCGAAACCCGCCCACGGCCTGTGGGCGGCCGGGGGCGGGCCCGGCCCGACCTATTGACAATGTGAATATTCACATTAACATGTTAACATTCACATTGATAAGAGTACAAAATTGGCCAACGGCCCAGGGCGGGCCCGTCCCGGCCCGTTGGCAATATGAATATTCACATTGACATGTTAACATTCACATTGATAAGAATGTAAAATTGACCCGCAGCCCGTGGGCGGCCCGAAGCCCGACCGCAGCCCAAGGCGGGCTTGGCCCGACCCGTGACAATGTGAATATTCACATTGACATGTTAACATTAACATTGATAGGGGTGTAAAATTTGCCCGTTACTTGAAGCTTGCCCGCTGCCCGGGGTAGGCCCGGCCCGGCCCATTGACAATGTGAATATTCACATTAACATGTTAACATGCACATTGATAGGAATGTAGAATTGGCCCGCGGCCCGTGGGCTGCCCGAAGCCCGCCCACGGCCCAAGGCAGGCTCGTTTGGGTCCGGGCCCGAGCATGTCCGAGACCCTAGCCTAGGCCATCACTTTTAAGCTCGGCTCGCCCCATCAGCCCGCTTAAGGCCCATTCAAGGCTTGGTCCGAGGCCCAGCCCGCCTGAGGCGCAATATCTTTTTTTGTGGAAAATAATAAAATTTTGGTAAAAAAAATTAAAAAATATTATAAAAAAAAATGGCCAGGCCCGTCCAAGCCCGACCTAAGCTCGAGGCTAGGCCCAGGCCCACCGGCCCGACCTGACCCGAGGCTTGATCCATCGGCCCGTCCAAAGCCTGAATACCCTTGTGCCAGGGCTAGGGCCTGGGCCTAATTTTTTGGCTCGTGGGCCGGCCCGGATTTTTTCGGACACCCACGAGGCTCGATATGGGCCTGTCCAGGCCTCTACGCATTGACGATGTGAACATTCACATTATGGGTATTTTAGTAATTATGTCTCCTATAGGACTTATTGAAACATAAGAAAATAATATAGACTAAATAGAATATAAGTAGATGAAAATGATATTTTGGTCTTCTTACCTCAAATAAGACTTAATGGAATAATCAAAAAGAATGTAGGCTGCCCGAAGCCCGCTCGCGGCTCGGGAAAGGCTCGTTTGGGCCCGGGCTCAACCCTAGTTCGAGGCCCTAAGCTAGGGCCTGGGCCATCACTTTGAAGCCCGGCCCCGCCCATCGACCCGGTTAAGGCCCATTCAAGGCTCGGTCCGAGGCCCGGCCCGCGCCGAGGCCTAGTGCCTTTTTTTGTGAAAAATAATAAAATTTTGGTAGAAAAAATTAAAAAGAATTTAAAAAAAATGGTCAGTCCCGCCCAAGCCCGACCCAAGCCTGAAGCTAGGCCCAGACCCACGACCCGACCCGAGGCTCGACCCACCGGCTTGGGCCCGGACCCAAACGAGCCTGTCCCGGGCCGTGGACAGGCTTCGGGTAGCCCACAGGCCGCGGACCAATTCTACATTCCTATCAATGTGCATGTTAACATGTCAATGTGAATATTCACACTGTCAACGGGCTGGGCCGGGTGGGCAGCGGGCAAATTTTACACTCCTATCAATGTTAATGTTAACATGTCAATGTGAATGTTCACAATGTCACAGGTCAGGCTGCGGTCGGGCTTCGGGCCGCCCACGGGCTGCGGGCTAATTTTACACTCTTATCAATGTGAATGTTAACATATTAATGTGAATATTCACATTATCAACGGGCCAAGTCGGGCCCGCCCTGGGCCGCTGGCCAATTTTATACTCTTATCAATGTGAATGTTAACATGTCAATATGAATATTCACATTGTTAACAGGCTGGGTCGGGCCCGCCCAAGGGCCGTGGGCAGGTTTCGGGCAGCCATAGGGCGCAGGTTAATTTTACACTCCTATCAATGCGAATGTTAACATGTCAATGTGTCAACGGGCCGAGCCGGGCTCGCCCCAGGCCGCAGGGGGGGCTTTTGGCCGCCCATGGGCCCCGGGCCAATTTTATACTTTTATTAATATGAATGTTAACATGTCACTGTGAATATTCACATTGTCAACGGGCCGGACCGGGCCCGTCTCACGCCACCACGAGACGCGGGGCAATTTTACACTCCTATTAATGTGAATGTTAACATATCAATGTGAATATTCACATTTTTAACGGGTCGGGCCCGTCCCGGCTCGCGGGCGGGTTTCGGGCCGCCCACAGGCCAATTTTACATTCCGACTAATGTGAACTTTAAAATATGAATGTTCACATCATAAAATTGCTAACCGTTCAAAAAATATTTATAAGGGTATCAAAATTAAATATAAGAGCATAAGTGTCCAAGAAAATAATGTAAATAAAAAAAAAAGACTTTATGAAATAAAACTATACATACATGGGACTAAATAGGTTAAAAAGTTCTTTCATGGACTTCTTGGGTTAAAACACTTCTAAATGGGATTTATCAATAAAAATCCCATATATAAATGACATGATTTATTAAATTATTTATGTGTAACTTAATAATTTTAATCTTATTGTGTTATAAAAGTATAACTAAAATAAATATATAATAATTTTATATGGTATTAAATTATAACATAGTAAAATAAATACTTAATTTCGCATTAATAGTAATAATAGTTAAATTGGGAAGAAAAATAGTAACATACAAGTGATTCTAATTATTTATTTTTTTATTTAGTTGGATTTTTTTTTTTTAAAAAGTAGGAATGGAAGTTATAAAAAAAATTATTTTAAAAAATTAAATATAAGTATGTTGCGGTTAGATTAATAAAAAATAGATAGATTAATAATGTTGAGTATTAATTTTTCTTTAATATCTATTTTTAAATTGTTTATACATTTTATATATAATTATATATATGTATATAAATTTTAAATTAAATATAAAATTTTCATAATAAACAACTTCATATAAATAGGAAATTCAATATAAATTAATAATAAGATATAAATAAGATATAAAAAAAAAGAAATATATTTAATTTTAATATAGAAATTGAATACTTGAATAAAAGTGAAAAAAATAGAAGAAAATTAATTCGTAAACTATTTTTTAGTACATATAATTATTTTAAATTTTATTTATGAGTAATTTAGATTAAGTAGAAAATTTTAAAATATTATATTTTAGAAATAATTAAATATAATGGTATGTTACATGACACTTTTTTTTATATAAGAAGAAGAAGAACAACAACAACAACAGAAGAGAGACATCAATAAGAGAGGCAAAAAATAAAAAAAAATATCAAAAAAATTAATTTAATCCGTGCAATGCACATAATTAAGTACATTCTTATTTATTTATTTATTTATTTATTTGTGTATCGAGTTAATTTTTTTCAAATATCTTTATAATTAAATTATATATATATATATATATATATAATAAGTATTTCTCAAATAGATTTCATATGAAATTGGTTATTATAATTGAAATTGAGTTTGTGTAAAACTTTATATGTAAATAAAAAAGGCATGTTCATGTAGATTTTAGAAAAAAAAAAGTAAGTCTTTAAAATGTATCAGTTGTACGGGAAAGAAATAAACCTTCTCGTATAATGCTGTTGATCAAGTCTGCGCTCCTCTGTACATCGTCGCTTTATCACCTGAAAACACAAACGTGACCCAGCCGACGGGTGTGTGCCGGAAACCTCTCCGATGCCTAAGTCTGTAAGCTTGACAAATAGACAAAAGCTCTGTGTATTCAGAAAGCAAAGTTGTGTGTTCCCTCTCCAAAGGTGATGTTTGTGAGCTTTTATAAATTTCGTGTGGCACAATCCTAGTAGGACTTCTACTCCTCCATGCAGAGTCCTCCTAGGATTCATACTCCTGAAAGATAATACTTATCCTTCAACACCCCCCTCACTGCTTAAACCAAGTGAGATGGTTTTATCATGGCCGAACTCCAATATGACCGAAGTAAACATGACTGTGCATAGCGGCAGACTAAGCCGAACTAGCTCTTCCTTTACTGCTCTCACGTCGGCTTCTCATGCACAACCTATGGCGTGGTTAGACCAAACTATCATGTCATGACCGGTGTAACTCCAATGCACCGTTAGACCGATCTAACTTCGATCTTCTGTCGAACCGAACTAGCTTTACGGCCTTAGGACCGGACTAACTTCAAAATATTCACTCGACCAGAGTAACTTACATGGCCATTTTACTCGGCCCTTTGTACTGCGGCTCATAACAGCCCATTACCCAGCTTGGCCCAATTTTCACATAAATTATCCTCTCAATTGCCTCTTAATTCCATCTGCCTAGCATGATTGGGATTATTTGTCAACCAGCCGAGCTATGAACTCTCAGTCTTTCCAACCGAGCTATAGATTTTTAGCTTATCCAGCCGAGCTACTTTCACACCGAGCTCTGGCTGTCCGGTGGTAACGTCCCTTCAATCACAGAGTCTGAAACGCTTCCCATTCTAATGACACGTAGCATGCTCTGATTGACTGAGGACGGCTGTCACGCCGTCTTCGTACTTCGTGAATTTTGAACAGTCCAGCCTTTTTCCCTTTACCTAAAACGAGCTTCTTCATTTTGACACACTTTGCAACTTTTCCCTCTCTAAGCCTCCATTGCTTCTTCAACTTTCTGAGCTCGTGTTCTCCGTAGCTGTTATTCTCTCTCCAGCTCTTGCCTCTTCATCGGGTAAGCACTGTACACCTACTTTGTTTTCGTATTTTGTTTTCTGTGTTTTTGCAAAACATATTTTTCCGTTTTGCTTTGCTCTGTACTTTTCTGGAAAAAACTTAACAATAAAACACATGAATATATGTAATATCCTGTAGAAAACTGGTTTTTGATCCAAAATCATGATGCAACCGAACTAGGACACCGTTTAAGTTAGGTAAAAGTCTAGTCAGTTTACAACCGGACTAACACTTCATGTTTACACCAGTAGTTTTAATAAGTCAAACCACCTCTTGCGTTACCTCAGCCGAGGTAACCAACCGAACTAAGTTTGCACTTACCATACTGAGATACCTGAACTCCAAACGATCTAGGCCTTGGGGCTAAACCAGCTTTCTTAGTTTTTTTTTTTTAGACGGAACTCAGAAAGCTGCCCCTAAACGATCAACCAGCCAAACAGAACTGTTTCCACAACCGAGATATCGGGGCGCTTGCCAAGGGAGAGCTAGTAAAAGCCTTGCTCAAACCGAGCTACCAATTACTTTGCAGAAACCGAGACAGAACCTGTAGCATCCCACACAGTCGAAGTAGGACTTCTTTTTATCTTGCTTTTAATTTGTAGCACAGCCCAATGATCTGTGCTTAACACCTTTGTTCTTCACTTTGCAGACTTAGGTCGCCCAGGCACTCTTCTGCGCGCTCAACCGAGCTACTGAGCGCAATTTTTGGACCGAACTAACTTATTCATAAATTATACAGTAAATGGGAAAGTATAGGTTTCTAGTAAATACTCCGGGCGGTCTAGCCGAATTCCGAAAAGATTACAATATACCTGACGACGTCCACTTAATTTTCGCCGAAAAAGATGTCATACCCTGGGGGAATGAAGGCTTTGTCCCCTTCACCCTCTTGTCCATTATTGAAACCGGACTACGATTTCCAGTCAAACCCTTAATTTGCGAGTTTCTTAGGCAAACCAGACTATTCCTAACCCAACTAATCCACCAATTCATACCGTATAATAATGGGAATAGCCGAATTAAACCGCCAAGCCGGTCTCAACCTTGGTCTGGCCGAAATCTTTCACCAATACTCCATTGGTTCAAAGGAAGACGGCTGGGTGTACTATCTTAGGATACGTCGTCGACGTGAGAAAATAATAAAAAACACACCGAATAAAGACTTGAATGACGATGATTTTTTCTAGGTGTCTGGGAATTTTGAGGATCACCAAGCCCAGATCCCTGGCCAAAGCATCAATTGGAAAAAAGGAACACCTGGTATAATTACTTCGGTTTTCTTGCATGCTTTACAACATTTCGGTTTCAATTTTTCAGCCGAACTAACAGTTGTTTCCTTTCATAGATTCTACCCACCTCCGGTCTCTGTACAGCTACCCAAATCTGGCAACCTTACGTGCCGCACTACGGTATCTAGAACGTAGTTGGGCCAAGCTGCTAAAGTTCGAACTGACCTATAGATACAGCGGCCGCCGAAAAGCGAGAGTGACCGACTTTTTTGCTAAAGGAGGCCCCAGAACCGGACCCAACCTTGCCAGAAATCAAACTAATCCCACTAACCGCTGAAGAAGAAATTGCCAAGAGAAATAGAGTCAGGGCCCTCTTGACCGAGACTAACCGACCCGAGGTACCACAAACCGGTCAGACGACTGAGACCGTGGTAGCCCTTCCATCCCAGCAGCCATCCTCATCTCGGGCGAACAAGCGTGCCCAGACTAGCCAAACCGAGCAACGACTTGTTGACGAGGATGAGACCATTCTTCCGCCCAGCCCTCAACCGGAGTACTTTGGCTGAGCTGACTCCTCCAAATGGGCTCCAAGTCTTACCTTTCAAAATCGAGATATTCAAGAAACTGACTCGATTGTTGCTGAGAAGGATCACTTGATGGCTTTCAATCTAGCCAAGAGTGTTTGCCTTCCAAAAGACATGGAGCACCACAACAAACAACTAAACACCAAGCTGAAAGTCATCCGGTCATCAACAAAATCAATGATCCTGGTAAGTGACTCTCCCTTTTCTTTGTCTAACTTGGGAAAACTGTCAGTCCGGCTAAAGAGAGTCACTACTCTTTTGCAGGCCATTCAGAAAAACAACATTGCACATAAGAAAGTGCTGGAGCTCCGCAAGACTACCAGGCAGGCCATGGCAAATGCCGAGGCAAAGACAGCTAAGCTGGAGCAAGCCAAGAAGCAGATAGCCGAGCTACAGTCCGAGAACGGTCGCTTGACCGGACTTGTTAGCTCGGCTGAAACAGAAAAACAAAAAATTGCAGCAACAGTGAAAGACAAATACTTGCGCGAGTTGGCCAAACTTGAAGGCAAAAAGAAAGCCAAAATAGCTGAGCTTGAGAAGAAGCTGGAGGAAGCTGAAAGCCGAGGTTTCAAAGAAGGTGAAGCCTTGTATATCCAGCAGTGCGAAGCTGCGAAGGACCTTTTCTTCAAATGTGGCTGGAGGGGTGCTGTGGAGCAGCTCGGTAGTGGTCCTGACACTGAGGTCTACAATGCTCCACAGTATTTCATACCGGACTCACTGGTAGAGTATGCTGCCGATCTCCAGAAGCAATTTCTTGAGGAGTCTGATGATGAAGAAAATGAGCAAACTGAAACTCCGACTGTCAACGAGCAAACAAATGATCAATCAGCTCGGTTGGAGCTAACGGCAGAAGACTTCACAACCGAAACCGTGCTTCCAATAGAGACCGGGCTTCAAACTGAGACTGCTTTAACCTCTGACACCGGTGTTCCTATTGATGTTGACGCCAATCTGGAGAATCTTTTCAACTGATTCTGTAATTTTTCTTTTTCTTTTGTTTGCTTTGACTTGTAACCGGGCTAGGAGCCCCTCCCATGTAATCTTTCTGAACTAGATCAATGGAAATCATTTTTTCTTGTTCCAACTGTTATTCCGGTTTTAGCTGGTCAATCTAATTACGCTTACTAGCCAACCACTCTTTAGCCGACATAATTACTTCGGCTGAAGAGTACAAAGTGTTGGTTTAATTCTGCCAACCGCTAAGTTGGTTTAGTCCAGCCAACCATTCTTTAGCCGATTGTACTTACTTCGACTAAAGAGTACTAGGAGTTGGTTTAGTCCAGCCAACCACCCTTCAGCCATACCCTTACTTCGGTTGAGGAGTAACAAAAGTTGGTTTAATCCAGCCAACCATTCTTCGGCCATACCCTTACTTGGTTTGAAGAGTCACAAAAGAGTTGGTTTAATCCAGCCAACCACGCTTCAGCCATATCCTTACTTCGGCTGAAGAGTACAAAGAGTTGGTTTAATCCAGCCAACCATTCTTCAGCCATACCCTTACTTTGGCTGAAGAGTACAAATAGTTGGTGTAATCCAGCCAACCACTCTTTGGCCATACCCTTACTTTGGTTGAAGAGTAACAAAAGAGTTGGTTTAATCCAGCCAACTACTCTTCAGCCATATCCTTACTTCGGCTGAAGAGTACAAAGAGTTGGTTTAATCCAGCCAACTATTCTTCAGCCATATCCTTACTTCGGCTGAAGAGTAACAAAAGAGTTGGTTTAATCCAGCCAACCGTTCTTCAGCCATACCCTTACTTCGGCTGAAGAGTACAAAGAATTGGTTTAATCCAGCCAACCATTCTTCAGCCATAGCCTTACTTTGGCTGAAGAGTACAAAGAGTTGGTTTAATCCAACCAACATTTCTTCAGCCATACCCGTACTTCGGCTGAAGAGTACAAAGAGTTGGTTTAATCCAGCCAACCATTCTTCAGCCATACCCTTACTTCGGCTGAAGAGTACAAAGAGTTGGTTTAATCCAGCCATCCACTCTTCAGCCATACCCTTACTTCGGCTGAAGAGTACAAAGAGTTGGTTTAATCCAGCCAACCTTTAGATTGGTTTTTCCAGCCAACCTAAAGTAAAGTTGTTTGGTTATCCCGGCCAAATGTCCTGCAGCCTAGATCCTTATCCTGGGCTTAGGAGGGTGTTGGTTTAATCCAGCCAACCTCTAAGTTGGTTTTTCCTACCAACTTAGAATAAAATGTTTATAATGTTTCTAACTTGCTAAAACTTTCTTTTACAGAAAATAACTATGCTGAAAAGAACTGACTTTATTTTATTGATGAGAAGAAAAAAATTTACACCAATTTTTAAAAGAAAAAACTAAAAATAAAATAATTTGAGATTGGCAGTATTCCACAGCCTGGGAATTGTCTTGCCATCCTCGTCTTCTAAGTGGTATGCCCCTTTGCCTGCTAATCCAACCACTTTGTAAGGTCCTTCCCAATTAGGCCCTAACTTGCCATCTCCGGGCACCAAGGTGTTTCCCATCACTTTGCGCAGTACCCAATCTCCAACCTTGAATTGTCTTGGATGAACTGTTTTATTGTATTTCCTGGATAACTCTTGTTGATATGAGGCAATGTGAACCAGTGCTCTTTCTCTTCTTTCCTCCGCAAGGTCGAGTTCCAAAGTTATGGCTTCGCCATTGAAGTCAGGATCAAAATTTTCGCTTCGAATTGTGGGGAGACCAACTTCCAGTGGGATCACTGCTTCCATGCCATAAGCTAAGGAGAATGGTGTTTCTCCAGTTGATCGTCGTGGTGTAGTACGGTAAGCCCATAAAACATGAGGGAGTTCTTCCGCCCACTTGTCTTTGGCTTTTTCTAACCGTTTTTTCAGTCCATCCAATACTACCTTGTTTGATGCTTTTGCCTGACCATTTGCTTGGGGATATGCCGGCGTAAAATTGTAGAACTCTATCTTGTATTTTTCACAAAAGCCTCTGAAGATTCCACCGTCGAACTGAGTGCTGTTGTCTGAGATTAGGGCTTTTGGTATGCCAAACCGAGTGATGATATTCTGCCAAACGAACTTTTTCACATCTTTTTCTTTGATTGATGCCAATGTTTCTGCTTCCACCCACTTTGTGAAGTAGTCTGTTGCTGCGAGAAAGAACTTCCTGTTTCCAGGTGCTGTTGGAAGTGGTCCTACTATGTCCAAGCCTCACATTGCGAAAGGCCATGGGCTAGTCAATGGTAGGAGTTCTCTAGCTGGTTGATGTATTTGGTGTGCGAATTTCTTGCATTTCTCGCACTTCTTCACATATTTCTCCGAGTCTGCCTGCATGTATGGCCACCAGTATCCTTGCGAAATGGCCCTGTAAGCTAGCAATCTTCTACCTTGATGGCTTCCGCACACCCTTTCGTGTATTTCGAACAAGAATGCTTCCACTTTGCTAGGATGAACACACTTTAGGTAAGGTCCTGAGAATGACTTTTTGTATAATGCCAAAGATGGGGAGAGCCAAAATCACTGCGACTTCGCTCTTATTCTGTTGGCTTCTTTTTTCTCTTCTGGTAAGATGCCGTCTTTTAAGAACAGGATGATGGGATCCATCCAAGAGGGGCCTAGTTCTGCGCAACATACCTCTTCTACTTCGGGGTCCTCAATGCTTGGTCTAGGTAGGTAGTCAATCAGTAGTGGATGAGAGATGGAGGTGTCTGCCATTGAGGCGAAGCCTGCTAGTTCGTCTGTTCTGCTGTTTTCCTCTCTGCATATCTGTTCTATCCTCACTACTTCAAATTTCTTGATTTCTGTTCTGACCAATTCTTGGTACTTGGCCATCCTATCATCCTTTGCTTCATAGTCGCCAGAAATTTGGTTTACCACCAACCGTGAGTCGCTGTAGACCATTAATTCGGTGGCCTTCATGCGGTATGCTGATTTGAGTCCTGCTAGAAGTGCTTCATATTCCGCTTCGTTGTTTGATGCTGGGAAGCCAAGGTTGATTGTTTGCTCAACAACCAGGCTGTCTGGTGAGATGAGGACTATGCCAAGTCCTACACCATGCCGGTTGGATGCTCCATCCACAAAGAGCTTCCACATCTCACCAACGAACAACTTCCAGCAAGTGGAGAGGTCGGATGATGTCGTGGGGTCAAGAATGTTGTTGGTGTTTTCTTCAAGGTCCATGCTTACTGTCTGCCCCTTGCTATCTGATTGAACCAAGTCTTTATTTGTTGGTGAGTCTTGGTTTGTTGTAGCTTGGTTTGCTTCTTCCTTGCTGTCTTTAGTCTGGTCTGCCTTGGAGTCTGACTGAGTACCTTCTGCTAGGGGTTGCGTTATTCCAGCGTCAACTTCCATCCCTAGTTCGGTTGTGTCAGTTAGGTCGACTGGGCAGATATGATGACTTCCAGGAGTAAACTCTGCGACGAAGTCTGCCAAATATTGGACCTTTACTGCGGTTCTAGGTTGGAACTTGATGTCGAATTGTCCCAGCTCTACTGCCCACTTCAAAATTCGCCCAGAAAAGTTCGCCCTCTCAAACAAAGCTTTTAGTGGGAAAGCTGTGAGGATGACTATGGAGTAGGCGTGAAAGTACTGTGCCAATTTCCTGGAGGCCATCATCAAGGCTAATGCTAGTTTTTCCAGTGGCAAATACCTTGTTTCGGCTCCCAGCAATGTCTTGCTGACATAATAGATGGGTAGATGTTGAATTCCTTCCACACGGACCAACACTGCGCTAATTGCGTGCTGAGAGACTACAAGGTATAGGAAGAGTTCTTCTCCTGGTATTGGGGTGACCAGTAATGGTGGAGAGGACATGTATTCTTTCACGTTTTCCAGAGCTTGGTCGCATTCTTCGTCCCATTTGAACTTGGCTTTTAAAGCTTGAAAGAATGGTCGTAGTCTGTCTGACGATCGGCTTATGAACCGATTGAGTGCGGCTGCCATGCCGGTGAGATGCTGCACTTCTTTTACCGAGTTTGGTCTCTCCAAATCTTGAATTGCTTTGATCTGGGAGGGGTCCGCTTCTATACCCCGGTTGGTCACAAGGAAGCCCAGGAATTTGCCAGATCCTACTCCGAATGCACACTTGGATGCATTGAGGCGCAACTTATGCTTCTTCAGGATTTCAAACATCTCTCCTAGGTCCTTGAGATGGTCATTTTCATCCTTGCTTTTGACCACCATGTCGTCGATGTAAGCCTCCATCGTTCTTCCTAACAATGGTTCAAACATCTTGGTTACCATTCGTTGAAATGTTGCCCCTGCGTTTTTCAGGCCAAAAGACATGACCTTGTAACAGTATAGTCCTCTCAGAGTTGTAAAGGATGTGACCTCCTGGTCTGGTTCATGCATGGCGATTTGGTGGTAGCCTCTGTATGCATCCAGAAAGCTAAGTCGGTTGTGCCCCGCCGTTAGGTCTACCAGTTGATCTATCCGTGGTAGAGGAAAGCTGTCTTTTGGGCACGCCTTGTTAACTGTTTTATAGTCGACGCAGACACGTCATTTGCCATTCTTTTTTTGACACTACGATTATGTTGGAGATCCATCTTAGGTAGTGCACTTCTCTAATTGCTCCTGCCTCCAGCAGGTTACCTACTTCTTCCGCCACTATCTCGGCGTGGTGGAGTGCTGATCTGCGTGTGCGTTGGATGATTGGTCTGGCAGATGGGTGGACATTAAATTGGTGACAGATGAAGTTCGGATCAATGCCTGGCATGTCGTAAGGCGTCCAGGCGAACACTTCGATGTTAGAGGTTAAGAATTCCAAGACCTCTAATCTCTCAGTGCTGGACAACGACGAACCAAGCAAAAAGAACTTATCCGGGTTATTTTCATCTATTTTTACCTCTACCAATTCTTCCACCGCTTTTTGGTCTGCTGTTCTGCCAACATCTGCGAACAGTTCGTTACTCTCAGGTTCTTCCACCGAATGAACATATCCCTTGGCAGCGCGGCTGCCATTAATCGTGACAAAGCACTGCTTATACATAATTTGGCCCCAAAGACCTCTTCAATTACATCGACTTCGTTGGGGAATCGCATTACTTGGTGGTATGATGATGCCACTGATCGCATGGCATGCAGCCATGTTCTGCCTAGGATGATGTTGTAAGTGGAGGGGACCTTCAATACCCAAAACTCCATTTGTTTCGTCACGCTTCCTGCTCTGACTGGAAGAATTATTTTGCCGACGGGCCATTCTGGCATAGAGTTGAATCCAATTAGGGGAGATACGGTAGGCGCCAAGTCTTTGTCTTGCAGCTTCAATTGTTTAAATGTTTCGTAGTACATGATTTCACATGAACTACCCTGGTCAATCATAATCCGCTTGACGTCAAAATCCTTGACTCGGAGAGTAACGACCAGGGCATCATTGTGAGGGCAATATATCCGTTCCAAGTCTTTATCCGAAAAAGACATGACGTTTGTTGCCTCTGTCTTCCCCTTCTTGATGGCAGGTTGGGCACTTAGCACCTCTCTAAAGTGCTCCGCTTTTTTGATTGATCCCCTGAGCTCGCATACACGCTCAGGTTTAAAGACTCCATGTATCACATTGATAATTCCTTGAGGTGGGACGTCGATTGGCATCCCATTGGGGTTATCATTGTCCTGGGGGGCTGGTTGCGTCCCTCCTTCAATGTATTTCTCCAAGTGACCTGCCGCCACCAACTCCTCCAGGTACTATCTCAATGGTGTGCAATTCTCAGTGCGGTGCCCCTTTTCTTTATGAAAGGTGCACTGCGATCTTTCGTCGTAGTCTTTCTGTGCTTCTCCCAGCTTAGCTGGCCACTTGACGAAAGGCTCATCTCTTATTTCGCTCAGAATCTGATATATCGGTTTCTTGAACACCGTGGTTATGGCAGTGCGGATTCTCAACCATCTTTTATCCGGGTCTTCTCCGTTATCTCGTCTGTCACATCCGTTTCTGTTCGGTCGATCTACCGTATTAACCTTCGCTGAGGTCTTCTTTTCTGGTACTGTGGTCGCCCCAGATTTTGCTTTGGTACGTGCGCCATCCTCTTCTACCCTGATGTGCCGATGCACCCTTTCCATCAAGGCTTCCATGGTGAGGGGTGGCGTCATGGTGATCGAGTCCCTTAGTCTGTTCCAGACTAGAAGGCCTCTTTTATACTGTCCAATGGCGAGATTGGTGGGACAGTCCCCAATCTGATTGAATATCTCCCAGTAGCGACTATTATAGGATCTTAGGGTCTCTTTATCGCCTATGTCGATGGAGAGTAGCTGGTCGATCTCCACTGGGGTTTTGGTGTTTGTTCTGAACCTTGTGACAAACGCCTCTGCCAATTGCGCCCAAGAGGCTATTCTGCCTTCTGGAAGTTTTTCAAACCAAGTCAAGCCTAGATCGCCAAGGCTTGACGGGAAGAGGATGCATATTAGAGCCTCGTTTCGTCGATATACTGCCATAACCTGGCGGAAGTGGCTTAGGTGAATGTAGGGGTCCGTCTTCCCCTCGTATATAGTGAATTTGGGCTGAAGGAAGCCTGTAGGTAGGGGTGCGTTTTCGATTGCCGGAACGAACGGTGAGGTTTGCAGCCTTGCTAATGCCTTGTCCGTTGGTTCGTAGGCAGTGTGTGGTAATGGGATTCCAACCTCGACGCTTCCATGCGATCGAGGAGCCAATCGTTGAAGGGCAGAAACTCTGCGAGGGTCGCGCGCCCTGGTGTCCTCCTTCCATCATGCCTTTTTTTCCAACATGATCCGCAAATCGGATGATTTGGGCAACTCCGTCTGTTTGGATGATGTTTGGTGCGAGTGTGAGGGTCGGTAGGTACTCCCTTCTGTGTAATACCTCAATGATCTCGTTCTCTCAGACCTGGAGTAACGAATTCTGGAGGTTCCAAACTGAGTATCGCCTGTCCTGAGGCTTCTACTTTTTGCTTGTGATGGCGTTGAATGCCTTCCATGGTCTTCTGAGCGGCAAAGGGGCGTCTTGTTTTTGCACCTCTCTCCTGTCGCCACTCTTTTTTCCTTCATCTGGCGCTTCAAGGCCTCCATGTCGGCCGCCATCTTCCTTATTAATTCGTCTTGCTCCTTCACGCGGTCCTCCACAACTTGAGGATCAATCCTCCGCCTTTGCCTGTCAGGACTTTGTGAATGAGAGTGATAGGGGCTGTGAGTCTGCCTCCCCCTAGTATCTCTCCTGGCATTGTGTTGTTGGGGCTCCAAGTCCGCCATGGGAGGGATAGAAGGTAATCCTTCATGCCTGGCCCCCCCATCTGGTGTTTGCCCGTTGATGGCGGACTGTGGTAATTCTTTAATGTGTGCCATTGTTCCTAAAGAGGTATAGCTTGATCAAGAGGTTTTGTCCTGTCTGCTTTTCCCACAGACGGCGCCAATTGTACGGGAAAGAAATAAACCTTCTCGTATAATGCTGTTGATCAAGTCTGCGCTCCTCTGTACGTCGTCGCTTTATCACCTAAAACCACAAACGTGAGCTAGCCGGCGGGTGTGTGCCGGAAACCTCTCCGATGCCTAAGTCAGTAAGCTTGACAAATAGACAAAAGCTCTGTGTATTCAGAAAGCAAAGTTGTGTGTTCCCTCTCCAAAGGTGATGTTTGTGAGCTTTTATAGGTTTCGTGTGGCACAATCCTAGTAGGACTTCTACTCCTCCATGCAGAGTCCTCCTAGGATTCATACTCCTGAAAGATAATGCTTATCCTTCAACACCCCCCTCACTGCTTAAACCAAGTGAGATGGTTTTATCATGGCCGAACTCCAATATGACCGAAGTAAACATGACTGTGCATAGCGGCAGACTAAGCCGAACTAGCTCTTCCTTTACTGCTCTTACGTCGGCTTCTCATGCACAACCCATGGCGTGGTTAGACCAAACTATCATGTCATGACTGGTGTAACTCCAAGACCGGCCTAACTCCAATGCACCGTTAGACCGATCTAACTTCGATCTTCTGTCGGACCGGACTAGCTTTACGGCCTTAGGACCGGACTAACTTCAAAATATTCAGTCAACCGGAGTAACTTACATGGCCATTTTACTCGGCCCTTTGTACTGCGGCTCATAACGGCCCATTACCCAGCTCGGCCCAATTTTCACATAAATTACCCTCTCATCAGCTAAGCAAGAAAAAAACACTACTTATATATATATATATATATATATATATATATCATGTACTTTACACATTATCTGATTGTGTAAATTCGTAATAGAATCGTAACAAAAAAGGTTAACTGTACAAAATAATACTTTGAAATGATTAACTATTGAGCTTTAAAGTTGAAGGGGATAAAATACAAATTGGTCATAATTTAACTATTGAGTTTTAAAATTTAAGGAGATAAAATATAAATGTAATTTAAAGGAATTTACTGTAATTTATCGAACATATATATATATATATATATTTCAAACAAATATAGTGCATAAATGTGTGCTTATTATATTTAATTTATTTATTTTTATTTTATTGCATCCAGTGATAAAATTAAGTGGAACATTATTCAAGAAAATAATAAGACAAGCCACATACCAAAGAAAAAAAAAAAAAAAAAAAAAAGAAGAGCAAAACGGTGCTGCATTAAGCTAGTTACTATTGTGCTTTAAGCACAACAGCGTTCCCCAACGGGGATTTGAGATGCTGTTGTGACGCACAACAGCTACTGTTGCAAACTTAAACAGTACCGTAATATAGCTATTTTTTATGAACAATTCCATTGCCTAAGATAAAGAGATGAATGGCCCTTTAATTTTGTTACAAGAGTCAAACTCTATAATTTTTTTATTTTTTTATTTTGTGTAACTATCCCTAATATTTTTGCTTCTTATTTCAAATAATCTAGTCTTTTTGTTTGTTTTTTTTTTTAATTTTTGAATCAATCTAATAATGAAAAAATATATATAAAAAATAAGGTTTAGATTTTTAAATTTATAAATGGAATTGAGTTAAAATTAATAATTTTTATAAATAATTTCATCCATAGTTTTCAAAAAGTAAATGTCAACCACAGCCCAATGAAATACTGGTATGTATGTAACAATTTTATCGAAATATGTAAAACTATATACACTATATAGAAGTGAGAATATATAAAAAATTGTATTGCAATTGTAACTCTTTTATCATTTTGTAATTCTTAATAAACACTTGTTAAGCCATCATTGACATAACCCTTTCAGTAACACATAGCTATCCCAGAAATTGAAATGCATTTAGCATCCGTTTGGGAAGTAGGTTGGCTTTTTGACTTTTTAGCCTTTTTGACTATTTTAGCCTGGGCTAAAAAGTTTGGTTTGGGAAGGACTTTTTGGCTTTTTGACTTTTTTGACTTTTTTTGTGAGAGAAGAATGTAATGATTATGAGTTGGATGTGATATTTTGTTTTTTGTGGCTAAAATAGCCTATTTTATCTTTTGTGGCTAAAATAGCCAAAAAAAAACTCCGTTTAGCTCTTGCCAAACGGAGCCTAGAAACCTAAAATTCTATTTTATGTACTTTTTATTCAACTAAATAAACTTATATTAAAAAATTAAAATTTTAAATTTATATTATAAAATATTATATTGATCATAATTTCTTTTTATTTAACTAGATGAAATTGCATAAGAAGTATACCTCTAGTGTGAATGACAATTAAAAATAAAAAAGAAAAAGGACCATTCATGTATTTATCTTAGGCAATGGAATTGTTTATCAAAAAAAAATACTAACAAATATGGCCCGTTTAAGTGTACAACAATAGCTGACGTGCTTAAAGCACAACATCATCCCCCAACCCGTTTGGTAGTATCCTCTGTTTTTTGTATTTGCCTTTTTTTTAGATGGCATATATTTACTTTTAAAAAGCACAAAAAATAATATTTAACGATTTGTTTTTTGAAAACTGTATTTCTTTTTAAAATTTTAAAAATAATTAACATTTTTTAAAAAACACCAAAATGTTTAAAAAATAATTTTATACAAAAATTAATGCAATTACGAAATTTTTATGGTTTCTAATATAGAATATATCATATAATTGTAATAAAAGGAAAAACACTACCAAACAGGATCTATGTATTCAATTCGTACCTTGTTTGGTATCTATTTCCCATTTGGGGAGATGCATATATTTGTAATTTTCCTACAGATGCACCTACCAATATACATACATATTCATATGATTATTATATAAAATATTTATTAATTTATTTAGAATCTTTAATATTTTTGTTAAAAAAATGAGCTGTCAACTGGATATTGAGTCCAAACATTTGAATGGGCTGGGCTAAAAATGTCAACTTTGGGCGGAAGAAAAATTCAACTATACATTCAACATTCGGAAACTAAGAGGTCATACATGTCGGCACTTGGTTAACGCTTAGCAAAAAAATTGATATAAATTTCTGTAATCAAATTAAATTTATATATTATTATATGAGTTTTGTTAATGTTGGTTTTGTAGTTTTTATAATCAAATCTATTTATATGTGATATTATTACATGAAATTTGTTTTTTTTTTTTTGGAGGGATACATGTTAAATTTTTTTAAAAGTATTATATATTATTTATTGTATCAACTTTTATGCACATATATAATATTTTTAATTTTTTTTTACACGTATCACAAAGATAAACATTAACAAAATTTGTATTATGTTAAAATAAAAATAAAAATAAAAAAGAATTGACTTGTAACACTCCCATTTTAGTATTACTTCCAAACAACAATAATAAGAATTTTAATTTAAAACTTCTAAAGAGAAAAATAAAAACATAAACACACACATCGCATCATCACATATAAACCCTACTCATTATCACATCATTAACACATTCTTTAAAATTCCAAAATTAAAACACTCAATTATTATTCACTTCCAAAATAGCTATTTATAAGTCACAGTGTCAGTTGGAACTCAAAAGTCAATCCTCATCTTTATGGAGGGTTCCCCAAAATGAGAGCAACTCATCTGCATTGTTCCCACACTTTTGACTAATCACACCCTTCATTTTCTCCAGTCACTGTGTGCCATACTGTGTGGTGTACAAAGCCATAACGTGCCACATAGTGTGGTGATAGGCTGGTGAAACATGCCAATGAATTACTCCCAAAAACACACCCACTAAAAAAAATAAAGCTATGAAAAAAAAAAAAAAATCATCTAACAAGTTGATAATTCTCGTATAATGTGTCAAGTTGGTAGTACAATTTGATAGCATAGATATTTTATCCAACTAATAGGAAAATAAATAGAGGGAAAAAAAAATGTGCTGTGTTTCTTTAATTTGGTAGATCAATTTTTAAGTCACATGTCATTCATATAATTGACTAAAAATTGACATTGAAATCATTTTTAAGTGCCATGTTATTCACATAATTGATGACATTGAAGTTTGACCAAAATTATGAGATTTCACCTTCACAATTGAAAGTATAAAAATTAAAATAAATTTGAGATTAAAAAAAATGAGATGAAGAATGAGAATGCAGAATGTAAGTACAGTACTGACACCCCCTGAGTTTTATGTTTATTACAATTCATCCCCCTTACACTTGGAAAATTACACTGACCCCGTTGTTAATTTAATTTTATGTATGATGATCATTACGGTAAGGGAAGAACTGTTATGAAACTTTAAATCTCAGGGACAATCAATAATGAAACTTTAAACCTCAGGGAGGGGGATGTAATTTCCAGAAAGTGAGAGGGAAAACTGTAATAAACATAAACCTCAGGGGTGCCAATGTAATTTACCCAAAAAATATTTAGATCAGGATTTTTTGGTCCGAAACAATTGTCATAAGGAGGTGAATCAATTACTTCGGACTTTCAGTCCAACATAGAGCCCACAGGGTAAACCCAAGTCCGCTAAAAAAAATGGGCTCCATCTGGACAAATCAGTCAATTCTTAAAACGAAGCGCACAAATTACATCGGACTTTTAGTCCAACACAAAGCCCACATCGTAAACCCAAGTCCGATAAAAAGTCTGGTCTGGGCCTGGAATTTTAAAATATATTACAATACTAGTTAGAAGGCCCGTGCAACATATGTACTATTATCACAGTATGTTTAACTTTTGTATTTTGATAATTTTTTAAAAAATTTCAATTATTATTTTATGAAATTGAATAGAATAAATCATTAGATATATGATAAAATTATATGGTATGATATGTATCATTTTTTGATTTGTTATACACTCAATGATATCGATTTCAATTCTATTACCATATCATTTTTGGTGAATTTATCAGCTTTTAATATTTCTTCCAAATTCATAAAATAAAAAAAAAATTATGGTGTGTAGTTTTTCTTAACAGATAAATATATAACAAATACTAAGATAATTCTCTCATCTAAAAAAAAACTACTAAAATAAGTCACTGAATTAATAAAGAAGTAGAAGAAAATATATACATATACAAATGATAATTTCTTAATACATAAATCATACTCTCATAACAAATGATCAATTTTATTCATAAGTAAATCATTAAGTAAATTAACAATTTTAATGATATGAAAAATATTTTTCAGTTAACCCATTTGTTAATAAATAAATTATTAAGTCAATTAACAATTTTTCATGATATGAGAAATATTTTTCAATAAAATTTTTTGATAATTTATTATTACATAGGAGAATATATATATATATATATATATATATATATATTTTCCTTAGGTATTGTGTTCAATTAAAATTTATAACAAACAATAGTTGTAATTTCTAGTATTATAGGGTCGATTCATATTTTAAACAAACTTTATAGGTGTATTTGTAATTTGTTAAAAAATAAAAGATTTATGTTTCATAATTGACCAAGAATATTTGTCGTAATAATGAAAAAACCTTTTACATAATTGACCAAGAATGTTTACATAATTACGAAAAAAACCTTTAATCAACATATAGGCCACCATTAGTAAATTATTCAAAATGAAAAGGCAAAATAAGAAAAAAACGGATGAGCCTTGGGAAAGAAAGGGCTTCTTATATATAGAAATGGCAACGGAGCGGGTTGGGGCGTGGCCGAGGATAGCACTCCTCGTTCCCGATCCCCGATGGTGGAAATACCTCCGTCCCCAGCCTCGATCCCCGACGGGGAACCTGTCACTGCCCCCGCCCCTGCCCCCCAACGGGGATCGGGTTTCTCCAACCCCGAAAAGTCCTCGGCCAAAAAAAAAAAATTTCAACTTTAGATCAGATATTCAATAACAGATTTAACAACAGAAGATTTAATATTCAACAACAGATTTAATACTCATGAACAACAACAATAACAGATTTAAGAATAGATTTAACAACAACAACATATTTAACATATATATTCAGTTCCAGATATGAGGATCATCAACAACATACCTAGATTCGTCTTTTTCACTCATAGCTTATATATTCGACAGATTCAACAGCAGAAATGGCAAAACCCTAGCATACACCAGATTCGTCTCTTCACTCCTCAACTTGGATCTTGGCACCGGTGACCAGAACTTCCAGATCTGAAGAACAAAATCAAAAAACAAAGAGAGAGAGAGAGAGAGAGAGAGTAACTAGAGAGGAGATACCGTGAGAGAGAGAGAGAGAGAAGGACATACCGTGAGAGAGAGAGGAGCTGTCGCCAGTGAGAGAGAGAGGAGGAGCCAGTGCCGAGATGCCGTGAGGGAGGAGTGACGTCGGTGAGAAAGAGAGGAGGAGACGCCGACGCCGTGAGCACCGTAACATTGAGAGAGAGAGAGAAAGAGTGTGAGAGAGTCTGAGAGACGCCGTGAGCACCACAGCATAAAGAGAAAGAGGAAGAAAGTCAGAAAAGAGAGATGAGTGTGAGTGGAGAAGGAGAGGTGAGTGTGAGTCTCAAAAGTAACCTATATATATATATGCAGGATATATATTTGGAGATTATACGGGGATTACTTGGGCCGGAACGGGGTTGGGACCGGGATCGGGGAAATCTATCCCCGTCATCGGCCCAAAAATCATCGGGGATTTAATTTTTAATACCATCCCCGGCCTATGGAGATAATTTTCGGGAAAAACTCGTTCTAATCGGGATCGGGGGATCGAGTCCCCATCGGGCCGGGTTTAAATTGCCATCCCTACTTATATATATAAATTGTCATCGGGCCGGGTTTAAATTGCCATCCCTACCATCCCCGGCCGGGTTTCAATTATTGGTTCGAGTATATTACTTAGTTCTTGCTTAGGCTCTTTCTAATATAAAATAAACATTTTGAGACACTTGAATCTTAAAATGTGATCTAATAATTGAAAGTATATTAAGATAGAAGAATATAAAGATTTGAGTACAAAAAATTGTGTGCCCTTACTCGGGCAAGGAATTGAATAAATAAAGAGGCAAAAAAGGGACTGGAGATTTGATTTCAATTTTCAACTAACAACGCTTGGAAGTACATGGACTTTCATATATATACATATATATTAGCCCTGAAAATTGTTATATTTCATTAATTAGTCCTTCCATTAATCCATTTTGTTCCAAGAATTAAAGCCGCATCAAGCACCGAGTAACTGCCATGATTTTATTAATCTGTACTAAAATACATGATAATAAAATTTAAAAAGAATGTATATTTTTTAAACTGCGCGTTAAAGATGCACATTAATAAAGACCTTATATGAAAGGTGTGTTGTCCAAATTGTAAAATTAAATAAATAGATTTATGAAGAAATCAAAATTATATACTAAGAACATATGTTCATAATTACAACTAAATTTTAACAGAAATACACAAAACAATAAAATGGTAAAGAAACCAAACCGAAGCCTGCATGGTAGCAGTTTCCTTAAAACAGATTTCGCCGCCTCACGGGTCAAGTGCTTGAGAAATCCCGGCGTCTGTCTCCCAGGATACGACGGTCAAAAACTAGCTACGGTAAAAGCACTCTCTGTCTAGCTTAGCGAACAAAAACTGTGGCAGCACTCTCTCACTGTAGAAACTTTCTAGCAAACTAACTTGTAAAATGGAAGCAAAAATTTCTATATTGAAACTGGACAGGAGGGTCTCAATTTATACATATATAGGGGAGAGAAGAAGAGTTTCATACCTTTAAGGCTGGTAATTAAAACACCATTAACCAACATCCATAGCCCCTTTTCAAAAAATTGAAAAGTTTGGATGCCCAAAAGATTCACACCCTTTAGCCAAAAAAAAAATATTTAAATACCCTTTAAAATCTCATTCATGAATCTAACATCATGAGGCAATTTCTTGGCAATTTCTTATTCAAATCTCAATGGGTTTGGCTCACTTGGACCCAACACAATAGATGGTTGAGACCCACTTTGATATTTAATTAAAGTCACCACACTTTAATATTAAATTAAAGTCACCAAAAAATCATTTTTTCCAACA